>NC_136065.1:1816221269-1816867519 GCF_964261635.1 Lissotriton helveticus | reverse complement strand
ACAGAGAATAAACGGTGGGGACGTTTTCAATAAGCATTTTTGAACCAGAGTCATTCTAGTGTAAAATAGGTGTGCTGAAACAACCATTAGGCAGAAACAGATATAATTGATTATAAGCACCAAGCAGAGTAAAAGGATGGTAGATTTCTACCAAGGTGCTAAAACAATTAATACAGGCAGGTATAAAAATACATGACAATGAAATGCGTACTCTTACGATGCAACCCTAATTAGATGTACCTAAGTGTACCTAGCATGTATGTAGGTGTGGACCCAAGAATCCCTCTAAGATAAAGTCAACCCCATTACCTGACGAGAGAGACTGAGGGACCCCGTCTTGGTCTCAAAATGGACACTCTGCAAGGGATGTCAGACAACAGAGAGCTGGAGTGTTTGCGTGCAGGAACCTCAGCGTCTTGCGTCAGTGTGTCAGCATGGAAGTCCTTTTTCTCATCTCCCTGCCTTAGCAAAGATATGGTATTTATATACCCAAAGTGGTACCCTCAGGGGGTCTACCTTGCTGTGTCATATCAGACTTCGGATAACAGAAGGAATGGCCCTTATACTTGGTTATTATGCAGGAGATGGTAGTCCTGCTGAGTTTCCAAGAATCCTCATGCATAATGGACTAGGCTAGTTTTCAGGGAAAGCCCCACGTCCTGTAAGCAGTACCGTAACTAGGTAAAAGGTCAGTCCCAAGAACCGTTATGTAGTGTAATGGTAGGGGAGAATATAGGGGCAAGGTAAGGTTGCTACCTGAGCCTATATTGGGCTACCTATATGAAACATTACACCCACTCCTCATCTGACTGGACTACATACTATAAATGTAAATTACTTCTAAGCATTGCATGCAAACATCTAGTTAGTCCAAAAAATTGTGCTTAAAAAAATGTAAAAATTTTAAAAAAATGCTACAATTGTACTTTAAGCGGTAGAAGTCTTACTAAAATATGTTCGTATATTAAATCGAACAACTATGAGTGTCTGGAAGCCATGCAGTTCAGCAAGAAAAAGAGCCTATTGTTAAAAAATTCCAAATTTGGTTGTTTTGAAAAAGGCCAAATTTTTTTCCCAGCACACCATGAGCCAAACGTTTATTTGTCCTGGCTGGTAGATGCAACATCATTGTTGCTTGCCATCGCAGATGGCGATCCCTGCAACACCTCACAGATCAGGTCAATCGAGCACAGATGATCTTCTGTTCTATCCACAGCCGATGCTGCGTAAGCCTGTGTGACATCCAAGGCCTGAGTACTTGTTCAGGAGCCGGTATCCGTTCCAACAGGAGCTGAAGCATCAACATGGGAATATGCTGAGTACACAGAAGTACATGGGCCGTTATTGGGTCCATTAAAGCATCAACGTCCGGTGGCGCAACCAATGGAAGTCTTAAACCTCTGTTGACCCATTCTTGTCTGCAGAACAGGCATCAGTGGACAGGCAGAACACAGTCGATCCAGACTGCTCTAAATGACAGGAACCAAGACTGGCTCAGTTTGAGAAGGCGAATGTGTGGCCAGATGGATTACAATGCGATCACGGTATTTGCGCTCCAGGGGCGTTTTTTCCATCTCCTTGGTGACTGGGACGTCCATTGCACAGCAGAAAAATTACAAACAGGATTCCTGCTATTAGGATCAGGATCAGCGGAAGTCCCCCAAAAATACTTCGGAATACCAAGTGAATGAAGTTTAGAATCACTCCGAAGACTGTCTGAAAAGTGCTTAGCAGTCCAAGACCTATGGTCTTAAATAGGTGTACTATACCCGTCGTATCAGACATGTTAAAGATACGTTGTACCATTTCTGTGAAATGGAAAGGGCAGTTTGTTCATACAAGTACCTGTATCTCAGCTGAGGACTTGCGACCTGGAGATCAAAAGTCTCTTAGGTGGAGATTAAGGGCATGGTTTTCTGTAAGAGCATGGCTTTCATTATCCTCAGAGTATCAAATGGCATAAAGGAAACATTCAATGAAGGCCATAACGGCAGCTCCATGACTGTGTGGGTTGGTGGAAACAATACTTGCATACAACAAGTAACCCTGGAGTTAACAGTTACACAATATGTGCTGCCCGGAAGCATCCCACAACAACCTTGATCATTCAGTTGCAAGTAACTCCCATTTGAAAGCAACCTGAACACCAGATTAATCACAGCAGCTGTGGACCCCTTCAAATGATGGGATAAGTTTGCAACTGAACCGTTACAGGCCCCGTGAAGCATGATATCCTGGCATATGAGAGATCCACTTAAAGAGTTCTCGCGGTTTGTACCAAGATTCCTTAATGAGTTCCCTACCCATCACTTAATATCTGCCTGCCTGTTGTTGTTCTAGGCAATACTGAAACTGGAAAGTTGTGACCGGTAATGCCATATGGCCATGAATTAACCACTCTGTGGATGGTGACTCTGACACAGTAAAAGGTAATTGGTCCAGTTTTTAAAAACGCAGCATTGTAAATTTTGCTCTGCTTTGTGCCATTGTTATCTGCGTCTTAGTTAGATTGTATGCAGAGAATAGGGACGTATTGTTGATAGATCACCAAGGACAATAACCAGCGGGCAATTATTGCAGCATCCAGCTTAATAACATAATAGAATGTAGCTGAGATTGTCCATGTTGTAGTATGGACAAATCCTGTTCTATTATATCTATAGCAGAAGATACAATGTTGCCCAGTGAATACATTTTGGACGCCAATGTAGTCATACCAATGACTATTACAGCTAATGCCTTTTCTAGGTTAATTCTATCTATTTCACGAAGTCTCTCCGCAGCTTCTTGTTAACAGATTTTCCAGATTTCATTATAGACAGTATATAAGAAATATTACTGACGTGGCTTTCAAGAACCTAATAAAATATCCCTTATATTCACCTCATCTGAGAGTAAGGATAAGTGCTGTTTCACCTGGGACAGTGTCGAGGTTTTTAGCCAATCGAGGCATAACTTCCCAACACTGTATAATATCACCACCCCTGATGTTTTTGTTGTACATAGCGTTGGTCTGGCCTATAGATACTAGACCTTTTGGTGTACCCCTAAATCTTGATTGACACCTGTTCATGTCTGTGGGCCAAACTAACAATCACTTCCAATTGGGATCTGACAAACTGTACTTTATGATGTCATCTATTGTATCCCCTTCAACCTGAGGTGTGTTCAAATCCTTGTTCTTGGCTAGTCCAAGACAAGAGGTCTGTTGTACAGTTTCATTCATAAATATTACCTGCTGTGGAATGAGGCATGCTCAAAATAGTGCTTCTGTTCCCTGTACCTGCCATTCCTTTGAACCCCAGACTGATTTTATGTCTATAGTATCTTTCCATAAGTCGAAACCCTATTCAGACAGTTGGGTAATAAAGGCTCCAGAATTATTCTGTTTGGTGTTAGTATATTTTTCTGTGTAGTTGTAGGTGCAACCTTATGGTAATATGAGGTCAGGTCAGAAGAGTTAAACCCTGAAAAATAAGAATATTTCTGTGCAAACGTTTTCAAGCTACATTTTGGTGGTAGTGGGCAATGTTTCTAATGGTGGTATGTGAAAACATTACGTGGGATACTGGATTTGTGTAACAAGTGATGACCATAATAATGGTAACAGTACATGGTGTCTAAATCAGATGTGTCCTCCAACATTTCAATGTTTGAAAATGCAGCGGATTGTTCTAAATCAGACAACATAATATTTACAGTTTCAAAATCCCAATCGTCAGAAAATGTACTGGAGGTAAGGATATCATTTAGAGAAATTTTAAATACATAAGGTATTTTCCAAAGTTCACTGGGACCATATACATCATAATCAACCTTGTCCCACACTATACCATCAGGAATTGGAACAGCTGTAATGTTCAAGAAGGGACAGGCCTCTTAGTTCACGATGAGGCGAGGTATGAGGTTTCAGAATCAAGTTCACGTTTAAACTGCAGAGCGTTCTGGGAGATAGTTTCCATTCATGAGTTAGCAAAAGATAGTCACTAGGCCAATCCAGAAAAGAAAAAACAATATTCCAGTTATTAGCCAGAGCTGTAGCCATGGTAAAACTAGGTAAGTATTTTTCAGAAAAATGTAGAAGTCATGAAGTTGTTGCTTACAGGAAACTTGAGCTGGCGTAGCTTCAGGTTCACTGGGATCCAGAGAGAAGGTATCAGAATCAATGAAGTAGCCAGATGCAGTTCGATCTATTTTTAGTAGCTCAGCAGGTTTTGTTGAACTGGCAGATGTCTTTTGTAGAGGCATATTGAAGTAGACATTGGTGTTAGGCTAAATTGATATTTTTCTTTCATTTGTTATTTTGATGTTCAGTTTCCAGAGGAGCGAGTTCCATTTCATTGTTGGAAATTCCATTACTTGGTATTGGTGACTCTTCAAATGTTATGAGTCTTTCTGTCTGAACTTCCTGTATGGTAGCGAGAGGCTACCCAGGAGCCCACGAGGCCTACTATTCAGTATCGCCCACATAGTATGGTTTGATCAGATCGATGGAGACAAATCTCTTTTCTTTTTGCCGGCAACAGGCGGAAGAAGTACTGTTCTTGTTCTTTCGGCAGCCAAGACAGGGACAGGCGTTCGGTATGATGGTTCAAATTCCTTTTTGTCTACAATCTTTTCTCTGATCAGATCCCCAACTTTAGGGATCTAGGCAGGTCTTGCCGTGACTGATTTGACTTCCCCAGTGGTGGTGCATTTTACTTCACGTTGCTTTGTAGTGCCCTGAATCCATTGAGATCCTGCAAACCAGCCCAAACGTTTATTGATGTCAAATGTTTTTTTATCCGCCACTGTACTTTCATAATCGAGATCAGGTGCCCACATTCTCATTCCAAATAGGACCTCATATGGAGTGACATCTCCTAGGGAACCTTTTGGCATATTGTTAAGGGCTCTTTGGACACTGTATAAGTGACTGACCCAAATACCACCCAAACCTAATACTCTTGCTGTTCAAGATTGATTTAAGTCTCTGTTTTTCTTCTCCATTGCTGAATTTCCATCGGGATGGTACGGAGAAGAGTACCGCAATGCAACACCCAAACTTCCCATGGCCTCCTCGTCAGCCCTAGAGCTAAACGCGAGGCTGTGGTCAGAATTTTATGTGCCAACTGTGTATGTCCCTATAAATACTCGCAAATCTTTTATAACAGTTAGAGCATCAGCCGAGCGCTGAGGCCATACCCATGGGAATCTAGAGCATGAATCAACTGCCACAAAGATGTACTTGTAAGCCCCTGCTGACAGATGTTGCACTTTAGGTCAAAATTATTTGTCTGTTTAATTAATCCTGGCCACCAATAGCGTTGTTTCAGTAAAGAAACTGTCACAGTAATTCCTGGGTGTGCAGAACCTAGACCCTCGTGTGCCGCTAGAATTAAACCTAATCTGCGAACCATGTTTGAAATTACTCTATTCCCCCACTCCTGGAATTTGAGAATACGGAATGTTATTTGCATCTAACTTGTAGGAGTACTTGAGTGGAAAACCTTTCAGTAAAGCTGTGCTGTTTTTGCATGAAGCAATGACAGCTACCATTATCTGTCCATCTATTCTCGTTTTCGAACAAGTGATTGCATCTACTGCAGAAGTTTGTACTGCCCCCTTTGCGGCTTCATTGGCCAATGAATTCCCTTCAACGTGAACGCCATTACATTGATTACTCAGCGTGTGTATTACGTGAGCTCTTGGCAGTTCGTTTTTCAACTCAGCTACCTGTTCCCATAGCAATTTATGCTTAATTGTGCCACCTTTTGAGTCTTTAAACCCATTTTGACCCCAGTAGTGAAGATATTCATTGTATGATTGGACACAGTAAAATGAATCGCACACAATCAGTGTGGGGAATTCTTGATCCGTATTTATTAGTGCCAGGAATAGGGCTTTAAATTCTGCCAGCTGTGCCGTACAGTCTCCTATAGACTGTGTCTTCGTACTGCTAGGATGAAACTTGCCTTCCTCTATATGACCCTTCACAATCGCACACACAGTGCTGTATTCTTGTTTACTTCCTACAGCCGGCTGAGCAGATCTGTCAGTGTAAATAGTGTATACATACTGATCTAGAGGCATTATTTCATTCGAGAGAGGATATTCTTGTTCATATTGCAGGAATGCTTGTGTTTTAAATGTAGAGTCAAATTTATAATCTGCATCTGTTGCAGTGAGAGAATGTTTCCATTGTATCCATCTTGGATGTAAAGCTTTAGCATTTGGAACTCTTGCCTTTGTGACAGCCTCTAAGGCTGGTACCGGAGTTACGACAAATATTCGCTGACCCTGAGCCAGTGCTCTTTCTCTCGCTACAGTAGTCTGTACTGCTGTCAGAATTTGTTCTGTAGAAGCAAAATGTGTTCAGCGTTTGTGTACAAGTGTGATGTGTATGCTGTGGGCACTCTTTCGCCTTCATTGAAGGTTAGGTAAGTATACCGAGATTGACCCGCTATAACACGGATCACCAGATTTGTGGTGTTTACACATGTGTGTAAGTGTTTGGAAGCTATCATTTCAGCTTGTAGGGAACAAAGGATATCTGTGTGTTCCTGTGTCAAATGCCTAACTGAAAAATCAGGTCTTATTAAGTTAAGTTGAAAGGTTTTACTTTTTCTGCACAATCTAAAATATAAGTTCTGCCAAAACTCAAGAATCCCAATATAAATTGTAAGTTTTTTAGCAATTTAGGAGGTTGGAGCAGCGCACACTTTCCTAAAACGTTAGCTGCCATGCTTTTCCCTTCACTTGAAAGCTCATATCCCAAAATTAGGGCATTGAGGTCGGCTATTTTTGATTTTTTAAAATTACATTTGTAGCCTTCAGAGGCGAACCCCAAAATGATGTTGCTCACCCTGGTCAAGTGATCCTTCAAATCATAATTCGTCAGATAATTATCATCTACATAGGACAATGCCTCTTCATTCAAATTCTGAAGTAACTCTGTTACCCTAGCGGAGAACAACCCAGGGCTATTCTTATACCTTTGGGGGAGTTTTAAAAATTGACACTGGGAACCTAGCACTGAGAATGCTGTCAAATATCTGCTTTCAGGCACTATATTTTGGCAGAAAAATCCATTTGAATTATCTAGTGTTGCTTTGTATTTTTTCCGCACAATGTTATTCATTAATGCGGCACAGTGTGCCTTCTGTACTGCATATGTTTTAGTGCATGTATTCAGGTGTCTGTAGTCTAAAACTAGAAAGTATGAATTATCGGGTTTCATTATGGGAAACAAAGAATTATTCATTGAAGAGGTGCGAGTTTCAATTACACCCTGGTTTTCAAGTTGATCTAAGATCTCCCTGACTTGTTTTGTCGCTTCTTGTTTTATTGGGTACTGCCTCTGTGGAGTTGGAGTAGTTTTTACTGGGATTGTATGGTGAGGTGGCTCAGCATCCCACCCAACATGGTTGCGATATAATGCTGGAGCAAGTGCTACCGCCCACTTCTGCGTGTATGTAAGTTTTAAGTATATTAAAAAGAGGTCGGAAAAGGCTGGTAGAATTACCGTTTCCCCTTTTGGGCAATTTATAACAATTTCAGGCGGCCAGACTTTTTCAGCTAAAAGGATGTCATAGCCATAAGTCAAGTTCTCCCAAAAGAGACCTTTGATTTCTCTGGGTTTGTTCCCCTCCATTTGGAGTGTTATTTCATGTAACCTATGTGGGACACTTACCCTTGTATCAGGTGTCTCCACAGTGATATGTTCATTCAACCCCGCTGTCACCAGAAATTCCATCAGGTTCTGGCGAGCTATTGGTACTTCTGCTGCGGTGTATAGCATCGTCAGAGCCTATTCACTATTCAGAAGTTGAGTCCGCAGAATTCTGGGCATGTTTAACTTTAAGACCTGCTACTTTCTTCTTTTTAAATTGAGGTTTTGATTTTGGTTGCTCTTCTTTTTTGGAAATATAGTCTGAAGCTCGTTGAGTATCTCTGGACTTTGTACACTCTTCTTGTCTTCTTGTCTGTGTTCTTTTTTTTTTTTTATATATCTTTATTAGATTTTATACCGAAAAGACAAGGCGATACAACACATAAAACAACACCCTCCCCCCCCCCCTCCGGTCGGGCAGGTCATATATGGAGCAAAAGGAAGCCATAAAGCAAATATATAATAAAAGTAAAAATGTAGACTAATAAATTTTCAGATAATCATTCAAAGACAGATGAACATCAGGTTACAGAGGTACACGTGACAGTTAAATCATTACAACCAGATTCTTGCTATATATGTCATTGAGATTGAGACCATTCTATTAAAGGTGACCAGATATTTAACCCTTTTGTCCTACGCTTCCTCCCTTTAGTTTTATATATTGCCGTTTCTAGGTTAAAGATGGCTAACAGTCTTGAAAACCACTGTTGATATGAGGGGGCCAAAGGATCTAGCCTTCTTGTCTGTGTTCTGACCGTCCTTCCCTCTCGGAGTTTTTTGAAGAACCCTGAAAGGAACGAGAGGAACGTGTATCAGTATCCTGATACCTGCCATGTTTTTTAATGTTATCGCGAGTCCTAAGGTTGTACCTCCTTTCGGATGGCTACTGTTAAGGAGACACACCCCTGGATTGTGATCTATTCTCCATATTCTTTTGCTTTTATTGTTATCCCATTTCTTCTTAGAAGAATCAGGTGCTTGCTTGGTGTTATCCTTTTCAGGACCATGCATGAGTTAAGGTTTTGTTGCTCTAGCTCCCAAACTATCTCTACCTAATTCGGCATATGTATCTTCGATAATTTCAGGTAATTCATGTTCCTGTTGCAAAGGCGTGCAGTCCCTCAGGTGTTGGCGTATTGACACTGCTGCTGCCTCCCCTTTTATGTTTGCTAATATAATAGCTGATACCTCGGTAAAACTTCCTAACAATCTCATCCCTAAGTTCAGAGCAGGTTCTGTTCCATACTTAATACATCTTGTATTACTGCTAATGAAGGGATACCATGAGTTCTGGTTTCTATGGCAGTCCTGGTATATATGGCAGCAAAAACTGTACCCCAATTGGTACAATCCTCTATCTGGGGAGCTATCCCCATTGGCAAGCAGATTGTTAACATTTTGTGTTTTTCTTGAGGGTTTGTGTGTGGAAATACTGCCTCTAACGGTGTGATTTTCTAAGCTATCCAGAATGGCATTTGCTCACGTCTAGTGGGCATTTTACCCATAACTGTGTGTGGCGTTTGTGGTGTTATTTTAGTTGTAGATCCCTGAATTTGTCCTGCTGGTGTAGCCCATGCTGGCTGCAGTGTGAGTGTTCTCATCACAAACTGTGTCAGGTTTCTGTAAAGTTTTATTCTTTATGAGGTGGACCAAAGTCTGCTACTGGCATTGTGTCAATGTCTGGATGTGGCGTGCATGCAGCTAGGACTGGCCAAGTTGCTCCATCTCTTCCGAGTCTCACTTTTTGTTTTGTGTTTGTTGGAGGGCGCCTTTAAACCAATTAATGAGCTCTTGGTAGGTAAGCAACATTTTGATGTCCTCATACGGACAGTAATCATTTGGTGTTTCATCTTCAGTATAAAAATGAAATGTATGTGATTGTGCATCTTCTTGTGGGAATTTAACCCATGAATTGAATACCTCTGCTCTGTATGATTCGTGTGCCTCAATCACGACTGTGACTGTCCCATCCCTAGCTGTGACTCCATAGTCTGCTAGCTTTAAAGTAAGGGCAGTTCTGACATTTTCTGAAATGTTTATTTCATCTTCTTCCTCCCTTGCTGCAACTGCATGTTGTGCTGGAGCAGCGGCGTCTTTGTCAGCCATTATTTTGAAGAAGGAAAAAGTTTCAAGGAAACGGAGATAAGATTTTATGCACAATAGGAACTATTTGTCCTTCAAGCTTGATAAACCTACAGCCAATACATAGGATATGCCTAATCAGCTGTGGCTGATAGTTTCCTTCCCACTCCAGACGTCTCTGGGTGATTGTGAGTAGGAGTCTCTGAGAATAGCACGACTGAACTACTCAGATATGAACGTTAAATAAGTACCAAACCAACGTTGGTGGCGCCATGTTGTGTAGTTTCTATAAACCTATATAGGATCTGCACATTTAGACAACATAGACTGTGGGATTGGTGTCCAGACTGATTCAAGATACCCCGACAGGGTATGTTTGCCTGTATACCAGCTTGCTAACAGTGTCACTAGAAACCCCTCTTACCAAGGAGGGAACAGTTCTTGGCAACTATAGAACATAACAACTCTGTCCCAACAGGGATTGTGGAAACAGTGCGATACTTTACGCTCAGTCACTTATGCTTACTTTGTCTCAGAGGGATACATAGAATAAACTGTGGGGACATTTTCAATAAGCATTTATTGAACCAGCATCATTGTAGTGTAAAATAGGCGTGCCGAAACAACAATTAGACAGAAACAGATATAAATGATTATAAGCACCAGCAGTTGAAAAGGATGGTAGATTTCTACTATAGTGCTAAAACAATTAATACAGGCAGGTATACAAACACATGAAAATCAAATGTGTACTCCTACGATGCGACCCTAACTAGATGTAGCTAAGTGTACCTAGCATGTATGTAGGTGTGGAGCCAAGAATCCCTCAAGGATAAAGTCAACCCCATCAACTGAAGTGAGAGACTGTGGGACCCGTTCTTGGTCTCGAGATGGACACCCCATAAGGGATGTCAGAGCACTGCGAGCTGGAGTGTATATGTGCAGGAACCTCAGCGTCTTGCGTATGTGTGTCAGCATGGAAGTTGTTTTTCTCCTCTCACTGCCTCAGCAAAGATATGGTGTTTATATACCCAAAGTGGTACCCTCAGGGGATCTACCTTGCTGTGTCATGTCGGACTTAGGATGACGGAAGAAATGACCCTTATACATAGTTATTATGCAGGAGATGATAGTCCTGCTGAGTTTCCAAGAATCCTTATGCATAATGGATGAGGCTAGTTTTCAGGCAAATCCCCACGTCCTGTAAGCAGTACCGTAACTAGGTAAAAGGTCAGTCCCAAGAACCGTTATGTAGTGTAATGGTAGGGGAGAATATAGGTGAAAGGTTAGGTTGCTACCTGAGCCTATATTGGGGTCCCTATATGAAACATAACACAACTTCTTTTTCGTTAGTGGGGCACCCGGTGTTTCGATCATGCTGAGAACTCCTTTAACAAGGCTAACATGCTACTGAATGGCTCTTCCACTAGAAGGGGTAATGTAGGGACCCCCCTTCCAGGTGTCTCCTCTGTATTGTGCATTTCAGGAAGGAGTTAAACATCTCAAAGTATATGCATGAGACTGAGCAGCCCGTAGGCATGCATTTATCAAAATAGTACAGACTTTCACATTTGAAACCTGCCAGGTTGAAACTGTCAGGGTGGGCTGGCAGTAGCCTGAATGCTGATTCTATGTCAGCTTTCATCATCAAGGCCCCCCCATACCTGCTGATCTCACCAAATCTACTGCTACATCAAAAGGGCTGTAGAAAACTGAGCAGTGCTTTTGCTTCAACTAATCGCTTCACTGGTTCGCCCTTAAAAAGAGCAAGGGACGGGTCAAGCTGAAATGCTCCAATTATTGTTTTGGGACAACACCCAATGAACATACTACAATGTTTGGGATGGGGGTTCTGTGAAACGTTCCCTCTAGTCTGCCCAGCTTTTGCTCTGTCTAAGCTGGTTTACCAGTGTCCTTGCCAGTTCAAATATTTGCTACTCCCAACCATTCTACCCCACTGGCTTTATGTGTCATGCAGTGGTTGTTGTGTGGCTCCAGCCCCCCATTATTGCTATGCTCTCTCTTGCCTATATTTTTACCTTTACTGCACTCCGTTGCTGGGAGCCCCTTACGCATGTGCTGCTCATATACCTAGATTTGCAGACAGGTCCCGATGAACATTCTCTCTTCTCATGTTCCAGCAAATGGCATTAGTCTGTTTTGCTCCGCTAGTGCCCTTTGCCCCATCGTCATTTCTGCTTGCTGAAAATCTTTCTTATTTGCTTTTGAATTGTGAATGAAAGGACTGGTGCAGACTTATTGACTTCTACCCTCACCCCCATCATCTCACGCATGTAATATGCAACAATCTTGTGTTCCCATTCTAGTGTGGGCCATTTCTGCTTTTTCAAATGGGACCTAAGTTCATAGTGAAGCCATGCATTGCCCCCATACATTTTGTGTGCCTTTTGTGTTAAATCAACCATAGATGTTATGCTACGTTACAGATACTTGATAAAGCGTGATGGCTCAACTCCGAATGGGGTATCTGGGCGCTAGAGCGCTGACCAAGAGACAGGAGGAAAGGAAGAGAAGAGTGGTTTTAAAAGCCAGGTTTTGAGAAGTTTTTTTAAACAAACAAAATCAGAGCATGCGCAGATGTGCAGCAGAAGTCTGTTCCAGTGATGTGGGCCAAGATAGGAAAAGGATCTGGCTGTGCGAATAGGGCGTGGGTGGAACAAGAGTTGCACCCTGGATCTTAGATTTCGGGTGGGCAGAAAGGAGAGAAGTTATGTTTTGGAGATACGCCAGACCTTTGCCTGATAGGGATCTCTGTACCAGGCATAGTAGTTTGAAAATGGCTTGTTTTCTAAGAGGAAGCCAATGCAGTGATCTTAGAGTGGGTTCAGAGGGAGTGCAGGGAGGAAGTTCGAGGACAAGGCGAGCTTCAGTGTTCTGGACCAGCTGTTGCTTCAATAATAGTGATTTATTAGTTGCTACCATCAGGGTGTTTCCGTAGTCTAGGCGGCTGACCACAAGAGCCTGCATAAGAGTTTTTCTTGTGTGAAAAGGCAACCACTGAAATGCTCTTCTCAGAATGCACATTGTACCAAAACAGGTGCTGAATGTAGAGCCTCCCTGCTTACTCCTTGTGAGATTGTCATCAATTAAGATACCATGATTTCTGACCACTGTTTTAGGTTAGGCGAGGTGCTTAGTTCGGATAGTCACCAGACATCTGACCAGTAGTCATGGGCTTTGCCAAATAGCACTATCTCTATTTTATCACTGTTCAGCTGTAGACAGTTCTGGGACATATAGGATGCAATTTTCCTCATACATTCCCCGAATTTGTATTTTGCAGATTTGGGGTTCGGGCCCATGGAAATATTCAATTGTGTGCCATCTGCATAAGAGATGACATCAGTGCCACAGGACCTTATTACTTGAGCCAGTGGTGCAACATAAACGTTAAAGAGCATGGGGCTCAATGAAGAGCCCTGTGGTGCTTCTTTGTCTAGTGGCATGACACGAGATTTGAACCGACCTAGGTTAATAGTTTGGGTACGATTGTTAAGGAACTTCAGAATTCAAAACACAGGAGCTTAGAGGGTAAAGCTAGTCATAGGTCGCCCTCCACTCATCATATCACATACAAAAACAAGACCTAGACCTGTTTAGGCACATAAAGATCTATCCTTATATTCATGGGTATACCAATTTCTGCAACAATATTGCATCAAACAACTCCCTTATTTTTAGTTAGTTAGGGTAGTTGGTATAGCCCTGGATGGTGCCTCTTTTAACAAAACGCCCGTTCCAAAAATTAGATCAGTTGTGAGACATAAACACTCATACACCTTAGTGTCATCCGTGCAACATAAATGACAAAAAAATGTGAGTGAGAGCGAGAAAACACCTCACGGGCGCACCACCATCGGGAACCTGGCTGGTACTCACCAGGGTTGCCCTGTTCTCATCATCGGTGTTTTCAAGCTTAGAAAGGAAAGGAGAAAGTGTCCAAAACACAAAGAAAGATTTGTGTAAATAGAATATCCAGTGGAAAAGGAAGATCAAAGAACTAGTGATCTACAAAGAATCCAACAACGTGTAAAAACACAACATGTAAAAACACAAAACACACGTCAACACAAATAAATCACTTTATTATTTTGCTTGTGTTGGGTGTGAGGATCTAAAAATAGTAAGTGAGGTCACTACCTATCCAACCACCACTACTATTGTACTTGCCGACATGTTTCATTGCCATATAGACATTCAGGCAATTTCTTCAGGGCGTCATAAATTTTAGTGCCACTGCATACTGACCATATTAGTCTGCACAACTGAAATAAAATAAAATAGGTACACCGAGTTTAGCACCCTGTGTGTGAGGCTCACGCCGACTTTAAACCAAACGCATACACCTTTTTCATATTTACCCTTTAACGGCCATTTCGCTCGTACCGGCCGCTGGATAAGTATTTAATGAACCTGTAATTACAGTGTTCATAGAGGGATTTCCCCGTCGATTTACTGCAGGAAAATAATCAACATAGATTACACATGTTTAGAGAGGTAGCCCCAAACAATCTCATGCTTACATATTATTCATTTATCGTATGTCTTAGCATTATACCATCTTTATACATGCTATTCAAAAGCACTCCCAATGTTGTATGTTAATGACTTCAAGATTAAATAAGGGGATTTCTCGGCTAGATTTCTGACTCTCGACTGCTAAGTACGAGTGCAACATGGTTGTAAACGCACCCAGTCATCGCATATCAATAGAATCAGGATTCGCCACCAACTTTCACTATTTGACGAATACTGATTCCAAGCGATCCAGTGTGCACTCAATGGGAATCCCTGGTTGTAAACCCAATGCGGTGTTAGAAGCTGGAGCCCCTACTCCTTACCAGTATGGTGGAAAGCCTCTGCCGTGCACTCAGCCCGTGTTTGTTTGCCGGACCCGGCTCTGGGATATGAAAGGCTGTGATTGCGTAGTCTCGCGGTATCCGCGCCGCCATCTTGGATCGGGCAAACTTTCATTTGGAAGCGCTGAGATCACCACGCACAGCGTATCCTATCGCGAGAATTTCAATTGAGACCTCGCAACTTTATTTGACAGCCATGGGGTATGATGTTATATTATATATTCCAGTGCAACTGGAGCACATGGTTATTTACTATTTTGAAAATTGATTAAGCCATCACTATTAAGGCGCATCATAAGAGGGATTCCTGTGTTCTCTTAATTCTGTTACAATCCCCCTTCACATTAAGGCTGTACCATAATGTAAGCACATAAATTTCATTTACGAACACCTTATGTGGGAGGTAGACTCGTGACAGCCTCAAACACCTGCCATAGGAACAATAAGACATCTAGCGCCTAATGTTACCACTGGACCAACCACCCCAGTAGATGGATATTTTCTGTAGGTGGATATTTTCTGTAGGTGTGTTAATGAAAGGCTCAATGAGTACATGATAAGAGACCGTCGTACTCATCTATTTCAATGTAGTTTGTTCCATTCAAGGAGGTCGTTAAGGCCAAATGTTTCGCTTTTCTCCTGAAAAATCCATTTTGCTTCCTTAAAACTGAGCAGACGTTCTACTGTATTGGTGTCTCCTGTAACTTTCTCTAGGACAAGCCACTTGAAGGTATGCTTGTTACTGTAGCAATGCTGTACCAGTTTTGTCGTCAGCTTCCCTGCTTTTGTGGTGCTGATGTGTTCCTGGATGCGAGTCTTTACTTTACGTGTGGTTAACCCTATGTACTGTAATCCACACTCACAGTCTAGTCTGTATACTACGTTGGTAGTGTTACAATTGCTAAACTCTCGTAGTTCCCATTCTTTTCCTGACCTCAACATAACACTGTTGGTTTTTGACGTGAAAGGACAGACTGAGCAGGAACCACATGGATGGTGACCCTTGATTGTTGTCCTGCTCATATCTCTGGGGGTCTGCATCCTGGAATGTACTAGCTTGTCTTTCAAGTTACTCGAACGTTTAAAGGCAAACCTGGGGGGTGGCATTTTAAAGTCCGAGTTTGACAAAATGTCCCAATGTTTGCGTATGGATTGTCTAATTTTTGTAGCAAGTGGGTCAAAAGTCAATACCACAGGCAAACATTCCCTGGTCTCTTTTCTGTTTTTCTCTAAGAGGGCACTTCTCGGGGTGTTTAACGCCCGCTTCCTTGCATTTTTTATGATTTTGACTGGATAGTTCCTCTGTAAAAGTTTTTCGCCCAGCACCTGTGATTGTTCGCTGAAGGCTTCAGTGGTCGAACAGTTTCTGCGGTAACGAAGAAATTGGCCAACAGGCAAATTATCCCTGAGGGCTCGAGGGTGGTAGGACTGATAAAGTAATAGGGAATTCCTATCGGTTTCTTTTTGGTGTACACTGGTACTTAGAGCTTGTCCATTGGCTCGGATGTCTAGATCCAGGTACACTGCTGTATCCCGACTGTAGGACCAGGTGAATCTGAGACTTTGGTCCTGTCCATTTAGCCAGTTAAGGAATTCCAATAGTGTAGGTTCGTCTCCTGTCCACACACAGAGCACATCATCTATGTTCTATGGCTCTTACACGGAACTTTTTCAGCTATAAGGACAAACTGTTCCTACAAACCACGGGCACCTCCATGGGGGCTACTATGGCACCAAGTCTGGCCTGCATATATGTGGGCCAGTTCGAAGAGCACATCATCTACCCGAACACCAATCCCTTCAGAGACCACATCCGTCTCTGGAGGAGATACATAGATGATGTGCTCTGTGTGTGGACAGGAGACGAACCTACACTATTGGAATTCCTTAACTGGCTAAATGGACAGGACCAAAGTCTCAGATTCACCTGGTCCTACAGTCGGGATACAGCAGTGTACCTGGATCTAGACATCCGAGCCAATGGACAAGCTCTAAGTACCAGTGTACACCAAAAAGAAACCGATAGGAATTCCCTATTACTTTATCAGTCCTACCACCCTCGAGCCCTCAGGGATAATTTGCCTGTTGGCCAATTTCTTCGTTACCGCAGAAACTGTTCGACCACTGAAGCCTTCAGCGAACAATCACAGGTGCTGGGGGAAAAACTTTTACAGAGGAACTATCCAGTCAAAATCATAAAAAATGCAAGGAAGCGGGCGTTAAACACCCCGAGAAGTGCCCTCTTAGAGAAAAACAGAAAAGAGACCAGGGAATGTTTGCCTGTGGTATTGACTTTTGACCCACTTGCTACAAAAATTAGACAATCCATACGCAAACATTGGGACATTTTGTCAAACTCGGACTTTAAAATGCCACCCCCCAGGTTTGCCTTTAAACGTTCGAGTAACTTGAAAGACAAGCTAGTACATTCCAGGATGCAGACCCCCAGAGATATGAGCAGGACAACAATCAAGGGTCACCATCCATGTGGTTCCTGCTCAGTCTGTCCTTTCACGTCAAAAACCAACAGTGTTATGTTGAGGTCAGGAAAAGAATGGGAACTACGACAGTTTAGCAATTGTAACACTACCAACGTAGTATACAGACTAGACTGTGAGTGTGGATTACAGTACATAGGGTTAACCACACGTAAAGTAAAGACTCGCATCCAGGAACACATCAGCACCACAAAAGCAGGGAAGCTGACGACAAAACTGGTACAGCATTGCTACAGTAACAAGCATACCTTCAAGTGGCTTGTCCTAGAGAAAGTTACAGGAGACACCAATACAGTAGAACGTCTGCTCAGTTTTAAGGAAGCAAAATGGATTTTTCCGGAGAAAAGTGAAACATTTGGCCTTAACGACCTCCTTGAATGGAACAAACTACATTGAAATAGATGAGTACGACGGTCTCTTATCATGTACTCATTGAGCCTTTCATTAACACACCTACAGAAAATATCCACCTACAGAAAATATCCATCTACTGGGGTGGTTGGTCCAGTGGTAACATTAGGCGCTAGATGTCTTATTGTTCCTATGGCAGGTGTCTGAGGCTGTCACGAGTCTACCTCCCACATAAGGTGTTCGTAAATGAAATTTATGTGCTTACATTATGGTACAGCCTTAATGTGAAGGGGGGATTGTAACAGAATTAAGAGAACACAGGAATCCCTCTTATGATGCGCCTTAATAGTGATGGCTTAATCAATTTTCAAAATAGTAAATAACCATGTGCTCCAGTTGCACTGGAATATATAATATAACATCATACCCCATGGCTGTCAAATAAAGTTGCGAGGTCTCAATTGAAATTCTCGCGATAGGATACGCTGTGCGTTGTGATCTCAGCGCTTCCAAATGAAAGTTTGCCCGATCCAAGATGGCGGCGCGGATACCGCGAGACTACGCGATCACAGCCTTTCATATCCCAGAGCCGGGTCCGGCAAACAAACACGGGCTGAGTGCACAGCAGAGGCTTTCCACCATACTGGTAAGGAGTAGGGGCTCCAGCTTCTAACACCGCATTGGGTTTACAACCAGGGATTCCCATTGAGTGCACACTGGATCGCTTGGAATCTATATTCGTCAAATAGTGAAAGTTGGTGGCGAATCCTGATTCTATTGATATGCGATGACTGGGTGCGTTTACAACCATGTTGCACTCGTACTTAGCAGTCGAGAGTCAGAAATCTAGCCGAGAAATCCCCTTATTTAATCTTGAAGTCATTAACATACAACATTGGGAGTGCTTTTGAATAGCATGTATAAAGATGGTATAATGCTAAGACATACGATAAATGAATAATATGTAAGCATGAGATTGTTTGGGGCTACCTCTCTAAACATGTGTAATCTATGTTGATTATTTTCCTGCAGTAAATCGACGGGGAAATCCCTCTATGAACACTGTAATTACAGGTTCATTAAATAGTTATCCAGCGGCCGGTACGAGCGAAATGGCCGTTAAAGGGTAAATATGAAAAAGGTGTATGCGTTTGGTTTAAAGTCGGCGTGAGCCTCACACACAGGGTGCTAAACTCGGTGTACCTATTTTATTTTATTTCAGTTGTGCAGACTAATATGGTCAGTATGCAGTGGCACTAAAATTTATGACGCCCTGAAGAAATTGCCTGAATGTCTATATGGCAATGAAACATGTCGGCAAGTACAATAGTAGTGGTGGTTGGATAGGTAGTGACCTCACTTACTATTTTTAGATCCTCACACCCAACACAAGCAAAATAATAAAGTGATTTATTTGTGTTGACGTGTGTTTTGTGTTTTTACATGTTGTGTTTTTACACGTTGTTGGATTCTTTGTAGATCACTAGTTCTTTGATCTTCCTTTTCCACTGCATATTCTATTTACACAAATCTTTCTTTGTGTTTTGGACACTTTCTCCTTTCCTTTCTGAGCTTGAAAACACCGATGATGAGAACAGGGCAACCCTGGTGAGTACCAGCCAGGTTCCCGATGGTGGTGCGCCCGTGAGGTGTTTTCTCGCTCTCACTCACATTTTTTTGTCATTTATGTTGCACGGATGACACTAAGGTGTATGAGTGTTTATGTCTCACAACTGATCTAATTTTTGGAACGGGCGTTTTGTTAAAAGAGGCACCATCCAGGGCTATACCAACTACCCTAACTAACTAAAAATAAGGGAGTTGTTTGATGCAATATTGTTGCAGAAATTGGTATACCCATGAATATAAGGATAGATCTTTATGTGCCTAAACAGGTCTAGGTCTTGTTTTTGTATGTGAAGGAACTTCAGAAACCAGCCCTGGGCTTTGCCTTTGATACCAATCTCGGAGTGTTTGGACCATGACTGAGTGTGAGATGGTGTTGAAGGCAGGAGACAGGTTAAGTAGCACAAGCATGGCTGGACAACCCTCGACCAGGGAGAGTCTGATGGTTTCCAGAACCCCCATTAGTGCTGTTACTGAAATGTGTGAGTCTCTGAAACGAAATTGCAAAGGATCCAAGATGGTATTGTATTCCAAATAGCGGGAGAGTTGTTGATTCACTAGGCTTTCTAAAATGTTACTGAGGTAGGGAATAAGAGACGGGCCTATAATTTGCGGGTTTCATAGGATCCACATTGTTTTTTTAGAATGAGCATAACTTGCGATGTCTTCCACGACTGAGATACAGTGGCAGTGTTTAGAGACTGCTGTGAGTGTTAGCAAGTGTCACCATAATATGTGGAGGAGAGAGATCGGAGAGGGAACTTGACTTGACTTTACTCATCCTTTGTAAAGCTAGTTCTGGGGTAATGGGCTCAAGGTACTCCAAAGTGGTGGAGGACTTATGAACCGGGGGAATGGTGGGAAGAGAGTCAGTGGGAGAGGGATGGTTCGCAAGGTTCTGATATATAGTCTAAAAATGTTTTCCTCGAAGTGGCTAGCCAGGACGTTGCACAATTCCTGGGAAGCCGGGCTGGAAGAAATACAGGCAGTGGGCCTCCTAAACTCATTGAATAATGTTACTTAGTTGAATTGACAGCGCTGTTGATTCTGTTGATGAGACTTACGAGTGTCTGAATGTTTTATGATAACTGTTTGTAGTTTGTAGTTTGTAAATCATTTTATCAGAACAGGATTTGGAGGCACAATTGTATTTTATTTTAGTGTTTTATAGAGAGAGCGCAAACTTGACCTGTTAGGGTATTAGAGGGCTTTACAGAGTCAGAGAGTAATACAATAGGCAGGATATCACAAGAGTACTGTACATTAGGGGGAGGGGTGCTGGATACAAGAGGGATGGGAGAATACAAGGATAACATTACAATTACAATTACTGAGGACAGACCTCCGGTTTCTTGGTCGGGCGAGATCGCAGGATGAAGGCAGTAGTCTCTGAGCTGGTTGTGGAACGGGTTTAGCCAAGGAATTTACCCATGAGGAAGGATTTAGCCTCCTTTTTGAAGCGTGCCAGAGAGGGGATTCTTCTGATGGCGGGTGGGAATTGAGTTCCATATTCTTGGTGCAGCCCCAGCAAATGCCCGATTATAGTTTTTTTTTTCGAAAGCGTGCAGGCTGGAGTAGGGGGGCACTGGCCGATCGTGAGTTTCCTACAGGCTGATTTAGCTTGTTTGAGTTCTTCTGAGAACCGTGTAGTGTAAGGCCTTTTAGAGTTGCAGCAATTAGGTCTGAAGGGTGCAATGATATCTAGGGTCAGAGCAAAGGACTCTTGGAAATTTGCGGGCAAACTGTTAATATTTGAGGATTCTATATTTTAGGTGGAAAAGATAGAAGAGAAAGAGGAATCAGAGATTTTCCTCCAGGGCCTATTCTGTATTCGGAATTCAATCTTCCTACTAGATTGTGTTTCTTTGAAAGGGATCTGGAACCTGATCATAGAGTTGTCTGATATGGGGGGAGGGAGGTTTTGCCTGTAGGTCCCTGGCATTTGTGAAGATAAGATCTTACATGTGACCAGAGATAAGTGTAGGGTCAGTTATTTGCTGAAAGAGCCCTAACATCTCCATATCTGAGACAAGTTGTTGTGTTTCGAAATCTGGGAACAATTCTGCGTGGAAGATGCAAAGCTCTGCCCAAGCATCGCAAAGGGTATATAAGCAAATTACTTTAACCGGGTTACGGAAAGCAATAGCAACTCTGCCCCTATTTTTAGTCCCCCAGTCTAATCTGCATAGGTTATAGTCTGTGGGAATGTCTATGGGCATGCACGGTGTAGTCGAGGGATTCAGCCAGGTTTCGGAAAGGAAGCACATGTCAGTGATGGGTAGTGATGAGGTCCCTTGTCTCAATTGCATGTTTAGGGAGAGGGCGAAAATTACAGTCAAGGCTTTTTATCTAGGGATAAGTTTTGTCAGAGTTAATATGTTCTTGGTCGCTTGGGGATGAACACAGAATGCTTGTTAAGTGATCTTGAGCAGTGGTATCCCTCTTGTGGCCTAAAGGCAACTGCGGGAGACATGGAATACAAGAGTAGCTGCAGAGATTGCAGTTAGTGGGCGTGCTGTGTTCCAGCTAAAAGGTTCTGTGACAGAGTAGTCTTTAGTGGTATGGCCTCAGTCCTAATCTTCATTGGGGTATCATTACAGTAGTGCAGTCTAGCAGTTTCTCTTACCTCTGAGGTCAGAGATGCAGAGTTCCATTGCGGCTGGCAGAGGTCGGGAGCGGACAGGGGCAGATGGACTCGCCATGCTAGGATTTTGAATTTATGGGGCTACAGAGGTTGAAATTAGCAAGACTTGACTTCTAACGGCTCTGAAAATGGTGGCAGCAGTCGTCTCAATTGGTGGCATGTATGTGTGAATTCCATCTGCTCAATAGGCCAAAACCGCGGACCAAGGAAGCCAGAAAGTAAGTGAGAGTGGGAATGCAATAAAAACAAATTTAAAGGTATTTGCTAATGTTTGAGGTTTCAAAGTTGGCCTAAATACTATCTTAAAGTTAAAAGCGCAATGGGAGCATACAGTGTTAAAAACAGATAAAATGCTGTATAAAAACACAAATAAGGTGCATGCGATCCCTGGAAAGCACTGCATGTCCAGAGCTCTCACCAGCAGCAGCAAATTGCGGACATTTTTTCAAGCTGAACATGCCAAGTGTTGAGCTAGTTGTTTATATTCCTCTGCTAGTTGTTTATATTCCTCTCCTTACTCACCCTCTTTTTCTCTTCTTTATTCTGCTCTTTTGTCATGATTTAATCAATCTAACCCTTCCTACTGAGTTTTTCATAGTGGAAAAAATGAATATGAATACCTTCCACAATATTCTATTTCACTGAAGAGAGAATCGTACTTGCTAGACCAATTGATTTTGCTAACATTGATGGGTGACCTGGTGAAATAGCGCTGGCCTGGTTGTGAGGAGCAGTTCCGCTGCCATGCTAGCTTCTGTGTTGAACATGGCACATGTGTTCTCCTGCCATGCCAATGCTGGTCCTAGTGATGATGGTACAAAAGGGGGTGGTGATGGACGGAGCATCTGAACCAATAAAACACTCACACCCAGTCAAAAGATCTGGGTTTGATCCATCACCGTTCTTTAGCCCACTCTGCTACCCCAGTTCAGACATGGCTACATGCAAATCAGTCTGACCCTGTGCCTCATGGGAACAGTCAGCCCGAACTGCCAAGCCATACCTACCCTGGACCGGAAACAAGCTTCCGAGGACCGGTTTCTGGCATTCCAGCCGTCTTTAGCCCGGCTTGCTTGAATCCAGTGGCAAAGTGAGCAAGGGACTCACGTCTGAGCATACCCTGCCACACTTATGGCGGCCAAAGCGGTACAAAAGGTGGTGGTGATGGACGGTGATGGATCAAACCCAGATCTTTTGACTGGGTGTGAGTGTTTGAGTGTTTGATTGGTTCAGATGCTCCGTCCATCACCACCCCCTTTTGTACCGCTTTGGCCACCATAAGTGTGGCAGGGTATGCTCAGACGTGAGTCCCTTGCTCACTTTGCCACTGGATTCAAGCAAGCCGGGCTGAAGACGGCTGGAATGCCAGAAACCGGTCCTCGGAAGCTTGTTTCCAGTCCAGGGAAGGCATGGCTTGGCAGTTCGGGCTGGACTGTTCCCATGAGGCACAGGGTCAGACTGATTTGCATTTAGCCATGTCTAAACTGGGGTGGCAGAGTGGGCTAAAGAACGGTGATGGATCAAACCCAGATCTTTTGACTGGGTGTGAGTGTTTGATTGGTTCAGATGCTCCGTCCATCACCACCCCCTTTTGTACCGCTTTGGCCGCCATAAGTGTGGCAGGGTATGCTCAGACGTGAGTCCCTTGCTCACTTTGCGCCTGGATTCAAGCAAGCCGGGCTGAAGACGGCTGGAATGCCAGAAACCGGTCCTCGGAATCTTGTTTCCGGTCCAGGGAAGGCATGGCTTGGCAGTTCGGGCTGGACTGTTCCCATGAGGCACAGGGTCAGACTGATTTGCATATAGACATGTCTGACCTCGGGTGGCAGAGTGGGCTAAAGAACAGTGATGGATCAAACCCAGATCTTTTGACTGGGTGTGAGTGTTTGATTGGTGCAGATGCTCCGTCCATCACCACCCCCTTTTGTACCGCTTTGGCCGCAATAAGTGTGGTAGAGTATGCTCAGACGTGAGTCCCTTGCTCACTTTGCCACGGGATTCAAGCAAGCTGGGCTGAAGACGGCAGGAATGCCAGAAACCGGTCCTCGAAAGCTTGTTGCCGGTCCAGGGAAGGCATGGCTTGGCAGTTCGGGCTGGACTGTTCCCATGAGGCACAGGGTCAGACTGATTTGCATATAGCCATGTCTGAACTGGGGTGGAAGAGTGGGCTAAAGAACGGTGATGGATCAAACCCAGATCTTTTGACTGGGTGTGAGTGTTTGATTGGTAAACATCACTTACAACGAAACTTTTACAACGCACTACCATTACAACGCAGTCATTACAAGCAAACCATTACAACGCATTGCGCTGGGGGGCGCTCTAGGATAGGGTATATATTTAATTTACTATCCAACACCTTCCCTGCTATCCACGGGGACTGGAGTTGGAATAGTAAATTAAATAAATCACTATCCAGCGCCTAAAAGCACTATGCGTTGTGAAGGTTTGCGATGTAAAAACCGCGTTGTAAAGGCAGGCGTTGTAATAGCCTGCGTTGTAACGTCATACATCCATTTGATTGGTTCAGATGCTCCGTCCATCACCACCCCCTTTTGTACCGCTTTGGCCGCCATAAGTGTGGCAGGGTATGCTCAGACGTGAGTCCCTTGCTCACTTTGCCACTGGATTCAAGCAAGCCGGGCTGAAGACCGCTGGAATACCAGAAACCGGTCCTCGGAAGCTTGCTTCCGGTCCAGGGAAGGCATGGCTTGGCAGTTCGGGCTAGACTGTTCCGATGGGGCACAGGGTCAGACTGATTTGCATATAGCCATGTCTGAACTAGGGTGGCAGAGTGGGCTAAAGAACGGTGATGGATCAAACCCAGATCTTTTGACTGGGTGTGAGTGTTTGATTGGTTCAGATGCTCCGTCCATCACCACCCCCTTTTGTACCGCTTTGGCCGCCATAAGTGTGGCAGGGTATGCTCAGACGTGAGTCCCTTGCTCACTTTGCCACTGGATTCAAGCAAGCCGGGCTGAAGACGGCTGGAATGCCAGAAACCGGTCTTCGGAAGCTTGTTTCCGGTCCAGGGAAGGCATGGCTTGGTAGTTTGGGCTGGACTGTTCCCATGAGGCACAGGGTCAGACTGATTTGCATATAGACATGTCTGAACTGGGGTGGCAGAGTGGGCTAAAGAACGGTGATGGATCAAACCCAGATCTTTTGACTGGGTGTGAGTGTTTGATTGGTTCAGAAGCTCCGTCCATCACCACCCCCTTTTGTACCGCTTTGGCCGCCATAAGTGTGGCAGGGTATGCTCAGACGTGAGTCCCTTGCTCACTTTGCCACTGGATTCAAGCAAGCCGGGCTGAAGACGGCTGGAATGCCAGAAACCGGTCCTCGGAAGCTTGTTTCCAGTCCAGGGAAGGCATGGCTTGGCAGTTCGGGCTGGACTGTTCCCATGAGGCACAGGGTCAGACTGATTTGCATATTTCTATTTCTATTTAAGCCATTTGTAAAGCGCACGCAGACCAAGGTTTCATGGCGCTGATCAGAGTAGGGTGTGGACGGAGACTGAGTCATTTTTGTTCATTCATGTGCCCGTGTAAACAACCAGGTCTTAAGATGTCTCCTGAACTGAAGTAACTCAGAACAGGACCGGATATCGAATGGCAGCGTATTCCAAAGTTGTGGCGCCAAAAATCCAAAGCGGCGGCCTCCGTAACGCTTTTTCTTAAACCTGGCACTCACTAGGAGGTTCTGATGTTTAGAGCGAAGCTCACGAGTGGGGTTGTGCTTAGTTATCAAGTCATTGATGAAAATAGGACTATAGCAGTTCAGGGCCTTAAAAGTTAAACAGGCAGTTTTAAAGGTTGATCGTTGAAGCAATGGGAGCCAATGCAGTTGTTTCAGTAAGGGTTTGGCCGATTGCTATTTAGGTAATTGGTAAATCAGTCTCGCAGCCTGGTTCTGAACCAGCTGGAGCCTTTTTACCTGGTACAGGGGGAGACCCAGGTAGATGGAATTAGCATAGTCCAGGTGCGACAGGACCAGTCCAATCACAACCTGGATCAATGCTGCCTGGGTAAATAGATGGTGGATCTTCTGGATCTTACGTAACTGAAAAAAACACTTCGAGACCACTGATCCCACTTGAGTGTTTAGCGAAAGGTCGCGATCAATGTTAACTCCCAAACTTTTTACGGCTACGGCCGGTTTAGGCAGAGGGCCAAGTTCTGTGGACCAATAATGAGGGCCCCAGTGAATGTTGCTATCTCCTATCAACAGCACCTCTGTTTTCTCAGGATTTAATTTCAACTGATTATGGTCCATCCAATGACGGATGAATACCATAGTTTCCTGGAAGTCGGTAATGGACTGCGTTGAGTTGTCAATAGTGAAAGATAGCTGCATATCATCCGCATAATTGAATGTGGATACTTGCCTCTGTTTTAAGGCTTTAATTAAGGGAAGGAGGTACAGATTGAATAAATGTGGAGACAGGGAGGATCCCTGTGGGACTCCGCATGTAGAATTCAGCCTAGGGGCAGTGAAGGTGGATAAACGGACTGCCTGCGTGCGGTCCTCCAGGAAGGAGGCGACCCATTTCAGGGCAGTGCCCTGAAAGCCTGCCCGTCCGACACGGTCCAACAAGATGGTATGGTCCACCGTGTCGAACGCGGCAGACAGATCTAAAAGGACCAGTGCTTGAGGGATACATGCATCAGCCTTCCTTCGGAGCTCATCCAGGACCGCCAAAATAACTGCCTCTGTGGAATGACCCGGTCGAAAACCAGCCTGGTGGGAGTCCAAGTGTCCAGTATATTCCATAAAGTCGGACATGCATTTTGCCACATGTGCCTCTAATACCTTAGCTATATAAGGGAGCTGAGAAATCGGGCGGTAGTTAGATGGTTCCAAGGTATCGGTCCCGATTTTCTTCAGCAAGGGAACCACTATAGCATCCTTAAATGATCTGGGTACACATCCTTGGGAGATTGATGAATTGAGCAGGGACAGGGCCGGTTGAGGGAAGGAGGAAAAAACTTCCCTCAGAATATATGGTGGACAGCAATCCCTAGGAGAGCCTGATTTTACTTTGGACAATAGGAGAAAAAATGTTTCCTCACTAATTGAGGGAAAAATGTCCATAATAGAGTTATTCATAATAGTATCCTGCGGTGGCTTAGTTGATGGAATGCAGGTGATACTGGCTTTAATGGCCGTAATTTTATCCAGGAAGAAGGAGTTCAATTTGTCACTAAGGTCAGGCGAGGGAATGGGTTTAAGTGACAGTCTATCCGGATTGGATAACTCCTCCACTATTGAAAAAATCTCTTTTGATCTGTTGGAGGATGTAAGAATTCTCGAGGAAAAATGTACAATCTTCGCTGCTTTGATGGCTTTGTTACATTTGACCTGTTCTTGTTTATATATAATCTTATCACCTGGGTTATAACCCGCTCTCCATTTCCTTTCCTTTTGGCGAAGTGCCAATTTCATTTCTTTTAATTCCTTAGTGAACCATTTATGGGCTTCAGCTTTACGGTTGATTCTGATTTTCTTTACAGGGGCAGAATGGTTGCTAGCTGTAGTTAACCATGATGCGATCTGAGAGACCTGAAGGTCTACGTCCTGCACCGAGCAAGGTGTAGAGCCAGCTAAAATATTCAAGAATTCTGTTTTATCCATGGCACCCCAGCATCTGGCTGTGCCCCCTTCGACTAGGGGAGACTTAGTTCTTACAGACAACGTTAAGTCAAATGAGACCAAAAAGTGGTCCGACCATATGCATGGGAGTACTGTTAAGGCAGAGATGATCGGAGTTGTAGTCCAAATTTGGTCCAGTGTATGGCCCTTCTGATGGGTGGGTACTAAAAGATGTTGCGTTAAATTAAGGTTCATAAGAAGGGTCGTAAATTCAAAAGAATGGGGGCCTCCTAGTGGATCACCGAACCAGTAGTTGAAGTCACCAATAAGTAGCAAGTTAGAGTATCTCGTAGCTAAATCCGCTACTTGTTCGCTCAGAGCGAGGGGAAAAAGGGGCATGGACTGAGGGGGCCTATAAACAATGATGCATACAAGGGAGGTGTGATCAGACTCCAACTTGATTACAGTATTGTCTGCTACAGCCAAATTCAGTGAAATAATGGTCGTGAAGACGTGTTTGCGCTGGATGATAGCCGCTACTCCCCCACCCGCTTTTCCTGATAAGCGATCAGTATGGAGTATATAGTAGTACATATAGCCATGTCTGAACTGGGGTGGCAGAGTGGGCTAAAGAACGGTGATGGATCAAACCCAGATCTTTTGACTGGGTGTGAGTGTTTGATTGGTTCAGATGCTCCGTCCATCACCACCCCCTTTTGTACCGCTTTGGCCGCCATAAGTGTGGCAGGGTATGCTCAGACGTGAGTCCCTTGCTCACTTTGCGCCTGGATTCAAGCAAGCCGGGCTGAACACGGCTGGAATGCCAGAAACCGGTCCTCGGAAGCTTGTTTCCGGTCCAGGGAAGGCATGGCTTGGCAGTTCGGGCTGGACTGTTCCCATGAGGCACAGGGTCGGACTGATTTGCATATAGACATGTCTGACCTCGGGTGGCAGAGTGGGCTAAAGAACGGTGATGGATCAAACCCAGATCTTTTGACTGGGTGTGAGTGTTTGATTGGTTCAGATGCTCCGTCCATCACCACCCCCTTTTGTACCGCTTTGGCCGCAATAAGTGTGGTAGAGTATGCTCAGACGTGAGTCCCTTGCTCACTTTGCCACGGGATTCAAGCAAGCTGGGCTGAAGACGGCAGGAATGCCAGAAACCGGTCCTCGGAAGCTTGTTGCCGGTCCAGGGAAGGCATGGCTTGGCAGTTCGGGCTGGACTGTTCCCATGAGGCACAGGGTCAGACTGATTTGCATATAGCCATGTCTGAACTGGGGTGGCAGAGTGGGCTAAAGAACGGTGATGGATCAAACCCAGATCTTTTGACTGGGTGTGAGTGTTTGATTGGTACACATCACTTACAACAAAACTTTTACAACGCACTACCATTACAACGCAGTCATTACAAGCAAACCATTACAACGCATTGCGCTGGGGGGCGCTCTAGGATAGGGAATATATTTAATTTACTATCCAACACCTTCCCTACTATCCACGGGGTCTGGAGTTGGAATAGTAAATTAAATAAATCACTATCCAGCGCCTAAAAGCACTATGCGTTGTAAAGGTTTGCGATGTAAAAACCGCGTTGTAAAGGCAGGCGTTGTAATAGCCTGCGTTGTAACGTCATACATCCGTTTGATTGGTTCAGATGCTCCGTCCATCACCACCCCCTTTTGTACCGCTTTGGCCGCCATAAGTGTGGCAGGGTATGCTCAGACGTGAGTCCCTTGCTCACTTTGCCACTGGATTCAAGCAAGTCGGGCTGAAGATCGCTGGAATGCCAGAAACCGGTCCTCGGAAGCTTGTTTCCGGTCCAGGGAAGGCATGGCTTGGCAGTTCGGGCTAGACTGTTCCGATGAGGCACGGGGTCAGACTGATTTGCATATAGCCATGTCTGAACTAGGGTGGCAGAGTGGGCTAAAGAACGGTGATTGATCAAACCCAGATCTTTTGACTGGGTGTGAGTGTTTGATTGGTTCAGATGCTCCGTCCATCACCACCCCCTTTTGTACCGCTTTGGCCGCCATAGGTGTGGCAGGGTATGCTCAGACGTGAGTCCCTTGCTCACTTTGCCACTGGATTCAACCAAGCCGGGCTGAAGACGGCTGGAATGCCAGAAACCGGTCTTCGGAAGCTTGTTTCCGGTCCAGGGAAGGCATGGCTTGGTAGTTTGGGCTGGACTGTTCCCATGAGGCACAGGGTCAGACTGATTTGCATATAGACATGTCTGAACTGGGGTGGCAGAGTGGGCTAAAGAACGGTGATGGATCAAACCCAGATCTTTTGACTGGGTGTGAGTGTTTGATTGGTTCAGATGCTCCGGCCATCACCCCTCCCTTTTGTACCGCTTTGGCCGCCAGAAGTGTGGCAGGGTATGCTCAGACGTGAGTCCCTTGCTCACTTTGCCACTGGATTCAAGCAAGCCGGGCTGAAGATGGCTGGAATGCCAGAAACCGGTCCTCGGAAGCTTGTTTACGGTCCAGGGAAGGCATGGCTTGGCAGTTCGGGCTGGACTGTGTCCATGAGGCACAGGGTCAGACTGATTTGTATATAGCCATGTCTCAACTAGGGTGGCAGAGTGGGCTAAAGAACGGTGATGTATCAAACCCAGATCTTTTGACTGGGTGTGAGTGTTTGATTGGTTCAGATGTTCCGTCCATCACCACCCCCTTTTGTACCGCTTTGGCCGCCATAAGTGTGGCAGGGTATGCTCAGACGTGAGTCCCTTGCTCACTTTGCCACTGGATTCAAGCAAGCCGGGCTGAAGACGGCTGGAATGCCAGAAACCGGTCCTCGGAAGCTTGTTTCTGGTCCAGGGATGGCATGGCTTGGCAGTTCGGGCTGGACTGTTCCCATGAGGCACAGGGTCAGACTGATTTGCATAGAGCCATGTCTGAACTGGGGTGGCAGAGTGGGTTAAAGAACGGTGATGGATCAAACCCAGATCTTTTGACTGGGTGTGAGTGTTTGATTGGTTCAGATGCTCCATCCATCACCACCCCCTTTTGTACCGCTTTGGCCGCAATAAGTGTGGCAGGGTATGCTCAGACGTGAGTCCCTTGCTCACTTTGCCACTGGATTCAAGCAAGCCGGGCTGAAGACGGCTGGAATGCCAGAAACCGGTCCTCGGAAGCTTGTTGCCGGTCCAGGAAAGGCATGGCTTGGCAGTTCGGGCTGGACTGTTCCCATGAGGCACAGGGTCAAACTGATTTGCATATAGCCATGTCTGAACTGGGGTGGCAGAGTGGGCTAAAGAACGGTGATGGATCAAACCCAAATCTTTTGACTGGGTGTGAGTGTTTGATTGGTTCAGATGCTCAGTCCATCACCACCCCCTTTATTACCGCTTTGGCCACCAGAAGTGTGGCAGGGTATGCTCAGACGTGAGTCCCTTGCTCACTTTGCCACTGGATTCAAGCAAGCCGGGCTGAAGACGGCTGGAATGCCAGAAACCGGTCCTTGGAAGCTTGTTTCTGGTCCAGGGAAGGCATGGCTTGGCAGTTTGGGCTGGACTGTTCCCATGAGGCACAGGGTCAGACTGATTTGCATATAGCCATGTCTAAACTGGGGTGGCAGAGTGGGCTAAAGAAGGGTGATGGATCAAACCCAGATCTTTTGACTGGGTGTGAGTGTTTGATTGGTTCAGATGCTCCGTCCATCACCACCCCCTTTTGTACCGCTTTGGCTGCCAGAAGTGTGGTAGGGTATGCTCAGACGTGAGTTCCTTCCTCACTTTGCCACTGGATTCAAGCAAGCCGGGCTGAAGACGGATGGAATGCCAGAAATCGGTCCTCGGAAGCTTGTTTCCAGTCCAGGGAAGGCATGGCTAGGCAGTTCGGGCTGGACTGTTCCCATGAGGCACAGGGTCAGACTGATTTGCATATAGCCATGTCTGAACTGGGGTGGCAGAGTGGGCTAAAGAACGGTGATGGATCAAACCCAGATCTTTTGACTGGGTGTGAGTGTTTGATTAGTTCAGATGCTCCGTCCATCACCACCCCCTTTTGTACCGCTTTGGCCGCCATAAGTGTGGCAGGGTATGCTCAGACGTGAGTCCCTTGCTCACTTTGCCACTGGATTCAAGCAAGCCGGACTGAAGACGGCTGGAATGCCAGAAACCGGTCCTCGGAAGCTTGTTTCCGGTCCAGGGAAGGCATGGCTTGGCAGTTCGGGCTGGACTGTTCCCATGAGGCACAGGGTCAGACTGATTTGCACATAGCCATGTCTGAACTGGGGTGGCAGAGTGGGCTAAAGAACGGTGATGGATCAAACCCAGATCTTTTGACTGGGTGTGAGTGTTTGATTGGTTCAGATGCTCCGTCCATCACCCCCCCCTTTTGTACCGCTTTGGCCGCCATAAGTGTGGCAGGGTATGCTCAGACGTGAGTCCCTTGCTCACTTTGCCACTGGATTCAAGCAAGCCGGGCTGAAGACGGCTGGAATGCCAGAAACCGGTCCTGGGAAGCTTGTTTCCGGTCCAGGGAAGGCATGGCTTGGCAGTTCGGGCTGGACTGTTCCCATGAGGCACAGGGTCAGACTGATTTGCATATAGCCATGTCTGAACTGGAGTGGCAGAGTGGGCTAAAGAACAGTGATGGATCAAACCCAGATCTTTTGACTGGGTGTGAGTGTTTGATTGGTTCAGATGCTCCGTCCATCACCACCCCCTTTTGTACCGCTTTGGCCGCCATAAGTGTGGCAGGGTATGCTCAGACCTGAGTCCCTTGCTCACTTTGCCACTGGATTCAAGCAAGCCGGGCTGAAGACGGCTGGAATGCCAGAAACCGGTCCTGGGAAGCTTGTTTCCGGTCCAGGGAAGGCATGGCTTGGCAGTTCGGGCTGGACTGTTCCCATGAGGCACAGGGTCAGACTGATTTGCATATAGCCATGTCTGAACTGGAGTGGCAGAGTGGGCTAAAGAACAGTGATGGATCAAACCCAGATCTTTTGACTGGGTGTGAGTGTTTGATTGGTTCAGATGCTCCGTCCATCACCACCCCCTTTTGTACCGCTTTGGCCGCCATAAGTGTTGCAGGGTATGCTCAGACCTGAGTCCCTTGCTCACTTTGCCACTGGATTCAAGCAAGCCGGGCTGAAGACGGCTGGAATGCCAGAAACCGGTCCTCGGAAGCTTGTTTCCGGTCCAGGGAAGGCATGGCTTAGCAGTTCGGGCTGGACTGTTCCCATGAGGCACAGGGTCAGACTGATTTGTATATAGCCATGTCTGAACTGGGGTGGCAGAGTGGGCTAAAGAACGGTGATGGATCAAACCCAGATCTTTTGACTGGGTGTGAGTGTTTGATTGGTTCAGATGCTCCGTCCATCACCACCCCCTTTTGTACCGGTCCTAGTGATGAAGCAGGTGCTGCTGTGCGGTTAACCCTTGGTAGTGTGCTCTGCCCTGAAACGCAATGAGATCCACAGGACCTGTTGTTGTGCTCGAGCCCTTTGTGCGCCATTGTCAACCCCTGCTAACATAGAAGGGTCTAGCATTTGCTGCCTAGCCCGCTACCTACGTAGCTGAGTTGGCACCATGCAAGGGCACTCCTGCCAATTACCTATTGGCTTCCTCCCTCATACTTGCTGATCCCAAGCGGCTTCTAGCTCCCAGCACGACATGTGCCAAAGGCGAGAGGTCACTTCTCTGCTGCTGAAGCAGTGAATTAAGCCTCCCCAAGAAACTCCCAAGAACAAAAGAGAACTTTAGGAAACGCTACACAGCTCTGCAACCATTTCTCTGAGAGTTGCTCCTGCACTTCCATGAAAAGGATTCGGTACCAGTGGAGTCCTCTTTATATCCAATAAACTTCTTCCTAACCTTCGTTGCTCTGGAATATTTATTCTCTACATATTGGTGACAAGCTGAGACAATGTAAAGAGGAGCTCACGCTGTGTTCCATTGAAGTCATTCATCTGACGGCGTGTGTTGCGGAGCACACAGGAGTTGAGAATTCTATTAATCCTGGGAGTCCTGTGGACTGGTGCCGTCACTCGTATGGAGTTTGGGGAGGCGTGCTTGTTTGTGTTCCTGGTGGGCAGCTACCTTTTGCGCGGCTCCTGTTTGTGCGCTTGACTTCATCAGGCAGCGGTCTACAGCGCAGAGATACTCCTTCGGGAGTCGATTCTAGCGCTTTAGAAACCCACAATTAATTAATTAATTAATTAATTAATTAAAGTTACGGGCCATTTTTCTTTGAACATTTGCCATGTGCGTTAGCTGCTTCTTCTGCTACGTCTGGCGGCGGCTTTGAGGCAAGCTTTTAGGGGAGCTGTGGAGATCTTGGGTAGGCCAGATAGGGTTGAGCATCCGTATTCAATTCTGGAGATAACTAGTGCCTGACCTGCCATTTTTAGGTCCGAAGCATCAAGAAGAGTTTTAGTTTCCTCAAGTAGCTCAGGTGAAATCTGGAAATGTTGGCCATTGAGTTGATGTGATCTCGCATATTCAGGTTACTGTCCAGGGTTATTCTGAGAGACTTGGCAGATTCCTCTATGGTCGGTGTGCAGTTTAGTGCTGTGATTGACTTGGTCCATTCCAGAATGTCAGTGGTACTTTTAGGGGGGATTAGAAGGAGCTCAGTTTTCTGAGCATTTAGTTTGAGCTGGTTGCTGGTGAGCCACTTTGAGCCTCATTCAAAGAGTTGATCCCCTCTAGTGATGAGATTTTGAAGTAGATCTGAGTGTCATCGGCATACATGTGGTAGGAGATGTTGGCGGTACGTAGTATTTCAGCTAACGGTTCCAGGTAGAGATTGAAGAGGGTTAGGGAAAGCATTGAGCCTTGGGGGACTCCAACGTTATCGGGGAACGAGCAGATAGATTAATGTTGACTAATAATCTCTGGGAGCGGTTGCGGAGGAAGGATCTGAACCATTTGAGAACGGTTCCCCCTACTCCCATCCTGCTTTCAAGGCATTCAATTAGTTTCTCATGGTTGACCGGGCAGAATGCCAAGGATAAATCCAATTGAATTAGGAGAAATGTTTTGCCTTGGTCAAGGGCTTAAAGAGCGTCATCTACAATACGGAGAATAGCCGTTTCCGTGCTGTGTCCAGGCCTAAATCCGGATTGGAATTTGTCTAGCAAGTTGAAATTGGTGGTGTGTTGGCTCAGTTGAAGTTGCACACATTTCTCCAGAACCTTCGCTAGAAGTGGAATATTGGATATTGGTCTGAAACTGTCAGTAATAGCAGGGCTCAAGGGTTTGTCTTTTTAAAGATGGGGATGACTTGACCGGTTTTTAGAGAGTCAGGTATGGACCCTTGTAGTAGGGAAGCAATGATTATTGTAGTCCAAATGGGAATGAGAAATTGGGAGGTCGTGGCCAAGCAGTTGGAAGGGAGTGGGACATTAAAGTGGTTATTCGGTTTTAAGAGGATAGAATTTTCGAGATGGAATGGTCGTCATATAACTTGAAGATGGACCAGTGTGCTTTATTTTTGGGTGTTGCCTGGGGGGCATGAGAAGAGAGTTGGGTCCCGCCAGGAGGAGGTTGGAAGTTGGTGGCGGAATTACGTTTGTTTTCTAGGGAGTTAATTTTGGCTGTAAAAAAGGAGAAGAACTCCTCACAGGTCATATGGGATTTTGTAGTTTCTTTGGAGGTTTTAGCCAGTTTGTTTGATTGGTGTTTGACCATTTCAAAGAGCTTTCGCAGTCTGTTCTTAGCGTTTTCCGGTCCGATCTAAAGAACTCTTTTTTAAATTTTAAGATATTCTTGTTGTATGCATTTCTGGTCTGCCTGAGAAGTTTTCTTTGGGGGGCTGAGGGGTGCTGTCTCCAGTTTCTTTCTGTTAGCCTGATAGTTCTCCTTTCGTTGTTGAGGGATACATTGAACCAGGGATTTTTGTCTTTGACTTGGGATTAGTGAGGCAAGATCATCAATTATGTCAGACATAGTCGAGTTGTAGTGCTCTATAAGGTCATTGACCTTTGATAGATTTGGGGGCAGGGGTGGAGGTCATTCATGCAACGTGCATCCAGCTTCTCAAGGTCTAGGCTCTTTGTGTCTCTGAGCCAGCGTTCTGGTTTCACAGGTTGCGCTGGCCTTTTCTTGTGGATGCCAGGCATTAGGAAGGTAATAGTTTGGTGGTCTGACCAGTTCGTAAGGGTCTATTGAGTTAAGCTTGACCGCCGTTGCCTTGGCAAAGATCCAATCCAGTGTGGAGCCGTTTGTGTGAGTAGGTAATGAGCAGGCTTGAGTAAGTGATTGGTCAAGCAAGGAAGTCTTAGAGAGAGTTGACCAGAGGGTCATTGAGGTAATTCCAGTTCCGATTAAAGTCACCGAGGAAAATGTCATTGGACTGGGGGAAATCTTAGCTGTAATGATTTCCATGACGTGGTCGATGAATGTGTTGTTCTTACCTGGGGGTGGTTAAGATTTGTAGGTTGCGTAACTGGGAAGCGTTGTAACATCTGGAGAGTGCGATATATTCGCAGGAATTGGTGGGGTCAGTGTTAAGTTCTGTAATGAGGAGGTCTGAGCGCTAGATGCAAGCAATGCCTCCCCCTTTTTTTTATTGCCTGTCAAGCCTTACGATGGTATAATTTGGAAGGACCAATAAACCTAGGTAAGGTGACAATGATTAGTTGAGCCATGATTCGGTTAGTATTGCTACATCAGATTTATGGCTCAGGATGAGTGCGGGGATGTCAGAGGAATGCTTCGCTGCTGATCGGCAGTTAAGTAGGAGGCCAGAGTGTGGAGGGTCGGGCATGTCTTGTGAGTTAGGGAGGAAAAGGGTACTTGCGCTAGGTTGTTGCTGTTTACTACTACGTTACGGAGAGTAGATGATCTATTAGTTGATTGAGACTGTATGAATTAAGTATTCATCTTTCTTGACTGGAAGACTGGGGGCGTCAGGAGAGGTCTTATAGGATAAGAGGAGGGCTTGAGTTTCGTCCTCCAAGAGGTAATTGGGGTGCTAACGAGGGCGAAGGTGTTTATTAGCCAGAGGCATGGGTAGAAGAAGGGGCTTGGTGAGTGGGGTAAGAACTGAGTTAAGGGAGAGCTTGGTATTGGAGATAGAGTGTTCAGTGAGGTGAAGGATGCTCTTCAATTCGAGAATGGATTTATGGATGCTCGGAGCTATTTTGGCGGCTCTGAGGTTCAGAGCTGCAAGGTCCATTGGAGAAGATTGTGCTTGCGGAAATGGGACTTGTGGGTCAGGATTGTTTCTTCTGGCATGATCGGGTAGCCTGGTGGAGGAGCTAGTGTGCCCTGAGGCTAGGTTTCTGAGAGGAGGGTTGTGAGAAGGGCTGGGGGTGCTCAGCAGGGTGGTCACCAGGCTATTGGGGCAGGAGTCCGGTGAGGTGTGAGTGACGTGTGTTAGTCACTATAAGTGAAGGTGAGGACCAAGGATTGGAAGGCGGGGCGGCGGCGTTACCTAATTATGAGATGATGGAGGTTGGGGTGGAGTGGAGGGAAGTTCTCTTACAGATCTATGGGCGATGATGTCGAGAGTGTCATTTTGAGTGGGGAGCACATTGGGGAGAGTCATGCCAGTCAGACCTTCAGGAAGGAGTGAAGGGGTGCAAGGGGTGTAGCTGCAGTTTTGGTAGACATCAACAGGAAGCCCATACCCTTGGCCATGAGCTGTAATGACAGGAGCTACGACAAGTGTCAGATGGTGACAGCGGGCACTGGGGGTGCGTAGAAGGATAGGAGTCATGTACTTGCTTTTTAAGGATGGTGATGAAGTCAGCGAATTTATTAAGATCTTCATCTGATGTTTGGATCAGAACGTTGTCGTTTTTATATAAGGTAATGGTAAGGTCAGTCCTTAGATTTTGGGAGGGCACGATCGTGGGTTTGGTGCCATATGGAAGGTTTCTGGATTCATCTACGCTCAGTAGGTTTGGTATGGGAACACGCCATAGTGCTGTTTTTCTTGACTAGAAAATAAGGTCATTGATAATGGTGTGGTTGCCTGCTTTGAAGTAAAGGTCGGAGATCAGAGTCTCAGGGTGTCTTCTCAGGAGGGTATGTTTGAAGGCTTTAGCAGCGGTCCTGAAGCGGTTAGGAGGGTAAACGATGGTGTAAGTTTTGCCTCCTGTTGCATTCAGGCAAAAGCTTGCCATACTGGAGAGAGAAGGGGATCTAGGTGAAGCCAGGACAATGAACTTTGATAGGCTGTAAGAGGGGTTCAAGCATTCATTCAGAAGGAATGCTGATCAGGAGCACAAATCTGGATGGCCGCTGAGTTGCACGGCATCTGGAAGTGGAGGCACATTCGTTAGAATCTGAGCCCAGGCGGCATGGGCAAAACCCGTTCAATGTGCTGGCAGAATCATGGGGAGGGGCAAGGGGTCTGTCCGTGCATGGCCATTTTGTGTCCAGTAGGTGAAAGCGAGGTGCTGATGAGGAGCCATATTGGGGGGCAGATAGGAGTAGGAGAGAGGCAAATTCAGAGTGCAGGCAAGGCAGTAGGCGGCTCCCCAGGAGGGGTTCCACGTGCCGAGGCTCACCAGTGAGGAAGCCAAGCAGGAGCCCCTGGGACGGTGCAGGCAAGCATAATTTTCAAGTTTGTGAAGCAAAAATGCAGTGAAGTTTGCACAGTGGGCAGGTGCCTCTGATGGAAGAACGCCAGGAGGGGGGGCCCCTTCCAACTCAGGCAGGGGAAGGCAGGTATTTGCCGTCACAAGTAGCGGTGCGGTAGCAGCGGCGGGAAGCAGGTCTCGCTCAAAGGATGTGGGAGGAAGGGAGCCTGCCTCACTCCAGGCTTGAAAGTGAGGCTGAGGTCGGCCCCTGTGGCAGCAGACGGCGGCCCAAGGCAGTTGTAAGTAATAGATAATTACAAAGTTATGGTGTAAGTAATAGATAAATAGATATATTCCTCCCAGTCTATTGTTTGAACGGGCTTTCTTCAGGTTACAGGCAATCTCTCATTGGGTTAAACATGGCATCAAATCAGTATTTAATACAACTAACACCATTTTTACAGCAACCTGGGAAACCTCCCATGAAGTGGAAAAATTGTTTGCGCAATTTTGGAAAAATTGTATTCCCTGTGGATGCAACTACATTTGAACCCACAAGGAAAAAAGCGTTTATTATTTAGTCATTTAAGGTGGGGGCGGACAGCAAATTTTTCATAATCTTCCAAAACTAGATACACCTCTGGATCAATTTGGACAGTGGGATGAATACACAGAAGCTATTAAAAGTTTAACTGAGACATTTTCAGATGTACCCAGTGTTCTTTTGGAGCAATTTAATGTTTTCAAACTAAAACAACTGACTGACGAAAGTATTGAAGAGTTTGTTTCTGCTCTAAGACTTCTAGCTTCTTCTTGCAACTTTTGAGAGTCTCTAGATATGTGTTTAAGAGATCAGATTCTTTATGGTTGTTGTGAAAAAAATTCAAGAATATTTATTGGGCTGCAGGGATCCTACTCTTATGGAAGTTATAGATATCGCTAAAGGTATTTAGCTCGCTGGTCTCAACTAAACTTATGGCTCAAGAACAAACAGCACTAAGAGTTAAGGAGCCTGAAACCTTAAGTTTAGTGCAGGGAAAAGATAAGAAAACATGTTTTCAGCATAAAAAAACACATTTCCCCTGTTATCGCTGTAGTTCGAAATCACATTTAATTTATAACGCCAGTTGTGCGGCGGTGGGAAAGCGCTGTGTAAAATTTAAGAAGATTGGGCATTTTCAAACGGTGTGCAGAGGGGGTCAGAAACAGCTTAGGATTTACTGTGTGGGTATGGAGATGGATGAAATGGTACAGGATGTATCCAGTGATTTGTCTAGTATTGTTTTAAACATTGAGCTTAATAAGAAACAAACCACACAAATCAAAAGCCCGTTATGTGATGTCTCAGTTGGTGATGTAGAAAAATGTATGTGAGTCCCTAGCTTGCCTTATGATGGGCGGAACCAAGCTTGTGCTCTAGAAAGGAGAATTCTAATTGCCCTTAGATACAGACCATAGCCACATGAATAATGAATCACAAATAAACAATCAATTAAATAAAAACAATAATAGAAGAAAAATCTATAGACAAGTTGTACAATTTATTTAAAAAGTAATACAGTCATAAAACAATTTTTCTTTAAAAGCATTTTAGTGCCACGAACAAGAAATCATGTCATTACATTTGAAAAACATTTAAAAACATATTTGTTACAAAAGTTGTCAATTTCTTGTTTGTGGCACTAAAATGCTTTTAAAGAAAAATTGTTTTATGACTGTATTACTTTTTAAATAAATTGTACAACTTGTCTATAGATTTTTCTTCTATTATTGTTTTTATTTAATTGATTGTTTATTTGTGATTCATTATTTATGTGGCTATGGTCTGTATCTAAGGGCAATTAGAATTCTCCTTTCTAGAGCACAAGCTTGGTTCCGCCCATCATATGGCAAGCTAGGGACTCACATACATTTTTCTGGCTCATTACTCCTTGTCCCCTATTGGATTCTAAAGGAGACCTCCCTGTTCTTTTTGCAGTTTCTGCTTCAGTTGGTGATGTGACACTTAATATGACGGCAGATTCTGGTGCTCCCATCACCATCTTATCAGAAGATAATTTTTTTTAAGTTGTGGGGACATAGTAAGAAATTAGAACCTCCAGATGTCAATCCTGTAGCCTTCAGGAGCAGGATATCCATATGCCGGGGAATTTTGTAGATATTTTGACATGTATGGGTATGAAAGCCACTACTAAAGTATATGTAGCATTGAAAGGATGCAATCTGGTGCGATGGCAGGATTTGGCAGATATGGGTTAATGTTGGTACCTGGTTCTGAAACACCTGTCATGGTTGCCCCTTTGCATATTTCATATCTAGGAAAATCATCAAAAGATGACACAGGAATAATCACATTGGAATTCCCAGAAGTGTTTAGCGATGAAGTTGGTCACATCACGAAATATGAACACCTCATCAGGTTGAAATCTGACACTGTTCCAGTAATACATACGATGAGACGTGTTCCCCTAAGTACACGGGCTGAACTAAAAAAACACTACAAAAGTTAATTGTCATTGAAGCTAATTCATCAGAATGGGTCAGTCCCATTGTTATTGTCAGAAAAAAATCAGGAGGGGTTTGTTTGTGTGTGGATTTATGCACACTTAACAAAAATATAATAGTTGATTGTCAACCCCTCCCAAAATTACATGAGTTGTTCGCAAATGTGAGCCTAGCTAAATTTTTCAGTCATCTTGATCTTAGTTCAGCTTACCATCAAATTCCACTAGATGTAACCTCAGAAGATTTTACCAGATTTATCACACCTTGTGGTGCCTATAAGTATCTGAGAATGCCGTTTGGTTTGGCATCCGCTGCCAGCATGCTCCAGAAGATTATGAACACTATTTTCAAAGGTGTACAAGGAGCACAAGCTTTTCAAGATGATATTTTCATTTTTGCAGACACAGTTCATGAACATGAATGTGTTCTAAGAAATGTTTTAAATATATTTAAAAATCATGGCATTACATTGAGATTGAATAAATGCAAGATTCTTGTGAGTTAATTGGATACCTGGGCCATAGAATTAGACTTGAGGGTATCAAACCAAAGCATTGTCTCATAGAAGCCAACAAGAAAGCACATGCCCAATAGGACAAGGATACACTTAGGTCTTTCTTAGTCCTAAGAGAATATTACTCAAGATTCGTAAAGGGTTATACTTTTGAAGTAGAACCACTTAGGCCTGTACTTAAAAAAGGTATGAAATTAGTTTGGGGTACAAGTGAGATGGAAGCCTTTGAGAAGTTAAAACATTTGATTGTATCTGCCCCAGCTCTTACGTTTTTTACTGCGGGTGAGAAGTGCATGTTGACTGTTGATACAAGTCAGGTGGGTCTTGGTGCGGTTTTCTCCCAGTGTATTAATAATCCAGAGGTCACTGTTGCCTTTGCATCACGCTGACTAAAGCCACCTGAAGTCAACTATAGCACCATTAAGAGGAAATCCCTAACATGCACGTGGGCTGTAGAGAAGTTTATAACCTTTTTATGAGGTGATAGGGTTACCATATATACGGATCACAAACCTCTTGCTCATCTTTTCAGAGGTACTAAGGCTTCGTCTCGCTTGGTGAGGTTATTGTCACGTCTCCAAGAGTATGTTTTTGAGATTAAGTACATCTCTGGGGGTAAAAACGAGAGAGCAGACTGTTTATTAAGAATGGCATTATTAACTGGATACGAAGAAGACTGTCAGGAAGAGCCAGAAAGTGTTAAGCCCATGGTGGAAGATCTAGTGAATGGTAAAAGTAGTATTTCATACCATGAATGGTTGGAAACACTTAAAGATGACAATGTGTTGCAGGAAGTTATGCAGTTTACCAAACATGGTTGCCTAGAGAAAGGAATTTAGGATCTGAGCTTAAGAAATATGCTCAAATTGCACAGGAATGTTCTATTTAAAATGAAATTCTCATGCGCAATAAAAAGTGAGTTCCACCTACTAAAATCAGGAATAAGTTGGTTGAATTGGCATATGAGGGTCATTTAGGGGTCTACAGCATAGTAAAAGAATTAAAACAAATTATTGGTGGCCTGGAATAAATTCTCAGGTGTCAGACTGGGTGAATAATTGAACAACCTGTCTCCTTTCTGACAAACACTGGAGAACTTCAGAAACTCTAAACACTGTTCCCATGCCAGAAAATGCTTGTGACAAGGTTGTGCTTGACTTTACTGGGCCTTACCTGTAAGTAGGAAATACTTGATTGTGTTGGTGGACTGTTATACCAAGTGGGTGTATGTAGAATTTGTTCCATCACCCAATGCAGAGTTTGTTATTCAGTTTAAAAAAAAATTAAAATGCCATTGAGGGTTCTCCAAAATGTGTGGTTACTGACAATGGGACACATTTGACTTCTAATCACGTGACAAAATTCATGAAGTCAATGGATATCAAACACCTTCAGCTCGCTCTCTATTCCCCCACGTCCAATGGTTTAGTGGAAAGGGCAAAAATAATTCTTAAAGAAGGGGTACAAACTGCTGTTGCAATTCAGACAGATGTGGAAGAATTTGTGAGGCTAAAGCTGTAAAGTTATCTTATCACTCCTCACTCCACTACAGTTGTTTCAGCATTTTAACTGTTAATGAAGAGAGTTCCTAAGATAATTTAAAATCCAAATTGGGTTAAGGAAATGCAAAGCAAAAAAGAAGTATATGGGCCCAGTCAAAATGCCATGTTGAGTAGAGTGTCTGAGAAGCAGAATAAGCCAAAGGAAAGGTTTGATATTAATAACAGTGTTAAAGAAATCATGTTTTGTGTAAGGGTTTGGGTTTTAATTAAAAAAACATTGAGTTAAAAAAGGTGAATCGAAGTTAATGGCTCCTGTCAAGGTTTCAAAAAATGCAGCTTACCTTGCAGAAAGAGGGTGGTAGAGTAAGAGAAGTCTTATAAAATTAACAAATTTACAAGCTGAAAAGATTCTCAAGGTGAAAGGTGGTAAAGAAGAGAATATGGGGTTTGGTTACAAGAGTTCTTGTGAGAATAACCCATTAACTGACACAGTAATACATGGCTCTCCCACTGCTTTGTCTTCCACAGGATCACCAGTAGATGTAGGACCCTCAGTTACTACTTCAGTAGTTTCAGATTGTGTGACTCATAAGAATATTCTACCATATTGCACAGAAAGTGTAAATGTTCTGACTTTTCTCAGACCAATTCGAGAAACTTGTGTACCAATAAAGTTTAAAGATTATTTTTTGTATTAGACTGTTTCATGGTCCTCATGCTACAAGAGACCTGGGCTCAATCCACTGTCCTATTAACAGGCTTTGTAGAGTTACAGAAAACAGCCATTAAAGTCAACAGGTGCAGTTGCCCGATGGGCGGCCTATCGAATTACATCTCCTCAGCTCTGCACTACGCAGCAGAAGAAATTAATCTGAAAGTGCCCTAGGCTCAAGCAATCAACCTCACTCTCCACCAACACGCTAAAGGCCAATCACTCATGATTATTAATATCTAGATTAACCCGACCAAGCATAGGAAAAGGGAGATATTGAAGAACCTGATGTTAATAAGAACCAACCTCAAGTTAAAATATCCCTACTCCAATATCCTGCTATCCGGTGATTTCAACATCAACCTATTCAGGTGGCTAATTGGCCGCAACGTCAAAGCTTAGATTTTGAGTTTGACCTTCCAGTTCAAAATCTACCTCAGGCAACTCATCAGAACAACTTAGCCGATTTCTTCCTAAACCAGTGTGACTCTCTAGGTCTAGACTTCTTAACGGCCGCTTTAGTGGCAACATCCCACCTGGCTGGTCAAGATAGGTGGTAAGTCTATTTCCTACATATATTTTACCCTCAGCATGGTTGGTATTTTATCACATCGCAGATTTCTCCCTAGGGCTATGCCATGGCAGGGATGTATGACGGTACGACGCGTACCGTTTCAACGCGTGCCTTTACAACGCGTCTTTAACAACGCAAGTCGTTACAACGACTTGCGTTGTTGGGCGCGGATAGTGAATAGTATAATTTACTATTCTAACACCAGTCCCCGTGGATAGTAGGGAAGGTGTTGGAATAGTAAATATACTATTCTTTATCCTTTAGCGCCCTCCTGCGCAAGTTGTGGTTACGACTTGCGTTGTAAAGGACACGTCGTAAAAGCACTGCGGGGTAACATCCGCGTTGAAAAGGATGTTCCCCCCATGACAGTGATAATAGGCCTCAGCACATTAAGTTCTCCTTTAGCCCCCTAAGACTGGAGGCTGCGCCGCCCACTCATACAGGGGTACAGGCAGAAAACCTAAAGAGACTGAGATGGGACGACAAAATCAGCCAGGATGCAACGCCATGGATCAGAGCCCTACTCGCCAAAGTTACAGCCCAAAACAACTCCCCTATCAGGCAGTGGTCTCTCCCAATCGAACAAATCATGCAGGAACTCCAAGTCAAATCTTCACCATGTGCACAGCCACATAACCCACCCTCCTCTAAACTGAAACTAACAAAGGACCTGAAGCTGCTAAAAAGTTGAGTCAACCGTGACATGCAAGCTGTTATTAAGCAACCTTTCTCTTTGGCCGCAAGAAACAGCCTGAACCTATCAAGATCCTTATTCAGGAGAGCCCTCTGGCATTCCAAAAGGGAAAGAAATGAGGACTTCTGCCATCAACTGCTAGTAGCCAGTAAGGGAAGGAACCCAAGTAAATGTTGGTCTCTGATTAATCAAGCCACAATTGAAAGCATGAGAGGGTCTAACACCAACATTCCAGAACCAGAGTGGGTCACATTTCTGTCTGCCCTCTTTTCATTAGGGCCCAAACGCTCAACCCATCCTAGCAGCTCGACAGGCGCCCACAAAGCCAGAACTGTGCCCCGAAAGGTCTGTGAAATGCCTGGCCCCGCAAATCCTCCAGAAGCTCGTAGTAGTCTAGTGTAGTGTAGTTCCTATCATCCCAATAGGCTCTGCGCATTGGAATAATACCTACAGCAGTAAAGGCCTAGACCAGACGTTAACTAGGTCTACTACTGTCGATACTAGACTTAAAGTTTTGGGTTTGCCAGCTTAGCTCAGAGTTCACTAGAAACTTTCTCGAATGTTCAAGGAGGAATTAACTTCCCTGATTAGACAAGAAGGGATTTAGTTTCTGACAACCATAGAACATGACAACTTTGCTCTCCCCTAATCAAGAGTATATCTCGAGAGTCGTGTGAACAAAAGGCAAATTATTTTACTCAGTCAGTACGTGCATTCTTAGTCTCATCAGATTGTAGAGAAAAGGAAGAGACGGGCGTGTTCAATAAAAAGGTGTTATTTATTGATCAGTCTCTTTTCTCATACAAGAGAAATGGATCGATATTATTGCAATACTTATAGTTAAGTAAAGTGCATACATTAAAAGCAATAGTATAAAATAATACTGTAAAAACATTGATATGGTTTCTAAGCCATATGATGTTTTAAAATGAATAAAATATATTACATACACATATACATTTGACTAAACGTACTCAACTGGTGTTTCTAAATACGCCTACCCCGTGTACCTGACCTAAGCCTAATACGTGGGCGGGAATAGAAAGTTACAGTTTAAGTTAAGTTTGTTTTTGCCAAGTGAAATAACTAAAGAATTCTCTGTGAGGGGTTATTCAGTTCTGTACCTGGAAGTTAGGATGAATGAGGAATGGTATCTCTCTCTCTGGTCTCGATATTCCAGGCTGCCTGCGAGGGCTGCCCAGAAACGCCGGTGCTGGATTCTCGGCAGGAGAAAGCAGCGCGTCTCTCAGCGCGTCAGGAAGGCGGGGCTGCTGCCAGCGGGGTCTGCTCTGCTCTTGGCTTCGGCAAGTATGGCTGCTCCGTCTCGTCACCACGCGTGTGTTTGCATAGGGCAAGATCGGTAATATTTATACCTTTAAGGTGCCGAGATTGACGTAAGGATGGACATAGATACGTCAATAAGGATGTCATACGACTTGCTCGTTAGCACATTCTTTTACTGAAGTTCTCGGTGAAATCAAAACAATGGCCGCAGGGTTTTGCCCAGGTTGTCATAGGTTTGATTTGTTATGAGAACTCCGTATGCCTTATCAGGGGCTGGAGGAATATCGCTTGTCTAATTAGATCGCAAGCGTTATGACCTAATCAGATAACACGTTCCTGTGCCGTAGTGTGACTGCGTCAGATAACGGTATCTGCATCATGGGGGTTTTCTGCCTCATGGGCTGACTGCTAGTTAACTCGTTGGTTTGTTTAACTAGAATAGGGTCAGGAATAGGGGGATCGATTCAGAACCTATAGGAATACATCACACCCACTCCACGCTAACTATGTACATATTTACTAATCTATGCATAGTATAACATAGTACAACATACTATAGAGTATAGTGTATACCTTACCACCCCAAAATACATAAATGCATTTTGAAATTTTTCAAATATACGGAAAAATTGCAGACATATGTATTGTATGCACTCAAGCTGTAGAAAAATGCCAAAGTAATCGCATTTGTATACATTATTGCTTATTTGGTATATGAGAATTTACACATGAAATGGCTTCTTAATACAGAAAAAAAGTTCGAGACCATTCCATCACAGAATAAAATATTTGTAAACGTATCAGCGGGCAGCTAATGTCTATAAGCTATCTAAAATTTAGAAACCTTAGTTCTCTAAGAATAGTTCTTACTTTAAGCAGAAGATAGTGTCCCGAAAAATATGCAAAAATATTTGGGGCTGCTGAAAAATTGCTGTCCGTGAACTGGAGGGAAAATTGTTCATGTGACTTTATTTTTAAAGTTGAAGGCCGAATTCAGGGAACGCCGTGTGCGAGCTTGCTCAAAAGTCTCTATTTCTGTTCTGGAGAGAACATCATATCATTCAGGCTTTCGAAAAAACTGTCAACAGCTTCCTGGGAAAGTTCCACTAACTCGGAAATAGGTGTAATCATGCATTCTTGTGCATGATTGTCTCCATTGACATTCTGATTTGCATTGCTGACAGAAGGTCGTACCTGTTCGATGCTGCTTTCATCTTGAACTTCACTACCCATCAATCGTAGTGGTGAAGCTTCCACGAATGCCGTCATCAGGATTGGTAGCCTTTGAGGGCAGCACAAAGCATGAACCTTGATCGGGCTCAACAATGTTTCTGCATCCATTGGCGCATCCGATTGTAGCGTCAGACAGGTGTCTAACACGCATTCTTCTCCGCATAGCAGACACCTTAATACAGGTAAAACACATCTTTGCCACATTGGTCGAAATGATAGAAACCAAGTCATGTTCAGGTCTCTAAGCCGGGAGAGTCCCAGGATTTTTGATATCCGGTCCCGGTATCCAATGGCTAGGATTGTTTCTTCTCTTGTCGCCAGAGTTTTGTCTGTGACATGGGTTGCCATAACGAAAAATAAGGACTAAGAATAGGATTCCTGCAATTAGTCCCAGGATCAGGGGAAGTCCGCCAAAAATCGAATGGACGAAATCTGGAAAAATACCCAGTATGGCTTTGAATGGTGTTAATGCCATCGAAAATACTGTCTTAAATACCTTTGAGACCCCATTGGTATCAGAAATATTTAAGATTTCATTCAGGATTTCCGCGAAATGTACGGGGGAATTAGTTGATAATAATGTATGTATCTCTGCAGTCGTCCTTGCGACTTGTAGATCATACGTTTCTTTTGATGACGAGAGCCTTGTAGGCGTCTGAAGAAGCACTGTTTTCATTCTGCTTAAAGTATCTATTCGAATAGAAGTAATTTTCAAATCGGGCCATGCCCTTGCCTCCTTGTCTGGGAAGGAGCTGGGGAACAATGAGCGTCCACAGCACTTGACCTTCGCAGTCGTAGTTACTAGATAAGGAGTCCCGGGCATAAGACTACAACATCTGCAGTCTACAATAAGAATGTAACTCCCATTATAGAGTCTTTGAAAGAATGGTTCTATTTCTGTTGCAGGTGCGCCTTGTTGGTGACATGAAAGGTTGTATGAATTCCCTTCACAGGCTCCATGCAAACTAATTCCGTTACACAGAAGTGTGCCACTTAGTGACATCGCACAATTGTTGCCACTAAGAAACACTTTCTGTCCTTTATTACTGACACATGCATGTGAATAGGGCAGGTTCCATGTTGTTTTAAGGTACCCCTTTCCCAATTTCTCGTACATGCCAGCCTGTATATATTTTTGGCAGTATTGAAACCTGAAGGTTGAGATTGGAATATTTATTATCCCATGTATTATCCATTCACTGACAGGTCGTTCTGACATTGTCACTGGTAATCTTTCGAGTTTTTCAATGCTCAAGATTGTATAATCAGCACCCTTTTGTGCCATACTGATTTGTCTATCAGTAAGGTTAAAGATTTGGAATAGTGACGTTGTGTTGATTAAACGCCAACTCACATAGCCTGAACGCAGATTTTGTAACGTCCAGCCAAGCTGTACAATAGAACGCAATTGTGACTGACCGTGTTGTAATAACAGTAAGTCTTGCGACAATATGTCGATTGCTGAAGACACAATGCTGTCCAAAGAAAAAATTCTGGAGGACAGAGTCATTAACCCATTGTCCACTACAGAAAGTGATTTTTCCAAATTAATACGGTCAATTTCCCGTATTCTCTCTGCTGTTTCAATTTGAGTAACCTTCCAGGCCTCATTGTATGCTGCATATACAGAGGCTGCTATGAAACGCTTTTGACGCTGTTTGCGTGGTCCCAAAGTGAAATCACGCAAGTCAGCACCATCAGTAAGTAAAGTTAGGTGTTGCTTAATTTCTGCCAGTGTGGAAGTTTGCAGCCATTGAAGGCATAATTTGCCCATACTGTAGGTGGTTATTATCCCTGGGTGATGTCTTTGAGGATATCTAGGGTCTGGCCTGGTCATTTTGAACCCCTGTGTTTTGTTCAGGAATCTGTCTTGACAGTTATTAGTATCTGTGGGCCAGATCAACCACTGTTTCCAATCAGGATGTGTTCTGTTTTGGTTTAATATTTGGTTTACGTCTATCTCTTCATCTGTAGAAGTGTTGCTAAACATTGTTGGCTTTGGAATAGACGGTTTATTTAAATCTTTGATTTTGGCTAGGCCAAGACAGGTGGTTTGTTGAACAGTGTCATTTAAAAATATCATTTGTTCTGGGATCATGCAGGCTCTAAAAACAAAAAAGCTTCTATACCCTGTACTTGCCATTCTTTTGTACCCCAAACACTTTTCAATTCAACATTTTTGTCCCAATAATCAAAACCAAAAGTATTCATTTTTTCAAAGAATGAGTCTGAATATAACAATTTTGTGTTGGTTATCATGGTCTTGGTCCCTGTTTTGTTTGACAATTTAAAATAAAATGTTTCAGCATTACTTGTGTTAAAACCTGAAAAATATGAATATTTGTCGTAAACGGTTCTTGAGCTCCCTTTTGGAGGTGTTGCACAATGTTCCCATTGATTATAATTTAAAACATTTCTAGGTTGTGCAGATCTATGTAAAAAATGGTTACCATAGTGGTTATAACAGTACATACTATCATAATTTGTAGAACCCTGCAAATAATCATGTTTGGTAAATTTAGCAGACATTACTAAGTCAGACATCATATTATTAATGCTTTCGAAGTCCCAATCATCAGCAAATGAGTTTGGTTTTACAAAGTCACTCAAGGAGATCTTAATTTGGTGTGGATATTTCAGGATCTCGACCGGACCATAAATTTCATAGTCAGTGTTGTCCGTTGCTACCCCACCAGGTATCGGATTGGCTGTGAAGTTGGCTGAGGAAAGTTCTCTTTTCTCGACGTGTGAAGATGTGTGTGGTTTGAGGATCAAGTTGATTTTCTGACTTGCTGTGTCCATTTTTGCATATTTTCCCTCAATGAAGCGTCCCAAAGTAAGTACCATGATGAGCCAAAGTATGAGGATAAATGCACCAAAACCCACCCAAAATTCAATCCATGGAGAAATCAGATATGTTTCTTTCAGTTGTTTCAAAAGTTCCTTAGCTTTATCTTTAAAGGTTTTTGATGATGGCTGTGTCTTTGATTCGCTGAAGCCCTCAGAGGAATCATCGAAGTTTATGAAGTAGCCGGATGCAGTTCTGTCAATTGTTCCAATTGCTTCAGGATTTCTGTTTCTTGCATTTTCACTTGTTACTTCATTATAGATTGGTGTGTCTCTGCTAAATGTTTTTATTTGGGTTTTCAGAGGTCTTAGTTCTATTGCATTGTTGCATAGTCCATGTTGTTCTTCTGTAGGCGTTTCGAATGTGATGAGCCTCTTTGTTAGGACCTCTGTACTGGTAGCAAACCTTGGTGTTCTGCTACTTATTGGGAGTCCACTTGGCCTACTGTTTGTTATCGGCCACATGTTGTGGTTTTACCAGGTCGATGGATACAACTCGGTTCTCCTTTTTACCAGCAAGTGGCGGTAGTACAACTGATCTTGTCCCGTTGACAGACAAGACAGGAACTGCTTTTCTGTAAGAAGGCCCAAATTCCTTCTTTACCGCGATCTTTTCCCTGACTAGATCCCCGACTTTTGGAATCCAGACAGGTCTTGCTGGGACAGGTGGTGGTTCTTCAGTGGTTGTTGGCTGTTGTTTCAACTTTATGTTGCTCAGGTCTTTTCTTGTTTTGTTTAAGTCCTGCAAAATAGCCAAACGGTCTTTGATATCAAAGCTTTTTTCTTTCACCACTGAAGTCTGACTATCAATGTCAGAGATCATCATCCTAGTTCCAAATAATAATTCGTACGCACTGAATACCTTCAGAGAATTTCTTGGCAAGTTATTGAGACTACGTTGGACACTTATTAGATGTTTGACCCACCCAGCTCCCGAACCTAATATCCTTTCCGCTATAGATTGCTTTATGCCTTGGTTTTTTCTTTACACCATCCCGTACCCTCAGGAAGGAAGTGAGAAGATTCCCGCTGGGCTATGCTCATTTGGTCATGTTTCCCCTCAGGCTTGAGGGCTAGAGTGGAGACAATGGTCAAACGTAGCATGCTCTTAGCGTATATGCCATTTAGACTCGCAAATCTTTGTATAACAGTCCGGACGTCAGCCGAGTGCTGGTGATCTACATTATAAGTGGAACTAGCCTGTATATGTTAATCGCAACCCTTCCTTTTTACTCCTGATTTTTTCTGGAGTAGAACGACGAGGTATTAAACTGTTTCTTTCCCCACTGCGATCTCTGTTGCAGTTTGGGCAGTTTTTTACAAACATGGTGTGACGCAGGCTCATGCCTGGCCACCAGTACCGTGATTGTAATTCTTCCAGAGAATTTTTTAGTTTGAGGTGTCTGAGACCCTCGCCCATATGTGCGTCTGCGATTAACAAGTTTCTCCTGTCCATGTTTGGAATCACTCTATCCCCCACTCCAGGGATTCGAGCAAAAGGGACGGAGTTTGCATCGATTATGTATGTATAATTGAGTGGATAGTTGATCGGTAACGCTGAGCAGTCGCCTTTTGATGACGTTTTCACCGCCAGCACTGTTTCACCGTCAATGTATTTTAATGTACGCTTTTTTCGAACTACGGGAGCCGATTTAGTGGCTGCCGCTGCGGCTGTTTCAGCCAATGAATTCCCTGCAACGTGAACGCCATCACGCTGGTGACTCAGTGAATGTGTCACGTGAGTCTTTGGTAGTTCTTTTTGTAAAAGAGCTATTTGTTCCCAGAGCAGTTTTTGCTTTATTGGTGCATCTGTGTCATCTTTGTAACCGTTTTGAATCCATGTCTGCAAATCGCTGTTATATGATTTGACGCAGTAATATGAATCTGACACTATAAGTGTCGGGAATTCGCGATCCGCATTATCTAGCGCCATTTTCAATGCTAGTATTTCTGTTTGTTGTTCAGAATTAGTTTCTACTGAGTGTGTTTTTGTTAATAGAGGTTTTAGTTTACCTCCGCGCCACACTTCTTTTGTAATCCCACATGTGGGGTTGTATGCCTGTTCTCCCCAAACGGAGGGTTGAGCATGTCCGTCTGTATAGATTACACAGGCGTAATGTCGTAAAGGCAGAATGTCGATTGGCAGAGGATATGTTTCTTCATATTCTAGATTTTTTAATTCTTCTAGTTCTAGAAGATTGTAAGCCAGGCTACATTTGATAATTCATATCCTACGAACAGGACTTTCAGATGGGCAATTCTGGATTTTTTAAAGTTGAATTTGTAACCCTCTGCTGCGAACCCAAGTATTATGGTGTTCACTCTCTTCAAGTGAGTCTCCAAGTCATCATCTGTTAAGTAAATGTCATCGACATAAGATAATGCTTCATCATCATATAGTTGTAGTAATTCTGTTACTCTCGCTGAGAATACCCCCGGGCTGTTCTTGTACCCCTGGGCTAACCGACAGAATTGTTTTTGAGTGCCATTTATTGAGAATGCAGTTAAATATCTGCTCTCTGGTGCTATGTTTTGACAAAAGAATCCATTAGAGATGTCTAAGGTTGTTTTGTATTTTTGGCGCACTATGTTATTCATTAGTGCAGCACTGTGTGAGTTTTGCACTGCAAAAGTTTTGCAACATGTGTTAAGGTGTCGGTAATCCAAAACTAGACGATATGAATTGTCTGGTTTGGAGACCGGAAACAAAGGGTTGTTCATTTGTGAGGTGCAAGTTTCAATCACCCCCTGGTATTCTAGCTGATCTAGTATTTCATTTACCTGTTTTTTAGCTTCTTGCTTAATTGGGTACTGCCTTTGTGCAGTAGGTTGTGATTTTAACTGGATTTTGTGAGGAGGAGAGTCCTCATCCCATCCCACGTGATTTTTATATAAAGCTGGAGCTAGAGCCACTGCCCACTTTCTAGCAAGTGTGTACTTTTTATGAATTGGAATTTGATTTGAGAAGGCAGGCATAATTACTTCTTCGCCATGAGGGCACTCCCTTACAAACTCTGGTGGCCAGTCTTTTTCAGCTAGAAGGATATCATAGCCCTTGGAGAGATTATCCCAAAATAGTCCCCTTATTTTTCTAGTCTTATCCCCCTCTATACGCAATGTTATTTCGTATATTTTGTGAGGTTTGCTAACTCTGGTGTCCGCAGTTTCCACTTGAAGATATTCATTCGTGTCCACTGTCTCCAGATGATTCATAAGGACTTTGCGAGCTATGCTCACTTCTGCTGCGCTGTCTAGCATTGTCTGAGCCCACTCTCTGTTTTTCAGTTGTGTCCTCAGTATTCTCGGCATTGTTAACTACCTTGATACTGGCTACCTTCTTTTTTGGAAATTGTAATTTCTTTTTTAGTTGAGCAGGTTCCTTGTCTTTGGACTTGGTGTGCTCTTCTCTTTGTTCTGATCGTCCTCTTCTTTCCGATTTCTGCGAGGAAGTCTGAAAAGATTGAGAGGGACGTGTATCAATGTCTTGATATCTATCAGGCTTTTTAATATTATCCCTATTTCTAAGGTTATATCTTTTCCCAGAGGGGTCACTCTGAGGTGACCTGTGTCTTTGGTTCGGAGATTTTTCTCTTCGCCTAGGAGACCTTCCTCGGGACTGGAATTTCTTTTCTTTAGGATTGGATTGTTTGTTTCCATCCCAGTTCTTTTTTGGTGATGTAGAATTATTATTAAAAAATATTTTTTCAGGACTTTCAATTAGTTGCGGTTTTACTGGTATTCCACCTAAACTATCTCTACCTAGTTCCTCATAGGATTTTTCTATGATTCTGGCAATTTCAGCTGGTTGGTCTGCTATATCTGTCTCTTTTAACCTCTGGCGGATCGCCACGTTTGCTGCTTCACCTTTTATGTTGGCTAATAATATAGCCGAGACCTGCTTGAAGTCTTTCAGTAATTTCATACCAAGAGTTAAAGCGGGTTCAGGTCCATATTCATCTTGAATTTGTTTTAGCACATCTGGTATTACCGAAATGGATGGAACACCGTGCGTTTTTGTGTAGATGGAAGCAAAGACTGTACCCCAAGGTCACAGTCCTCAATGTGTGGTGCGATTCCCATTGGAAGGCAGATAGTCAGAATCCTGTGCTTTTCTAGCGGGGTGGTGTCAGGAAACACCGCCTCTATTTGGGTGATTTTTTGCGCTAGCCAGAATGGTATTTGTTCCCGTTTAGCCGGTACTTTACCTAGGCAGGACTGGATGTTCTGTGGTGTAATTTTATTTGTGTTCCCCTGGTGAGGGGTCAGCTGTGGGAGTTTAATCGCTGGCTGAATTGTTGAAGTCCGCATCACATATTGGACTAATTGTCTATGTATTTTTATTAATTGTTTTAGCTGTGTTAACAGCTCTGCTGCTGGCATCTCATTGATGTCTGGATGTGGTGTGTATCCGGCTAGGACCGGCCACGTTGCTCCTGGTCTACCTAAAGGACCGAGCCTGGTGATGTGATTATTATGTTTTAGGGCGCCATCAAATAAGAGCAAATGCTCTTGAAATTTGAGTGGTACTTCCACCTCCTCGAAAGGAGTGTACTCATTAGGAGGTTCCTCTATTTTGTAATAGTGGAAGTACTTTGTTACAGCATTTGCTGCTGGAAAATGTATCCATGAATAGTATACCTCTGTCTGCCGATATTCGTGTGCCTCAATTACGAATATGACTGTGCCACCTCTAGGTGTCAGTCCATTTTCTATAAGTTTTAGAGTTATAGATCTCCTTTTGATGACCGGGATGAGTATTATATCCTGGTCTGCTGCCTGCATGGTAGCATCAGCTGCTGCGAGTTCAGTTGCTAATCTAACTGCCTCTCTTTCATCCTCATTCTCTGACATTTTACTGACAGGATGGTTATTTCTTTTGTTTGCAGATCAGGTTTCTTATGGAAACAAAGGTTAGATGCACAATATTTTGGAACTGTTTATCCTTCAACGTTGACTATACCAAGAACCATACATAGGAGTTCCCTCCTGCGAGGTCTGGCGGATATAACCTTTCACCCACTCCAGACGTCTTTGGAGTATTATGGGAAAAGGGGTCTGAGTGAGAAAGCACGACTGAGTTACTCTAAATGTCTTACGTTAGTTTTATCGCCCTTTCCAAACGCGTTGGGCGCCATGTAGTGTAGTTCCTATCATCCCAATAGGCTCTGCGCATTGGAATAATACCTACAGCAGTAAAGGCCTAGACCAGACGTTAACTAGGTCTACTACTGTCGATACTAGACTTAAAGTTTTGGGTTTGCCAGCTTAGCTCAGAGTTCACTAGAAACTTTCTCGAATGTTCAAGGAGGAATTAACTTCCCTGATTAGACAAGAAGGGATTTAGTTTCTGACAACCATAGAACATGACAACTTTGCTCTCCCCTAATCAAGAGTATATCTCGAGAGTCGTGTGAACAAAAGGCAAATTATTTTACTCAGTCAGTACGTGCATTCTTAGTCTCATCAGATTGTAGAGAAAAGGAAGAGACGGGCGTGTTCAATAAAAAGGTGTTATTTATTGATCAGTCTCTTTTCTCATACAAGAGAAATGGATCGATATTATTGCAATACTTATAGTTAAGTAAAGTGCATACATTAAAAGCAATAGTATAAAATAATACTGTAAAAACATTGATATGGTTTCTAAGCCATATGATGTTTTAAAATGAATAAAATATATTACATACACATATACATTTGACTAAACGTACTCAACTGGTGTTTCTAAATACGCCTACCCCGTGTACCTGACCTAAGCCTAATACGTGGGCGGGAATAGAAAGTTACAGTTTAAGTTAAGTTTGTTTTTGCCAAGTGAAATAACTAAAGAATTCTCTGTGAGGGGTTATTCAGTTCTGTACCTGGAAGTTAGGATGAATGAGGAATGGTATCTCTCTCTCTGGTCTCGATATTCCAGGCTGCCTGCGAGGGCTGCCCAGAAACGCCGGTGCTGGATTCTCGGCAGGAGAAAGCAGCGCGTCTCTCAGCGCGTCAGGAAGGCGGGGCTGCTGCCAGCGGGGTCTGCTCTGCTCTTGGCTTCGGCAAGTATGGCTGCTCCGTCTCGTCACCACGCGTGTGTTTGCATAGGGCAAGATCGGTAATATTTATACCTTTAAGGTGCCGAGATTGACGTAAGGATGGACATAGATACGTCAATAAGGATGTCATACGACTTGCTCGTTAGCACATTCTTTTACTGAAGTTCTCGGTGAAATCAAAACAATGGCCGCAGGGTTTTGCCCAGGTTGTCATAGGTTTGATTTGTTATGAGAACTCCGTATGCCTTATCAGGGGCTGGAGGAATATCGCTTGTCTAATTAGATCGCAAGCGTTATGACCTAATCAGATAACACGTTCCTGTGCCGTAGTGTGACTGCGTCAGATAACGGTATCTGCATCATGGGGGTTTTCTGCCTCATGGGCTGACTGCTAGTTAACTTGTTGGTTTGTTTAACTAGAATAGGGTCAGGAATAGGGGGATCGATTCAGAACCTATAGGAATACATCACACTAGAGGAGCGCCGCATACAAAAACTGTCAACGCTGCGCAAAGACGAAGGTCCTGGCCCTAATGGATTACCCACTGCCTTGTACGCTTCTGACCCAGCTCTCTAGTCCGAGGTCTTAACTCCTCTGTTCAAACACTGCCTGGCAAAAGATTCCATCTGCGAGTCTTGGAGAGGATCAATAATCCAACCAATTTTTGAAAGGGGCTCGAAATCCAACCCTAGCTATTATCGGCTCATTGCTTTAAATGACAATGACACCAAACTGTACACCAGCCTACTTCTCGATGACCTCAAAGCCTGGCAGAATCTAATCAGATCATACCCAATAATCAATGCAGTTTTAGGGACAAGTGTGGCCGCTCCTCAAACCTGATGGCTCTGGCCCTCATGTGCGATAAAGCATTCAAAGATAAAAGGGTGCTTTATTCATGTTTCGTGGACTTTAAAGCCGCTTTCAACAGCATTCCAAGAGGGCCCCTCTGACGCAAATTGCAGGACTAGAGCCTGCCAGACGACCTACTGAGAGCAATAATACAGCTCCGCACCAATACATGATTTTGAATCAAACTAGCAGACGGTTCCTGCATCTCAAGGTCGATCCCCACGAGCTCTGGATTGAAGCAAGGCTGCTGGATTGCCCCCCTGCTAATTAATTTATACATAGCTGACATGCTGCAGCAACTCGACGAAACCAATTGCCACCTGCCTAAGTTAGGAGGTCAAAGCAAGTCACGTCTGCTCTATGCGGACGACTTGGTGCTTCTCAGTCAGACAAAGGTTGGCCTCCAACAGCTCTTGACCACCTTACATGACTGCACAGGCAAGAATATCCTGGACATTAACCAGGAAAAGACAAAAACTGTTGTATTTAGCCAAAAGTCATACCAGGCTCATGGGTGGCTGCTCAAGGGCACTAGGCTCCAGCACAGTAAGCTCTACAAATACTTTGGAATAGTACTAGACGGCAAATGGTTATTTATGTTCTACATATCTACCAAAACGAACAAGGGGTCTAGCCTAATGTTTGCCTTGTTATCTATCGCGCCAAAGCTACAAGCCCCAGTCTTGACCCCCTCCTGATAAAAGCAAAATTCACTCTAACACACGGGAGCAAAGTCACCCTGGGCAAGGAAGCAGGGACTGTAGACAAACTGATCACCAAGATTTATAAATCCACTCTGCGTCTCCCTAAAAGAGCATCACCGACGCAAGTGAGACTTGAGATTAACATCACAAGACAGCAGTGGGCCTGAGGCAGCTGCTTCCTCAACTTCTGGCACAGGCTCAGACAGGCACCACCTCAACACCATGCATGGCCTAATCTGGAGTGAACTTGTAAACTTGAGCATTGTGACTCAAGACCATCTTCCAACAAACAACACCTCTAGGCCAAACTGCCTGAATTTCCAATAGCACGAAGCCTGGAACAAACATCTCTCAGGTTAGGTCTTCAAGAGCTTAGCAGCCCAAAAAACCTGTCAAAATTTGAAGACAACACAACTCCTTGCAAGCGCTCTCATGCGTGGTCAGTTATTAACCCATATTTCCAATCTAAGCAGCGGTTTTATATCATATCAGAAGTGTGGCTCACCGATTACAGCGGCAGACCCTGAGGCAGAGGTCTGGCCCGGGACCAGGGTACAATCCCTGTCGCGGCAGGGTCTTGGGCTCAATGTCCTCGGACCCGATAATTCTCGCCTCGGTGCCTACTCTAATCATGGGTTCCACTCTGCAACTCTGGGCAATAGCTTGCTTAATCTCCACACCGGCCCTAACAACGCTAGGATGCCTGGCTTCACCTTGGGGGAGCCCAGGAGTGGACACTTCACAGGAACAGGCCAGGAAGGGTTCCACAGCGGTATTCGTACAGGGCTTAGAGACCCCTGGGTAATAGGCGCTATACAAGTGCAAATTACATTTACATTTAAAACTGTACCTACCCCATATGGATCAAACTGCGGCTTGAGGCATTAAGAATGGGCGAGTGGAACTTTTGGGCCCAGTTCTCACCCTGGCACAGCCTAGCTACCTGTACCAGCTGCGCCTATGCGGACAAGGTAAACAAACCCTAAGCCACATTTTATGCATCTGTTCTCAATTTACGGAGCAAAGGAGAACTCTCCTCTGAGTTCACTTCATCCGCCTAGGGGTGCGCACATGCCGGCAAGCAGTAATCGCCAGCCTGAACCCAGCAAATACATCACTAAACACTAAAACTGTCAAATGTCTCCGAACCGCAGCAAGTAAACTGCCAACTGTACTAACACTTCATGAAGTATCTTCCTCCCAAACATCAAACAAGCATTGGCATTGCCAATAGGTCTCGCTTGTGGGACCTTATAAGTATTTAGTTTTGCAGCACAATATCCGATTATGCAACAAGGATATTGTGCTGCAAAACTAAATACTTATAAGGTCCCACAAGCGAGACCTATTGGCTATGCCAATGCTTGTTTGTCTTGTTGATAATTGCAATACGTGGCGCTACTCCACATCAACTCCACAGGGCCTCGTGGATACATAGCCCTCGGTGGGCCGCCCTAGCCTTCCCTGTAGTGAGTAGCGGTTGCATATGAATTTTGTAAATTAGTCATTGTTGCGTTTTTTTACAGACACTCATTCTTGTGCGTCAGCGCTGTGAACCACGAGATACTCTGTTATTGCTGAGTTAGAGCGAGACACGTGTTCCCCGTCTCTGATAATGCGCCTCTGGTTGTTGAACGTGCGTGTAAACACTGAGTGAATAAACTGCCATTGTTCCCCAGGAAGTCTCTTCTCGGTGACAATGAAGCGTTAACGGTCTCTGAGTTTCTCTGCTACTTATAGACAGTGGTGTAGTGTACAGGATGCTTTATTCAACATTTCCCACTTTACAAGTTGACGTGTGTGTTTCGGTGCTCGTTGAGGCTAGGGCGGCAATTATTATAGCAATTATTACTATGGCGGCAGTAGTGATACATGAAGCAAAAATTACAAGTGCGCATGTTACAAAAGCAAACGTTACGTTACATGGCGGCAGTAGTGATACATGAAGCAAAAATTACAAGTGAGCATGTTACAAAACAAACGTTACGTTACATGAGGCAATAGTGACAGTTGTGCAAGTATCAAGAGCAACAAATACAAGAGGTAGCAAACGATATGCAATAGCATATCTGAGGGAACACGGCCTGGGGGAAGAAAATGCGTGCGCCGGGAAAGGAAGGCAGAGAAGGGGAGGGGGGAGGAGAAATGCGAGACGGCGGGCAGGGGAGCGGCGAAAATGACTAATTAGGGGAGGAGAAGCCGCAGAGCGCACGCTGGGCGAAGCCCTTTGATGTGCTGTGCGGCAAATGGAGGGAGGCTGATGCGCGTTCATGTTTGAACACGTGGTTCACATGAACGGCAAGAAAACGCCATGAAAACACCAGCAAAAAGCTGGTGGTTTCATGATGTTTTCGCCGCTTGAATTCTCGCTCCGCTCGATGCGCATGCGCGCATCGATAGGTCGCGAGACCTAAAAATGTCAGCCACACTCTGGTCGCCACTACCATCTGTATAAAAGAGGCAGGTTGATTTTGCCACTTTTCTGAAACACTGTACGCCTTACCTCCTGGAATGTACAAGGCACACTTAGAGCAAGATAACCCGCCTGTTGTCTGTCACAGCTCAGCTGATCATCTCACTTTAAGTACTGTGTTACGTGACATTTGCACATTGCTTCAGCGTTTTGGTCAAGCCGGTCCTCCTTGGTGCCTTGTCTGCTGCCCTAACTAATTTTAAAGACTTTGTCTATTGCTTTTAATTATTTACAGAATTACGCTAATCCTCCGGAGTCACTTTCTACTCCCTGTCCTGCACTAGGTCCGAGGCCTCCTTTTCTATTCACTGATAAACTTTGTATTGCACTAGAAGCAGCAACATTTACAAGAACTAGAGCCATAGGCACTTGTGATAACTATTTTTGATTTTATCTGCATATTGTTCACTCTAGACAATACTATGTCATTTGGACATCATCTATTATATATATTCCATTCAACCCTCAATTCTCTCTTTCCATTACACACAATATATACTCAAGAAGTTTAACCATATATTGCCAACAGATAATCTGAACACATACAGTTCTAGAAAAATACAAATCGATTTATTAATTAAAAATTCGTAAAAACACAGTATTAGAAAAGGTGATTGACGTAATACAACAACATTGTATTACAAACTGTGCTGTCACAAGATAATGTTATGAAAGTTACAATCAAATAAAAAAAGAGAGTACATAACCTAAACAAACACACTATGTCATTAGCATAATACACATCCGTGGTAAAACAATTTCTTGGGCATGGAACCTGGTACTTTTTAATTTGTTAGGTACTCGTGGCCGCAGCCCTTGCCCGGATTGTGTTGTTCTCAAAGCGTTGACGCGTTTCGATGGATATCTTATACAACCGAAGGGCATGTGAGACTCCAGCCCAGTTGATTATTGCAATTCTTATTATTAGGGCCTGAGATATCAAATCAAAACTTCTGACTTCTTAAAATAGGACCGTAATAACGGTTTCCACGTATACTTTATCAGAGATGTGGTGTGCTGAAATTCCATTTTATAATTAGGGTTTCAATCGATGCACGCTCTTGCGTGATATCGTCTCAGCATATATTTTATGCGAATACTTCACTCCACATCTCTGATAAAGTATACGTGGAAACCGTTATTATGGTCCTATTTTAAGAAGTCAGAAGTTTTCATTTGATATCGCTTTCCCTAATAATAAGAATTGCAATAATCAACTGGGCTGCAGTGTACATGCCCTACGGCTACATATATAGCGCAAGTATATTCTTTTGGCCAAGTTAAGGGACAAGAAGACAAATCCAAGTGTAACCTGGATAGATCGTAGGATGCAACGACCCCTTACATTTGAAATTGTTTTGTCCGGCATACCTGGAATGGATTTCCTCGCCGAATAAAAATTTGTTATTTCCTATGTATGAGGCACAATCGCATTGCAAAAGTAGAAATCGCAAATATAGCGATTTCTTACGTTGCGACAACCAGAATTCTGCGAATTCCCTAGCGATTTCTTAGTTTGCGATTTTCTCAGTTTGCGAAAATCGCAAACGGGAATTCGCAAATTAAGAAATCGCTATGCAATGTATGAAAAAATCGCAAATAGCGATTTCATGAAATTCACAAATTAGAGAATCGCAATTAACACCAAGTATGACCAGGTGGTAACCAGGTGCAAACTATTTAAGGAGTCCCACAATTCAACAGATTTTTCCACAATGGCTGGGCTGTATGTGATAGCCAGGAGTCTGCGACTCAGAGCTGCTGCACAGAGGAAAAGACGCCAGGAGAGGATATTCCGTGCGCGCATTACCCTGTTCCAGCGGACTGAGGAGGACATCCATACACACTACAGGCTGGATGTCCTAATCTAGGACACCCCCGCGCCGCACGGCCACCAGCTGCTGCATGTGCCTCCTCGCTGCCCCTGCTGCCGCCGTGTGACCACGCCCCCTGCCACCGAGCGGCGTGGTCTCCTGCGTGATAGCGCTGTACTCCTGTACCCCTTTCTCCTGCTGTGTGCCCCCGACTGCTGAGTATTTATTTTGTTCAATTGTGGTCTTTATTTTGTTCATTTGTACTGTGTTCGTTAGTTCGCCGGTCCCCCTGTCTCTCGTTGTCCTCCCTGCCCGCTTCCCGCCACCGCCGCTAACCACGCCCATTTTTCTTCTGTACCCTCCCCGCTCCCGCCTCCCAGCTGTTCCGCCCTCCCTCGCACTTGGCCATATATGGCGACCGTGCGACGCAGGTGAGTGTGTCCTAATCTAGGACACCCCCGCGCCGCACGGCCACCAGCTGCTGCGTGTGCCATATATGGCGACCGTGCGAACGCGCAGCGGTCACGCGCAGTGGGCGCGCCGATTGTGCGCCGAAGGCGCGCCAAAGGTAAGCCCGTCTGCGCCCGTCCGCGCCTGGACCGCGCCCAGTGCCAGGACCCCTGGCCCCCGCCGAAACAAGACGACCCGCCGTACCTACAACGCCGCAACACTCATCGCACTCAACACCGGCGGGATCCCTGAATGCTACCGAGCCACTCCGAAGCACACCCACGGACCCTTCAGCTGTCACGCCTGCAAGTTCTCCTGCAACCGGACCTGCCCCGCACCAGCACCCGCCAAGCCGAACACCAGCAGCAACCACCTCAAGTGCATCCTGCTCAACACCCGCTCCGTCCACAGGCACGCCGTCGAACTGTGGAACCTCCTCGACACCACATCTCCTGACGTCGCCTTCCTCACAGAAACCTGGATGAACGACTCCTCAGTGCCCGACATCGCCATCGCCATCCCAGAGGGCTACAAGATCACCCGGAGGGACCGCTCCGCCAACCAGATGGGAGGAGGCATCGCCATCATCCACAGGGACACCATCCACATCTCGACCAACACCGATGACACCCTGACGACCGCCGAACACCTGCACTTCCAGATCCACACCGACCCGAGCACCACCCTCAGAGGCACCCTGATCTACCGACCCCCGGGACCACGCACACAATTCAGCGAGGACATCGCCAACTTCGTCAGCCCGCATGCCCTCCCCTCCGCTGACTACATCCTCCTGGGGGACCTCAACTTCCACCTAGAGAACAACAACGACCGCAACACCATCACCCTGCTCGACAACCTCTCCACCCTCGGACTCAAGCAGCTGGTGTCCACCCCCACCCACCTCGCAGGACACACACTCGATGCCATCTTCTCGTCCAGCAAACACATCGCCTTCGGCCACGCCACTGGACTCCACTGGACGGACCACAGCTGCGTCCACTTCACCTTCAGAAAAACGACGATCCACCACCACCAGCAACAGGTTGCTCGAAGAAGCTGGAACAAGATCACAGCCGACCAGCTCGCCGCTTCCCTGAGCCAGCACCCTCCCGCCAGCTCAGCGAACCCCAGCCAGGCCGCCGACAACCTCACGAAGTGGATCAGCAGCTGCGCGGACGAACTCACCCCACTAAGGACCCCGCCCAGCAGACCCGGCAGCAAGAAGGCCCCTTGGTTCACCGACGAACTCAAGAGCTCCAAGAAGAACTGCCGAGCCCTCGAGAAAGCCTGGAGAAGGGAACCAACACCGGACAACATGACCACCCTCAAGCTTGCCACCCGGAAGCACCATCAACTGATCCGCGCCACCAAGAGAACTGCATTCAAGGACCGGCTGGACAACAACGCACACAACTGCAAGGAACTCTTCAACATCGTGAAAGAGCTCTCCAACCCTAACGCCGGAAACAACGACATCACCCCATCGCAAGACCTCTGCAACTCCCTCACCTCCTACTTCCACAACAAGATCGCAGACATACACAACAGCTTCAGCACGCAACCGACGCTACCCACGACCGAACCACCGCCCCCCACCGCCATCATCCACGCCTGGGCTCCGATCAGCACCGAAGACACCGTCCGCATGATGAACTCCATCCACTCCGGATCTCCAACCGACCCCTGCCCTCACCACGTCTTCAACAAGGCCGACGCGATCATCGCACCCCACCTATGGGACATCATAAACACCTCCTTCGACACCGCCACCTTCCCGGAGAGCTGGAAGCACGCCGAACTCAGCGCCCTGCTGAAGAAACATACAGCGGACCCCACCAAACTCAAGAATTACCGCCCCATCTCGCTCCTCCCGTTCCCAGCCAAAGTCATCGAGAAGACCGTCAACAAACAGCTGGCCGCCTTCCTCGAGACGAATGGATCCCTCGACCCCTCACAGTCTGGCTTCCGAGCCAACCACAGCACCGAGACCGCCCTCATCGCTGCCACCGATGACATCCGAGCCCTGATGGACAACGGAGAAACAGCGGCCCAAATCCTCCTAGACCTCTCCGCGGCATTCGACACGGTCTGCCACCGCACCCTAGTACAGCGCCTCAGCAACGTCGGAATCCAGGAGAAGGCTCTGGAATGGATCATCTCCTTCCTCGCTGGTAGAACACAGAGAGTCCGCCTACCACCGTACAAGTCAGAGGCCACCGAAGTCATCTGCGGCGTCCCTCAAGGATCGTCGCTGAGCCCCACCCTCTTCAACGTCTACATGAGCCCCCTCGCGGCCATCGCACGCCAACACAACCTCAACATCATCTCCTACGCTGACGACACCCAGCTGATCCTCTCCCTGACCAACGACCCCGCCGCCGCCAGAGCCAACCTTCTCGAAGGGATGAAAGACGTAGCCGAGTGGATGACGACCAGCCGCCTGAAACTGAACTCAGACAAGACGGAAGTCCTCATCCTGGGTTCCTCGCCCTCCGCCTGGGACGACTCCTGGTGGCCCCCCGCCCTGGGCACCGCACCCAAACCGACAGACCACGCACGCAACCTGGGCTTCATCCTGGACTCCTCCCTCTCCATGACCAGACAAGTCAACACCCTCTCCTCGTCCTGTTTCAACATCCTGCGCATGCTACGGAAGATCTTCCGGTGGATCCCCACCGAGACCAGAAAGACGGTCACCCAGGCCCTCGTCACCAGCCGACTGGACTACGGCAACGCCCTCTACGCCGGAACCACCGCGAAGCTCCAGAAGAGACTCCAGCGGATCCAGAACGCCTCAGCCAGACTCATCCTCAACATCCCACGACACAGCCACATCTCCGGACATCTGAGAGACCTGCATTGGCTCCCCGTCAACAAAAGAATCACCTTCCGTCTCCTCACCCACGCACACAAAGCCCTACACGATCAAGGCCCGAGCTACCTCAACAGTCGCGTCAACTTCTACGCTCCCAAACGCCAGCTCCGATCAGCCAGTCACGCCCTCGCCGCCGTCCCCCGCATCCGAAGAACGACAACAGGAGGAAGGTCCTTCTCCTACCTGGCCGCCAAGACCTGGAACTCCCTCCCGACCGACCTGCGCCTGACCCAAGACCACCTCTCCTTCAGGAGGAAGCTCAAGACCTGGCTCTTCGAGCAGTAGCAGCACAACCCCCCCCCCCCCCTCAAGCGCCTTGAGACCCTCCGGGTAAGTAGTGCGCTCTATAAATATCTCTGATTGATTGATTGATGAAGAGAGCATCCTTGATTTAATTGAGGAACTCAAACCTAATCTTGGACACCCAACACGCAGGACACACTCCATCCCCACCCACATCCAGGTCCTGTGCTCACTGCACCTCTTGGCATAAGATAGCTTCCAGGGGGTGATAGCCTCAGTAGGAGGGTTGTCACAGAGTGCATTGTCGTGTTTTTTTCACGCGTTCCTTGATGCCATGGTTCAGAGGCTGCCCTACCACATCCACTTCCCCTGCATCCCACAGGCACTAGACCAAACCAAGCAGGAGTTCTATCAAATAGCAAAATTCCCCCACGTCATTGGATGCATAGATGGAACACATGTCGCCATATACCCCCTCCCAGAATGAGTATGTGTTCAGGAATCGCAAGTCATACAATTCCCTGAATATACAAGTGGTGTGTGATGTAAAGCACATTATCACTGACATTGTAGCTAAATAGCCAGGCAGCACCCATGACTCGTTCATCTTTCACCACAGTGGGATTCACCATCGACTCACTAATGGGGAGTTTGGAGAGGACTACCTTCTAGGTAATTGCATAGGAAACAGTGACATAATAGTTAAGCACAGCAGTGGCAGGACAGTGTGTAACATATTTCCTCTTGCCTCACAGGTGACAGTGCGTATGCTGTCCGGGACTTCATATTGACCCCATACCTAAATCCTGCAAACGCAAGCGAGCGGAGGTACAACAGTGCTCACACTGCCACCCGCAGTAACATTTAGCGGACCTTTGGTATACTCAAGAGCCGTTTCAGATGCTTGCATAAAAGTGGAGGAGCACTGCAATACAGCCCTGAGACCTGCTGCAACATGGTAGTTGCGTATGCCATGCTGCATAACATCACCACCCGGAAAGGCACCCCAGTGGGGCTCAGCGATTCAGACACATCAGAAGAGGAGGGCCCAGCTCCAGTATGCAGGCCAGCCAGTGTGATTGGAGCGTCAGCCGGGCGGACTTAACACAGAACTATTTCTAGGTGAGAAATGATGACACAATGCAATGTATTCAGGATAAACTGTGTTTAATATCCTTTAAGTCAGGATTCATAATATCACACAGCCTGTGTGGCACACAATGTGGATAGTAGTATCACGCACATGTTTGATTCACAGTGCAAAAACAATAAATTGTCCCTGTTCTCTTTGTGCAATGGGTTGATCCACCCATTGCCATTAGTATGTCCTGGCACCTCACCGGCAGAGCTGACGTCCCATTGCTCTGTGCCCCAAGTGCACATTCCCCTCATCAGTGGCATCTGCAGCCCTGCCATGACGCTCACTACAGCGCCTGTCCTGTTGGGGTGGTGGAGTGAGGCTGCTACGGCTTGATTGTGCATCCTCCTCTAGGGAACTGAGGACTCCTGTCCCACCTGTAGCAACTGTGCGCAGCTGATCCACAGCACATGTGACCTTTAGTAATCCCCTGGCCATGTCCTGACAGCTGTGTGCAACCTCCCGCTGCATGCTAATGCTGCACCGGGACTGGATAGAGGTGGCTGAGGCCAGCCGGTTCACAGCCCTTGTGAAGAGTTCAAGGCGTGTGTGGAGGCGCTGAGTTTCACGGCGCCTAACAGCACGGTGTGCCCGTATCTCCACACAGAGTGCCTCCAGGCCACCCATATTGGCCCTGAAGTCCATCCTAAACCGTCTTTGAATTTGCCGTATTCCCCTCCCCTGCAGGAGCTGTGCTTGAAGCATGTTTCCCTCGAGGCCGCGGAACACTGACTCCTCTCCTGCCGCAGATGTACCTGGGGATGGACGGGCCCTGCACCTGGATGGAATGGCAGGTGTGGTACTTTGAATTGCTCATGGTCTGGATTGTGGCACAGACTGTCCCTGGACTTCATTGGCTTTGTCTTCTGTGTCACCGGTTCGTACTCCAGCGGTGGCAATGGAGCCATTGCAATGCGCCGGAGGTGTTTGGGTGAGATGACTGGGTTGCCCTCCTCCTCCTCCTCCTCCACTTGCCCTGGTACTGCTGCGCTGTGGGACTCTTCCTCCCGTGCAGGCCTCTGGCCCTGTGTTTCTTGTGGTGCTGTGGACGTAAATGCACACATTAATTCGCTGTCCAGCCTTGCATTGGTAAAGCAATAAATTGCACTATTTGGTTTATTACGTGGGTCCTGACTGTCTATATAGTGCCTTCACTCATACACACATACTGCTTGAGCCTAGCTGGGTTTCACTGTTACACTGTTTGTTTGAGGTGACTACATCTCCTATAATGCATTGCTGTGGTTGTGTGTGTGCCTGTACTGGATTGGCATCTGTGATGTGTGCCTGGGTCTCTCATGGGGGTGGGGTGGGGTAGGTTGGTATCAAGGGTGTGATGGCATACTTCTTACCTTGTCTTGGTCCTGGTAGGTCGGAGCTGTCGAGGTCAGCCACGCCGCTCACACTCTCCGGTAGTAGAGTACCCTCCACCAATTCCTCCATTGGCGTGGAAGCGGGGGCAGTGGATGTCCCTCCACCAGTCTCTTTTGCCTCCTGCAGCCTGGCAGCAGCCCTTTCCTTCGAACGCTGGCGCATATCGTACCAGCGTTTTCTCAATTCCTCTACGCTGCGGTGGGTGACGCCTATGGAATTGACCTTTTCTTGGATCTCCGCCCAGATTCTCCTTTTCCGGGTCTCTGGCACTCTGAGGGATTTTTTACCAAATAAAAGCTCATGGCTCTGCACCATCTCCTGGATGAGCACCTCCTACTCCCTTTCTTTGGCTTTCACCCTGCTGCTTCTCCTGTGTAGCCATTTCTCTAACCTCTGGTGCACTGCACTGGTGCCTCAGCCCTCCTTCCAGCCTCTCACTCTGATTCTGGAACTCAGGTGCAGCATGGGTAGTTACACTTCCTGGTGTGATGTCATCAAGCTGCACCTGAGTTTCAGATTCCCCGTTTCTGATTCCTTAATTGCGAGTTCGCAAAATCTGCGAATTTTCACTTAAGGAATCGCAAGCCGGGTAATCGCATACAAATCTGCAATTTTTAAGAAATCGCTATTTATTTGCGATTTTTTGTTTACATACCAATTTGCGATTCTCAAAATGCGATTCGCTATTAATCGCAATTTGGGAATCGCAAATTCAGTTTTTCATACATATGGCCCAAAGGGAGTCAAAATCTCTGTCTTGAAACAGATGGTTGTATAAGATATCCATTGAAACGCGTTGACATTTTGAGAACAACACAATCCGTTATGGTTAAACTTCTTAAGTATGTATCGTGTGTAATGGAATGAGAGAATTGAGGGCTGAATGGAATATATAGACTAGATGATGTCTAAATGACATAGTATTGTCCAAAGGAAACTGCTTCTTCACTACTGTATAGTACCCTATTCCTTTGGGTTCCTCTTTCTTTTTTCATTAATATTGTTCACTCTTTCATCCTTTGTAAAGGTTTTTATTAACCATACAATAAAATACAATACATGGTCAAGAACATTTTGTTCTTATTGTTTCTGTTTATAAAGGGAACGGCGTGTTACGTGCTCTATAGCACGTATTACGTTAATACAATGTTGGTTGTTGGTCAGTTGGGTGTCCTGGAACTCCGCTTCATCTAAGATTCCGTTCCCGTCTGCTCCTCTTTGTATGCAATAAACTTCTTCTTTCTCACCTTCTTTGCTCTGGAATATTTATTCTCTACACCGACCCCCCACAGTATGCTGAACCCAGACATGCTCCCTGTGCATGCAGTAGCAATGAGCACGCGTGAACAGGCTATGAGTGAGCAGGCTGTGCGCCTCTTACCAGCTTGCTCTGGAGCCCCACAATGACGTACTTCCCGTAACCCCGTTGCGCTGCTGCCCCGCCTGTCGCAGACGTGCTGCAGGGCACCGCCTCCTGCTCTTGACGCTGTCGGGCCTCTGCTGCTGCGTGGTGGAAATGTGCACTTCACGACAAGTGCCTCGCTCCTGCTGCCACTGTCTGCTTCCACATGGCAGGCCTCTCCCATCTGTTACTCCGAAGGTGGGCTTGGGGGGGGCAGCCGACCGAAGGGAGGTGTCCCCCCCCGGGCAGTTTGGGAGGGTCAAGTGGGGGGGGTTATCGCAGTCCCGGCCTTTTTTCATATTTGGCTGTTTTTTTCCTACCAAATCAAGCCCAAGCATAAATGCTTGTGGCTTCCCCCCCCCCCCGGGCACCATTTTAGGTTTGGTGACCAGGTGGCCGGGAGGTTGAGTTAGACATTTTTTTTCCCTCCCTCCCCCCCTATCTGTACATGTTTGTAGTTACATGTACCTTGTTGCATAATTTTGTTCGTTTGTCAGTTTATTTCATTCTTAAATTTTTTCTTCGTTTTCTTTTCCTGGGCTTTTTTGCTGGAACAGGTGGACATGGGGCCTTGTTTCTATTATATTTGTCGCTTGGAACAGGTGCTGTGCGGGGTTTAGTTGTGTTTTTGTCAGGCTTGGCAAGTTTGTGGTTGGTTTTTACTTGGTTGGCTCATTCGGCAGGGGGAATTGGGCCTGATGACTTGTTAGGATGGTTACAGTGGTTGGGGGACCAAAATGGGTTTGAGGGCAAACGGTGGAGTTTGTTTTATGGTTTGGATGGTTTGATAAGTTGAAATGTTTATGCGGGGTTTTTGCATTGTTGGATTTGTAATGAAGTAATGTTCGGGTGGGGGCGGGGTCAATGACGTTTAGGGGTGGGGGTGGGGTGTGGAGATTAAGGAAGTTATTATTTAGTGAGGACTAGTTTTCGAAGGCGTTGGCCGAGGTTTTTAATTTGTTAATGTGCACCTGTTTCAATAAAGCGGCCTTTTTCACACACAAAAATGTGTCTGCGGTCTGCTTGCCCCCCCTCACCCCTCCCTCCCAAGCTTCCGATGCGTCTCGTTGCCGGGAATGCAGAGCATAGCAATAACTCCTTCCACTCCGCTAGTCCTGGACTGTGGCGCCATCTGATGCCACATAGCAGTGGGCCACTTCACACCACTGTTAGCCCAATGTCTGCCAACCTTCGCAGAGGACCCTGTCTGGCGGTGCTCCCTGCTTCATGGGTGATCCTAAGCTGTGCCTCCTCTCTGAGGTTGAGTGCCTTGGTGTATCCCTATTTCTGGAAGCATGAGTCTTCCTTCTTCATTGGCAGTAACGCTCTATGACAAACTTCCTCAACAGCTATCCACGTTTGTGGTGCCCCTATATCTGGCCTAGAGATGTACTCAATTGACGTCTGCCAGCCCTTATATTTTCAATCTGGGGCTAACTCCCTAAGTGCAGACTTTTATGCATTCCTCCCGCAAGAATACATTTTGGCCCCCTTATATAAGCCCTTCTTCACCTTGCCCTGCTATTGACTTGGTGGGGGAGGGGGGTCACTTAGCCGGTGGATGTGTCATTTTGCAGTCTGCCTTTTTGTCGTTCACCTGTGCTCGACCCTCCACCGGGTTATGACTACAGCCACTTTAGGTCTAATTCTCATGCCGAGCCCACTACCTATGAACATTGGCACAGCTGAGTTGCCTTTCGTTAGCAGTGACTCTGCAGCCTGCGCTTTCATCACCTTGTTTCGCTCTACCCTAAGGCTAACTTAACATATTAATCTTAAAACTAACCCTAAACCTACCCCTTAAAAAAGGCTACTGGAATTATGCGGCAAAGCAGGACCAAATTATACTGCAGGGTTGACTAGATTATGTGGCAAAAACAGGCATAATGAAGCACATTCTGTACCAATATGATTTCACTATTTTCACATTTAAACATACATTAATACTGTTTCAGCAAAAAAATGCACCATTTTAACATAGAAATACAGCTATCAGGAACTGAAATGTTAAGAAGTATCCATTGCGTAGAGTCCGTCAATGATTTTCGAAACTTGTCATCCATTTGAGCTAGAAACATTTTTTTTCTTGAAATTTACCAATTATGCAGCAGATGGTGGATTGGATTATGTGGCAATGGAGTGAATCTATACTTTTTCAAAAATGCAGCAGCCCTAGAGACATCTGTTGGTCGTCAAGGATAGCTTGTATCCAGTTTCAAGTCTCCAGGCTTTGTCGAGAACTAGAAACAGGATACAAATTATCTCAGAGGGCTAACAGAAGTTGTTTGTGAGAATGACCTTATTAGTTAATAAAATTACTGGGTTAACTTTTTAGTTATTACACGTCATGAACATGTCATTCAATTACTAGATTGCATGATGACATGTTCCTTTTCATGGAGGATAATGACTTGCCCAAAATGTATTAAGGATGTATTAATCTTGAAAAATATTGTTGAGTGTAAGGAAAACCAATGACAAAGTGGGATTAAGAAAAGGTACTGTAGCACCTAAATACAATTTTAGAACATATCTAAAGAGATACTGAAGAAAAATTGTTGCGATTTTAGAAAGAAAAATATTATGGTTACAAAACTGTGGATTTGTTGTACATGGGATAACACAGTGCAGCCATATGCTGAATTTCATTCAGCTCTTAGTTCACATAAGTGGGCTAGTGAGTTTGAACTGGTAGTATGCCAAAGGTAATACCCAATAAATCCAAGAACCAAAAAAAAGAATCCACATCAGGATGTGCACCAACTGGACAGATGAAAGGTTGTAGAATTCTCATAAGACAGTCCAGACTGTTGCACTTGTCCCAGAAAAGTAGGCGGAACATTTGACTGCTCCCTCTAAAAATTTTGAGTTGTTCAGATATATATACAGGGATTGGTGAACAGTGCCTAGGGACCATGCCACGGTATGAGGGTGCTATGCAAGCGTACTAAATCAATCTATGAATCTATAAACTGTAATAGATCCCCCATAGATGCTGCAACCATACTTGCTACAATGCATAAACCTGAGGCTTATAATCCACATCGACTGGGACAATGGTTGGTCAACCCCTTAGTTTGTATATTTGTTATACGCCCATGACTTGTGACTGCATCCTGTAAGCGGGAGGCAGTAACTTATACTGTAGGAGCTTGGGCACAGTTGAAAACTGAATTGTTTTTTTCTGCCACTGCAATGAGGACTCTTTGAGTATGAAAGCATCACTGTTATAGATGGGGCAACAAATTGTATGTATTGTAAAACCTTAGTTTAAAAAATATTTATAAAAAAAGAATATGTGATAAATACACTCACTATCTCGAGTCTTATTCCAGCCTATGAAGGAGGCAAGAGCAGAATTTACACGGTGATGTGATCAGATCACCAGGTGCCTGATACCAGACTGACCAAGACTTCTATCATGCCTTGCAGCTGCTTATGGCTGTAACTGAAACGCCACCTTGTTTTCAAGCCTTGTCTGGACAAATCACCAAAGACACTGCAAATAAATCTGCAGCGTAACAAAAGGTTTCATTTTCTGTGATAAAGCTAGCTGATAATCAGCAGCTTGTATTGCATGCTTCTTGTGAAGTGTCTGGCAAAGTTGTGGTGTCAAGTAAAAATCCCGTTTTTTTTTCTGAAGTTGCCTGTGTTGAGAAAGTGGGTTGAGCTGCCTTTCATCGTAGGTGCAATCAAGCAGTTGTAGATGATATGAGTTTCAGCCAATGGGTAGCAATCCAGACATTACATTCAAACATTTGCTCACATGCCCCACTCCTGCTGACACCCTTACATATAGCTCCGACATATCCTGTTGGATGGAGGCAACTATGTTCAATATTAGATTGGCCAGTAGCTATGTGTAAAGTTGCTAAAGCATGGGTGAGAGGTTCCATATTTGGAACACTTGGCAGTGTATTGAGACATGCGCTGCTAAGGAGTTACCTATACAAGCCAGTGGTAGCTTTGTAGCCACATACGACTCAAATACTAGATGACATGCCTCAGTGAGATGACCATCCTAACCGTCCCTCCGTCGCGTCCAGGGGAACAGCAACCAGCCCTGGCAGATTGCTGCTTGACTGGCCCTGGGAGCAGAGATCGTGGGGGCCGGGGAGGTATGGGGGAGAGGGTGCCAGCAAGAAACACCGCTCTCGCTTTTGTCACAGGTGGCAGATTTTGCAGCACTAGTGCAAAACTGTCCCCCACAGGCACAAATTCGGTCCCCACCCCTCCTGCCCACAGGGGCAAATGCCCAGTGCCCACTACGGCCTTCCAGGCCCGGTCATGTCATATATTTGGTCTTGATTTCCTTAAGTGTAGATACCCGGTATCTCAAGGCCTACCTTACTGCAAGCCACGAATTTGACACTTGAATGAACCAAGAACCTGAGACCCTCCTGGTGGATATCCATTCAACAAACTATGAATGTAGGACTTGAGCTGAAAGGCAATATGTTTAGTGCATAAGCCAGAAACTGAAATAAGCAAATACATCCATTCAAACAATTATGTCAGAAGCCCCCTCAAGGTCGAACAAGAGTAGAAGACAGGCATCTCATGCACATTCAGCATGTGGAGAATGTTGTCTAGCATTAAGAGTTCATAGCTCCATGCTGCAGTCACAGCAGACTTTATGGAACCATTCTGCTTATTCAAAGTGAACCAGAGCTTCATTTACACAGCTGAGTGCCTACAACCATTGGTCAACAGCGTACGTCCAAGGATGAGGTTCTACACAGCTTTGTGCCTACAACCCAGAGGCTGGCAGCGATAGCGAGATCGTGTTGTACAAATTCAAACCAAGACAACCTAGGATAACAAAGAAGCAACTCCAAGATCATCCCACCCACACTCCCACCCTATCCACGCACCAGTCGCCCAACCATCTAAGCCATATGAAAATGGAAGTGTGGTGTCAAATGCTTTGTCTATATCATCAAAAATTAGTTCCCAGAAGAGCGTCAGCTTTGGACAATTTCACAGTCAGTGCACCAAAGAGCTAAGCCGCATCCTCTCCAGCACCTCTCCGAGCGTCCTTTATCCCAGCTATGAATGCAGGCTGGTGTAAGATACCAATATGTTATCACTTTGTAGATCAATTCAGTCCCCGCAGTGCTGTGAGCCATGTGATGTGTCCTATAGTGTATGTCTGCCCATTCTTTATCAGAGAGTCCCTGACCCAGCTCCTCCTCCCATCGAAGCTGTCATTTGGTTCGCCCTCCCCCTTTCTCCATGGATTGCAGTGCATAGAGCTCAGAGATGAGATGTTTGTCGCTGTTTTTGTGCACCAGCCACTTTTCGAAGACCATGAGTGGTCGTGAGGCCGCTGTATGATATTACAGAGAGGTGACCCAGTGACGCAATTGGAGGTAATAGAATACATTGGCCTGTGGAAGAGCATAGTCCTGCCTTAGTTGCTTGAAAGGAATTATCCCATTGGGGTGAAATAGGGAACCAACTCATTTACACCCTTGTTCTCTCCATCTCTGGAATACTTCCGAGCTGCGGCCTGGGGAAAAGTCGGAGTTGTCTACTATTGGGGACATCGGGAAAGGGAATGTTGTTAGGCTCTTTTTGCCGGCTACTGTATGGCAAACTTTCAGTGTTGATGAGGTTACCGGGGAGGAATACAATCCCCACGCTCTGTGTTTGTGTGGAAGCCAGGCTTCTCTCCAAATATTTGCTCCCACCAGAAAGAGGCTGGTTCCATTAAACTATATAGCAGAGGTGCGTTGTTTGTAGGTATCTGTGGACTAATGGTAGCCCTACACCACTCTCTTGCTTGGGTTGCATCAATTGATCAATATAAAATCATGGTTATTCCCCCCAAATTGATTGCAAGTCATAAAGTAAATAGAGCCTTCAGAGGTGGGACCAACGGCAGCTTTTGAAAAATGTAGAGAATGCGCGGGAGCACCGTCATCTTGACTGCCGGATTTCGCCCAAACCAAGCCAGCTTCAGGCGGGTCCACCCATCTAAAGCCTTACCCGTCTGGTGTAGGAGTGCCGCATAGTTTAGTGCTAGAGTCTTTGGTATGGTTGGGGCAAGTAGGACGCCCAGATATGGTATGGATTGCTCCGCCCGGGAATTTGCTCCAAAGGCTCTCTTCATGGGCAGGAGGTACAAAGAGATTTAAAATCTGGGATTTGGTTAGATTGACCTTGAAACCAGAAGTATCCCCGAAGCTCCCCATTTCGTCTTACAACGCCGGCAGAGAAGTCAGCGGGTTCGCCATAGAAAGAATCCATATGCATAGAGGCTAATTTTGTGGGTGCCCTTCCCTAATCGGATGCCCTCAATCCATGGGTCAGCCCGGATTCTTTGTGCTAGCGGCTCCACGTAGAGTACAAAAAATGTAAATGTAAATGTGGGATACTTGTAAAGCGCACTGTTACTCTACCCGAGTGTCCTGGCGCTGTAGACTGCTGGGGAACCCGTCCTGGTTTTCCCTGTGGGATGGTCCCTTTCTGGGTATCTCCAGGGTGAAACCAGGCATCCCCGACGTCTGTGGGGGGCTGTTGTAGAGAAGAGGCAAGCTTACTGCCCAGAGTTACCGAGTGTGTTCCCTGGTTAGAGTAGGCACTGAGGCGAGAATTATCGAGTCCGTTGACCCTGGTCCAAGACCCTGCCTCGTCGGGAATTGAACCCTGGTCCCAGGCCGTTCTCTGCTTACAGGTCTGCCGCCTCTAACCAGTGAGCCACACCTCTCCACAAAAGAAGGGGGAATAGGGGGCAACCCTACCTCATGTCACGGGCAATCAGAAACAAGGCAGAAGACGTCTCGTTCACTCAGACAAATGCTCTTTGGACAAGGTAGATGCAGCTAACCCATTTTATAAACTTTTACTCAAACCCGAAATGGCGTAGTGTATCAAAGAGATACATCCAACGCTCCCTGTCAAACGCTTTTTCAGTGTCGATTGACAGGAGTAGTGCTTCTCTGCGTGATCTATGGATACCGTCCATGAGGTGGAGGAGTCTTTTAGTATTGCCTCCCCCTGATGTGTGGGGATGAAAATTGCTTGATCCGGGTCCACAAGTCCTGCCATCAGTGGGCTGCCAGGATCCTGGCAAAGAGTTTCACGTTGATATTAATTACGAATATAGGTCGGTATGACCCTCATACGCTGGGGTCTTTAAAGGGCTTGAGAATCATTGATGTCGAGGCTTCTCCATGGAATCTGTGAGTGAACCTGTCTCAAGGAACAAGTTAAACAACCACGTAAGATGCAGCACCAATTCCTGGCAGAAGGCCTTATAGAATTGTGCCGGAAAACAGCCAGGACCCGGTGCTTTGTGCAACTAACTTTAGGTGAGCGATTGCTGTGATCACCTCCTCAATTTGTATTGGTTGGTCAAGTTGGTTTGCAATTGTTTCTGGAAGGCAAGTAACTGGGCTATCTTTAAATAAGTGTCGGTCTCTTGATGTGTAGAGTCTGGGTCAGAGTACAGGGTCTGATAAAAAGTCTTAAACGTCTCTGTTATTTGCGTGTCAGAATGCACTTCCTCTCCGGTAGGCCGTCTGATCAAGGCAATCACTGCAGCCATCATCTTAGCTCTGAGCCTTTGCATGAGAATCCGGCCGCATCGGTCACTGCTCAGATAAAATTTATGCTGGAGTCTGAGGAGGACATATTCCACCCTTTCTAGGTCTAAGCGATTCAGAAGCAGCCTTTTCTTTTCCATTTCCCTCCTTATTCTCGGTGCCCCAGTGCGTTTGTGGATGGATTCCATCTCTGACACCTCTTGTTCTAAGCTCTGGCGCTTCTCCCAACGCTCCTGGTTCTCTGCTACTGATACTAGGATAAATTCTCCCCTCATTACTAGTTTTTGAGTTTCCGATACCGCGGCCAAGGAGGTGTGTCCTATGTCACTCGTATGCAGGTACTCTATTCATTTCGCAGGCATATCCGACATAACCTTCAGTGATTTCAAGAGACCCTCCGGCAGGGGCCATCTAGAAGGGCTCGGCTGCCCTGTATCTGCCTGTATCGTGACCATGATCATTGCGTGATCTGATTGTGATCTCGGTTCAAAGGATGTGTCTCTCAGTCTAGGAACCAACACTGCTGATGCTAAAAAATGATCAAAGAGCTCGTATGTTTTGTGTGCTGCTGAGTAAAAGGTATAGTCACGTACCCCCAGGTGCTGCCAGCGCCAGGTGTCCTGGAGCCCATTTTCCGCCAGCCAGCACCTACCTTTGGCGGAAAAGGCTCCCTTCTGCGTGGACCACAGGCATGAGCGATCCAACGCAGTGTCCATCACCAGGTTGAAGTCTCCTCCCACCAGAATTGCTGCATCGGGGGACGCCAACACGTCTGATAGGGCCTTAATGATAAAGGGCTCTTGTTGGGCGTTCGGGGCGTATATATTAGCTAGAGGAAATGTATGGATCCCCAGTGGATTCTGACTGCAAGCAAACGCCTTTTCACCTCTGATACTGTTGATACTACCTTATCGGTGAATTTCGCTCCCAAAAGGATGGCAACACCATTTTTTTAGAGGGGCTTGAGGATAGGAATTTGTGGGCCAAGTGACCGGTGTGCAGGTGTGCCGTATCAGACATATGTCTCCTTCCGTGTCCTCTAGTAGGTAGGGGATCGCTGTGTGTTTTACTGGGCGGTTGAGGCCTCTGGAATTGAGGATTACGATCTTCAGGTCTTTTCCTATAGCTTACCTGTCTGGGTGAGAGTGTAGTACTGATGCTTAAACGGTTTGAGGCTGCATGAGAGAGGTATGTACAATATCTTGTCGGCCTGTCTCTATCTTGAGGTTCTGCCTGGTGGGGGGGAAAAAGAAAAGGAAATCTGGATAACAGTAAATAAAAACCCCAAACTAAACTACCCATAAGAATCATACTATTAACAATAGTTGACAACAGTTAGTCAATGTAGGTGAGCCCTCGGGGGCCGTCATCCAGTGGTTGTCTGGTCACCTACTGAACTTCCATCCACAAGAGTGTCTTCACAGAGTCCCTCACATGTGGCCTGGCGTAGGGCAGGGGTATCCCCACCGACCCCGCCTGGATTGAAATCTCCCCTCATTGATGCAATTCAGCTCAAGTGGAGACCAGCTGATTCGTAATCCAGAGAGAGTTAATGACAGTTTCCTTTTCTTTTGCCATTGTCTCCATGTCTGGTTTATGGTTAGAGAAGGGCTTCTCAATGTTGTGCTAGCTGGGATGTTTGTTTCTAGAGCCCTCTGTGTACTTGCCTCCTTCTTCTTGCACCTTGGACTCTGTAATCCCCAGGACCTCCTGAGCTTCCCTCAGGGATCTTAGCTGTCTTAACTTTCCTTCGTAGCGAAAGATGATCCGGAAGGGGTGCCCCTAGGAGAACAAAATCCTTTTCTCTCTAAGGTGGATCATGATTGACCAGAATTATCTCCTTTTATAGAGTGTAGTCATGGACAGGTCCTGGAAAAAAGTTGGTGAATGCCCTCAGAACTGCACTGGAAGGGCATCTCTTGCACAACGGATGATTGTTTCTTTGACTTGATAATCGTGTATACATGCTAGTATGTCCCCTGGAAAAGCTTTGCTACTTCTTGGCTGGCCTGACCGATGAACTCAATCAATCTGGATGTCAGAGCTATATTCACTGCCCAGTATATGACGGAAGAGGACGACGACGTAAGCCTGTTTATCGTGTCCCTCTGCGATCAGCGGCACTACTCTTATGCGATATTGTTTCTTCTGGAGCGACTTTCCAGGTCTGCTGCCTGGGCTTGTTGCTCTATAAGCTAGTCCTTCAGCCAAAGGATTTCTTGCTGCATCATTTTGATCTCCTCGTCTCTGCTGGTATCCCGCTCTTCTAAGGCCGTTACTCAGTCTCCAGCACCCTCCAGATCCCGCCTCATCTCCTTCAGGTCGGCCGATAGTTGTCCTTTCATTTCTTCCAGGTCCTCTAAGAGGGACATGAACAGTGCAGTCATAAATACTTTTGTGGCGGGGGCATCCCCCCCCTCTGTCGACTCCTGTTGCCCTTCTTCTCCTCTAGACTGCTCTAGAGGGAGTGCCCGGCGAGGGCTGTTTCATCAGCATTTCTATCACAGAGCGCTCCTTTTTCATCTGAGCTGCTGCCATAGCGTCTGTTTCTTGTTCCGTCTCGGCTAGGGGAGATCTTGATGCTTTAGTCTATTCTTTGACGCTCCACCGGTTCCCCTCATGAGCTGTTATCAGATGCCATGTTCCGCTACACCGAGGGGTTGCTGAGGCCAATATCTGCCCAAAATGGCTGCTACGTGGTGGCTTCCCATGATAGAGCAATGCCCCAGAAGGTGTCTTTGCGAGGTGTGGCATCTGGGCTAAGCGCCGCTCCTTGTGAGCCGTGGTCGTGGTCTCTTGATTCACATGCTTGTGTGTATGAGTTGCTGTATTGTCCCCCTGTGCCGTGTATTCCCCACCCCCTCTGGGAGCGCCATTAAGAAAAATGGGGTGACCCATAAGGCATGGACCTGGGTATATAGTGATACAGAAAAAACAATGGTCCTAAACCTATTAATTATGATGGTTGACTAAATCAATTATATTCCCACAGTTTTTTATATATGTAGAGCAACTACAAACAGTCTGCTCTAAAGGAACTCAAGTTGCTTAGTACCACAAGATAAACCTCCACCACGGTTAAAGAAAATACTTTTAATTTTTGTTTTTCATTTTGGCAGTTCAATTTATACACAATATATCATCTTAGAATAGATACAAACAGAGTAGTTGCCCAGAAAGAGCGTGCAAAGAAAGGCGTGATCAGGAAAAATGAAATAGGTGAACAGAAAAGAAAAATTCACAATAGTGGTCAGAAATATTCACATTATTTGACAAACAATACCGGACATCTAATGAGCCGTATTGAGTACCTGGCCAAAACCTTGTTAACTTTTTCAATCAAAATAATATTGCATCCAGACATATAAGTCCTAGAGTTTTTTTGCACTATATACAAAGTTTTTAAATAGTTGGTCCAAGGTTATATAAAAGTAGCGTCGACGTTTCGACTCGTCTTATGCCCACACGGTGATTTGAACCTGGGGATTGCGAGTCTTCATCAGGACTGGAAAAACAGACAGGGGCAACCAAGGGATAATAATAACCCCTTCAAAACAGAGAGGGCACTAGGAGGTGGTCTATAGTTACAACTTCCCTTCAAGTCTCCTTGATATAGAATTCTTTTTTCACTTATGTTGAGAGGGCACAGTACCTCGTGTAAGCATCATGGCAGAGTGATACCTTGGTGTGATCGTTGGTCGTTAGATCAATTTCTTATTTGGGGGGCTCGTGTTGATGATATCAGGTAGCTTTAAAGAATGGTTCCAAGGCGTATAGTTAGTTGGGCTCCTACTCATGAAGACAGGTAGCTTCTTGCCGAATTACAAGCCCGTATCTACAGCCAAGCCTCAGTGTGTGCAAGGACGCCGCAGTCCCCAGGTTCAAATCACCGTGTGGGCATAAGACGAGTCGAAACGTCAACGCTACTTTTATATAACCTTGGACCAACTATTTAAAATCTTTGTATATAGTGCAAAAAAACTCTAGGACTTATATGTCTGGATGCAATATTATTTTGATTGAAAAAGTTAACAAGGTTTTGGCCAGGTACTCAATACGGCTCATTAGATGTCCGGTATTGTTTGTCAAATAAAGTGAATATTTTCTGACCACTATTGTGAATTTTTCTTTTCTGTTCACCTATTTCATTTTTCCTGATCACGCCTTTCTTTGCACGCTCTTTCTGGGCAACCACTCTGTTTTTATCTATTCTAAAATGATATATTGTGTATAAATTGAACTGCCAAAATAAAAAACAAAAATTAAAAGTATTTTCTTTAACCGTGGTGGAGGTTTATCTTGTGGTACTAAGCAACTTGAGTACATTAGAGCAGACTGTTTGTAGTTGCTCTACATATATAAAAAACTGTTAGAATATAATTGATTTAGTCAACCATCATAATTAATAGGTTTAGGACCATTGTTTTTTCTGTATCCCTCTGGGAGCGCAGCAGGTCTGGTCTGACAGGGTGATCAGATCAACGCTATTCTTTGCTTGTAGGAAGTACCATGCACTGGGCAGATTCAGGGTCTTGGGTATCTAAGCCAGCACACCGGTGAGATAGGCCTCCCCTCCGAATGCACGCAGCCTATCTGGATATCTCTGTTAGATCTGGTTGTTTGCAGCTTTCAGGCCTTTTACAAGGTGCGGAGTGAGGACTGCCCATCCATCCACCATGTCCAATGCGCCCCCACGTCCCCCCGAGAGACGTCCACCCAGGGGAGGGGGATAGGTATGAGCTCGCCGCCCCTCTTTAGTCAAACTGTGACTCCTATTATACTCTAATTGGGCCGTGCAGGGCCTCCAATGTTCTCCGTCCAGTTACCAGTTTCTTTTGGGGGGAATCCACTGGTGTAGGACACCGCTGCTAACCCTGGCATGGGGGCACGGCCCGGTCCGGACATTCGCTGCTGAGGGGCACATCGCAGAGGATGGGGCTCTCTTCTCGGGGCGATACTCGCCCTCTGCTATGTCCTTTACATGCCACGCCACAGTCCTGGGCCCCGCTTGATTTAGGCCCGCTCACTTAATTAGGCCCGCTCCCTTACTACGGGGCCGCGATACTTCCCGATGCCTGCTAGGCTCATGCGTCACACCTACCGCGCCATGATTGGCAGCCCCTCCGGCACTGCTCCAGACTTCCAGGGGCTCTCGGGCCTGCTGTATGCTCGCCCGACCTGGCATGGGAGGCCGGGTCTCATTGTTCCATCTCCCAGGGCCCAAGAAGGGCTTGGGGGGAGCGGCCGACCGAAGGGAGGTCCCCCCCCCGGCAGTTTGGGAGGGGCGGGGTAATGAGGGGTGGCAGGCCTCAGTACGGCCATTTTAATTTTGGGCTCTACATTTTGTAGCCCAAAAAGAGCTCAACCATAAATGGGTTGGGCTCCCGCTCCCAGCCACCATTTTAGGTTTGGTGACCTGGTGGCTGAGTTTATTGGTTTTTGTAGTGAGGGATTAGTCCAGTGGATCGTTTGCAAGTTGCTTTTGGTGGAAAGTATTGCTATGGCGTCAGAGGGTTATCGTTTGTTGGAGGCCATCCGCCTATTGAGTGCGGCAGGACAGATGAACCTCATAGTGGGATAGCAGGCAGGGCCGGCGCGGCAGGCCTCTGCAGGAGTGGCGGCGGCGGTGGCCGCCTGCCAATTGCCCAAGTGACCCTGGATGTCACCGGTGAGTGAGCGGAGCCGCCCGCGCACGTAGAAGGCGGCCCGACTCTGCAGGCGTTGTCAGGGGTGGAAGGAATGTCCGGGGAGGCGGACAGGCCTGGGCGCGGGGCAGGCTTGTGGGTGCTGGGCCGGGGAGAGCGGAGGAGGTTTTGAAGTTCCCTCTCCCGGCTTCGGAGCTCTGGGAGAGGGCTGTGTCTGCCCCCGCAGTGCGGGGGCAACGAGGAGGAGGGCAGGGCTGCAAGCGGCGTTTCCCCTCGCTGACGTTCGCATCAGATGGGACAGCTGCAGGTGAAGTGGGTCGGGCTGGGGGTCCGTTGACTGGTTCCCCAGTGGGTAATGCGGGTGTAGACAGCTGGGAGGCGGGTGGTGTGGACATTGGCCCCTTCTTACGCGCACCGCCGATTGGAGGTGAGGTGAGCAGAGTGGAGGGGGGCGGAGGTGATGCTTCTGGCTCGGCGTGGGGAGCGAGGGACCTGGCGACTCAACCCCCGGGGGGCACAATCGGAGGACTCCCTTTCACACATGGGGAAGGTCTTGATGTTGGAGGGCACATGTCCAGCCCGCTCATTTTTTCTCCGTGGGGTTCAGTGGGGGGAGGCCTTGTCGTGGGGGGAGCTCGTTAGGGGAGGGTGAATGGGCACAATTGGGGAAGTGGGGGAATACTCCGAGTTTTTTGCACAACAGCGAATTTGGGTCTGAAAGGGCAGCTCCTCAGCTGGAAGGGGGGGAGTTGGGACACCCCGGGCTGGGAGGGGCAGGCGTTGGATGGGAGAGGGAGGATGGAGGGCGCATGGGGCAGGGAGGGAGTGAGGTGGTGGCAGATTTGGATCCGGCGTTAGGTGGCCATGCCTGGGAAGGTTTGGATATATTTCCTCTTGGGCAGAAGGGGTCCGGGGCATTGGCCGAGGTGTGCAGCGAGGGGCCCCTCTGCCCTTTGGGAGTGAGGTGGTAGGACACGGTTTTAGTGGGTCAGCGGTGGTGGAGAGTGTTAGGGGGAGCAGGTCAGGTTTGGGGGCACCACAGGGGGAGCCCGGGCCTGGTCTGGGGACCCACTTCGGCATTAATGCAGGAAATGTTGGATTGGAGTGGGGACGAGGAGGAGGGGGACTCGCCCCTACAGGAACGGGCAGTGAGGATGGGGCAGGTCAGGGAAAGGAGTGTGGGGGGGGCATTCGCCGGGGTGGCAGGGGGAGGGGGCGACGGGCAGAAGTGAGGGACCCAGCACAACAGTCCAAACTTTTTCTTTGCAGGTCAGGAAGCGTCGCAGTGGTGCAGACTCGGTAGGGTGGAGTGCGGCCCAAGTACTTGAGAAGAAGGGAGGGTAGAGTCCAGCACGGCACAATCCGTACCGGCGGGGGATCCCGTCGTGGCCAGCGCACGAAGGTCCGTCACGACCTCACTGGCCCCTATGACAAGCGGAGCATGCTGGTCTGCTATATCTGGAGAGGGAGAATTTCAGAGGTCAACGCATGGGGGAGTACGGGTGCGTACAGTCGGCTCCCCCGCTCAGAGTACGGACAGGGGCCGCTAGGGCCAGCACAGTGCTGGTTGGGCCCGGTAAGGCCAGTGGTGTGAATTTTGATGCTGGGTTGCTCCAGGAGGAGGAGCCTCTGGTGCTTGATTATGATGAGGATTACCCCGAAGAAGGGGAATTGTGGGACGAGGAGGAAGATGGGCCCTCTCATGTGTCTCATAGTGTTTTGCAGGCACCGGCGGTGGCGCTGAAAAGAAAGGCAGTGGCATCTGGATCCAGGAGAGAGCACGGCCCCTCGGTGAGGGCTCCTCGGCTTGTGGATCACACGGAGGCGGCGGCACGGCTGCCGGTGCCAGTCAGGGCACCCTCCTTAGAGCCAGGTGAGAGCAGTAGACCACAGGTCAAACCAAAAATGGTATATGTGGGGACAGGGGGCGAAGAGGGTGGAGAGGTGATTGATGGGAGACTACACAGAGGTAGATATGTGAGGGACACGGGTAGGTACAGATGTAGGGGGTGCAGCCCTGGGTGACAAGGTGGAGAGCGGGACGAATACAGAGGAGGTGGAGGGGGCAAGGAGCCGTTGCCGAGCAAGAAATTGAAGATTAATAAACTGCCATATATGGGTGTGACGAAGCCTTTGGGGCCACATTTAATGCTGGCAACTAAGGAGAGTTTTTGGAAAGGGGAATATGTGGAGCTTCTGAAGCTTTTACACAGGGAAGTACGGTCTAAGGAGGGTTCTAAAGAAGAGGAATATGAGTTGGCCAAAAGGCCTAGGGTGCCGGTGACAATTGAGAATTGGACGGCAGCGTTTTTAATTTACGCCAGTGTCTACTGTGAAAAGTTCCCTAAGCGCTGCGTAGTCCTTTTTAAATACATGGATGTCATTAGGAAGACTCAGATCACGGGGTGCGGATACGCTTGGGCTCAATATGATGAGGAATTCCAAGCCCGGATGGCTTGGGACCCGGAGGCGGTAAGACTGTATTTACAGCTAGCGGGCTGCCATTGGTGTACCGGCCCATTCAGGGGAAGCCCACCCAGGGAGGTGTGGGAGGCGCAGGGTCAATGAAAACTGGGGCAGGAGCGTGCTGGGACTTTAATAAAGGCCTTTGCACAAAGGGAATACTGCAAGTTTCGGCATGAGTGTTCAAAGTATGGAAAGCGCCACCCCCTTGTTAACTGTTGGGGCGTCAAGCCACAGGGAAGCCAGCAATGGCAGCAGTCAGGGAACAGCTCCCCTGGCACCTCACAGCAATTCCAGAGCAATAGGGGGGGCAAGGGCCTGCAGGGTACTGGGCCCAAAAGCTCCTACGCCAGTTAGACTAGCGAAATTGGTGGAGGGCCTGCAGGCGTATAGGGTTCTGGGAGCGCAACAGGTGTTGATGGAAGGGCTCCAGTGGGGGTTTCATTTGGGTTATCGGGGACCTCGACAGAGAAGGTGGGCAGATAACTTGAAATCAGCAGCAGAACACAGGATGGTGGTGCATGAGAAACTGAACAAGGAGGTGCGCGAAGGGAGAATGGCAGGCCCCTTTAAGGATTGACCTACTGAGAACCTGATCATATCACCGATCGGGGTTGTGCCCAAAAAAGAGGAAGGACAATACAGGCTGATTCAGCACCTTTCATGGTCCGAAGGGGATTCAGTTAACAACTTCATTGATGAGGAGGCGGCCTCAGTTTCTTATTCCTCAGTTGACGTGGCCATGTCACTAGTTGTGACCACGGGCGCGACTGCAGAGATGGCAAAGTGTGATGTAAAGTCAGCTTTTCGATTGCTTCCAGTCCATCCAGATGATTGGGATCTTCTGGGAATTTATTTTGAGGGAAAATGGTACGTGGACAAAGCTCTACCATTGGGTTGTTCTATATCATGTGCTTTATTTGAATGTTTCAGCACCTTCTTGCAGTGATACTTCACGCGGCACATGGGTCACACATTGGTGATGCACTACCTGGATGATTTCTTCTTTGTCGGTTCACCGGGCTCCACGGAGTGCCAGGCAGCCCTGGACACCTTCCATGAGCTCATGGGTGACATGGGGGTGCCGCTGGCACCCGTGAAGACAATGGGTCCTTGCACGGCTATGTCCTTCTTAGGGATTGAGATTGACTCTGTGGCAATGCGGGCTCACTTGCCAGATGACAAGAAAGTTAAAATGTTGCAGTTGTTGGACGGGATGCTGTCAAAACAAAGGGTGACAGTGAAGGACATTCAGGTGCTCCTCTGTCATCTTAATTTCGCATGCAGGGTGGTCAGAGCAGGGAGGACGTTTTGCAGGCGTTTGGGGCGGGCATTGGCAGGAAAGCATTTACCTCACCACCACATTCGATTATTAGCAGGGGTGAAGGAGGATTTGCGCATGTGGTCAGTTTTTCTGCGGTCTTTTAATGGAGTGCCTTTGGCAAGGGAGGAGGATGTGCAGTGAGATGTGCAGATTTTTTCTGATGCTGCAGGCAGCAAAGGATTTGGCGTCTATTGTCAGGGCAGGTGGTGCGCTGAGCAGTGGCCGTGGCATAGCGTTCCTTGGGCTTTTCCCGTTGCTGGTAGCATTGACACTGTGGGACGAGGAGCTGGCACACAAGAAAGTGTTGTTTCGGGTAGACAACATAGCGGTAGTGGAGGTCATTAACAGACAGTCCGCAAGGGATGAGCAAATTCTGAAGTTGTTGCAGGTTTTTGTGTTGGTTGCCTCAGACACGACATTGCTTTCAGGGCATTGGATATACCAGGTGTCGACAATGACGTAGCTGATGCTTTGTTTCGTTCACAGTGGGTGAGATTCCATGGGCTGGCCAAGGAGGCGGACAGGACACCGACCCCGCTGCCGGAGCACATTTGGTATGTAGGCAACGTAGGGAGCTACAACTGGTGGTAGGCTCTCTGTCAGCTTCTACATGGGCAGCATATCAACTAGCCTGGAGGGACTTTTTGGCATCTGGGGCACGTAAACGAGCGGAGGTCTGGCGTCGGATGTAAATCAGTTTATTTTGGCACTCATTGACAAATGTCTCACGAAAGTTACCATTGCTGGAAAGTTGGCGGGCATTGCATTCATGGGGAAACTACTGTGGGGATATACTCCGTCGGCGGGAGAAGTGGGTAGGAGGATGTTGGAAGGTTCGGCTAGGGAGAGGGGAGGGGAGAATGCAGCGCGCCGCCCCCTCTCCTGACAGAAGCTTGCGCATATATTGGAAATGCTACAGGTTGTCTGTAGGGATGATTTGGAGACCTGTCTATTTTCCACTCTTATGGTATGGATGTTTTTTGGGGCTTTCAGGGTGTCAGCACTCCTGGGCAGCAGGGTCAAGAACGGGTGTGATGGGAATATGTGTCCATCGGGAAGGAAGGTATACATATTTGGTTGGCCAGTTCAAAAACGGACCGGAGGGGTGTGCAAAAAAGGGTGAGGTTGGAAGCGGCAGTACCAGCCGCAACGTGCCCCCTTCAGTGGGCTCGGCGGTTGCAAGCTTTTCCAGAGGCTGTTTTTATGCATGCTAATGGGAAAAGGATAACAAATTACCAGCTGCGCATGGTGCTGCGGAAAGCTTTGGTCAGCATTGGGGTGGAATATGGGATGCATTCCTTCAGGACTGGGGCAGCAACGGAAGCGCATAACGGGCTGGACGCGAGGGGACATAATGAGGCTGGGGCGCTGGTCTTCAGACTGTTATCATTGGTATGTACGGCAGAATGCAGAGGAGGCGCATGCGTCATCCTCTTTTGTGTGAATCTTATTCCTTTTTCTCGTTACAGGTTCGTTGGCTGGGCCCCAAGCGAAGGAACGGACCATTTGGATTGTGGGGCATTCGTTTATCAAATGGGCACAGGTCCAGGCATGTCAGTGTTATTTGGGGGCAATGTTGGGCTTTAATGATCGTTTGTTTAACATTGTTTGGAAAGGTAAAGGGGGGAAGCAGTGTAAAGAATTGTTGCCGTGCTTTAATAAATGTATGGTGCACGGGCGGTGCCCAGACGTTTTGTTGGGGGAGAACGATTTGTGCGAAGTGAAGGGCCATAAAGAAGGACTTGTCGAGGTTAAAGGAGCAATGGGCTGGGTGCCACGTTTTGTGGACAGAGTTGGTCCCGCGCAGAGTGTGGAGGGGTGCTTTGAACCCGAGGGTCATTGACAGGGCTCGGAGGAAAGTGAATTCGGAAATGTCTAGGTTCTGCCGTCATCTTGGTTTTGGAAGAGTTACACATAAGAAGCTGCGTTTTGAGGCTGTGGAGTTTTTCAGAGGTGGCAGGGTGCATTTATCGATGATTGACATGGACCTCTACTTGTTGGAGGTTAGGGAGTTGCTAGTGAGATGTTTGAAAGTTCAGGCGCATTCCGATTAGAAGACAAGCAGTTTGCCTAGTTGGGGGGGGCAGAAAGGTGGGGTAGTTTCTCCCCCCCCCGTGCTTTCTGGGTGGCGGGGTTATTGGAAGTTTTTGTCAAGGCTGACAGAAATTATTGGGTTATTGTTGGATATAGGTTATCGTCATGGAAATGGTAGGCAAGTTAAGTTATAGTTAGATTACGCATGTTCTGGATTTGATGGGGGTAAAAAAGCAGGCAGGGGAAGTTGTTTAACGGATGGGTGGAATTTAATGTGTTTATGTTTTGATGCATTGATGTATATGGTGGTAATGTTGTAATGTATGGGTGGGGGCGGTTTCAAGGAAAATTTTAGGGGCGGGCGGGGTTAAAGGTCAGTATATGGTTATTTAGTGAGGTTTAGTTTTGTAAGGCGTTTGCCGAGGAATTTTAATGTGATGCGCACCTGTTTCAATAAAGCGGCATTTTACACACAGCACCGAGTTTGTGGTCTGCTCCCTCGCAACTCTCCAGCATTCAGCTCTGCTTTGCTTGGGCATGAGCCCGCACTATTCCACAGTCCTGGATGCCGCTTGCCTTAGGCCTGCTCTGTTGCTCCAGGGCCCGCCTCCTCTTAATATCTGTTGTGAGCACGCGCCGCATTTACCGCATTCTGATTGGCGGCCCCTCCAGCACTGCTATACACTTCCCGGGCCTTTCGGGTCTACCACAGAATCGTCCAGCCTGGCTTGTGAGGCCGAATCTCACTTGTCCACTGCCCGGGGATCGAAGCTCTAGCGTTCCGTTCTGCTCTTCTGGGGTGCAAGCCCAGACTGCACCTGCCTTCCCAGCTGATGTCCGAAGCCCAGGGACACACTAAAAGCCAGCCAGTGATCTCTGTTTTTACAGCAGAAGCTCCAGGACTGGGACAGCGAGTCTCTCTGTCGTCAGTGCCCGTGGGAGGGAGATATGCTGATGCTATGTTTCGGCAGAGTGGCAGAAACACTTTTTATCTGACTGACATTTTGGCCACGCCCCTCCACAGCAGATTTTAGACTGCAGCCATAGAACAAGCAACATGCTCTGGCATCTAGTTTGAGCCACTCACACTGTGACTTTGGCAAAAATTGTAATTAGATAGCTCTTCATGTCCACTTAGTTTAATTTTGTCCTTTCTCATCCCAGACCTTACTATGTAAAGATGAGACTCAATAACCTGGAGACAAGCAACTACTTTGCTATCACTTATTACCTTTTTAGCTCTGCCCTTTATGAATACATTAGGACCCTGTGGACCTTCCACCACCTGTCTTAGCTGTCTCTTTTGATTTAGCAGTTCTTTCCTTTCGCCTCTACTTCCTTGGGCATTAATAGGGCTTTTTCGTTTTACGGCTTGCTGCAGCACTTATGACATTAATGGAGGAGTCTGATTCGTAAGCTTCAACCTTTTTCTTGTTGTTGGGATAAGGTCAGTTTATTCCCTGATTGACTCCACTGTGAAGTGCACTTAGCTATGGTGTAGTCACAGAACTCTCTTTCCTGGAGCCTCTCTTTGCCCCAATGGCTGAATTTCCTTAATATTGACTTCCAGCCATCTTTCAGTGGCAGTTCTAGCATGCATTACTCTATAAGTGGCCTTCTACACTGGGTTCTCGTGCTTTCTGGTTTTTTGGTGGTTGCGGCTGCACTGGAGCTCAAAGGGTGTGTGCTGCCCTGCTGTACTATTCCGCATGTTTCGGCGAGGACAATTGGTTTATCCCCAGCACTGCTGTTTAGAGGTCTCATGTGTGACATTTGGATCTCTGGGTCTCGCACTGTAATTGCCTCTTGCTTGGGAATGTGCGATAGGCCATCCCAAGGCATAGCCAGGAATTTTCAACTGGTTGGACTCTGACAGAAAGTGGCTGGTCTGAACACCCACTCTTTATGAATAATGGTATCTTTTTCATGTGTTTTCATGATTTACTCATTTCACAAGTATTTTGGGGAATTTGTCACCCATTATACTGGTGTTCGTTCCTGTGGTGGCAAGACAAAATGGTTGCCACCTGGCCCGTTTTTAACAGCATGACCAGGATTGTAATGTCCCAGCGGGTACAAAAATACAAAAAATAGGAAAATCTCCTGAAGCGGCTACTTAAAACAATAAGCATAAGAAGAAAGAACAGTACAATGTGTTTTAGAGCTGCCTTAATGATCCCTGACTTATAACCAGTGCTTTAAATGGGCAGGTACTATCTGGTACTGAGTACCGACACTTCTTTCATTTGAAAGGGAGAATACCAGCACTGCCACAATACATTTAAATAGGAGAGTACCGGCACTGCTCAGGGACAAACAAGTACTCTAAAGAGTGAGTAACTGCATTTCTATGTTTCCATTTAAAGCACTGCTTATAACTAACATAAACATAGAAAGGTGATGTTAAAAATTAATTAAAGCGATTTTAAATAATGTTTTGTTTTAGGATCATGTCTGGGCCACCTTTTCAGAATCTTAAACATGAACAAATGTCTGTTATTTTTTTCTGGGAAAGGTGGTTACCATTCACGTCACCTGATGTTATTTGGCCACAAGGGAGACTACAAGCCATCACTATGATGTTATTGACAATGCTGCTTAATTTTTTCCAGCCAAGGTTCGTGATGAAATCTCACCAAAATGCTCAGATTATTTACTTGTAAACGTTGTTAATCCGAGACATTGTCTTCTTCATCACAGTCTTCACCAAGTGAGCAACAGTCTCCTCTTCCACAGTCGTCTCCTATATCAGTAAACAAATAATTTACCCCTACCAATATGGCGGTCACAAATACTTCTTGTGTCAAACCCATAAAGGCGAGATAAACCATAACACTGTCAGGAGAAGTAAGGGGGTTATTCCCTTGCACCTCATTGGTTTGAGTAACTCACCTTGAGTGGTTTGTTCGTGTGTTGCCAGCTCTGCTTCTGCTCTTACGGTACTAAGAATTTAACAGCCTGCTTGGTCGCCTCTGTTTTTAGGTCAAGCCTAGCGGCAGCGTGCATGCACTGCTCTTTCTGCAAGGCATGCAGCATTAGGGTATGCACTAGAAGCCCAGCCCACTCTCCGTCCATATTTGTCATTGGCTTTGTGTCATTGTCCTTCTTAAATGCTAGCTTCTGATTGGTAAATAGAGTTGTTAGTCCCTCCTTGGTACCGCCTTGTCTTCATTTGTTACCGCCCATAAGAACTGGACCTTTTACTGGTGGTGTTACACGGTCTGCTTTATCTTGGCTCTCAGCATTATTTTGTATAATGTGTTTTTTATTTGCAATCCAGTTTGGTGTCCTGAATGAAGCTGGTGCGAAAGGGACTCCTCAACGGAAGCAGGTATGGGACTGCTTTACTGGGGAGGGCGGGTGTTCATGTCTGCTAATCAAGCTCTGTTATTTTGGCGTCCTCACTTCAAAAACGGGGAATTTCGTTTTTCATTTCAATGACTATGCTGACTTTTACACGTTTTATCAGGGTTGTGTATCATGACAATAGCCACCATGCATACGCTCGTTGATGGCCATACAGTATAGGAGGAGATGATTTAACTCTTTCAGAGCAGTGTGTCTGTGGCAGTCATCATGCTCCACCCGGTGTATCGCAGATAACTTGTATGGTTTTTGCAGTATTTTCTCACTTCTCACTATTTTATTTAAGTGGCTTGTTTAGAAATGTCTACTTCAGCTTGTGTACCATAGCAGTCCCAGACACCTTTACGTAGCAGCCAGTTCTACAACACATGTTCCTTTGGGGGTTGGGGTTCTACCGACAAAGCTCTACTAAACTGCCTCTGACTGTTCTTCTCTCAAACACTACCCTCGCTCCTCCCACCTCCTGGGGGGCAGACTCAGTCCGCAAGGTGATGCATACCCCTTTTAGTGACATCCGCAGCCCTGCTACTAATTTTCTGCCAGCTAACGCAAGAGCCGGTGCCCTCCCTGGTGCCGGCCTCCGCCCCAGACAATGGATGGCAGGGACCGCTAGCCGTCTCTAAATATTGCGGAGGCCATCACTGGAGCCCTAGCATGGCAGACGCCCCATAGACTAGGCCGACAGTCTCCAGCAGAACTAGTCCTGGGCTGAGCAGTACAAGGGACCTGATCTCCAGCCACTGAGCTCCACACTACTCAGGAAGAACCACTGCTATGAAGTCACCTTGGATCCGGGAGGCAGGAGATATCTTGGAGGGACTTGCAGCCCAGGCAAAACAGAGCTTGATAGTGCCTGAGTCCTAATAAGTTGGCTCAAGTGCACATACCAAATGCCCACTTATCCCCCACGCTACGTGTGTCAAAATGTGAATCTCCATGTTCCCCAGACTGAGTGCCTCTTTCTGAGTATCAGATGAAGCCCTTGAGTGTGAGCACCCCTATCCCACTCACAACATCGCAGCAAGCCGCAGGCTTACTACTGTATTTATTTCAATTACTACCTGGTCCGCTTTAACTATAACAACCACACTTATTCAATTCTTTAATTTATGGTCCGATCCGCTTTCAGTTTAGTGGCCGAGCTTATTTAATTATTAATTTTACAGGCGCCAGCTTTCACATTAGCGGCCGTGCTTATTTATTTTATTAATCACTAGCGCGGGCCACTTTCCCTTCAGCACTATGCGCTTTCACTTTAATATTGTCTGTGTCCCTTTGTTTAGATGCTGCTCACTGTAACCTGAATACCCTGAGCAGCACCTAAATAAATGGGCGCGGACAGCATTAAAGTGCTCTTGCACTTGCGAGAATTTGAGCTATTGGCATTAAAAATAACAATGCCTTTTATATGTGTTGGATTTAAAACACATAAATAAAAGGCATTGTCATTTACAATGCCAATCGCTTAAACGCTCACAAAAACGAGACCTATTGCAATGAAAATGCTTGTTCACCTCATCGCCTGGGTGTTTTCCCAGCTTGATAATGTTCATTTTCCATTGTCCTTGGGACCATTCTTGGGGTTGCTAGTTCTGATTTTGAGGTTTTTCCCCTGGTAATTTGGGTCCCAATACAAATTCTTTGGGTATTGTGTTCTTTGGGTACTGTGTGGGCTTTTTTTGGTGGACTGACTGCCGCTATGCATTTCTTTTGCATGATGCCTCGCTTCATTTCGGGATCTCATGATCTTTTTTGGTTGCAAGAGCTTTGGCTCCCACTGTGTTCTCTTTTTTTATACTGACTTTTATTCATTTTGAGGTAGCTTGCATCCTTTTGGACCCTATTTGTGGGCTTTTTTTCACCTTCGCTTGTTTAATTGCTGCCTTGTGTTGATGGTTAGTTGATGAAAAATCAAAAAAAGGATTAACCCCAGATTTAATTGATAATATGCAGGGGCAAGGGATAATTAAACAAAAATAAGGAACCCCCACATCTCTCAGAACAAATAATCATACGAATACTCTTACGAACTGTGAGAACACAAATCAATATTTTATATTTTTATCAGACAAATATCAAGTATAAATGAATTCATTATATATATACAATATTTTTGGGTTATAATTTGGCCTGGGTGTGAAATTCTGCTCCGCTCGCAGAATTTGCAGATTTTATCAAGCTCCGCATAGCGCACGGGGTTCTGAAAAACTCTGCTCTGCTGAGTTTTTTCCTCGCTCAAGCATGAGCAAGCAAAATCTTACTCCAGACCACCTTCCAAGGAAATTTCTCAATGCGGGCGGTCACCTGTGGCCGCTACTGTTCTTGTTGAGAAACCTTCCGTTCACGTTGAGGAATCTGCAGCTCGAGTAGAACTTCTACTCGATTGGCAGAAAATAGCAGCCCCCTTCTGCGCCTCACATGGTGCAGTTCGTGCAGATTTTCCGGTGCGGGACAAACACCCAGTGCTAAAAATCAGAGAGAACGGCGTGACTTAATGCACTCCACCACTTTCGCATCTCAAGCCGAGTTATACTTACACTTTCAGGTCGGTTGATGACCATGGCTTCTTAGGTTTCTTGCTTTTGGGGCACATGTCCATGCAGAGGGTGTTTCTATATCTCTCAATCTTTGACAGCAGCTTGGCGGGAGAACAAACTGGAAAGCAGGTCACTTTTCAATCCCCCTGCTGACTCAGCATTCTACTCCGGAGGCGTAGCAGCATCATAATATCAGTAACAATCTGTTATTTACAGTGCATGAGGAATAAACTCCAGGTAAGAATGGAGGATGGTGGTGAAGAAGTGAGGATGGTGCTGAGTAAGAGTAAGAACCCCCAGGACGAATGTCACCAGTCTAAGGCGGGTGAGTTGCGAGGTATGTTTCTTTCATCCTTTTTCCTAGTTGCTTTACATTGGCTGGTATTATGTGGGTAATGTTTCTGTGGGACACTCGGCACTCCATGGTTTCCTCTCCAACTTGACCATGAGTCTATTCTGTATTCGTGTGTGTTTTCCAGTCCTTTGCAGTCTTGTCTTTTGTTCCCTCCCTGTCTTGTATGAGAGGGGCAGTTTGGCATTGTTTTCAGATGTTATATTCATTTAGGATTATAAACTCCTTTGCTTGTTTTAAAGCCCTCCACAGTAAGGTCTGTGGGCGTGGCACAACAGGTTGGCCCTATTGTGGCCTGGGTCTCACTTGCTTTGCCTCTGTGGGTTTCTTTGCTGTGCTTCTGTTTAGGGTAAGGTCGTTTCTGATTCTGCCTGTTAGCATGCCGATTCCCTTCTATGCTGTTGAGATGGTGCTACTTTATTTCTGTGCGGTAGGAGTTCTTCTCTATTACTTTCAGAACTGAGGGTTTCAAACTATTACATCTGTTTTGTTGGATGGTCATCTTTTCTTCCTGTTCCACTGTCTCTGCTCTGTTGATCAGGGTAGGATCTTTTGGTCCTGAATAGTTCAATGCCTTTGTGGGGTGTGGATTGCACTGTGATTACTTCTTGGCTGTATGGTTTGGAAGCATTCTGATGTGGACTTGTACGAGTTTGTGTTCCTGCAAATTCTATTGGGAACTGTGTGTCTTCTGTACCAATGGGTCGAGCCCTTTTGCCCCATGCTCTTTTAGGTCTTTGAAAGTGTGTGGAAAGGCAGCGGTGCTTGGTGCATCTTCCTAGAGTAAGGACCGGGATGAGGAAGACAGACGGCGAGCTAAAGGCCCATTTATTTACCAGTAATCTTCATTACTCTGAGTTCAGGTCTTCTTCATCCCAGTCCTGTAACCCTCTTACCTCTATACACCTGGAGGCCACCTTCCGCCCTTTGTTTATCTTGCTATAATAGCAGATGTGGAAGAGGCAGGGAGTCCTTATATAGTGATAAGTGTTAGAGCTAAAAAGATTTAAAAACATGTTTTGAGTTGCAAAATAGTTGCCAGTCTCCCATGCCACACTGACCTTCATAGGGGAAGGTCAGGGACAGGCCTGGGAGTCGGAGTCCTGAAGATTACTTATAAGTAACCAGACCATTTTCTGAAAACCGAATAATCTGTTCTATTTTCACAGTTTCCGGGCAAGTTTGAGGATTCACTGACAAATGGATACATTTTGACGGAGATAGAAAAGACACTGCATCTTTCATCAAGGAGGCAGGCTGTTTGTTTAGTAGATGTAGTTAGAGACTTAAACTGATACTGGCATCGCTTAATTTGAGCCGGTGATTGCCAGGTTCATTGGTGGGAGCCACCGGCACTTGTTTTTATGCACCACATATTTACAGAGCACATGAGAGAGAAAACACACAGGGGCATATCACCAACGAGGCGATATAAAATTATTGCCACTTTTGCATCCGTTTTTCGGACAAAAAGCGGTGATAGTTTTATCGCCTAATCAGCAAGGCCACGCTATTGCGTGAAACCTTGCATCAGCGCCTGTTTACTGAACGCCCAGCTTTGCATCTCTAATGAGATGCAAAGTGGGCGTTCCTGCCCTGACATTACTGGAGAAATGTCGCTAAGTGACATTTCTCCAATTTACAAGGGGAACGCTAACCTGCAGAGCGACAAGCAAAGTAGCGATAACCTCTGTTAATCGCTACTTTCCTTATGCCTGCTTCGGACTGACTTAGCCATGATATCCTATGTAAGGTGGATGGTGGGCAGACAAAATATCGATTTTTTAATATCGGCCTACCATAATATCGATGTTTTAATATCGAAGGGACAGAATATAGAAGGTAAGTAATATCGATTTTGTTAATATCGATGTAAGTAATATCGATGTTTCTAATATCGATGTTAGTAATATTGATGTTACTGATATCGATTTTTATATGATTTTTATGTATAATATTATGTATTTAATATGTATCTTTTTTAATGTAATTTAAGTAAATTTTGTATTTTAGTACCGTAGCGGGTTGTGGGTTTATAGGGGAATAGGGTGGGAAGCAATTTAATTATACTAAATTAATTATTAATTTTTTAGGAATTATAAATTATTTTTAATTAATTGGTAAATAATTTTTATTAATTGGTAATTTATTTTAATTAATTGATTAATTGATAATTATGTTCTGTCGCGGGTTGTGGGTTTATAGGGGAATAGGGTGGGGAGTAATTTAATTATACTAAATTAATTCTTAATATTTTAGGAATTATAAATTAATTTTATTTGAGTGGTAATTCATTTGTATTATTAGGTAATTTATTTTAATGAATTGATTGATAATTATGTTCTGTAGCGGGTTATGGGTTTATAGGGGAATAGGGTGAGAGGTAATTTAATTATACTAAATTAATTATTCATTTTTTAGGAATTATAAATTAATTTTAATTAAGTGGTCATTAATTTGTATTAATTGGTAATTTATTTTAATTAATTGATAATTATGTTCTGTAGCAGGTTATGGGTTTATAGGGGAATAGAGTGGGAAGTAATTTAAATGTAATTAATTAATCATTTATTTTCATTCATTGTTTTTGCTAATTATATTATTGGAAATTAATTATTAATTGGTAATTATTTTTTAATAAATGGTAATTAATTTTAATTAATTGATTAATTGATAATTATGTTAAGTGTATTATTTCATTATTGGCGTTTGTTGTGCGTTAATAGGGAAATAGTGTGTAAAGTAATTGATATGTAATTAAGTAGTTATTACAATTATAGTTGGGTATTGATAATTAATTTTTGGGATATTAATTATTAATTGGTAATTATTTTTTTATAATTATTTATTGGTATTTGTAAATAGTTTAGATTAATTTATTAAATATATTTTTTAATATTTTAAAATATTAATGTATTTATAAGTATGTTATTTTTAACTTCTACGCTATCCAACACTTTCCCTACTGTTGCACTCTCTGGAGTGGGAATAGTAATTTTTACCCCTACGCTATCCAACACTTTCCCTACTGTTGCACTCTCTGGAGTTGGAATAGTAATTTTTACCCCTACGCTATCCAACACTTTCCCTACTGTTGCACTCTCTGGAGTGGGAATAGTAATTTTTACCGCTACGCTATCCAACACTTTCCCTACTGTTGCAATCTCTGAAGTGGGAACAGTAATTTTTACGCCTACGCTATCCAACATTTTCCCTACTGTTGCACTCTCTGGAGTTGAAATAGTAATTTTTACCCCTATGCTATCCAACACTTTCCCTACTGTTGCACTCTCTGGAGTGGGAATAGTAATTTATACCCCTACGCTATCCAACACTTTCCCTACTGTTGCACTCTGTGGAGTTGTAATAGTAATTTTTACCCCTACGCTATCCAACACTTTCCCTACTGTTGCACTCTCTGGAGTGGGAATAGTAATTTTTACCCCTACTCTATCCAACACTTTCCCTACTGTTGCACTCTCTGGAGTTGGAATAGTAATTTTTACCCCTACGCTATCCAACACTTTCCCTACTGTTGCACTCTCTGGAGTTGGAATAGTAATTTTTACCCCTACGCCATCCAACACTTTCCCTACTGTTGCACTCTCTGGAGTGGAAATAGTAAGTTTTACCCCTACGCTATCCAACATTTTCCTTACTGTTGTTTTTTTTTTAGTTGGAATACTATTTTATTCCCTCTGTTATTTAATATTTTTGTATTGTTTTAGTTAATGTAGTATATAAATAATTTTTTTAATATTAAAAGTGAATTTAGTTTTTTTAAATTTGTTTTGCATAATTATTCAATTTTTATTTATGTTATTATTTTATGTGTATAGATGAATTTGTTAGTTATAATATTTTTTATTATTTATTAGTTATTACAATAAATATTACAGTTGATTGTTAAGTATATTATTTATTATATGTATATGTTTAATTAATTTTTTATTAAATTGTGTATATTACTTATTAATTTTAAATAATATAAAATATGTTTTACTATGTTTATTATATTTTAAAGTATTTTTTAATTAATTTAAAAAAAAAATAATTAAAAAATACGATATTTTTTAAACGATATCTTTGACATCGATTTTTTTTCTCGATATTTTTGTTGACATCGATATTATTGCTCCGATATTTTTGTATCTCGATATTTTATGTTTCGATATTTTGTCAGATATTCAAGGTGGATATCATGGCTAAGTATGCCTCGCCCTATCATCAAGCTAACGCCAAACTTTGTGAGATTATCGCTGGATTTCCAGCAATAATCTCACATTTGGCAGTTAACGCTTGGAATTTTATCGCTTTTGAGATAAATGTTGCTAATAGCACGCTATCTCAGCGATAAATCACGTTACCCGGCGATAATTATCCTAGCGCTAAGTGCGCTTAGCGATAATTATCGCTGGTCCTTGATGATATGCCCCACAGGTCGTAAAGATGGAGAAAGCAGAAGCCAGAGAGAGATAAAGGTGCAGGATGTGTGTAGTAGTGAGTTAAAAGGGCATAAGGTGGATTTAAGACTAGCTGCCGTCGTATTTGGCGTGCCAATGTTTAGTTGCACTGGCCGAGTGCTTCTGAGCAGAGCTTCATAAATTAACCCCTTCGGGGCTGATGACGAGCTGGGCTCGTCATGGAGCAGGGCGCTCGCACGCTGATGACGAGCCCAGCTCGTCATGAGCCCCACCCTCGGGGGAAGCGCCAGCGCTCCCCCGAGTCTGCCCGATTTTCTTCTTTTCTGCGGGGATGGCAGGGGAAGACCTTCTCCTGCCTCCCCCCGCCCTCCCCGCCCGCGTCATCAATTACGTCAGCGCGCGAGGCGCGCTGACGTCACTGGAGGTTCCCTTTGTTTACCGACGCGCAGGGAAGCCATTTGCTTCCTGTGCGTCGTTGGAGAAAGAGGTTCGTTTTGCGGCTGGGGCGGGGGGGATTGTTTTGAAACTTGCATCGAGGGAAAGGAAAGGCTTTTCCTTTCCCTCAATGCAACTTTAGAGCATTCCTGCTGCACGATCGTGCGATCGTGCAGCTGGAATGCTAGGGATTTAAATTTTTATTTTTTTATTTTCCAATTTCGTTGTTCGGGGAGCGGCCCCTTGGGGAAGGGTCGCTCCCCTTTTTGGGGGAACAGTAACTTTGAAGTGTTTTTGTGCCTCTTATGTTTATAAATGGCCGTTTAAAAAAAAAAAAAAATGCTGATGGGGGTCATTTTGAAATTATAATTATAGTGCTCATTTTAAATCAAGGATGCAAGTGCCTCTGTCCTTCATTACTTTTACTTTGTGTTTATCTGAAGTGGCTAAAAAACACACCTGTCCTGCCTAGGCAAAGCTCACTAGTGTTTTTGGGCTGATGAATGTTTTTTTGTATTTGTGCTGCAATTCGAACACATGCTTTGTCTCCAGTGACCATGTGTGTGTTACTATGCCATCGCAGCGATGTGCGAAGGGGTCCCTTGAGTGAGCTGTCCATCATAGTGGGAAGCTCACAAATGTTTTTGGTCTGATGATTGTTTTCCTGAATTTGTGCGGCAACTCGAGCGCCATCTTTGTCTCCAGTGACCATGTGTGCGTTACTATGCAATCGCACAGATGTGCGCAGGGGTCCCTTGTGTGAGCTGTCCATCATAGTGGGAAGGTCACAAATGTTTTTGGGCTGATGAATGTTTGTTTTCCTGAATTTGTGCTGCAACTCGAGCTCTTGCTTTGTCTCCAGTGACCGTGTGTGTTACTATGCCATCGCACCGATGTGTGCACAGGTCCCTTGAGTGAGCTGTCCATCATAGTGGGTAAATTTAGGAAAGATGGTGCACTCCGCTAGTTGGTGGGCGTGGCCAAACGGGGGTCTTCTGTGTGAGTTCACATGCCTCTTATGTGTATAAATGGTCAGAGACTGATGAGAGCAGCAGATGGGGAGAAAGAAGCTCCTGGTCATAGGAACTGTTTTTGGATTGCGCTTGTGAAAATCAAGGATGCAAGTGCCTCTGTCCAGCATCACAGTTAACCACAGTAATTCTGCTGCCCCCCTCCCCATGAGAATCCCTGATGACGTCAGCGCGCACAGCACGCGCCAACATCTTCAGGGATTCCCAGGCGGTCGGGAAACCATTTGCTTCCTGCGCCTGGAGGTGTTAGGTTGGTTTTGAGATTTTTGGGGGGGTTTGGGGCTGCAAAGAGGCATCAGGGGAGAGGCAAGTGAATTTCCTCTCTGCTGATGTCTCTTTGCAGGGCATTTCTGCCTCACGGTCGCGCACAGCATTGCGATTGTGCGGTGGAAATGCCCCCACTAGCACCAGGGATTTTATTTTAGATTGTAGGAAGTGACCCCTTGGGCAAGGGTCGCTTCCAGGTGGGTCGGATTTTAAATTTAGATTTTCTGCCCTCCCGGTGGGCAAATCAACCCGTACTTTTGTCCGTTTTGCCCTTTTTGATGGCCCATCTGTGTGGATGTGATTTTGGGGGTAAATTTGTGTGTTGTTCATTCATTTGTTATGTTGTTTGTGAAATGTAGTATTTTTTTTTTTCTTCTTTGTTTTTGATCCAGGCTTTTGCTGTTTGTATTGGTGTAGGTTGTGGTTCAGTTAATGCTGGTTTTGCAGCTTGTGTAGTTGCATGTGCTTGGTAAGTAAATGTTTTTTGTACTACTTTCCCTAGATGAATGTGTTTTTATGAAAAGTGTAGTTATTGCTGTTTGTGTGGCTTTGTGTTTCTTGATTGTTAACTTTTTTTTGTATTGCTGCTTGATGTGTACTTTGTCTAATCTATACTTTTTTTTCTTTCTAGTGGGATTTCCTTTCTTTTTGCTGTGTTTCAGCAGAGTAGGTGCTGGTGAGTGTTCTTATATTTGGTTAGATTTGAATTGTTTTTGAGTGTATTGATTTTTGTGTGAAGACTCTACCTTGTTTACTTCTTACTTTGCACAGTGTAGGTTGTTGTTCACTTGTGTGTGTAGTCTTCTTGCTTTGTAAGGATAATGGCTGCTCGCAGGATGACTGCTAAGCAGGTTGTTAGTTTGCTTTTTGAGTCTTCCTCTGACCATGGTCCAGACACTGACTCCGATTCGGAGCATGAGGTAGGTGCAGAAGATTCAGGCAGTGAGTTTTCTCTTCGCATGGTATCATCGGATGATGATTCTTCTTCTAGTGCTGATGAGGTGCCTGTGGTAGAGAGGGACATTGATGTGCCGGTAGAGAGGCAAGAGCCATCTGAGCGGCAGCCTAGGTCCTCAAGGTTTCCCTTTTTTTCTCGTCGGGAAGAGGCAAGTGTGGTAAAGGCTGCGCCCAAAAGGTTTCACATTGCTGTGGTGCGCCAAGGGTTATCTGGTGCTGCTAGTCTTCCTGTTGTAGAGCAGCATGAGGCATCTGGTGCTGCTAGTCTTTCTGTTGTTGTTGAGCAGCAAGTGGCATCTGGGGATGCGAGTTCTTCTGTTGATGTTGAGATGCAAGAGGCAGCTGGGGATGTGAGTTCTCCTGTTGGTGTAGAGATGCAAAATGTATCTGGGGATGCTAGTATTCCTGTTGGTGTAGTGATGCAAGGGGCTTCTGGGGATGCTAGTGTTCCCGTTTATGTAGTGCAGCAAGAGGCATCTGGGCTGCAGGCTAGGGTGGCTTCTTCTCCCGATGTTAGTGATGACGTCTGGGTTGCCCCTGGCATGGTGCAGCCGGAATTGCCAGACTTCACTGGTGTTCCAGGGTGTAGAGTGAATACTGACAATTTTTTGCCAATTCAATTTTTTCAGTTGTTTTTTGACGATGAGTTTTTGCAAGAGATTGTGGAGCAAACTAATTTGTATGCAGAGCAGTATTTGAGGGACCACAGTGCCAGCCTTAAGCCCCATTCTAGAGCTACCCATTGGTCTCCCACATATGTTGAAGAGATGAAGAAGTTTTTGGGATTAACTTTTTTGATGGGCTTGCTAAGGAAGCCATCAATGTCTTCTTATTGGTCCACTAGTCCCTTGATGGCAACATCTATATTTCCAGCAGTTATGTCTCGTGATCGATATATGCTTCTTCTTCGCATGATGCATTTTGTTGATAATGATTTAGCGTTGCCACGCGATCACCCTGATTCTGAGCGTCTTTTTAAGATTCGGCCTGTCCTTGATCACTTTGTTGATCGTTTTCCTGAGATCTTTGCTCCTGGAAAAGAAATAGCTGTGGACAAGTCTTTGGTATTGTTCAAGGGCCGCTTGGTTTTTAGGCAATACATTCCTAGTAAGAGGGCACGCTATGGAATCAAACTGTATATGCTGTGTGACAGTGATACTGGATATGTTTATAATTTCAGGGTGTACACCGGTAAGGATTCCAGCATTAACACTTCTGCTTGTCCGTCCACTTTTGGAGTGACTGAGAAAATTGTGTGGGAACTAGGTAGACGATTATTTAACAAAGGCCACCATTTATATGTAGGTAACTTCTACACTAGTGTGCGATTGATCAAGGAATTGGCCAAAGTGGGCACTGTTGCTTGTGGCACGATGCGCAGTAACCGGAAAGATTTCCCAATAGAACTTGTTTGCAAAAGGCTTGTGCGGGGACAGTCTACTGCATTGCGATGTGGGAAGCTTCTAGCTGTGAAGTTTTCAGACAGGAGAGATGTGTACATGCTGACTACTATCCATGACGAAAGCACTGAAGCTCTGCCTGTTCGGGGTGAGAGTGCTGAAGTGCGTAAACCTGTGTGCATTTTACAGTACAATAAGTACATGGGTGGTGTTGACAGAGTAGATCAGAGGTTGGAACCTTATGCTGCTCTTCGAAAGGCTTACGTTTGGTACAAGAAGTTGGCTATCCATCTTTTCCACTTGGCATCCTTTAATGCTTTTGTTGTTTTCCAGAAATCTTGTCCTGAGTCAAAGATGCCTTTTGTTAAGTTTCAGGAGACTATAATAGGCAGCCTTGTACTAGTGGAACAGGCAAGTGTGCCAAGATTTGGAGTGGTGGAGGAAGTGGCTAGACTGAAAGATCGCCACTTTCCAGAATACATTCCTCCCACAACTGCAAAAGACCATCCCACTAAAAGATGTAGAGTCTGTTGGCGAAGAGAAGTGCGGAGGGAGATCTCGTATGTACTGCCCTGACTGTCCTTCAAATCCTGGATTGTCAATCAATCAATCAAGACATTTATAGAGCGCACTACTCACCCGTAGGGTCTCAAGGCGCTAGGAGGGGGGGGTGCCGTTACTGCTCGAACAGCCAGGTCTTGAGCTTCTTCCTGAAGGAGAGGTGGTCTTGGGTCAGGCGCAGGTCGGTTGGGAGGGAGTTCCAGGTCTTGGCGGCCAGGTAGGAGAAGGACCTTCCTCCTGTTGTCGCTCTTCGGATGCGGGGGACGGCGGCGAGGGCGTGGCTGGTTGATCTGAGGTGGCGCTTGGGAGCGTAGAAGTTGATTCGGTTGTTGAGGTAGCTCGGGCCTTGGTCGTGTAGGGCTTTGTGTGCGTGGGTGAGGAGACGGAAGGTGATTCTTTTGTTGACGGGGAGCCAGTGCAGGTCTCTCAGATGTCCGGATATGTGGCTGTTTCATGGGATGTCGAGGATGAGTCTGGCTGAGGCGTTCTGGATCCGCTGGAGTCTCTTCTGGAGCTTGGCGGTGGTTCCGGCGTGGAGGGCGTTGCCGTAGTCCAGTCGGCTGGTGACGAGGGCCTGGGTGACAGTCTTCCTGGTCTCGGTGGGGATCCACCAGAAGATCTTCCGTAGCATGCGCAGGATGTTGAAGCACGACGAGGAGACGGCGTTGACTTGTCTGGTCATGGAGAGGGAGGAGTCCAGGATGAAGCCCAGGTTGCATGCGTGGTCCGTCGGTTTGGGTGCGGTGCCCAGGGCGGGGGGCCACCAGGAGTCGTCCCAGGCGGAGGGCGAGGATCCCAGGATGAGGACCTCCGTCTTGTCTGAGTTCAGTTTCAGGCGGCTGGTCGTCATCCACTCGGCTACATCTCTCATCCCTTCATGTAGGTTGGCTCTGGCGGCGGCGGGGTCGTTGGTCAGGGAGAGGATTAGCTGGGTGTCGTCGGCGTAGGAGATTATGTTGAGGTTGTATTGGCGTGCGATGGCCGCGAGGGGGCTCATGTAGACGTTGAAGAGGGTGGGACTCAACGAGGATCCTTGAGGGACGCCGCAGATGACTTCGGTGGCCTCTGACTTGTACGGTGGTAGGCGGACTCTCTGTGTTCTTCCGTCGAGGAAGGAGGTGATCCATTCCAGTGCCTTCTCCTGGATTCCGATGTTGCCGAGGCGCTGCACTAGGGTGCGGTGGCAGACAGTGTCGAAGGCCGCGGAGAGGTCCAGGAGGATGAGGGCCGCTGTTTCTCCGTTGTCCATCATGGCTCGGATGTCATCGGTGGCAGCGATGAGGGCGGTCTCGGTGCTGTGGTTGGCTCGGAAGCCAGACTGTGAGGGGTCGAGGGATCCATTTGTCTCGAGGAAGGCGGCCAGCTGTTTGTTGACGTTCTTTTCGATGACTTTGGCCGGGAACGGGAGGAGCGAGATGGGACGGTAATTCTTGAGTTCGGTGGGGTCCGCTGTAGGTTTCTTGAGTAGAGCGCTGAGTTCTGCGTGCTTCCAGCTCTCCGGGAAGGTGGCGGTGTCGAAGGAGGAGTTGATAATGTCCCGCAGGTGGGGTGCGATGACAACGTCGGCCTTGTTGAAGACGTGGTGAGGGCAGGGGTCGGTCGGAGATCCGGAGTGGACGGAGTTCATTGTGCGGATGGTGTCTTCGGTGCTGATCGGAGTCCAGGCGCGGAGGGTGGTGGTGGGTGGCGTTGCTGCGGTTGTGGCGTGCGTCGGTTGGATGCTGAAGCTGTTGTGTATGTCCGCGATTTTGTTGTGGAAGTAGGAGGCGAGGGAGTTGCAGAGGTCTTGCGACGGGGTGATGTCGTTGATTCCGGCGTTGGGGTTGGAGAGCTCTTTCACGATGTTGAAGAGTTCCTTGCAGTTGTGTGCGTTGTTGTCCAGCGGTCCTTGTATGCATTTTTCTTGGTGGCGCGGATCAGTTGGTGGTGTTTCCGGGTGGCGAGCTTGAGGGTGTTCATGTTGTCCATTGTTGGTTCCCTTCTCCATACTTTCTCGAGGGCTCGGCAGTTCTTCTTGGAGCTCTTGAGTTCGTCGGAGAACCATGGGGCTTTCTTGCTGCTGGGTCTGCTGGGCGGGGTCCTCAGAGGGGCGAGTTCGTCCGCGCAGTTGCTGATCCACTTCGTGAGGTTGTCGGCGGCCTGGCTGGGGTTCGCTGAGCCGGCAGGAGGGTGCTGGCTCAGGGAGGCGGTGAGCTGGTCGGCTGTGATCTTGTTCCAGCTTCTTCGGGCAACCTGTTGCTGGTGGTGGTGGATCGTCGTTCTTTTGAAGGTGAAGTGGACGCAGCTGTGGTCCGTCCAGTGGAGTTCTGTAGCGTGGCTGAAGGCGATGTCTTTGCTGGATGAGAAGACGGCGTCGAGTGTGTGTCCGGCGAGGTGGGTGGGGGTGGACACCAGCTGCTTGAGTCCGAGGTTGGCGAAGTTGTCGAGCAGGGTGATGGTGTTACGGTCGCTGTTGTTCTCCAGGTGGAAGTTGAGGTCCCCCAGGAGGATGTAGTCGGCGGAGGGGAGGGCATGCGGGCTGATGAAGTCGGCGATGTCCTCGCTGAATCGTGTGCGTGGTCCCGGGGGTCGGTAGATCAGGGTGCCTCTGAGGGTGGTCTTCGGGTCCGTGTGGATCTGGAAGTGCAGGTGTTCGGCGGTGGTCAGGGTGTTGTCGGTGTTGGTCGTGATGCGGATGGTGTCTCTGTGGATGATGGCGATGCCTCCTCCCGTCTGGTTGCCGGTGCGGTCCCTCCGGGTGATCTTGTAGCCCTCTGGGATGGCGATGGCGATGTCGGGCGCTGAGGAGGCGTTCATCCAGGTCTCCGTGAGGAAGGCGATGTCAGGGGCTGTGGTGTCGAGAAGGTTCCAGAGTTCGATGGCGTGTCTGTGGACGGAGCGGGTGTTGAGCAGGATGCACTTGAGGTGGTTGCTGCTGGTGTTCGGCTTGGCGGGTGCTGGTGCCGAGTAGGTCCGGATGCAGGTGAACATGCAGGCGTGGCAGCTGAAGGGTCCGTGGGTGTGCCTCGGGGTGGCTCGGTGGCATCCCGGGATGCCGCCGGTGTTGAGTGCGATGAGTTCGGCGGCGTTGTAGGTTCGTCGGGTCGGCATTCGTCGGTGGGGGCCAGGGGTCCTGGCACTGGGCGCGGTCCAGGCGCGGACGGGCGCAGACGGGCTTACCTTTGGCGCACAATCGGCGCGCCCGCTGCGCGTCAACGCTGCGCGTTCGCACGGTCGCCATATATGGCGAAGTGCGCGGGGGGCGGAGCAGCTGGGAGGCGGGAGCGGGGAGGGTACAGAAGGCAAAAAGGGGCGGGGTTAGCGGTGGTGGCGGGAAGCGGGGAGCGGGGAGGGAGAACGAAGGGGCCAAACAGACAAGCAAACAAGCAATACAGAAGGTAAAAGGCAGATACAAGGTACAGGCAACACTAAATACAGTTCAGGATAACAATGACGACGGGGGCAGGTCAGGCGGTCACGGACCACGCTGCTAGAGGCAGGGGGCGTGGTCACACGGTGGAGCTTGGCCGGCGAGGCAGCGAGGCAGAAGGCGGGGAAGACGCACGCAGCAGCTGGTGGCCGTGCGGCGAGGGGGTGTCCTAGAACTAGGTCACACTCACCTGCGTCGCACGGTCGCCATATATGGCCAAGTGCGCGGGGGGGCGGAGCAGCTGGGAGGCGGGAGCGGGGAGGGTACAGAAGGCAAAAAGGGGCGGGGTTAGCGGTGGTGGCGGGAAGCGGGGAGCGGGGAGGGAGAACGAAGGGGCCAAACAGACAAGCAAACAAGCAATACAGAAGGTAAAAGGCAGATACAAGGTACAGGCAACACTAAATACAGTTCAGGATAACAATGACGACGGGGGCAGGTCAGGCGGTCACGGACCACGCTGCTAGAGGCAGGGGGCGTGGTCACGCGGCGGAGCTTGGCCGGCGAGGCAGCGAGGCAGAAGGCGGGGAAGACGCACGCAGCAGCTGGTGGCCGTGCAGCGCGGGGGTGTCCTAGAACTAGGTCACACTCACCTGCGTCGCACGGTCGCCATATATGGCCAAGTGCGCGGGGGGGCGGAGCAGCTGGGAGGCGGGAGCGGGGAGGGTACAGAAGGCAAAAAGGGGCGGGGTTAGCGGTGGTGGCGGGAAGCGGGGAGCGGGGAGGGAGAACGAAGGGGCCAAACAGACAAGCAAACAAGCAATACAGAAGGTAAAAGGCAGATACAAGGTACAGGCAACACTAAATACAGTTCAGGATAACAATGACGACGGGGGCAGGTCAGGCGGTCACGGACCACGCTGCTAGAGGCAGGGGGCGTGGTCACGCGGTGGAGCTTGGCCGGCGAGGCAGCGAGGCAGAAGGCGGGGAAGACGCACGCAGCAGCTGGTGGCCGTGCGGCGCGGGGGTGTCCTAGAACTACCGCCAGCCAAACACCACTCAGCGCACACCGACAGCCAAGTACCACTCCACACACACCACCAGCCAAGCATCACTCCACGCACTCCACCAGCCAAGCGCCACTCCACAAACACAACACCAGCCAAGCACCACTCCACACACACCGCCAGCCAAGCACCACTCCACACACACCGCCAGCCAAGCACCACTCCACTCACACCGCCAGCCAAGCACCTAACCATTCACTCCGCCAGCCAAGCAAAAATCCACGCACCCCCCCAGCTTGTTTTAAATCGTACCACACACAAAAGAAGTTTTGGGAGTTTCATTGAGCTTGTAAGTGTACTGTCTTGTCTGTATTCTGTAATATTTTTTAGTCTGCTTTAAGGTTTGCATTAGTGCAAAGCATTTAGTTTTTGAATTTGTGTTAGCAGATTTGTAGGTTTCTTCATTTGATTTGTGGTATTTCTTTAAAAAATTCTAATTTCGATGGTGGTGTGTGCAGGATTGTGCTTGGATTGTTGGTGTGCGTGGACTGGCGCTTGGCTGGTGGTGTGCGTGGTCTGGTGCTTGGCTGGCATAGTGCATGGATTGGAGTTGTGCTGGGGGGGTGAGTGGATTTTTGCTTGGCTTGCGGAGTGCATGCTTAGGTGCTTGGCTGGTGGTGTGAGTGGATGGCGCTTGGCTGGTGGTGTGCATGGTCTGGTGCTTGGCTGGCATAGTGCATGGATTGGAGTTGTGCTGGGGGGGTGCGTGGATTTTTGCTTGGCTGGCGGAGTGCATGGTTAGGTGCTTGGCTGGCGGTGTGAGTGGAGTGGTGCTTGGCTGGCGGTGTGTGTGGAGTGGTGCTTGGCTGGCGGTGTGTGTGGAGTGGTGCTTGGCTGGTGTTGTGTTTGTGGAGTGGCGCTTGGCTGGTGGTGTGCGTGGAGTGATGCTTGGCTGGTGGTGTGTGTGGAGTGGTACTTGGCTGTCGGTGTGCGCTGAGTGGTGTTTGGCTGGCGGTGTGCATGGTCTGGTGCTTGGATGGTGTGTGGGTGGACTGGCGCTCGGCAGGCGGTGTGTGAGTAGTTACTTTCTGTTGGTCACTACACACACTGCTAGTTGAGTGACACTCCACACAGTCCATCATTTTGTGTAGTTCCAGTGTCAGAAATGTGGGCGTGTGAAAGTGATGGGCCCTTGAATGGCGCTGTTTGCTGGTGTGAGTGTTGAAATGTGATGGGTCCGCGGCTGGCGGTGTGAATGTTTTGTATGTGTCACGCGTACGAAAGGTGTATGAATGGCCTGTAAAGAGGTTGGTGCCTTGACGTGGCTTTACAGCTCACGAGCTGTGAGTCAGTGGTTCAGTTTATCATACTTTCAATTATACGCAGTGTATTTCATTTTTGATGAAATTACCTGCGTATCCAATTGTATGTACTGAATCATCACTCACCCTCGTGCCAAATCCAACCAGTATGTGTGTGTGCTTGCGGATTAGATGGGTGTGCAGTAATAATTGTTTTTTTTCTCTTTCTGCAGTAGGGTGTACCTTGTCCCTTATTGTGATTGTTGTAATGTGTTGCTTTTCCATTCGGATGGTGTCAATGGTCTGGTTTGTATCAGGTATGAAAGGTGCGTGAATGGCCTGTAAAACGGTTGGTGCCTTGTCGTGGCTTTACAGCTCACGAGTTGCGAGTCACTGGTTCGGTTTTTATGCATTTATTTATTGACAGAGCATTTCATTTTTTTGAAATATCTTGTTAATAAAATTTTATGTACTGAACCATCACTCGCCCTCGTGCCAAATCCAACCTGTATGTGTGTGTCTTTGAGGAATAGATAGCCGTGCTTGAATGTTTGACTTTTGAGTAACTCTGTTAAGGTGTGGTATCCTTTTACTCGGGAGAACAAGGGGAACACAGGGTGGTAGGACATTTTTGCCGGCACGGCGATCCCACGCCAAAAAGTTTGGAAAAGTGCTATTTTTACCTAATTTTAAGGTTTGCAAGGAGTTCTGGGTAGGAAAACATTGGGGGACCCACGCATGCCATACCTCCCTGAACTCTCCCGGGTGTCTAGTTTTCAGAACTGTTTGGGTTTGCTACTTTCCAAAGAATACCACCCAGCCCCGGGCCAAAAACTCAAGTGCCCCCCCCCCCCCCCAAAATCAAAAATCAAAGTTATATTGCTTCAGGGAATTTTAAATTCACCACCGTACGATTTGGACCTTTTCCTGTTGCAGCCACTATGGCTACCCACGCAAGTGAGGTACCGTTTTTATCGGGAGACCTGGGGGAACGCTGGGTGGGAGGTAATTTGTGTGAGCCCAGTGATGCCACGCTTTCCCAGACTACAACGTGTGAAAAAATTGATTTTTTTCTGCTAAAATTGAGGTTTGCAAGGGATTCTGGGTAAAGGAACGTTGGAGGATCCACGCAAGCCATACCTCCTTGGAAGCCCCCGGGTGTCTACTTTTAAGAAATGTGTGGGTTTGGTAGGTTTCCATAGATGGCTGTCTCGCACGGGGCCAGAAACCCAGGTAACCCCTCTTGCAAAAGCTGGTGAATTTAACAATGGTGACAATGTCAAGTCCACCAGCTTTTGCAAGAGGGGTTACCTGGGTTTTTGGCCCTGTGCGAGACAGCCATCTAGGGAAACCTACCAAACCTACACATTTCTGAAAAGTAGACACCCGGGGGCTTCCAAGGAGGTATGGCTTGCGTGGATCCTCCAACGTTCCTTTACCCAGAATCCCTTGCAAACCTCATTTTTTGCTTGGAAAAAATCAGTTTTTTCACACGTTTTAGTGTGGGAAAGCGTGGCATCACTGGGCTCACACAAATTACCTCCCACCCAGCGTTCCCCAAGGTCTCCCGATAAAAATGGTACCTCACTTGCGTGGGTAGGCATAGTGGCTGCTTTATACTGTGGAGACCCAAAAATTACCTTTAGCCAAATAATCTTATTTTTTGAGGGGGTCACCTGAGCTTTTGGCCCAGGGCTTGGCGGGCATCTTTGGAAACTACCAAACCCAAACAGTTCTGAAAACTAGACACCCGGGGGAGTCCAGGGAGGTATGGCATGCATGGGTCCCCCAATGTTTTCCTACCCAGAAACCCCTGCAAACCTTAAATTTTGGTCAAAAAACCCACTTTTCCGTACTTTTTTGGGTGGGATCTCGCTGCCGGCACAAATGTCCTACCACCCAGCGTTTCCCTTGTTCTCCCGAGTTAAATGATACCTCACTTGTGTGGGTGGGCCAAAGGGGAACGCAGGGTGGTAGGACTTTTTTGCCGGCACGGCGATCCCACGCCAAAAAGTTTGGAAAATTGCTATTTTTACCTAATTTTAAGGTTTGCAAGAAGTTCTGGGTAAGAAAACATTGGGGGACCACGCATGCCATACCTCCCTGGACTCCCCCGGGTGTCTAGTTTTCAGAACTGTTTGGGTTTGCTACTTTGCAAAGAATACCACCGAGCCCCGGGCCACAAACTCAGATGCCCCCCCCAAATCAAGGTAGTTTTGCAATAAGGTAATGTAAATTCACCACCGTAAGATTTGAACCGTTTCCTGTTGCAGCCACTATGTCTATCCACGCAAGTGAGGTACCATTATTTTCAGGAGACCTGGGGGCACGCTGGGTGGGTGGAATTTTGTGGATCCACACAGATTCCAGAACTTTCCACCACAGAAATGTGAGGAAAATGTGTTTTTTTGTCAAATTTTTATGTTCGCAAGGCATTCTGGGTAACAAAACCTGGGGGTAGGCAGATGAGTCACCCCATCCTGAATTCCCCTGGGTGTCTAGTTTTCAAAAATGTATAGGTTTGCTAGGTTTCCCTAGGTGCTGGCAGAGCTACGGTGCAAAAACAAAAGGTAGTCTTTTTGTCCAAAACGTGCTAAATTTCACTGGGAAATTGAGGTGCGACCATGCTGCGTTTTGCGCTGTTTCATGTCGCAGCCACTATGCCTACACATGCAAGTGAGGTACCATTTTTTTCGGGAGACCTGGGGGCACGCTGGGTGGGTGGAAATTTGTTGATCCACGCAGATTCCAGAACTTTCCACCACAGAAATGTGAGGAAAATGTGTTTTTTTAGTCAAATTTTTATGTTTGCAAGGGATTCTGGGTAACAAAACCTGGGGGTAGGCAGATGAGTCACCCCATCCTGAATTTCCCTGGGTGTCTAGTTTTCAAAAATGTATAGGTTTGCTAGGTTTCCCTAGGTGCTGGCAGAGCTACGGCGCAAAAACAAAATGTAGTCTTTTTGTCCAAAACGTGCTAAATTTCACTGGGAAATTGAGGTGCGACCATGCTGCGCTTTGCGCTGTTTCATGTCGCAGCCACTATGCCTACCCACGCAAGTGAGGTACCATTTTTTTCGGGAGACCTGGGGGCACGCTGGGTGGGTGGAAATGTGTTGATCCACGCAGGTTCCAGAACTTTCCACCACAGAAATGTGAGGAAAATGTGTTTTTTTTGTCAAATTTTTATGTTTGCAAAGGAATTCTGGGTAACAAAACCTGGGGGTAGGCAGACGAGTCACCCCATTCTGAATTCCCCTGGGTGTCTAGTTTTCAAAAATGTACAGGTTTGCTAGGTTTCCCTAGGTGCTGGCAGAGCTACGGCGCAAAAACAAAAGGTAGTCTTTTTGTCCAAAACGTGCTAAATTTCACTGGGAAATTGAGGTGCGACCATGCTGCGTTTTGCGCTGTTTCATGTCGCAGCCACTATGCCTACCCACGCAAGTGAGGTACCATTTTTTTTGGGAGACCTGGGGACACGCTGGGTGGGTGGAAATTTGTTGATCCACGCAGATTCCAGAACTTTCCACCACAGAAATGTGAGAAAAATGTGGTTTTTTTTGTCAACTTTTTAGGTTTGCAAGGGATTCTGGTTAACAAAACCTGGGGGTAGGCAGACGAGTCACCCCATCCTGAATTTCCCTGGGTGTCTAGTTTTCAAAAATGTATAGGTTTGCTAGGTTTCCCTAGGTGCTGCCAGAGCTACGGCACAAAAACAAAAGGTAGTCTTTTTGTCCAAAACGTGCTAAATTTCACTGGGAAATTGAGGTGCGACCATGTTGCGTTTTGCGCTGTTTCGTGTCGCAGCCACTATGCCTACCCACGCAAGTGAGGTACCGTTTTTATCGGGAGACCTGGGGAAACGATGGGTGGGTGGAAATTTGTTGTTCCACGCAGATTCCAGAACTTTCCACCACAGAAATGTGAGGAAAATGTGTTTTTTTTGTCAAATTCTTAGCTTTGCAAGGGATTCTGGGTAACAAAACCTGGGGGTAGGCAGACGAGTCACCCCATCCTGAATTTCCCTGGGTGTCTAGTTTTCATAAATGTATAGGTTTGCTAGGTTTCCCTAGGTGCTGGCAGAGCTACGGCGCAAAAAGAAAAGGTAGTCCTTTTGTCCAAAACGTGCTAAATTTCACTGGGAAATTGAGGTGCGACGATGCTGCGTTTTGCGCTGCTTCATGTCGCAGCCACTATGCCTACCCACGCAAGTGAGGTACCATTTTTTTCGAAGGACCTGGGGGCACGCTGGGTGAGTGGAAATTTGTTGATCCACACAGATTCCAGAACTTTCCACCACAGAAATGTGAGGAAAATGTGTTTTTTTGTCAAATTTTTATGTTTGCAAGGGACTCTGGGTAACAAAACCTGGAGGTAGGCAGACGAGTCACCCCATCCTAAATTCCCCTGGGTGTTTAGTTTTAAAAAATGTATAGGTTTGCTAGGTTTCCCTAGGTGCTGGCAGAGCTACGGCGCAAAAACAAAAGGTAGTCTTTTTGTCCAAAACGTGCTAAATTTCACTGGGAAATTGAGGTGCAACCATGCTGCGTTTTGCGCTGTTTCATGTCGCAGCCACTATGCCTACCCACGCAAGTGAGGTACCATTTTTTTCGGGAGACCTGGGGGCACGCTGGGTGGGTGGAAATTTGTTGATCCACACAGATTCCAGAACTTTCCACCACAGAAATGTTAGGAAAATGTGTTTTGTTTGTCAAATTTTTATGTTTGCAAGGGATTCTGGGTAACAAAACCTGGGGGTAGGCAGACAAGTCACCCCATCCTGAATTCCCCTGGGTGTCTAGTTTTCAAAAATGTATAGGTTTGCTAGGTTTCCCTAGGTGCTGGCAGAGCTACGGCGCAAAAACAAAAGGTAGTCTTTTTGTCCAAAACGTGCTAAATTTCACTGGGAAATTGAGGTGCGACCATGCTGCGTTTTGCGCTGTTTCATGTCGCAGCCACTATGCCTACCCATGCAAGTGAGGTACCATTTTTTTCGGGAGACCTGGGGGCACGCTGGGTGGGTGGAAATTTGTTGATCCACGCAGATTCCAGAACTTTCCACCACAGAAATGTGAGGAAAATGTGATTTTTTTGTCAAATGTTTAGGTTTGCAAGGGATTCTGGGTAACAAAACCTGGGGGTAGGCAGACGAGTCACCCCATCCTGAATTCCCCTGGGTGTCTAGTTTTCAGAACTGTATAGGTTTTCTAGGTTTCCCTAGGTGCTGGCAGAGCTACGGCACAAAAACAAAAGGTAGTCTTTTTGTCCAAAACGTGCTAAATTTCACTGGGAAATTGAGGTGCGACCATGCTGCGTTTTGCGCTGTTTCATGTCGCAGCCCCTATGCCTACCCACGCAAGTGAGGTACCATTTTTTTCGGGAGACCTGGGGACACGCTGGGTGGGTGGAAATTTGTTGTTCCACGCAGATTCCAGAACTTTCCACCACAGAAATGTGAGGAAAATGTGTTTTTTTTTGTCAAATTCTTAGCTTTGCAAGGGATTCTGGGTAACAAAACCTGGGGGTAGGCAGACGAGTCACCCCATCCTGAATTCCCCTGGGTGTCTAGTTTTCATAAATGTATAGGTTTGCTAGGTTTCCCTAGGTGCTGGCAGAGCTACGGCGCAAAAAGAAAAGGTAGTCTTTTTGTCCAAAACGTGCTAAATTTCACTGGGAAATTGAGGTGCGATGATGCTGCGTTTTGCGCTGCTTCATGTCGCAGCCACTATGCCTACCCACGCAAGTGAGGTACCATTTTTTTCGGGAGACCTGGGGGCACGCTGGGTGGGTGGAAATTTGTTGATCCACACAGATTCCAGAACTTTCCACCACAGAAATGTGAGGAAAATGTGTTTTTTTTGTCAAATTTTTATGTTTGCAAGGGACTCTGGGTAACAAAACCTGGAGGTAGGCAGACGAGTCACCCCATCCTAAATTTCCCTGGGTGTTTAGTTTTCAAAAATGTATAGGTTTGCTAGGTTTCCCTAGGTGCTGGCAGAGCTACGGCGCAAAAACAAAAGGTAGTCTTTTTGTCCAAAACGTGCTAAATTTCACTGGGAAATTGAGGTGCAACCATGCTGCGTTTTGCGCTGTTTCATGTCGCAGCCACTATGCCTACCCACGCAAGTGAGGTACCATTGTTTTCGGGAGACCTGGGGGCACGCTGGGTGGGTGGAAATTTGTTGATCCACGCAGATTCCAGAACTTTCCACCACAGAAATGTTAGGAAAATGTGTTTTGTTTGTCAAATTATTATGTTTGCAGGGGATTCTGGGTAGCAAAACCTGGGGGTAGGCAGACGAGTCACCCCATCCTGAATTCCCCTGGGTGTCTAGTTTCAAAAAATGTATAGGTTTGCTAGGTTTCCCTAGGTGCTGGCAGAGCTACGGCGCAAAAACAAAAGCTAGTCTTTATGTCCAAAACGTGCTAAATTTCACTGGGAAATTGAGGTGCGACCATGCTGCGTTTTGCGCTGTTTCATGTCGCAGCCACTATGCCTACCCATGCAAGTGAGGTACCATTTTTTTTGGGTAGAACTGGGGGCACGCTGGGTGGGTGGAAATTTGTTGATCCACGCAGATTCCAGAACTTTCCACCACAGAAATGTGAGGAAAATGTGTTTTTTTTGTCAAATGTTTAGGTTTGCAAGGGATTCTGGGTAACAAAACCTGGGGGTAGGCAGACGAGTCACCCCATCCTGAATTCCCCTGGGTGTCTAGTTTTCAAAAATGTATAGGTTTTCTAGGTTTCCCTAGGTGCTGGCAGAGCTACGGCACAAAAACAAAAGGTAGTCTTTTTGTCCAAAACGTGCTAAATTTCACTGGGAAATTGAGGTGCGGCCATGCTGCGTTTTGCGCTGTTTCATGTCTCAGCCCCTATGCCTACCGACGCAAGTGAGGTACCATTGTTTTCGGGAGACCTGGGGGCACGCTGGGTGGGTAGAAATTTGTTGATCCACGCAGATTCCAGAACTTTCCACCACAGAAATGTGAGGAAAATGTGTTTTTTTTTGTCAAATTTTTATGTTTGCAAGGGATTCTGGGTAACAAAACCTGGGGGTAGGCAGACGAGTCACCCCATCCTGAATTTACCTGGGTGTCTAGTTTTCAAAAATGTATAGGTTTGCTAGGTTTCCCTAGGTGCCGGCTGAGCTAGGGCTCAAAAACAAAAGGTAGTCTCTTTGTCCAAAGAGCGCAAGATTTCACTGGGAAATTGAGGTGCGACCACGTTGCATTTTGTGCCGTTTCCTGTCGTAGGCACAAGGCCGACCCAATACAAGTGAGGTACCGTTTTTATCGGGAGACCTGGGGAAACGCTGGGTGGGTGGAAATTTGTTGATCCACGCAGATTCCAGAACTTTCCACCACAGAAATGTGAGGAAAATGTGTTTTGTTTGTCAAAATCTTAGCTTTGCAAGGAATTCTGGGTAACAAAACCTGGTGGTAGGCAGTCGAGTCACCCCATCCTGAATTCCCCTGGGTGTCTAGTTTTCAAAAATGTGTAGGTTTGCTAGGTTTCCCTAGGTGCCGGCAGAGCTAGGGTGCAAAAACTACAGGTAGGCACTTTGCCAAAAAAGGGTCAATTTGTAACTGCAAAATTTAGGTGTGACCACGTTGCATTTTGCGCCGTTTCCTGTCGCAGGCACAAGGCCGACCCACACAAGTGAGGTACCGTTTTTATCGGGACACTTGGGGTAATTCAGATTTGTAAATCAACTGTTATTACCAATTGAGCTTTCATGCATTTCTCCCTTTCAATGAAAGACATTGTGTAAAAAAAAAAATCTTTATGAAAAATGACCAATAATTCTCATGCTAGTATGAGTATTCCCAATTTTGAAAATGTGCAATTATATACTGTTTCTGAACTCTATAATTTGTACCCAATTCAGAAATACATAGGTGTCTTTCATACAGATTATTCCATGTATACATTTTCCAAGACAAAGTGCACTATACCCAGTAAATGAAAAAATACCATTGCAAGTTGCTGCTCAATTTTTGGATCTGGGTTCGTCGGGTTCCTGGTGAAACTACAAGTCCTATATATCCCCACAACCAGGAAGGTCTAATGGATGTAACGGTATATTGCTTTCCAAGAGTTGTCAAAATTAGAAAAAGTTATGGGTGAAAACGTTGAGACAAAAGGCTGTTTTTTTCAACAAATTTTCAATTATTCCAATATCTAACTGTTAGTTTCTATAACGAAACCTTCATGGATTTAGACAAATTACCCCTTTCTGAATTCAGAATTTTGTCTACTTTTCGAAAATGTAAAGCTTTCCAGGATCCAATATTGCTTTTAAACTCATTTCTACCATTAACTGGAAGGAGGTGGAAAGCTCTAAAAATAGTAAAAATAGGCTATGTCCCAGAAAAATGCCAAAACTGAGTAAAAAATTTCGGTTCTCTGACAAAAGACTGTCATTTCCTAAAAGCTGAGAAAATGGAGATTTCGGCCCCACAAACCCTTTTTTGATACCATTTTCAGGGGAAAACCCAGAGGCTTTCATTTGCAGCCCATTTTTCTGAAAAAAACAAAAAAATCACTATATTTTGGTTAATTTCTGGGACCCCTTCAAGGGAATCCACAAACCCTGGGTGCCTTTAGAATCCACACGATGTTGGAAGAAAAGGACGCAAATTTGGCGTGGATACCTTATGTGGTCAAAAAGTTACAAGGGCCTAAGCGCGCACTACTCCAAAATGCCAAAAAAAGCCTTAGCACAGGAGGGGAAAAGGCCTAGCAGCGAAGGGGTTAAGTACTGAATGCCAACGTGAATTTAATGTATTCATCAGCAGTGCTTTTATGGAAGGGGCATTATCCCGAACCAGTTTGCAACTGAATGAAAAATATTGTGTCAATTGTGCGTTTTGCCAGCATAAGGCCCCAGCGCTCCTCATTAGCAGGGTTGCTATTTGTCTACTATAAACAAACTCCATGATCTGCTCTGGGTTTGCTGACATCTAGCCGGGAAATAATTAGCCTCACCATCCTAAGGCTATTTTTATACTTTTATACTTATCTCTCAATAATAACAGATTAATTTCACATCCGATTCTTTAGCCCTGCATTTATGTTTTTTCTAACTGATGTTTTTCAGCTCATTCGTGGTTGCCTCGTGCTGTAGGGAGGGGGTTGCTGTTTATTCCCGGATCTCTTTTTAATTGCAGAGGGTCTAATTGATACTCCAATATAGTCAGGACTAATCATACTCAAGTCCACATCCGTAACTGGCAGAGAACGTGAGACCTGGGAGAGGAATGCAACACAACACAGCAGCATGAACAAGGGCATAAGGCAGGAGGGTCCCAACCCTTCAAGGGGGCCCCAAATTCAGACCAAGGCAGTGTATATCTGTGTGATATGGCACGCACCAGGAGGTAAGAGGTGGGTAGAGAAGCAGAGTAAGAAGCACATATGAGGGGATGGTGGCAATATATAACCAAAGCAGTATCAGTGAGGCATGGTTTACGAAGGAGGGTGTGCAGCCTAGTCAGTGAGGAGTTGTTCAGGAGATGGTTATGGTGGACTCTCTGCACCTATATCCCACTCTTGCAGGTTCCTGCTTTCTCCCATTGTCCCAGTTGTTCGGTCTTTCTCTTCCTTCATCTCTCACCTTGTGTGTTTTTCTCTCTTTATCTGGGTCAAAGTCTGATGTGGAAAAAAGTGCCAGTCCCCAAAGATAAATGTCAGTCACCACCTGCGAGCACTGACTAAAATTAAGCACTATATATTTCAAAGGTGAGATGTGTGTAGCCTAGTTAAGAAGGCATCAGAGTTGAGTTTCAGTGTAGGGTTTTCAGACCTGGTCAGTGTGTAATTCAATGAGTGAAATGGTTTGGGAGAACTTAGTGGGTACCTACACTATTTCACTGATGGATGATAATGGGTTCCCTCAGGGCCGGTGCTAGGCATGGGAAGCGTGGGCAGCTGTCCAGGGCCTCGCACTCATCCCACCAGCATGGGGCCCGCACTGGTGGTGTGTCCTGCTGTTTCCCTGGCGATCCATTTTAAAGAAAGGTGTCGCCTTGCAATTAGGGTCCATGGGAGGGACCCCCTTCCCCGGGCCGCTAAGGGATGGTGTCTGGAGGCATAGGGGAGAGAGACACTTCCTCTTGTCCCAATTGCAAGGAGACTCATTCACAGACACTGCGGGAGGCCCTTTGTCCAGCATTTTAGCACCCCCACAGTTTTAACTTTTAGCCCACAAGCAATTCTCACACCTATCGGGCAGAAGTGTTGAAAATTAAAACCTTGGGTGCGCAAAAATGCTGGATAATGGGCCTCCCACTGTGAATGGTCTCCTTGCAAAGGGCCACTTATCTAAATTAGAGGGGCATTGCACATTCCCTTTTAGCCCAGGGCCTCGCACATCCTAGAACCGGCCCAGGGTTCCCTCTATGGACAAGTGTGAATGTTCACGGTATGCACTGGATAAGGCTGTCATTGTGGATGGTCAATTTTATCCTCGTGGGGGACACAGTCAATCGTTGTGGGTGATTTTAAACAGCCCATGGCTTGCACAGCTCACATACATTCATGGCATTGTCTATGTAGTGTGCATGGGCAGTACAAGGCCAATGTTTTAAGATGATCAAGAGGCCATTTAGACTTGGCCAGGTGTGGCCATTCAAGGGCACAGAAGGGACACAGCCACAATAAATGGATTGGATTGACACACTGCCATGCACCTGGATACAGGCAGCCAGAGCACATTTCTGTAGGGTTCAATCCAGGACAAAAAGAGGCCATAACATTGGCCCCCACTAACAGTAAGTCAGAATAGGTGTCCTACAGGGGGTATCCGGGGACTAGGGTGGTGTGACCGATGCTATGGCATCACCGGCTTCTGGGGGGGGGGGGGCATATTTGCAAGTTCATTATGGCTTTAAAAGCACCTGCTGATCCGTTCCTTGCCTCCAGCAATTTCCAGGCAACAATAAAGATGTCAAGAGGACTCTGGTGGTTAATGGACCAGCTTCAGATAAGCCAGGGTTTTATCTAGGGGAAGTTTTGACTACTCATAAAGTAGTGCAGATTGTTACAATGCCTGCTGCAAAGAACATATATCATGCAGATCACAAAGAGCATATAATGTTAATAGGTCAGTGGGTTACTGCTTTTGTCATCCTTTTGTTACTTGCAGTTTATAAATTAAAATCATAATATAGAACAATGAGCTATTAGCTGTCCTCTAAGATTAGATTAGATTAGAGCGTTATGATTATCCCCCCAGTCTTTCACTATCCTAATGTTGCAAAACGTGTTAATTTGTGTAGAAATTGATTCTTATTATTAAAGAGAACCCCCAACCTGGGTGTTCCACTTTAACTTCTGAGTTTGTACTTCTCCCGACCAAGCAATCTTAAAATATACTGCCTACCAGTATGGATGACATGTCACTCCTACACCGTGTAGTCCTCTGGCTTATGTAACATTTCCTACACACTGAGTTGCACTTGTATGATTGATTGTATCTGTGTAATGCTTCTATTACTTACAGGTAATTGCATTACTCCGTTTCCTACCCTACCACTATAAAACGTTACCACACCCTGCACACCTCCTGTACGTAACAAGCCTCCATAGGCACAGTTGGCCTGACATTCGGGAGGGTTGTAATGGAGATAAGCAAGAGTAGGACACGGAGTAATGTAATTACCGGTAAATAATATAATTTTACCTCCTCATCCCTCTCGCTTATCTCCATTACGCAATGAGACATACCAAGCCAAAAAAGACCAGGACAACAGTACAATTACATGCCGTGATACACCCAACAAAATACACATAAAGGTCAAACAAAAAGTAAAGACAGCCCAGTACCACCACAGTGGACAGAATTGCTGAGCCCTACACCAAACCCCAAAAGCATGAAAGAAAGGAGAAAGACTAAACAACAACTCGAACACCCTCAGCCAGCGAGCAGACGTTACCCCCACCAGAAAAAAAACACCAGCAAGAGAGAAGGAGCAACCGCAAGATGACAGAGGCCCACCCGGGGGACACTGGAGAGCCTTCAAAACGAGTAGCAAATCCCATGAGGAACCCACCACCTGAGGGAAAGGACGTAGAGTGGACAACCCCTTAAAGATCTAGGAGACCAGACCCTAGGTGATCAACAGACCCCCACAAGGGGACCAGAGAGCCTTAGAAGCCCACTCTGGAGGGATTCCAGCACCCAGGGCAGAGAAACCGAAAGTGGAACCACATGCTGCCTAACACACCAAGCCTAAAACAACTCCCAATGCCGAGCATAAAAATACCTGGCAGAAACCTGGCAGACTACAGCACATAAGAGAAGACAGAGGCCTAGAGACCCTGCACATGAAGCCACCTCACAACAGCCCAGTCATGAAACTAGGAACTCACCAGAGAGGGCATCAGGAGACTCAGAAACCTCAGGAGAGACGGAATCAAGGGAAGCCGTCACTCCAGACCCACCATCGTCAACCACAACAGCTGAAACCAGACAGAGCAGGACCCTGCTGGAACCCCCACCTGAACCAGACTACCGGATCAAAGGAAATGGAGGGAAGTGAACAAGTGACCAATGGACAAGGACACAGCACTGCATCCAACCCTGAAACCAACAAACTGTGGCAAATACCCAGGGAAAAAGGCAACCACATCCAAACGGAGATTGCTTGAACATGAGCCGAACCAAGCTCCAGCAGATGTGGATGAACCCACCACATCCATGAGGCATGACAATGTCACACAATGCCCAAAACCATCCAGAACCGGGTCCTCAACAAAGAGGTGATCTGGAAGGGAACCAAATGCGACTACAACTCAGTCACACAGAAATCATGAGAAGACAGAAGAAGCAGCCCCATCAGCACTTGTGAACAAAACAAAGGAAGAGAAGCCTCAATCACCCACAGCCGTTCAAACACGGGAAGAAGGAAATCCTGCGTAGATGAAGAACTGCCAACAGGGGAGCTAACGTGAAGGCACACATCATACCCAGCAACTGCATTCAGGCAGACCCCAGGGAAAAAATGCTGTTGCAAGGACAGCCACTAGAACGGAATGGACTCCACCCAGACATAGAGGAGGGACAGAACAAACACATGCCAAAACCCCCAACACATACTGCAGCAGGAACCAACAACCAGTCAACCACAGGACTCGTGGCCATAGTTACATCCATAGCCCAGGCAGCGAATCCAGCATCCCACCCGTCCTGGGCCAAAACCGAACCACATGGAAAGAACTGGAACAGAAGCCTCCACGAGGTAAACCCATTCCCCCCAACCTTCAAGTGATACTAAGGCACAGTAGTAGTGCTTGAAGAGGACTTGCAGGACCAGGAGACCATCTCCTCCTGGAAGAACGCCTTCCAGGTCGGCAATCAGAGGAACTGTATGGCCATGAAGAACAGAAGCTGGCAAAGTACAGCTGCTGGCTTATTAGCCAGGAAATTAGCCAGTAGCCCCACCGGGATCGGGACATCCAACACCCTCGAACCCCCTGGCAAGACTTCGGCCTCAGCTAAGAGGCCGTGAAAGGCATCTACAGGCCCCCAACCACTTCGCGATCGAAAGAACTACAGATACTCGGAATAAAGAGGCCCTTCCAAAAACAGTAGCTAAGACGGAAACAATGGCGACAGAATGGGGTAATAACACATCCCCACGGACCCACATAAAGGACTGATGAAGAAAACTGATAAGCAGGCAAAGGGCAGGACCTATCCAAGACTCAATGATCGCCACCCCAAACATTGGGTGCAAATGCAAAGCCAGTGCCGCAGACCCAGCCAAAATGCAGAAAACGATGTGCAGCAGCCCCCTCCACTGGAGGCCAGACTGACGCCTACAAGAGGAATAAGGTCTACCAGAACATACCCGGAAAGGATTGCCCACCAGGCACCACACGCCTCACAGGGACGCAGCTAGCCGATGATGCAGAATCCGGAACACCCACCTACGGCACCGAAGCCTGCAATGCGTATGCATGGAAGATAAGACTGCAGCGACCGCAGCACTAAACATTGCTTGGACTTCAAAACTACTGTACGATGCAATGTGTAATGCAGCAGGCACATGGCTGCAGAGACAGCACGGCATGAGCTTGCATCTCCACCTTGAGAGCCTAAGACAGCACCAGTATGCCACAATGAGTTCTATCTCCCGAAAAGAGTGGTCAGAAATAATCATGCCGGAAGCCCAACAGATAGAACAAACCAGCAGACCGACTGACAAAGCCAAGCGATGTTTCATATAGAGTGCAACATGGCCCATGGGCATCAGAGTACCGGCCCAGAGCACCAGACCACACAAGCGACACTAGGTCAGACCCAGGTTCCATAAGCACAGGGAAATATTGGGTAGCCCAGAAACACCGGAGGTAGAGCAGATGCTGGGACTCGAACTTCCTATCCCAGGTCCAACATCGGCAGCCCTAACCACCATGTCACCTCACTGGTCTAAGAGAACAGGAACCCCAAACGCCCCCAAAGGAGACAGACAGGAACAACCCCCTTCAACAGTGGTGATCCCAACAGCAGAGTCCCAAGACCACGACCATGAGCCGTAGCCTCAGGCAACCACAGAGAGCCCTGGCAACTGAAACATACTCACTCCAGCCGGAGAAAGGCACTGCAGACCCCCGACTGGGAGAACAGCCATGAGAGACAAAGGCCTTAAACACTAGGCCACAATGACTTTGACTTCAAGACAAAAGGATCCGACCTAATCACGCAGGAAACTAAACAGAACGAACCAAACAGCCGACAGACTGCCGATGGAATGCATGGTCTTCATCCAGCAAGAGACCATTGCACAAACAATGAAAGGGCCAATTTGTGAATGTTGACAGTGCAGGGTAATATTTTGAAAACCTGGCCCAAGGGCATTGGAGCACAGGCCATAAGCAGCAAACCACAGAACACCAAGTTAGACACATGCATCCGAAGCACAGTGAAAGTACAGATGTGCCCTAAAATAACGGAAATCGAACAGATGCCGAGAAATCATGTCCCCCGGGTACAAAGTCAGCAGAACTAACCAACAGGCCACAACATCGGGGTAAACAGTGCACAGGAGCTCCAAATGCTCCATGAGGGCACATACAGGAACAAACCCTTACAATAGTCAAGAATGCTACATCCAGTTTTCCCAAGACCATGACCCCCACATGCGCTCCTCAGCTGGACAAAGGCACCACAGCCCACTGGCCGGACGAGAATAGAACAAAAAAACACTATGCAGGAGGCTGCCACACCGGATGCATTTGAACAATCCCTCCCCCGCTGGCCGCACTTAAAAGCATTCTAATGAATGCCACGGATCAACCAAGAGCTCCGGTTGCCTGCCAGGGAAACAAGCATTTGCAATGCAATAGGTCTCGCATTAGGAAAGTTTGAGCTATTGGTATTGTAAATGACAATTTTTTTATTTATGTTTTGTTTTTGAAAATAGCTAAATTAATAGCTTTGTCATTTACAATGCCAATAGTTATAACTTTCGCAAATGTGACACCTATAGCATTTGTAATGCAATATGTGTTGTATTTACGTGACTTACATGTATTCATAATACAAATAACAATGGATTTCAATTTTTTTTCAATAATTAATACTTAAATAAAAGTTATTGTAATTTATAATGGCAATAGCTTAAGGTTTTGTAAATAACTTTTGTGAAGATTATGTTCAGTGTATTTTATTGTGATGAAAATCAAAGAACAGAAGTGAAATATTAACATCTTTTTGTTACATTTGTAATAAAGCTTGAAACATTGAGAGAACATATTTGAACCAGGAGTTGTTGAATGGTTGCACAGATTGATGCTGTGGTAGCGCTGATTGATGTTGTGATGGCGAAAGTCACTTCCTGGTCTGCCTCCCTCCCGTGGGCTTCTGGATGCTGTAGTCCCGTCCGTCTTGACCGTCGGTCTCCGGGGCCCAGGTGCCGGAAAAAGGAAGCGAGTACAGTGTCAGGACAATGCTCTGGGGAGCCGAGGTTGCTCCGGGATAGGGTGTGAGGGGGAACACTCGTGAAACACAGCAAACAACGTAGTGGCGGCGTGAAGTAGGGGAAGGGGCACAGTGAGTGGAAAACGGATGCGAGTGTACTACGGAGGTTTTAAACCTCTTCTACCCGCCCAGCCCACGATATGGTCCCGTACCTGGGTTAGCCACACTTCCCTTGAAGTGTGGCTGGGCGAAGCGCCGTGCCGTTGGCCTCCTGGCTCTGCTACAGCTGGGCTCGCCTCCTCCTCCGTTCTCTCGTCTTCTTCGCACTTGACGCCGGTTCTGCTTCCTTGGCTCTCTTCGTCTCCAACCTCCTTCCACGACTCCTCGCCACCTCCGGGTGATGAACACGCCTCCACTTCCGTCGGCCCGGCTTTTAGATCCGGGGACCCGGCTGGCCAGGGGGCGTGGTTTGCAAAGTCCTCCGTCCAGTTAAAGTAACAGCAACCCTCCTCGTCGGGCGAGCTGGAAGAGTCCCAAGGCTCGGTCCCGTTCCCGACCACTGGTTGCTGCATGGACGACAAAGAGGGGAGCATGGATTGAGGGGGAGAGGTGAGTCGCCCCTGGTTTATTGGCCCTGCCCCCAGGTCACATGTGTATTTGTGATAAGTTGGCGACCTGCAATAAAACCATTCTGATCTGCATGGATCAGTTGCGAAGATACATGATTGAAACAAATAGAAAGCAATTTTGTAATAATTTTGTAATCCGAATTCAGTAGTGTTTGGGTCATTAGCTTCCTTTCCTTTTTTCAAAAAACTGACCACGGTTCCATCGTAGAAGGATGCTGGGATTGGGCCGCCTTCCAGCATAGAATTTGATAATAAAAGAAGAAGTTCAGAAAGGGAGCTAAGAAATGTAACAAAAAATTCTGCGGGAAATCCATCTGGACCACATGCCTTACCATGTGGAAGACTTTTAACTACCAACTCTAATTCATCCCTCGAAAATAATTTTGCCATTGCTTCATGATCCCGATGAGAAAGAGTGGGCAGACGGTATTCATCTAAAAAATTGTTTAATCTACGTTGATCCATAATGTGATGTGAAGTATAAATATTCTCATAATGAGACAACATTATTTCCCCTATCTCTCCTGCATCTGAGGTATCCAGGTCACTGATTGGAGATTTAAGAGAGCGAATTACATTGGCTGCAGCTTGTTCTTTGACCTGCCCCGCCAAGAATTTGCCCGTAAAATTGCTGTGTTCGTATATTTTTTGAGCTTGTCTACAAAAAATGTCCTCACTTCTTTCGAAGTAATATGCACTCAGCTCCCGTTTAGCAGCATTTAATTGATTCTGTAATCTAGCCGAGGGATTGTGGTACTTTTGTTCTACTAGAGCCTGAATATTTTGCTGCAATAGATTCTTTGTATCCCTGAAGGTGGCTGATTCCCTTGCGTCCCTTCCAATGACAATCCCCCGAATAAACGCCTTCAGTGAGTCCCCTACCACATGAATAGGGGCTGTCCCCATATTTCGTTCAATAAACTCATTTATGTCATTTTTAAGTGAGGTAACCCATATTGCATCAGACAAGTAAGATTTGTTGAAGACCCAACGTTTTAGGACATTCGTGCTTTCATCCAACACAAATTGAGCTACTAACATCGCATGGCCCGAAAAGCCATTATGCAAAATCCGTTGATATCGACTTTTAAGTTTTGAAGAGACAAGAAAGAAATCAATACGAGAAAATGACTCATACCTTCCCGACCAACAAGTATAATATCTTATGTGAGGATTTATAAAACGCCAAGGGTCGACAAGATCTAAAGTCCTTACATTATTCGAAATTGTCTTGAATGATTTAGGTTTCGACTGTTTTTTGCCACCACTAGTAGAGTCTAAATTCAGATCCATAAGAATATTTAAATCCCCTCCAATCACAATATCCCCGCCAACCATCAGTAAGGACTGAAACATTTCCTCATATATCGCAGTGTAGTCATTCACAGGGGCATAAAAGCTTACAAATGTGATGGGCGACGGTCTATTCTTTAACTTACACGTGACCCAGCACCACCGACCCTGACTCCTCGCATCTGTTTGAATAGTCTCCGCCTCCAATCTCCTATTAAGAAAAAGTGCGACTCCCCTCTGTGACTCAGAAAAAAAGGAAAAACCCCGGTACGAGGCCCACCCTTTAAACATAGAAAAATTATCAGCTTTTGAGAAAGGAATGTGAGTTTCTTATAAAAGTATAACTGCAGGATTTTCAGTCAAAATCCATTTCTCTATCGCCCGCATTTTCTTCTTATTGTTTAGGCCATTCACGTTAAAAGAGATAATTTTCAGACCAATTTTAATAGTACTTGAAGTATTTACTTAAATCCGATAATGCAGCTTCTCCCTCTTTCCTTCTATACCTTCTTTGAACAATCTAGACCCTATTCTGGATCAACTACAAAGACCACTTTTATTTTCAGCAAATAACAAAACAGCCAAAAAGAAGAAAATAACTTTGCCAAGAACTACATTTTTTACTTTTTTACCCAACCCACCCCCCTCTTCCGCCTGCGGCACCCTCCTAGCTCTCCCTCCCTCTACCCATGCTCGCCACAGCAACCTCACCCTTGATATTGAGGTGTTGTGGTATTACACCCCTTCAGCCCCCAAAACCGTGCCCCACCCTCCCCACACTAGTGAACATTATCAAACATGAATTAAAGAAAGGCATTTGTGAAAAATACGAAATGTCCCAGGGAATTTCCAGGAGCTCAGTCTTATATCTTATGTCCAAACTAGCCATTCTGGATTCCATGTAGCAACTCCTGTGCTTCCTCCACGTCAGATAGCATATAAAATTTGCCCTTAAACAGCACTCTAAGTTTTGATTGCTGAGCAATCATTGCTTGGGCCCCATGGGCTTTAAATAGATGAAGAATCTTGACAAATTCTTTCCTCCGTCAAGCCGCTACTGCAGACATATCGGAGAAGATTCGACATTTCACCATAGCATTCACCGGAAACTGCCTATGTCGAATCGCCCTGGACAATATTTGCTTCTTGACCCTGACATCTGCAAAATTTAGAAGGATAGTTCGCGGAAGAGTGGAGTTCGAAGAGGGGTGAGCAGGAACCCGATGTGCTCTGGTGATTGTTAAATCGCCTTTATATTACGGTATCACCCCCTGTTGAAGAAACGTGGATACCCATGAAAGCATATCTGACCCCTCAATTCCTTCAGGAACCCCCACTATACGTAAATTGGATCTTCTGTTGTAGTTCTCCAAATCATCCAATTTAATCTCAAGGGCCCTGGTTGTTTTTGATACATCTTTAGTCTCTTTCTTCACCACGACCATTTGATCCTCTAAAGTAGAGATCCTTTCCTCTGCCTCAACTAGACGGGCTGGAAGAGTAGAGACTAGCTCCTCAATTTTGTCAATTTTGTCGAGTCTCTGATGAATCGCGATCAGTTCAACATTTTGCGACCTCTTTATCTCTCTCAATTCATCTAAAATTAGATTTAACATATCCTTCACGGACATCTTCATTTCCCCTTCTGTCTCCGTATCCATCTCTAACAGAGGGCCAAGGGGATCTGCCACCGCCCCAACAGGTCCCTTATCAGATATCACTGGAGGCTGTAATGCTGTGGTCCTTAAATCTTCTTCTTTTTTAGGGTCCGTAGAGTCCGCAGAGTCAATTACTATTTGCTTTAGATCGGATGTAGTAGTAGATGCAGTAAGTTCAGCAGATGGAGCAAGTAGAGCAGAGCTTATACAGGTGCTTACAGCCAACCTCAGATCATTTGTGGTGACATGTTGATTCTGATTTATCGCCAAATTTAAGGAGTTTAGAGAGGACACGTTATTAGGCAAGAGAGGAAGAGGTTTTTTTTACAAACAAAGGGAATTGCTTAGACGGTGGGGGTGGGGGTGGTGGAGGAGGCTGGGGGGCTCAAGAGTGTTGGATTTATCTTCAAAATGAGGCTCAACAACTTTATCCCCCATGCTCAAATGAACAAGATTCTCTGTCAATAAATCCTCCACCCCTGAACATTCTGACGAATGCACCGAGTCATCTTCCTTAGAGTTCCCTGCATCCGTTAGCTTAGCCGCCATCTCTTTTGCCTGATGTCGGCGTTGCTTAGCTTTAGTGCGAGCGTTTAGTAATTTTCCCATGATGCCCGCAATTCAAATGTTCGTAAAGTTTTTTGTTTTTGTTTTTTTTTAAAAAAGGAAAATTTCCCCTTCATATTCAAAAATTCAGAGATTCAGAGATTCAAATAGGTTCAGAAAATTCACAAGGCTCACCACTTGTCGCCAGTCACAAGTCTCTCTCTCAGTTTGAAATAATGACGATTTTGCCCCCTCAGTGCCTTTTAAGAGAAGCAGATATAATACTGTTTACAGGACTTACAGTTGCCTGCTCACTCCAGAGTAGCTTCACTCCCTCCACTCCCTCCACTCCTTTTAGCAAACGTGCCGAAATGCCAATGTCCTTTCCAGTCCTCAAGCAGCCTGATTGACCAAGCACCTCCAGAAATTCAAAAGAAAAATTCGGCAGACCCACACACAATGTGGCGCTCCTGTTTTTGCTCCGCTCACCTCGTTCATAGCCTGTGTCAAAGTCGCACATTCAAGAAGCCTGCAGAATGCCAAGAGCGAACGGAGTCGGAAGCCTGTCCACCGCAACCCACCGGTGCACCAGACGCCGAGGCAGCCTCGGCAGAAGCACACAAAGCGAGGAGGTCTACACTTGTGAATACTCCGTTGCTCCCCGACCTCAAGAAGCTCAGGTACGTGAAGACAGGGACCACGAAAACAGCAGCAGTGTACAGTGATTGCCTTCCGCCATCATAGACCGCGTGTGTGGGAGGGGCAGCAGCACGGCTCTCAGGTGCTACGTGGAGGGGTGGAACTCCACCGTAGCGCGTCTGACCTACCCCACAAAATGGAAAGTAAGGACAGATCATGCTATGTTTTGTTGTGTTTTATTATGCTATGTTTTGTTTTGCTATGCTATGTTTTGTTATGCTATGCTATGCTATGTTTTGTTGTGTGAGGTATGCTATGTGTTGCTATGCTATTATATATTTTGTTTTGCTATGCTATGTTTTGTTGTGTTTTGTTAAGCTATGCTACGTTTTGTTGTGTTTTGCTATGTTTTGTTATGCTATGTGTTGTTGTGTTTTGTTATGCTATGTTTTGTTATGCTATGTGTTGTTGTGTTTTGTTATGCTATGTTTTGTTATGTTATGCTATGCTATGTTTTGTTATGCTATGCTATGTTTTGTTTTGCTATCCTATGCTTTGTTTTGTTATGCTATGCTATGTTTAGTTTTGCTATCCTATGCTTTGTTTTGTTATGCTATGCTATGTTGTGTTGTGTTTTGTTATGCTATGCTATGTTTTGTTGTGTTTTGCTATGCTATGCTTTGTTATGCTATGCTATGTTTTGTTATGCTATGCTATGTTTTGTTGTGTTTTATTATGCTATGCTTTGTTTTTCTATGCTATGTTTTGTTATGCTATGTTTTGTTATGCTATGCTAAGCTTTGTTTTGTTATGCTATGCTATGTTGTGTTTTGTTATGCTATGCTATGTTTTGTTGTGTTTTGTTATGCTATGCTATGTTTTGCTATGCTTTGCAATGCTATGTTTTGTTATGTATGCTATGTTTTGTTGTGTTTTGTTATGCTATGCTATGTTTTGTTGTGTTTTGCTATGTTTTGTTATGCTATGTTTTGTTATGCTATGCTTTGTTTTATGTTATGTTATGCTATGTTTTGTTCTGCTATGTTTTGTTGTGTTCTGTTATGCTATGCTATGTTTTCTTATACTATGCTATGTTGTGTTTTGTTATGCTTTGTTATGTTATGCTATGTTTTTTATGCTATGGTTTGTTATGCTATGCTATGTTTTGTTGTGCTTTGTTATGCTATGCTATGCTTTGTTGTGTTTTGCTATGCTATGTTTTGTTATACTATGTTTTGTTTTGCTATCCTATGCTTTGTTGTTATGCTATGCTACGTTTTGCTATCCTATGCTTTTTTGTTATGCTATGCTGTGTTTTGTTATGCTATGCTATGTTTTGTTATGCTATGCTGGTGAGGGTGTGTGAGGGTGTGTGAGGGTGAGTGAGGGCGAGGGGGTGTGAGGGTGAGGGAGGGTGAGGGTGTGTGAGGGTGTGAGGGTGAGGGTGTGTGAGTGAGGGTGTGTGAGGGTGAGGGGGTGTGAGGGGGTGTGAGGGTGAGAGTGTGAGGGTGAGTGATGGTGTGTGAGGGTGAGAGGGGGTAAGGGGGTGTGAGGGGGTGTGAGGGAGTGTGAGGGTGAGTGAGGGTGTGTGAGGGTGAGAGGGTGAGGGGGTGTGAGGGTGAGTAAGGGTGTGTGAGGGTGTGTGAGGGTGATGGTGTGTGAGGGTGTGTGAGGGTCAGCGTGTGTGAGGGCGGGGGGGTGTGAGGGTGAGGGGCTGTGAGGGTGTGAGGGGGTGTGAGGGTGAGGGGGTGTGAGGGTGTGAGGGTGAGTGGGTGAGAGTGAGGGTGAGTGTGAGGGTGTGTGAGGGTGTGTGAGGGTGTGTGGGTGAGGGGGTGTGAGGGGGAGTGAGGGTGAGGGGGTATGAGGGTAAGGGGATGTGTGAGGGGTGCAAGGGTGTGGGAGTGCGAGGGAGAGGGGGTGTGAGGGTGAGGGGGTATGAGGGTGGGGGGGTGAGGATGAGGGTGTGAGGGTGTGTGAGGGTGAGGGGGTGTGAGGGTGAGGGTGGATGAGGGTGAAAGGGTGTGTGAGGGTGCGAGGATGTGTGAGGGTGAAAGGGTGTGTGAGAGTGAGAGGGTGGGTGAGGGTGGGTGAGAGGGTGAGTGAGGGTGAGGGGGTGTGTGAGGGTGAGGGGGTGTGAGGGTGAGGGAATGTGAGGGTTAGGGTGTGAGGGAGGGTGAGGGGATGTGAGGGTGAGGGGGTGTGAGGGTGAGGGTGAGGAGCGTGAGGGGATGTGAGGGTGAGGGGATGTGAGGGTGCCAGGAGGAGCAGCTGATGAATGGTAAGCAAAGAAGCAAGAATGACGTGGGAGTCTACCAATGGTAAATAAAGGTAAGTAATGGGCGGGATCTAAGCTCCCTTTTTAGGATAATTGTTTTCGCTGACAGCGCAAGCTCTCTTTAGGTGAAACCTAAAAAAGGGCGACACAGCACTGAAGAAGGCTTAAGAGGATAAAGAGAAGGAAAGACAACAGAGGAGGTGCAGAGCACAATAGAGGAAAGAGAGCAGGGAAAGACGATATAAAGGAGAGAGAAACAGGAAGACAACAGGGAGGGAGTAAAATCACCTCGAAGAACAGAGAGCTGGGAGAGAACAGATCCGTAGGAGGGAGAAGGGAAGACAGAGTGGAGCACACCGGAAGAGGGGGAGGAGAGGCAAGGTGGGCGGTAGAGAGAAGAAAGACTGCAGAGAAGGAATGGAGCTCAGCTAAGGACCCAGACCTGGGAGAGGGCAGCCCTGTAGGAGACAGAAGGGGTGGACAGAGAAGAAGGGAGAGACATACATGTAGAAGACAGGGGGGAGGAGACAGCAGGGAAGAACTGAGGGATCGTTGAGGAGAAAAAAAATCAGAGAGAGGTAACATTACGAGGAGAGAGAAGGGAGTGAACAGGCTGGGCGCCACAAAAGACAGAGGACAGGGACAGACAAAACAGCTGGAAATAGAATGAAAGACAGCAGACAAGCAGTGGAGTAACAGATGAGGGAAAGCAAGGAGAGGCTACGTGGGTAGTCAATGCAAGGAACGACCGCAAAGAAGGACTGCGGAATGAGAGCGCCGAGGAAATAAACCGAGAGGAACTGTAAGATTAAGTGAGAAAGGAGAGTCGAAGAGCAGAAAAGTGGGATGAGGAAGACGAAAATAAATGAATAAGGAGGAAAGAATGAGGCTAAAGGCGAAATGAAAGGAGTGAGTGCCGGACTGAAAATAAAAGTGCAAGGGAGAGAACGGAGAAGTTAGAGAAAGTAGGCAGAGGACGTATGGAAAAGAGAGAGGGGTGATTGAGCGGAAGGTGAGAGAGGGAACAGGAGCAAACATTGTGTAGGAGAATAAATACTGGCAGCCCTGCAGAAATCAACATTACATACAAGTGTGTCACAAAATTACATAACGTTGTATACTATAACAACATAACATAAACAGCACAACATGGAATGTTAGGAGGAAAGGCGGGGAAAGGAAGCAAAGAGAGCGGGGGAAGTGAAGACAGAGTAGGAAGAGCTTAGAAGGGATTGAGGAGAAATAGGAAACAAGTAAATAAAGGCTCACGAGAGAGAGGCCAGCAAGTTCGGGAGCGCATTCCTTTGAAGTCTGATGGGGGGAGGGGGGAGCGGCTTCCTTTGAAGTCTGATGCCGAGGCTCAGACAAATGGTGGTGTGCGAGCGGCTTCCTTTCAAGTCTGATGGGGTGGCGGGGGAGCAAATGGCGAGTGCGCGCCCGGCGCACATGCAGTGGCCATAATCCGCATTCCAAAGCTCTCTGGCAGGCTTTCCTGGAGCCCCTACATAATTCTCGCCGGAGCAATGCGCAAGCACATTGGCTCAGCGAGACCTAAAAAGCCGCCTTGCAGAGAGAGAACCCCTAGCAGCAGAATGCAGACAATTCATTAGCCTGGTAACAGCTGTGCAGCTTGAGAAAGGCACCAACGACATCCGGCAGGATGAACTCAGCCAACGGCTAGAAGGCAACACCCACCACAGCTGGAGGAAAGCACCGCACACCTCTTGCTGGGAGAAAAACAGCACATAATTAGGGGGAAAACCACTGCACCGCGAGCAGACAGCGGTCCCCAGGCGGGTGATAGGAGAGTGACCACAGCAACCCAGGCATCCCCCTTCGTGGCCTCCACAGGTGCCCAGCAGCCCAGGAGACGCCCAAAACGTGCCTCCTTCTCCAGCCGTACTGCAAGCAGAAATAGAGAGGCACTGTAGTGCAACAAGTGCCCACCAAGCTCACAAGAAAATGTTACCGGGTCAGATGACCTGCTATGCTGCGGCTGAACCATGGGCAGCTGGAAAGCCTCCAATGGCCCAATGCTGAGCAGCTGCGTGGCCTGGTATTGCCGAGTTCCCTCCTGTGAGATATTCTGTGAACCATACTCCCCCAACTCCCCTTTACCCCCCTTCGCTTGAGGCAATGATAACAACACATCCAAACACCATATTTGGATTAAGGGTCGGATAACCCCGGCTGTATTTTATTAAAATGTGTTAGCCGGGGACCTGGAGGGTCGGCCGAGCACAAGGGGAGAGGCCTCCGGTGAGGGCCGTCTCCAGCGAGCGTACAGACAAGTAACTTCCCCCCCACAGATGGACACCACACGAAGATCAGCTTAACACCTTTTATAGGCAATTCTTTGAGTAAGGTGGTACGATACAAGGAGATCAGGACACGATGATCCTCTCAATTCTAGTCTCTATTAGGGGAAGGGGGTAGCGGGACAGTCTTGGTACCTACAGGTACTGAGGTGAAACGGTGGTAGCTCACAATCCTCGAGCTCGGCGTTCGGACGGGTCAGACCGCGGCAGCGCCAGCAGGTCCCGAAGAGGTCGTAGGTGGCAATGGGCCGCGGCAGCGCCAGCAGGTCCCAACGAGGATGACGGTTACAACGGGCCGTGGCAGCGCCAGCAGGTCCCACGAGGATGAACGGTGCAGAAGGCCGCGGCAGCGCCAGCAGGCAGGACAATAGTTCACAAGGCAGGGCTGCGGCAGCGCCAGCAGTCCGTCAAGGATGAGTTCTTCTCGGTGTCTCTCGACTCCAGGATACAACTGCCTTCCTGCTCTGGGGCTCCCTCAGTTATAGGTCTGGCGCCCTTTGATGTCCGGACCCTCGCACTGGGAGGTCGGAAGGTCCGGGATGAGGGAGTCCAGACACCCAGCAGGGGGGTGGAGCCAGCACCCGGGGAGGCTGGGGGCGATCGGCACCTGGCGGGGGAGAGCCATCGACACTTCTTTCTCCCATTAACCTGCCAAGTGGTCCGTTCACCTCCTGGATGGATGGTGGTGCCGGGATGTCGGGGCCCGGCCAGGCCCAGGGTTGGGGTCGAGCCGAGGCCACGCGGCCGCGTGGTGCAGTGTCCAAGATGGCGGCTGGGCCGAGCAATGGGGTTGACGGGGGCCTGGGCCCGTGGCACAGGGATATCCGGGAGCAGGCGTCCCGGAGGGGGACGGGTTGCGGGTTGTTTCTGCGGGTAGCACCCGGAGAGCCGATGTCTGGGCCCTGTCATGCGGGGAGGGAGCGAGCCCTTCGTGGGGCCTGTCCAACATGCGTCCCCCCCAGCTGAAGGCGGGGAGAGTCACCCATCCTCTTGGGGACTCTCCTCGTCGACCCTGAAAAAGCGGGACAGGCCGTCCGCGTTGGCGTGGTCTTGGCCAGGGCGATGCTCCACAGTGAAGTCCATCCCCTGCAGGGAGATGGACCATCGCAATAGTTTGGGGTTCTCTCCCCGCATTTGCATTAGCCATTGCAGGGGCCGATGATCTGTTTGTACCCGGAAGTGGGTTCTGAAGAGGTAAGGCCGGAGCTTCTTGAGGGCCCATACTACTGCGAAGGCCTCTCGCTCAATGGTGCTCCAGCGCTGTTCTCGGGGCAGGAGGCGTCTGCTGAGGAAGGCCACTGGTTGGTCGACTCCCTCTGGGTTCAGTTGGGAGAGGACGGCCCCGATGCCATGGTCTGAGGCATCCGTCTGGACGATGAACTCACGGCTGTAGTCGGGGGCCTGGAGCACTGGAGCGGTGCACATGGCGGCTTTCAGCCTCTCGAAGGCCGCTTGACAGTCGGGAGTCCAGTTGACGGTTTTTGGGTTGGTCTTGGATGTGAGTTCCGTGAGGGGCCGAACAATGCTGCCATAGTCCTTCACGAACCGCCAATAGTATCCGGTGAGCCCCAAGAAGGCTCGGACCTCGGTTTGAGTTACGGGGGGCCGCCAGGACTGAATGGCAGCGATCTTGAGCTGGAGGGGGGCCACCAGACCGCTCCCCACTTGGTGTCCGAGGTAGGTCACGGACCCCTGGCCTATTTGGCACTTGCTGGCCTTGATTGTGAGGCCGGCCTGTTGGAGGGCCTGCAGGACCCCTCGGAGGTGGCGGAGGTGGTCTGACCAGTGGCGGCTATACACCGCGATGTCGTCCAGGTAGGCGGCGCTGAACTCCTCGAGGCCCGCCAATACCTGGTTCACAAGTCGTTGAAACGTGGCTGGAGCGTTTTTCATGCTGAAGGGCATCACTCTGAAATGGTAGTGTCCATCCGGGGTGGAGAAAGCGGATCGTTCTTGTGCCCTGGGGGTGAGGCCGATCTGCCAGTAGCCCGCCGTCAGGTCGAAGATGCTTAGGTAGCGGGCCGCCCCCATGCGGTCAACTAACTCGTCGGCTCGGGGGATGGGGTGAGCGTCGGTTCGGGTGACAGCGTTCAGACCCCGATAGTCGACGCAGAACCGGAGCTCGGGTGTGGTGCCCGGGGCCGCAGCTTTGGGGACCAGTACAACCGGGCTGGCCCAGGGGCTGTCCGAGGGTTCGATGACTCCGAGGGCGAGCATCTTGGAGACTTCTTCTTGGATGCAGGTGCGTACCCGCTCTGGTACTCGGTACGGCCGGTGTCGGATAGGAGGACTGTCGCCGGTGTCCACGTCGTGCAGGCACCAGGGGGTGACCCCGGGTGTGAGGGAGAATAGGCGTGCAAATTGCAGCAGGAGGGCCCGACAGTCTTGGCGCTGCTCCGGGGTCAGGGCCTCGGAGAGTTGGACCCCGTCCACTGAACCATCTTTTTCCCCGGTCCCCAGCAGGTCAGGGAGGGGTTCGGAGTCCTCTTCAGCTCCACTGTCTGTGGCCATCAGCAGGCTGAGCTCCGAGCGCACGAAGTGGGGTTTGAGTCTGTTGGCGTGGAGGACCCGGAGGGGGTTCCGGGGGGATTCCATGTCGATGAGGTAGGTGACGGGGCTCTTACGCTCGATCACCTTGAAGGGCCCCGTCCACTTGTCCTGTAAGGCACAGGGTTCGATGGGGAACATCACCCACACCTGCTGGCCAGGCTCGAATTCGATGGAGGAGGCATGTTGATCGTACCACTTCTTCATGTCCTACTGACTGGCCTCAAGATTGGCTTTGGCGAGCTCTCTGAATCGCCGGGTCTGATTACGGAGGGTCAGGAGGTACTTGTAGACGTCTGGAGGGGTCTTCAGGGGGGCCATTTCCCACTCCTCCTTAACTAGGCTGAGAGGCCCGCGAACAGGGTGTCCGTACAGGAGTTCGAAGGGGCTGAAGCCGAGGGACTTCTGGGGGACTTCTCGGTAGGCGAAGAGGAGGCACGGTAGTAGCACGTCCCACTGGCGGCGTAGGGGTTCTTCCAGCCCCATGATCATCCCCTTGAGAGTGCGGTTGAATCGCTCGACCAGTCCGTTTCCTTGCGGGTGATAGGGGGTTGTGAATCGGTAGGTGACTCCGCACTGTTGCCATAGGGATTTCATATATTTTGAAATAAAGTTCGTGCCCCTGTCACTGACGACCTCCCTGGGGAAGCCCACTCGAGAGAAGATCCCCATTAAGGCTCGCCCTACCACTGGTGCTGTTACAGTTCGAAGGGGAACCGCCTCAGGATAGCGGGTGGCGTGGTCCACCAGGACCAGGATGAAGCGATGCCCTTGTGCTGTTCGGGGGTCCAGGGGCCCCACAATGTCTATTCCCACCCTTTCGAACGGGGTGGTCACCACGGGGAATGGTTGCAGGGGGGCCTTGAGTTTGCGGCCGCTCTTCCCGCTGGCCTGGCAGGTCGGGCAGGACCGGCAGTGGTTGGAGACGTCATTTCTCATCCTAGGCCAGTAAAAGTGAGTCACCAGGCGGTTGTATGTTTTGTCTTGCCCCAAGTGTCCAGCCAGGGGGACATCATGGGCCAGGTTCAAAAGGAAGTCTCTGAAGCGGAGGGGCACCACCAGCACTCGACTGGTCCCCAGCTCCGCTATTCTTTGTTCGCTGTACAGCAGGTCATTGTCCCAATAGATCCAGTGGGCCCCTGCGGTGTCTCCTGCGCTCTGGGCGAGCGCTTGCTGTCGCAGTCCCTCGAGGGAGGGACAGGCCTTTTGCTCTTGCCGGAATTGTTCTTGGGTGGGCCCCCCTTCCTGACGCCACTGAGCCAGGTCCGGAAGGTCTTGGGGCTGACAGGGCTCTTCTTGGGTCTGTTCCGGGGTGTCGGTAGGGATGGAGTCTCCCTCCGGAGCGATCGGGGGAGGAGGTGCTGGCCATGCGGGTTCTTCAGATCTAGGGATGGTGTCGGCGGCCATGGACCGGGTTGTTACGCACGCCCAGCCCGGGAGGCCTAACATCCCCAGGTGCTCTCTTCTTTCAACGGCTGCCCACGGGGAGCTCTCGAGATCGTTCCCCAGGAGGCAGTCCACGGGGGCATCGTCGCGGACAGTCACTTTTAGCATCCCGGACACTCCTCCCCATTCGAAGGGGACGCAGGCCATCCGACACAGGCTCTCCGAATTGTCGGCCGATCGGACGGGGCAAAGAACATTTGGCAGGATTTGTTCTGGGGTCACCAGGTGACAACGGACGGCCGTCACACTGGCCCCTGTGTCACGCGGGGCTTCGGCCTTACGCCCATTTATGTTCACCCACTGGCTGTACTTCCTGGTGTTGGCTGGTAGGGGAGCCCGCGGGATCAGGTCTCTCCCCCCTAGGCAGGCCAGGGTCATGGCGGCAGGTTCCCACTCGGGCTGCTCCTGCTCGTAATCTTCAGGCTCCTCGGAGACTTGCTCTTCTCCTAGGGCGGCGGCAGCCACCTGGCGGGGCCCGGGGGTCTGGTTCTTTGGGCAGGTCGGGTCACTGGCATAGTGGCCGACTCGCTGGCATCGATGACACGTAATTTTGGCTCGGAACCCCGGGCGCATCGGGGGGTTGCCCCGGCCGGCCGGGGGCGGGGTGTAGTTCGCGGGAGCGGCCGGGACGGCGTCTCTGCCCCGGCCCGGGCCTCCTCCTCCTCCTCGGGGACGATGATGACCTTGGTTGGTTCTGTTCTGCTCGTTTGGCCCACTCCGGGTCACTCGGGTGCTCTCCCATCGGTCAGCCTCGGCGGCGAGCTGCCGTGGGTCAGTCAATTTACTGTCGAGGAGGTGCTGCCTGAGCTCGACGAAGCAGTTGTTGGAGAGGTGCTCCCACACAATGAGGTTGAAGAGCTGTTCGTAGGTGGTTACGTTGCTACCCTTGATCCATCCCTCGAAAGCTCGGCTGAAATAGTTCACATATTCTATCCAGGTTGTACCCGGGATGCGGGTGCAGTTGCGGAACCTCTGGCGGTACATCTCGGACGTCAGCCCATATCGACTGAGGAGGGCGGCCTTCATGTGGTCATAGGATGTCATTTGATGGTCCGGAAGCTGCAGCAGGGCATCACGGCCTTCATTGACGAATCTCCCCCATAGACCGGCTCCCCAGTCACTTCGAGCGATCCGGTGGGCAGTCATGGCGATCTCGTAGGCCTTGAACCACTGCTGTATGTCGTCGTTCCGGACATATTCCCGGACCACATCTTTGGGGATGTGGACCTTCTGTTCGGTAGTACCTGGGGGGCGCGGTTGCTCGGGCACCCCTAGGTCTTTGTTCTGTTTGCGCATCTCTATCTCCGCTAGCTTGCACTCGTGTTCGTATGTCAGTCTTTTTTCTTCAAGTTCTCTCTGTCTCTGCTTCTCCTCTCGCTCTTCTTGGAGCCGTAAGTGTTCTAAGTTCATCTTTTGTTCTGCCAGTTTCAATTCTCCGTCTAATTTGAGCCGTGCCAGCTCTAACTCGTGAAGTCTATTTTTCTCTCGTTCTCGGATCTCTTCCCGGGAGAGATCCGTTCTCCTTTCTTCTGTCAGGGTGGTGTTTGTTTCCGGGGCTTCGAGGTCCCGGGGTCCGGCGGTATTTGTCTCTGCCCAGGATTCTAGGGCGTGTTTGAAGTCCTCTTTCGTGCTCAGACCGGTGGTAGCAATGCCTAGTTCTATGCAAAATTGTTTTAGCTCTCGGTGGTTGTACTCTTCCAGTTTTTCCATCTGGAATTTCTCTGCAGATCCGCTCTCTCTGGTCGTCATTGTGGATTAGTCGTAGGGTGAGTTACTCTCTGTACGGTACGCGTTGGTTCGGATCGCGCCGCTGGCCACCAATGTTAGACGGGGACCTGGAGGGTCGGCCGAGCACAAGGGGAGAGGCCTCCGGTGAGGGCCGTCTCCAGCGAGCGTACAGACAAGTAACTTCCCCCCCACAGATGGACACCACACGAAGATCAGCTTAACACCTTTTATAGGCAATTCTTTGAGTAAGGTGGTACGATACAAGGAGATCAGGACACGATGATCCTCTCAATTCTAGTCTCTATTAGGGGAAGGGGGTAGCGGGACAGACTTGGTACCTACAGGTACTGAGGTGAAACGGTGGTAGCTCACAATCCTCGATCTCGGCGTTCGGACGGGTCAGACCGCGGCAGCGCCAGCAGGTCCCGAAGAGGTCGTAGGTGGCAACGGGCCGCGGCAGCGCCAGCAGGTCCCAACGAGGATGACGGTTACAACGGGCCGCGGCAGCGCCAGCAGGTCCCACGAGGATGAACGGTGCAGAAGGCTGCGGCAGCGCCAGCAGGCAGGACAATAGTTCACAAGGCAGGGCTGCGGCAGCGCCAGCAGTCCGTCAAGGATGAGTTCTTCTCGGTGTCTCTCGACTCCAGGATACAACTGCCTTCCTGCTCTGGGGCTCCCTCAGTTATAGGTCTGGCGCCCTTTGATGTCCGGACCCTCGCACTGGGAGGTCGGAAGGTCCGGGATGAGGGAGTCCAGACACCCAGCAGGGGGGTGGAGCCAGCACCCGGGGAGGCTGGGGGCGATCGGCACCTGGCGGGGGAGAGCCATCGACACTTCTTTCTCCCATTAACCTGCCAAGTGGTCCGTTCACCTCCTGGATGGATGGTGGTGCCGGGATGTCGGGGCCCGGCCAGGCCCAGGGTTGGGGTCGAGCCGAGGCCACGCGGCCGCGTGGTGCAGTGTCCAAGATGGCGGCTGGGCCGAGCAATGGGGTTGACGGGGGCCTGGGCCCGTGGCACAGGGATATCCGGGAGCAGGCGTCCCGGAGGGGGACGGGTTGCGGGTTGTTTCTGCGGGTAGCACCCGGAGAGCCGATGTCTGGGCCCTGTCATGCGGGGAGGGAGCGAGCCCTTCGTGGGGCCTGTCCAACAAAATGAATAAATCATAATTAAAAATCGTAAACACAAAATCTAACCTTAACATGAGTCTAATACATAGCCATACCTAACCTAAACCTGGAATATGTACACTTTTTTGTTCCTGCGTATCGTGGAAGAGCCTACGTGCAAGGTCATGACCGTTCCCAACTTCTTGCCAGGTCCCCATTTACCGGAGTGACCTTGCACAGGAGTCCCGTGTTCCCACCAGACTCCTTTCCGTGGGCACCCCCTAAGCCCTTCCATATTACCTTCCAGGGGCTGATGTTATGCCCCGTTGGTGCCCAATGCATCTGCGTAGGGGTTGGCCCAAGTGGCCTGCCGAAAGCAGAACTTCCTACCCCGTACCCTTCGGCCTACCGGCCGTAAGTGCACCCTGGAGTGTGATGGGGGATTACTGTCCCTACCCCCCGGCGTCCCCATTATACAGTGGGATGTCTACTAAGAGATGTAAAATTTCACCTAGAAATCATGACCATACCGCCACAGGGCAGTATAGTTGACCAACTATCTGGCCCCCCATCCACTGTTGACACAAAGGTCATGCCCTGAGTGTTGCCCCCACCATCCAGACTAGCACATTCTCCATGAAGAGATCGTTACCCAGTTTAGACAGGTGAACCCCATCTTGTAGGAAAAACTGCTCCCCCCGTACGCAGCCATGAGCAATTGTCTGCAGTTTAGGAGAGTGGAAAAGCCTGTCAATCCTATTTAAGACTCAAATAGACCCACCCCGCCATTGGAACCTCGGGATCATGTGAGACCATACTAGAACTGCTTGCGGGTACTGTTTGGCCAACCATCCTACTTCTGTGATTCGAGGCTCCACCACTACCTTCCTCCCAATGTGCACTAAATCATTGCCTCCCAGATGTATTATTACCACAGCAGGTGCCGCTGGGGACCTAAGCAACAAAGGACCAACACATTCCTGGAACTGATTCAGCCTCAATCCCCTTTGCCAATGCATTGAAACATTATACCCCCGCCTGGCTGGCCCTGTCCTCAAAATTGCCTGTGACAACATGTTGCTTCTATATGCTCACATATGAATGGCCTATGATCCAGATTTCTCTGTGGCCCAGCCCCCAGGTGGGTACCTGGCGTGGGTGAGGAGCCTTTGTCTGCAGGAGGAACCCAGATTTATTCAAATAGCCCGGGCTATGGAACAGAGTCCCAAGCTCGTCAGAAACACGACAGAGGAGGCTGCTGCTTTACTCCGCAGCTTACAAGCCTTTTATACTTTTTCATCTTAGTCTTTTGGCTGTTAGTTCATTGTTCAATCAGGGCAGTGTTTGCAGTTGATAACCAGATCCAGACGACGTTTGTAGATGGTGACCTGGTCAAGGCTTGGTACACAAATCATTGTTCACTCGGCTTGATTAAGGCTCAGCCTTTCAGGTCATTGTTTAATGACCTTGATCAAAGCCCGGTCTTTCAGGTAATTGTTTAATCACCCTGATCAAGGCCCAGCAGTCAGACCATTGTCCAGATAACCTGATCACGGTGTCAAGAATGTTTAGCAGGCTGGGAGCAGGAGATGGAACACAAATCATTTACACAGGGTGTGAGTGTCTTGTGGCTTTCTGGTAAACTGCAAAGAACAGGGGGTGTTGGGTGTGTGACAGTTCATTGGCAGAAGTACAGGCTGCAAGATGGTTTTTGTCATGTCAGTTAGAATTTCCTCAGGCATCAGCTGAAACGACCAGGTGGGTCATGTGCAAGTGTTTGACACGAGATGGCAATGAAAAAGCAATGGAGTCCCGGTACAAATGATGCTGAACAGAAGAACACTTTTCCTCAGACCCTCTTTTTGCCATTGAGTGGCAAATACTTTAAGAAATGTAGACTAACATATTGTTTCTGGATTTGGGTGTTTTGGACGGCAGCCATTGTGCTAAGCCAGGGACCTCTAGTGACTGTCTGTGATTGGTGGTTGCTTCACTGGGCGCAGGTGCCAAGGAGCTCTATGGTGTATCTTAGTCTGACACACCAGCACTACTCTCAGCCGAGAAGATCAAAGCCCTACAGACTATAGGCACTTGGCGAAGTCAAGGGAAAGCCTTCCCTCTGGGGCGCAAGTAGTATCGGTCGGAAGTAGGGACAGTATGGTCGGGAAACAATTGTTCTTGGTGTTGAGCAGAGTTAAGGGAGGGTTCCACCCTTCCTTTCAGTATGCTGTCACTCTCTGCTTCCGTAGATGTAGAATGCAGTCTGGCATCGCTGAATGGGACAAACGTCGGGACTGTTTCTGTTTCTGAGTCTCCTTGTCCTTCCCTCACCCACTGATCATAGGGGAGGGGCAGAGGCACACACCTGCAGTGCGACGAATGCACCCAATTCTTCCGACCTTCTACTGTCACTGCGGTACGGGTGGCCAGCAACACCTGACGGGGTTGTGTCCAGCGGGGCTCGAGGCTCTTAGTCCGTAGAAATTTTTCACCAAGACCCAATCCCCAGGTTGAATGACGTGTCCTGTGCCCTCGCTTTTGTCAGGTATGACCTCATGCACCTGGTGATAAAGAGTACGAAAGGTATTAGTCAGACTGTACAGATAATCAGTTAATGCAGGGTATTCAACGTCAGACAGTTTCTTAGGCCGTGGGACACCCCATACATTGGCAGGCCTCCCGAACACAATTTCATGGGGGGGATAGCCCTATTCTGGTGTGGGCCGTTGTTCTTGTGGACAGTAGGGCTAAGGGCAGAGCATCAACCAAAGTTACACCTCTCTCGGCTACTATTTTGGCCATTGTCGTTATTAGGATGCCATTGTACACCTCCACTAGACGTGCTGACTGGGGATGATTAGCTGCATGAAATTTTTTTTTATACCCAATGCTGTACAGACATATTCCATAATTTGAGCCGTAAAGTGGGTCCCGTTGTCACTCCAGACCAAACGGGGCAAACCGAATCGTGGGAGGTTCTCTTTTAATAGTACTTTGGTGGTAGTGATAGCGGTGCAGTCTTTGACGGGGTAGGCCTCCACCCATCGGCTGAAGGTACAGACCACTACCAGGACATATTTCAAATTGCTACATCTGTCCATCTGGATGTAATCCATTTGGAGGACTTCAAAAGGGAAGGTAGGAGGAGAGAATCCTCCCTTAGGAGTAACTGTGCCTTTTCCTGGGTTATACATTTGGCAAATCATGCATGTTTTAACCAGCTTTTCAGCATATGCTGGTATCTTAGAGTTGTACCATGTAGGTTCCAACAGTTTACATATCCATTTTGCACTAATGTGAGCAGGACCATGGGCCATTGTAACTACTGGTAGCACGTGACTGTCAGGTAACATCTATTGTCTTTCCATAGTCATACGTACCCAGCAACCATCAATTCCCTCCTTTGCTAATTGCTCCTTCCACATCCTTAGTTCCTCAGGAGTAGTATGGGACTGAATATCAATCACACTCTGTACTGTGTTTTCAACCATGCCCTCGTCTGCCACCCACCTAGCGGGACCTCCTACATACATTCCTTCCCTTTTCCTAAGAGCTGTTTGTCTGGCCGTCTGGTCAGCCAGGGCATTGCCTTTCCCAACATCATCTGTCACTTTCTTACTGGCCTTACATTTTATGATGGCCACCTTTCTGGGGAGTGTCAGGGAGTCTAACAGTCGGTGAATTAGGGGGCCATGTTAAATCTTGGTCCCATGGGAAGTAAGGAAATTCCTTTCTTTCCATAACCTCCCAAAGTTGTGGGCCACTCCGAAGGAATATTGGCTGTCAGTATAAATATTTACTGTCATCCCTTTGCTTAACTCAAAGGCTCTAGTGTGGGCCACTAATTCTGCTGCTTGAGCAGAGCACTGCGGAATCTGATCTGTTTCTTCTATTTGCCCTAATGTCGTGAGGGCGTAGGCGGCTGAGGTGTTACCATCTGACCCTCTGAGACATGATCCGTCCACATACAGTGTACCTTCTGGTTATGCTTTCGGGGTATCCTGTAAGTCAACCTGTCCCTTCGTCTCCTCCTCTGTCCTTAATATGCAGTCATGTGGGTCTAAGCGGGCATCCTGAGTATCCAGTGGGAGTAATGTGGCGGGGTTTAGTACAGTGCATCTTTTGATGTTAATGTGGCTGGCAAAGAGTGTCAGTTCATATCCTGTGAGTCGTGCGCTAGTGAGGTACTGTGTCTTGGTGTTATTAAGGAGGGTATCTACAGAATGGGGGCCCATCAGAGTCAGGGAGGAGTTCATGATGATCCCCGTACTCTGACGGACCACGAGGGAGGCCGCAGCGGTCGCCCGTAAGCATCCTGGGAGAGCCCTTGCAACAGGATCCAAGGTGGCTGAAAAATAGGCACATGGCCGATGGTGACCTCCGAACATCTGGGTCAAGACAGCGCATGCACAGCCGTCTGTCTCATGAACAAAAAGAAAACATTGTTTGTGATAATCAGGAGTACCGAGGACTGGAGCAAAACACAGAGCCTTTTTTAAATCTTGGAAGGCATGTGCATGCTCTCTAGTCCATGGAAAGGAACTGTCTGATATGTCTTTAGTGGTGAGGGCAAGGAGAGGTTTGACCATGGCCAAAAAATTGGAAATCCACTGTCTACAGTATGAGGTTAGGCCTACGAAGGCTCGCACCTGCTTTTGTGTTCGTGGGGTCGTCATAGCATTGATAATGGCTACACGATCAGCGGTGAGCTGTCTTCCCTCCTTCGAGAGGAGATGACCTAAATCGGTCACCTTCTCTTGACAAAACTGAAGCTTTTTCAAAGAGACTTTGTGATTATGGCGGGCAAGGTGGCGTAACAAACAGAGAGTAGCTTCTTTACATGCTGGGGCAGAATTTGCAGCAATGAGGAGGTCATCTACATATTGTAATAGTGTGGAATTATCAGGGAGTTCCAAGGAATCTAGTTGACTTTTTATGGCTTGACTACAGATACTGGGGTTCTTGGTGAAACCTTGAGGGGCGCGGCAGAATCTAAAGCTCAGCCCACCAAGGGAGAAACCAAAAAAAAGTCTGCTGTCAGGATGTATAGGAATGCTGAAAAAAACATTCTTCAGGTCTATGACAGAAAAGTGCGTGACGTCAGTAGGGACCATCGTTAAGAGGGCTGTAATTTCGGGGACAACAGGATATTGGTAGATTGTTATTTTGTTAAGGGCTCTCAGGTCAATCACAAATCTGTATATTGTAGGGGAGAGAGCATCTCCATTGGTCTTTTTAAGAACGGGAATAATGGAGCTGTTACAGATATTGCCACGTGTCTCCCCCACTACGCCCTTTTCCATTAATTCAGATATTATTTTTTAAAGGGCCATTTCTCCTTCCGCGGGCAGTCGATACTGCCGGAGGCGGGGAAGAAGTACACCTGGCTGGATGCGTACCACATGAGGGGATATGTTGAGACACCCTACATCAGTGTCTGATGATGCCCAGAGGGAGGATGGTAAAGACTGCAACTCTGGTGGGAGGGGACCTGATAGATACATATAGGAAGCTGCGGTGGGGAAAATTGTTAGGGATACACCTTGGGGACTACATGATATGGTTGCATACAGAGCTTTCAGTAAATCCATGCCTAACAAGTTTTCACTGCAACCTGTAGTAAGGGCCAAGGGAGCATCAACATGTGCAGGCCCAATATCGAGAGGAAGGGGTTCAGAGACAGGGCTGGTCACAGGTGTTCCTGCAAAACCCACGGATACATTCATATTGCCAGAAAAGGGTGCGTCCGGGACTGACAGACGTGCAATAGAAGACCTGGTGGCCCCAGTATCCAAAAGAAAATTCAGATCGTTCCCCACAACAGACATTTGAACATACGGGCCCCTTTGATCCACTGGAATTTGTACTCTGGTAATACCCATTTCCTGGCTGTCCTATGCTTGGTAGGACCCTGTCTCATCAACTTCATCATAATCATCATTGTAATAAGTGCGTGTTGCTTCATACCCATCAAACCTATTGGCCGGGCGCTGTCGGATGGGAGTATCATCCCAGGGCCTGCGTTCTTTATCCTGTGGATGGGGCGGGCCAGGGTCCCTAGTCGACCTCCCCTCTCTGGAAGTGCGAGGCCGAGTCTTCCCTGATCGGATGTTTTCAGCGAACACAGGACACTCATCTATCCAATGTCCGTACCCCTTACAATAAGCACACTGTACTGTTTGGAGGGCTCCCGTATGTTGAGGGCTGGAGGGGGTAGACTGGCGAGCCCTTGGAGGGGGTTGGGGTTGAGGTCTGAAATTCCCATGGGCATCGGGACCTTCTTACTTTCCTTGTCTCTATCTTCATTCTCCCTATTCTCGTGATATTGTGCCATAGCCAAGATACCAGTCATAGTTTGGGCAGACCACGTACTTTCAACTTTCTTAAGCTTGGCGGAGATCTCAGGAAGCAAGTTGCTGACAAACTTATCGACAAACACTGGGCCAGAACATAGGGCCCGGGGATCCAAACCACTATGTCCCTTGTGTTCTGTCTCAAAACGGGTAAAGAAGTCAGCCACATTCTCATCTTTTCACTGCCTACGGGCGTTTATTTTATCCCAGTTGATGACAGTTTCCGGCAAAAGTGTTTTCATAAACGTCATTATTTTACCGGGCAAAGTCAGGATGGCAGCTGCTAGTTTAGTCCCTCCTACCATTGCTTCTTCCATAGCCTCTAGGTCAGCCCGTTTACCTCCCAACGCTACTTCATGGTCAGTATGTCGAATTTTGTCCCAAATTTCAGTGGTGACAACTGTACCAAAAAGTAAATCTATATCCTCAAGAACGAGAGTACCTGCAGATATATTCTGACCTAATTCTCTGTAAAAGGCAGGTGGATTCTTCTGGGGATCTGGTAATTGTCCTTTTAACTGCATTACTTCTGACCTTTTCCAAGGAACACGAACCCAAAGCCTGCGCCAGTGTGCCTCAACAGCCCCTCTGCCATTATTTTGGGCATCGGTAAGTGCGTTAACAAAGACATTGTCATTGGCATAGCTGTTTCTAGAGGAGTGTTGGGAAAAGCGGTCATATCATGGTAAGCCATTAAAGCAGACATAGTGCCAAACATCCCCTCTCCCTGAACATCGCCTCTTTTTATTTGCGACCTAAGGTCCATTAATCCGGTGGGTGTCTGCATAAGCGCATTCTCAAATCTTTGCATGACCAGGGTACAAATGTATTCAGCCCAGGGGGTCTGTTCCATAACCGTCCACTGGGAAAAGGTGGACCATATTTCTTTAAAGGCATAAATATTACCGTTACTTATCCAACATTCACACTGTTGCCTCTGTAGGTCATTTTCTCGAAGGGACGAAAAGCTGACTGCAGAGAGCAAGGAGGCCAGTTGGGGGGAATTCAACAATTTATATAAATCCTGCTTAACTGTAGACCATGGGGAAGCAGAAAAAGGGCATTTAGGGGTAAAGCCGCAGGGGTTGGGCGGATGGAGACTTGTTGTCATTCCCGCAGCAAGGACAGGTTTAGCGGGCGTGGTCGGTGTCATAGGAAGAATCGGGAGGGATGATGTGACAGGGAGAACAGTAAGAGGGGCAGTGGGGGTAGGAGTGGGCGGTGGCGGGGGGACATGCAGAGTGTGAGGCGTCAGGGCAGGGTACATTGGGGCATATCCAGGAGGGCTTTTAGCATGGCATCAAGCAAGGAATCACCTTCTTCTCCCCCTTCCATATGGCCCTTTCCTTTCTCCACACGAGCTGGATAACATTTTTGTACCCGGGCCCCATGCTCCCTATCGGCTATTTCTACTGACTTTGTCATTTGATTTTGTAAATTTTCTCTGGCGTGGTCGGCCATAGACATACGTTCCTGTTTTCTTTCTTGAGCCTTCTGATTTCTAGCTCTCTGCTCTATCTCTTTCCTCCAAAATCGGACAGATTCAAGCATAGACGGGCGCATTTTTCTTTTCATTAATTGTTCCTCTAAGTTGGCAAGAACTTGGGAATTAAAGGAGCCATAAAGTGGCCACTGTAATTCTGCGTTACTTTGTTTCATATATTTCACCCAGAATGAGGAAAACATTATGGCAGAAGGGCCATGTTTAACATACATCGTATGGCATGGGGTCCCTTCTGGAGGAAGCGGACAGGCCGCCTCCAGCTGGGAGTCCTGCGAACACATACAACAACATAATCTCTTGAACTTACTACTGACTGACATGCTTGAAAACAGATAACAGACACCAGCGGGTTTTTAAAACTCACCTCGCTTGCTTGGCTTTTGCAAAAGTCAATAACAGCAGAATCATACAGAACAGACACCAGCGGGTTTTAAAAACTCACCTCGCTTGCTTGGCTTTGGCAAAAGTCAATAACAGCTTGGCTTTTGCAGAAGTCAATAACAGAATCATACAGACTTGGTGGGTGATCAGTCTACCCTTACCTTACAGGGGTAGTTCTCTTCTGCAGATGTAGGGCTGTGTCCTGCTCCAGAAATTATTTGCTATTTGACTCCAGCGAGAATGCGGTCATGTGGCCCAGACCGGGTGGGGAGGAACAGCGGGCGAGTCGTTCGGCTTACCGGATTGCAACAATCCCTCGGGTAGGGTACCTCTGTCGGAGTCTCTCCGTGCACCTCCTCACATCCACCGGGCCTGACCTTCGTGCTCATGGATTTCCTATTCGGGCGCCATTTGAAGAACTGGATTAACCCACTTACTGGGTCTCGGCGGTGGGGGAACCGCCCAAGCCTTCCATACCCTTCATACGTAGTAAAAGGAGACACAGGAGCCTTCGTCTGCAGGAGGAACCCAGATTTATTCAAATAGCCCGGGCTATGGAACAGAGTCCCAAGCTCGTCAGAAACAAGACAGAGAAGGCTGCTGCTTTACTCCACAGCTTACAAGCCTTTTATACTTTTTCATCTCAGTCTTTTGGAAGTTAGTTCATTGTTCAATCAGGGCAGTGTTTGCAGTTGATAACCAGATCCAGACGACGTTTGTAGATGGTGACCTGGTCAAGGCTTGGTACACAAATCATTGTTCACTCGGCTTGATCAAGGCTCAGCCTTTCAGGTCATTGTTTAATCACCTTGATCAAAGCCCGGTTAGAAACAAGACAGAGGAGGCTGCTGCTTTAGCACTTAGTGCTTGTAGCAATCCGAAGACCAATGCTCTATTCTTTGACCCTCATGTCCTGACAATCCCGGAGTCGTGGCTTTAGTGGCTGCCCGATCCTAAAAGAATGAGTACCAAATATGGATGCATCTAGGCCCGCTGCCCCTGGTGCCAATGCAAGGATCCTCCAAAACTGAAACCTCGTGATGGGGGTCCCATCCTGGTGGATCAACAATGGCCCCCCTGTGCCCCGTGGACTGCAGACCATATATGTCTCCAGGTTGCCCACAGGGCAGCATGAGTTCCCCAGGGCTCTTTGCAAGATGACATGATCCCCCCTACCATTCTGATTAATTTTTGATTTGGGGATTGATAAGGATACTGATCCTGCCTTTATTTGGACATGGGTAAATTGCATCCCACCCTGCCAGTCACGTTTATTAGCAGCCACTAATTCCCCAGCCCTGAAGGCACCTTAGAAAGCAATGGAGAAGGCACACCTGAATAATCGAACCTCACTGGTAGAACTACAGACTTTCCCCAATGCCCCCATGATGGCTGAGAACCCTTCAATTCTAATCTGGTGTCTAATGTCCGACTGGGCCCCTTGTAAGCACTGCCACTCCTTCAGAGCCCTTTGAACTAAGAATGAGCCCGTGGGATCCCTATGTCCCATCATCTTTGCAAAGAAGGCTATTGCAGTCATGTGGCACTTTGCGCATGCCACAGAACGCCCACTGCCCCTCATAACAGATGCTGGGTCGTGCCATGCCCTTTCCCAGACCTGCCCTTGTGATGCGCAGTATGCGGTGAATGCCCCCTCGTAGGACCGCCTAGTCCTGGTGCTAGGCTAGCTGCCACAGATGCTCCGGAAAAGGTGTGGGACAGTCTGCTGCTTCGGGATGATGGGACCTGAAAACCTGCATCTTAAAACGAAACAATGTGTCAGCCGCGTTGTTGAGTATTCTCGGGACATGCCTAGCTTTAAACAATACATTTAGTCTCATGCATTGCAACACAATTTCTTTAAGCAGGCGAAGCATCGTCTTACATTTGGCAGACTGCTGGTTGATGCACTCCACTACTGCCATATTGTCTGACCAGAAAACCACAGACTGATTGCGAAAATGGTGTGGCCAAATGCTAATGTATAATTATTTCTCACAAAGAAGGGGAGAGGGTAAAAGATCTCATCTACCCCGAACCCCCTTAAATAACATGATAACACCAAGAGAGGTAGAGAGAAGAAAAGGTGATTAACATGCAGTGGCACGAATTGTGTATTTGAAAACTGCCCTCACGCACAAACAAATGTGTGTGGCATGCTTCATCATCAGGTCTGCTTACAAAACACCCTGGCGTAGCCACGCACAAGATGGAGCATAGGGAGGGGGAAGACAAACAACATGTGTTATACTCGGCGGCTGGGTACAGTGATAGAAAATGTGCAGCAAAGAAAGTGTTTAAACTGGCTCAAGGGTACCCTATCAGAACCCTTTATTCACGGGTCCCAAGGCCAGGATTAAAATAGTGAAGGATGGGTGTGTTATCGAGAGTGCTAGGTCCTCAAAAACACCCTTCCTTAAATTCAGGGTACACTTTAAACACCACCTATGGGCAGTCTACCCTTAACCGTTATACAGCTATCACCACACTTTGCGGCCATGTGTGGAACAATGCCCAAACCCTCACCTCTGCAGCAATCCCCTGGTCGACCACAAACACCCCCACAGCCAGAGCCACTCCCTCAGGCTAATCCTGTGGGTCGGGTGAGTAATGCTCTAACCTGAGTGGCTCCTGACTACGGCAAAAGTGCCGGTTTTCCAGGGGTGCAAGAAGCTTTAATCATGGTCCTCAGCAGGCTTCTCCATGCTTGGGCAGAGACTCCAGCTGTTCCTGCCGTAAAAACACCCTATCTCTGCCCTCGGCACAAAGCTGCACGATCTCTTGTCACTTCCCCCACTTGCAAGGTACCTGCGTGGTAAAAAAACAAAGATAAGGAGGGAAACAAACAACGGAGGCTTCAGGGAGTCCTCCCCAGCCCACCACTGCTGCTGCCGACACTGCCCGATCTCCCCAGCTGATCCCGCCGAAACTGCAGCTAAAAGGAGTAATCCCTGCAGTAAAAAGGGGAAAAGAAAAGGAAAAGAGAAAACAGAGGCTCCCTCGAGTCCTCCGGCGTTGTGAAGGCGGCATGGTGTTGTTCGAAGAGCGGAGCAGCGAGGAAGAGACTCCGCCACCACTCCGTTGCTCCTTTTAAAGGGGGTTTCCACCCACAAGCTGGAAAAAACAGGTCCCGGCTAGAAACGGGACCCGTTTTCCCTGCGTTGCCCCGGAAGCACTTAAACTGCTTCCGGGGCACAGCTGCCTGAGCCAATGAGCAGGCGGGCGCGGACCATGTCATCAACGCAGGCCACGCCCCCGCGATGGAAGCGTCCCCGGGACCGGCACAACCGCTATATTGGCGGCGTGAACGAGTTACCGGTAGCGCCTTGGGACACACCCTGGCTGGAGAAAGGCACAGCAAACCTCCAGCTGGTGGAACCCAGGCCCCAGCAAGAAGGCCATGCTCACCTTGACTAGAGGAAGGAGCCGCGGACCACCGGTGAAAACAGGCATGTAAATATCCCACAAGACCCAGAAAACTCACTGTATAAAAATAGACTGCCAAGATATAGCACACAGTCGTTAATGGACAAATGTCCCAACACCATTACGGTGAAAAGGAAACCAATAAAAGAAACCCTCGCTGGGACAAGCGCACAGCACTCACCCTACAGTGTTTACAGACACAAAAGAACAGGAAGTGTGCAGGGGTGGTAACTTTTTATAGTGGTAGGGGGTGTGTCCACGAGGCACAGGTGCCTCATTGTGTAATGGAGATATGTGAGAGCGACCAGGAGGTAATATGTGTATGATTCAAAGGGCTCTGACACTCTACATTGGTACATACCTGCCAACTTGAAGAACAATTTTACTGTGTGAGGAGGGGGCATGGCGTTGAATGGGGGTGGGCCTTGTCTCTCATCTATGAGGCACTTTTGAACTCCACCCCACCCCAAACCCAGGGACGTTTTAAGGATTTTGGGGTCCTGGGCCAAATGTATTCTGGGGGCCCCTGTTCAGAACAGCTTTAATTTTATGATCCAGCTTCAGCTCTTTCAAGCCCTCTTTGAAATGTGTTTACATCTTATATTCAGGGATAGTGATGTGTGTTTTCAGTATTGTAACACAGCAACAGCTCACTAATATTACTACAAATATTCTCTGTCACACCCTTCCATCTCTCATATGTGAGGTCCTGTTGTGATCTAAAAGATACTTTTTATACGGATGTTGCAAGAAAAAACCACATTTTGCCTGCAAAATGTCTGTAATAGACTCTCACACATCAAATATAAATGATAGAAAAACTCTATTTACAACAATCTGTTTAAAATGTATTGAAGGTCTTCAGGGCAAGACTCTCTGCAGAACAGGGGACCCCCTGAAAGGCTGGGGTCCTGGGCCAGATCCATGCCTCCAAACATCTCTGCCCAAACCATCTCCTACTCCCCTCCCCCCCAAAAAAGCTTGCTGAGGCTGGTGCCGATGTCCTGGGGTGTTTTCACAGCCCTTATTGGACGTCGTCAGTTCAAAGCCTCAGAAAACCACTTCTTACAATGGTTTTCAGCTTGTTTTCCCCTCCCACATGTGATATTGGCTCCTCACTGGGTGACCGTGTTAAAGGTGCCGATATTGTTTGTCACACTGTGGCGCCGTGTGAGTTAGCAGGTATTCTGGTATGAGTGGTGCTATAAAACTAATTAAACGCCTCTGGGAGAGAGTGGTTATGGAGACTTGATGGGCACTGTTAAAGGGTGGTGGTGAGCGTATCCATGGTGGAGGTGGCCATTTTAGGGTGACTAACTGTCCCTACATTTCACGGACTGTCCGTAATTTGGATCTCACATCCGTTGTCCGTGATGATCCCTTTTACGGATGCCTTTTGTCCTTAATCTTGGGCATTGGGGAACATTATGTTTCCACTGCCAAAAGCCTCCGCTACCTGATGGGGCCACCTCGCACTCCTCTGAGCATTAGAGCAGCCCCACCCCACCCACTGACATTCTGTCTTCAGCTGATTGCCACATACAGAATGACAATGGACCAGTCTGGGCTGTTACTGCATGTGGTGGCCCTCCTCCTGCCTTGGTCTAGGGCAGGACATAAGTCAGGTGGAAGAAATGAACAAAAACGCCCATGCTGCTAGGTGATAATCCATTTTATGAAAAGAAGCTGGTGAAAGAATTTTTTTAAAAAGGGTTATGGGTCTTTCACTGTCTCATCATTTTAAAACATATGCATGTTCAATGTTATATTCAACAAAGCCATGGTTGCTGATTTTTTTTATTTTATGCAACTAGTAACCATTGACAAAGCCAATAGTTTTGGCTTGTAGGTTTAACACTACTTGATGTGTTTTATATCTGGATGCAATGACAGAAGCAACAAATTTCCGGTCGGGCAGCACACTATGCTAAGCACATCCCACTTAAAGCCCTGGAAACAACACCATGTCACAGTGACACTGTGCATCATGCATGACTCATGACTTTCACTTTTTCGTAATGCCTCTGTACAGGGGCATAGTGAGCCCTCCCCCAACTCACCCCTTGCTTTAGGAACTACAGCGAGGGCGAAGTCCTTGATGGGCCGCTTCTGTCTGCAACTCAGCAGACAAAGGCTCAGCTCATAATTAATGTGAAAAGGTGTGTAAGTGAAGGGATGAGTGGATGGCTGGATGGAATGATTAGTGAAAGGGTAAATGGGTGAATGGATGGATAATGAGATAAAAGATGGGTGGATGAGTGAGTGGAAGGGTGGATGAGAGAAAAGGAAAATAAATGGATGTATGGGCGGAAGGGTTGGTGGATGGGTAAAAGGATGGATGAGTGAAAGGATGGATGGATGAGTGAAAGGATGGATGGACGAGTGAAAGGATGGATGGATGAGTGAAAGGGTGGATGATAGGCGAGTGAATGGGTGGAGGGATGAGTGAACTGATGGATGGATTGATGAATTGATAAGTGAAAGGGTGAATGCATTGATGGATGAGTGAAAGGGTGGATGTAAGGCTGGATGAGTGAATGAAAGGGAGGGTGGATTGATGGACGGAAGGGTGGATAGATGAGTGAAGGAGTGAAAGGGTTTATGGATGAGAGAAAGTATAGATGGATGAGTGAAGTAGTCAACGGGAGGATGAGAGAAAGGATGGATGAATGAGTGCAGGAGTGAAAGGGTGGATGGATGAGAGAAATGGTGGATGGATGAGAGAAAGGAAGGATGGATGAGTGATAGGGTCAATGGATGGATTCATGAATGGATAAGTAGATGGATGGGTGGATGGCTAAATGAAAGGGGGATGGAGAGAGAAACAGAGGAAGGATGGATGACCGAAAGGGTGAATGGGTGGAAGGATGAGTGACTGAGTGGGTGCATGAGTAAGTGAAAGGATGGATGAAAGGGTATATGGCTTGATGGATGAGTGAATGGATGGATGAGTGTACGGATGGATAGGTGAAAGGATGAATGGATGGATGAATGAGTGAAAGGGTGGATGGAGGGATAGATGTGTGGAATGATGGATGGATAGAAGGATAGATGATGGATAGGTTTGCGAATGGTTAAATATTGATATGGATTGTTGGACAGGCCCCATGAAGGGCTCGCTCCCTCCCCGCATGACAGGGCCCTGGTACCGGCCTTCCAGGTACTACCCGCAGAAGCAACCCCCAACCCGTCCCCCATGGGACGTCTGCTCCCGGGAATCCCTGTGTCCCTGGCCTGGGCCACCGTCAGCACCCTTGCCCGGACCAGCCGCCATCTTAGACACTGCGCCACGAGGCCGCGTGGCCTCAGCTCGACCCCAACCCCGGGCCTGGCCAGGTCCCGACATCCCGGCACCACCATCCACCCAGGAGGTGAACGGACCACTTGGCAGGTCAATGGGAGTAAGAAGTGTCGATGGCTCTCTCCCGCCAGGTGCCGATCACCCCCAGCCTCCCCGGGCGCTGGCTCCACCCCCCTGCTGGGTGTCTGGACTCCCTCATCCCGGACCTCCCGACCTCCAAGAGCGAGGGTCCGGACATCAAAGAGCGCCAGACCTATAACTGAGGCAGCCCCAGAACAGGAAGGCAGTTGTATCCTGGAGTCGAGAGACACCGCGACGAACTCATCCTTGACGGACTGCTGGCGCTGCCGCAGCCCTGCCTTGTGAACTATTGTCCTGCCTGCTGGCGCTGCCGCGGCCTTCTGCAACCTTCATCCTCGTGGGACCTGCTGGCGCTGCAGCGGCCCGTGGTCACCTTCATCCTCGTGGGACCTGCTGGCGCTGCCGCGGCCCGTTGTCACCTTCATCCTCGTGGGACCTGCTGGCGCTGCCGCGGCCAGTTGCAACCTTCATCCTCATGGGACCTGCTGGCGCTGCCGCGGCCCGTTGTAACCTTCATCCTCGTTGGGACCTGCTGGCGCTGCCGCGGCCCGTTGCCACCTACGACCTCTTCGGGACCTGCTGGCGCTGCCGCGGTCTGACCCGTCCGAACACCGAGCTCGAGGATTGTGAGCTATCACCGTTCCACCGCCGTACCTACGGGTACCAAGACTGTCCCGCTACCCCCTGCCCTAATAGAGACTAGAATTGAGAGGATCATCGTGTCCTGATCTCATTGTATCGTACTACCTTACTTCAAGAACTGCCTATAAAAGGTGTTAATCTGATCTTCGTGTGGTGTCCATCTGTGGGGGGGAAGTTACTTGTCTGTACGATCGCTGGGGACGGCCCTCACCGGAGGCCTCTCCCCTTGTGCTCGGCCGACCCTCCAGGTCCCCGTCTAACATTGGTGGCCAGCGGCGCGATCCGAACCAACGCGTACCGTACAGATAGTAACTCACCCTACGACTAAACCACAATGACGACCAAAGAGAGCGGATCGGCAGAGAAGTTCCAGATGGAAAAGCTGGAGGAATACAGCCACCGAGAGCTAAAACAATTTTGCAAGGACTTAGGCATTGCTACCACCGGGCTAAGCACAAAAGAAGACTTCAAAAATGCCCTAGAGGCCTGGACAGAGACGAATACCGCCACACCCCGGGACCTCGAAGCCCCGGAAGTCAACACCACCCTGACGGAAGAACGGAGAACAGGTCCCTCCCGAGAAGAGATCCAGGAGCGGGAAAAAAATAGACTACACGAGCTAGACTTGGCACGGCTCAAATTAGACGGAGAATTGAAGCTGGCGGAACAGAAAATAAACTTGGAACACTTACGGCTCAGAGAAGAGCGAGAGGAAAAACAGAGACAGAGGGATCTCGAAGAAAAAAGACTGGCATACGAACACGAGTGCAAACTAGCAGAGATAGAAATACGCAAACTGAACACAAACCTAGGGGTGCCCGAGCCACCGCGCTCCCCGGGTACTACCGAACAGAAGGTCCACATCCCCAAGGATGTGGTCCGAGAATACCACCGGAACGACGACATACAGCAGTGGTTCAAGGCCTACGAGATCGCCATGACGGCCCACCGATCGCTCGAAGTGACTGGGGAGCTGGGCTATGGGGAAGATTCGTCAATGAGGGCCGTGATGCCCTGCTGCAGCTTCCGGACCATCAAATGACGTCCTATGACCACATGAAGGCCGCCCTCCTCAGCCGATATGGGCTTACGCCCGAAATGTACCACCAGAGGTTCCGCAACTGCACCCGGATCCCAGGTACAACTTGGTTGGAGTACGTAAACTATTTCAGCCGAGCCTTCGAGGGGTGGATCAAGGGTAACAACGTAACCACCTACGAACAACTCTTCAATCTCATTGTGTGGGAGCACCTCTCCAACAACTGTTTCGTCGAGCTCAGGCAGCACCTCCTCGACAGTAAATTGACTGAACCACGGCAGCTCGCCACCGAGGCGGACCGGTGGGAGAGCACCCGAGTGGCCCGGAGTGGGCCGAATGAGCAGAACAGATCCAACCAAGGTCATCATCGTCCCCGAGGAGGAGGAGGAGGACCGGGCCGGGGCAGAGACGCTGTCCCGGTCACTCCCACTAACACCACCCCGCCCCCAGCCGGCCGGGGAAACCCCCCGATGCGCCCGGGGTTCCGAGCCAACGTTACGTGTCACCGATGCCAGCGAGTCGGCCACTACGCCAGTGACCCGACCTGCCCGAAGAACCCGGCTCCCGGGCCCCGCCAGGTGGCGGCCGCCGTCCTAGGAGAAGAACAAGTCTCTGAAGACACTGAAGCATACGAGTCGGAGCAGTTCGAGTGGGAACCTGCCGCCATGACCCTGGCCTGCCTAGGGGGAAGAGACATGGTCCCGCGGACTCCCCTGCCAGCCAACACTCGGAAGTACAGCCAATGGGTGAGCATAAATGGGCGCAAGGCCGAAGCCCTGCGTGACACCGGGGCCAGTGTGACGGCCGTCCGCTGTCACCTGGTGACCCCAGAACAAATCCTGCCAAACGTTCTTTGCCCCGTCCGATCGGCAGACAATTCGGAGAGCCTGTGTCGGATGGCCTGCGTCCCCTTCGAATGGGGAGGAGTGTCCGGCATGCTAAAAGTAACTGTCCGCGACGATGCCCCCGTGGACTGCCTCCTGGGGAACGATCTCGAGAGCTCCCCGTGGGCAGCTGTTGAAAGAAGAGAGCATCTGGGGATGTTGGGTCTCCCGGACTGGGCGTGCGTGACCACCCGGTCCATGGCCACCCGCACCATCCCTAGACCGGAAGAACCCGAATGGTCAGCACCTCCTCCCCCGATCGCTCCCGAAGACGACTCCATCCATACCGACCACCCAGAACCAACCCCAGAGGGGTCCGCACAGCCCCCCGAACTTCCCGACCTGGCTCAGTGGCGTCAAGAAGGGGGGCCCACCCAAGAACAATTGCGGCAGGAGCAAAAGACCTGTCCCTCCCTCGAGGGACTGCGACAGCAAGCGCTCGCCCAGGGCCAAGGAGACACCACCGGGGCCCACTGGTTTTATTGGGACAATGATCTCTTGTACAGCGAGCAGAGAATCGCAGAGCTGGGGGCCGGTCGAGTGCTGGTGGTGCCCCTCCACTTCAGAGACTTCCTGTTGAACTTGGCCCATGATGTCCCCCTGGCTGGGCACCTGGGGCAAGACAAAACCTACCACCGCCTGGTGACTCACTTTTTTTGGCCCAAAATGAGAAATGACGTCTCCAACCACTGCCGGTCCTGCCCGACCTGCCAGGCCAGCGGGAAGAGCGGCCGCAAACTCAAGGCACCCCTACAACCATTCCCCGTGGTGACCACCCCGTTCGAAAGGGTGGGAATAGACATTGTGGGGCCCCTGGACCCCCGAACAGCCCAAGGGCATCGCTTCATCCTGGTCCTGGTGGACCACGCCACCCGCTATCCTGAAGCGGTCCCCCTTCGTACTATAACAGCCCCAGTAGTGGGTCGAGCCTTAATGGGGATCTTTTCTCGAGTGGGCTTCCCCCGGGAAGTCGTCAGCGACAGGGGTACGAACTTTATTTCAAAGTATATGAAATCCCTCTGGCAGCAGTGCGGGGTCACTTACCGATTCACAACCCCCTATCACCCCCAGGGAAACGGACTGGTCGAGCGGTTCAACCGCACTCTCAAGGGGATGATCATGGGGCTAGAAGAACCCCTACGCCGCCAGTGGGACGTGCTACTACCGTGCCTCCTCTTCGCCTACCGAGAAGTCCCCCAGAAGTCCCTCGGCTTCAGCCCCTTCGAACTCCTGTGCGGACACCCCGTTCGCGGGCCTCTCAGCCTAGTGAAGGAGGAATGGGAAATGGCCCCCCTAAAAACCCCTCCAGACGTCTACAAGTACCTCCTGACCCTCCGCAATCAGACCCGGAAATTCAGGGAGATCGCCAAAGCCAATCTTGAGGCCAGTCAAGAGGACATGAAGAAGTGATACGATCAACAGGCCTCCTCCATCGAGTTTGAACCGGGTCAGCAGGTATGGGTGATGTCCCCCATCGAACCGTGTGCCTTGCAGGACAAATGGACCGGGCCCTTCAAGGTGATCGAGCGCAAGGGTCCCATCACCTATCTCATCGACCTGGAGTCCCCCCGGAACCCCCTCCGGGTTCTCCACGCCAACAGACTCAAACCCCACTTCGTGTGCTCAGAGCTCAGCCTGCTGATGGCTACCGACAGTGGCGCAGAAGGAGACTCCGAGCCCCTCCCTGACCTACTGAGGACCCGTGAAAGAGATGGTTCGGTGGACGGGGTCCGACTCTCCGAGGCCCTGACCCCAGAGCAGCGTCAAGATTGTCGGGCCCTCCTGCTGCCGTTCGCAAACCTGTTCTCCCTCGCACCCGGAGTCACCTCCTGGTGCCTGCACGACGTGGACACTGGGGACAGTCCTCCTGTCCGACACCGGGCGTACCGAGTACCGGATCGGGTACGTACATGCATCCAAGAAGAAGTCTCCAAGATGCTCGCCCTCGGGTCATCGAACCTTCGGACAGTCCCTGGGCCAGCCCGGTCGTCCTGGTCCCCAAGGCCGCGGCCCCGGGCACCACACCTGAGCTCCGATTCTGCATCGACTATCGGGGGCTGAACGCGGTCACCCGAACCGACGCTCACCCTATCCCCCGAGCAGATGAACTAGTCGACCGCATGGGGGCAGCCCGCTACCTAAGCATCTTCGACCTGACAGCGGGCTACTGGCAGATCGGCCTCACCCCCAGGGCCCAAGAACGTTCCGCTTTCTCCACCCCGGATGGGCACTACCATTTCAGAGTGATGCCATTCGGCATGAAGAACGCTCCAGCCACTTTTCAAAGACTGGTGAACCAGGTATTGGCGGGCCTCGAAGAATTCAGCGCCGCCTACCTGGACGACATCGCGGTATACAGCCGCCACTGGACAGACCACCTCCACCACCTCCGAGAGGTCCTGCAGGCCCTCCAACAGGCCGGCCTCACCATAAAGGCCAGCAAGTGCCAAATCGGCCAGGGGTCCGTGACCTACCTCGGACACCAAGTGGGGAGCGGTCTGGTGGCCCCCCTCCAACTCAAGGTAGCTGCCATTCAGTCCTGGCAACCCCCCGAAACACAAACCGAGGTCCGAGCCTTCCTGGGGCTCACCGGATACTACCGGCGGTTCGTGAAGGACTATGGCAGCATTGTGGGGCCCCTCACGGAACTCACGTCTAAGAACCACCCAAAAAGAGTCAACTGGACTCCCGACTGTCAAGCGGCCTTCGAGAAGCTGAAGGCCGCCATGTGCACCGCTCCTGTGCTCCAGGCCCCCGACTACAGCCGCGAGTTAATCGTTCAGACCGATGCCTCCGACCATGGTATTGGGGCCGTCCTCTCCCAACTGAACCCCGAAGGAGTCGACCAACCAGTGGCCTTCATCAGCAGACGCCTACTGCCCCGAGAACAGCGCTGGAGCACCATTGAGCGAGAGGCCTTCGCAGTAGTATGGGCCCTCAAGAAGCTCCGGCCTTACCTCTTCGGAACCCACTTCCGGGTACAAACAGATCATCGGCCCCTGCAATGGCTCATGCAAATGCGGGGGGAGAACCCCAAACTATTGCGATGGTCCATCTCCCTGCAGGGGATGGACTTCACTGTAGAGCATCGCCCTGGTCAAGACCACGCCAACGCGGACGGCCTGTCCCACTTTTTCCGCCTCGACGAGGAAAGTCCCCAAGAGGATGGGTGACTCTCCCCGCCTTCAGCTGGGGGGGACGCATGTTGGACAGGCCCCATGAAGGGCTCGCTCCCTCCCCGCATGACAGGGCCCTGGTACCGGCCTTCCAGGTACTACCCGCAGAAGCAACCCCCAACCCGTCCCCCATGGGACGTCTGCTCCCGGGAATCCCTGTGTCCCTGGCCTGGGCCACCGTCAGCACCCTTGCCCGGACCAGCCGCCATCTTAGACACTGCGCCACGAGGCCGCGTGGCCTCAGGTCGACCCCAACCCCGGGCCTGGCCAGGTCCCGACATCCCGGCACCACCATCCACCCAGGAGGTGAACGGACCACTTGGCAGGTCAATGGGAGTAAGAAGTGTCGATGGCTCTCTCCCGCCAGGTGCCGATCACCCCCAGCCTCCCCGGGCGCTGGCTCCACCCCCCTGCTGGGTGTCTGGACTCCCTCATCCCGGACCTCCCGACCTCCAAGAGCGAGGGTCCGGACATCAAAGGGCGCCAGACCTATAACTGAGGCAGCCCCAGAACAGGAAGGCAGTTGTATCCTGGAGTCGAGAGACACCGCGACGAACTCATCCTTGACGGACTGCTGGCGCTGCCGCAGCCCTGCCTTGTGAACTATTGTCCTGCCTGCTGGCGCTGCCGCGGCCTTCTGCAACCTTCATCCTCGTGGGACCTGCTGGCGCTGCCGCGGCCCGTGGTCACCTTCATCCTCGTGGGACCTGCTGGCGCTGCCGCGGCCCGTTGTCACCTTCATCCTCGTGGGACCTGCTGGCGCTGCCGCGGCCCATTGCAACCTTCATCCTCATGGGACCTGCTGGCGCTGCCGCGGCCCGTTGTTACCTTCATCCTCGTTGGGACCTGCTGGCGCTGCTGCGGCCCGTTGCCACCTACGACCTCTTCGGGACCTGCTGGCGCTGCCGCGGTCTGACCCGTCCGAACACCGAGCTCGAGGATTGTGAGCTATCACCGTTCCACCGCCGTACCTACGGGTACCAAGACTGTCCCGCTACCCCCTGCCCTAATAGAGACTAGAATTGAGAGGATCATCGTGTCCTGATCTCATTGTATCGTACTACCTTACTTCAAGAACTGCCTATAAAAGGTGTTAATCTGATCTTCGTGTGGTGTCCATCTGTGGGGGGGAAGTTACTTGTCTGTACGATCGCTGGGGACGGCCCTCACCGGAGGCCTCTCCCCTTGTGCTCGGCCGACCCTCCAGGTCCCCGTCTAACGTGGATGGACACAGATAGTAGGACAGAATGAATGGTGAAAGACTGAATAATGGATGAAAGAATGATTACACCTTGTAAACCCCCATTATCTTAAATACATTTTCTATAGATTGACTTTCACATTTATATGAGTCATTGCCTCTATATGATAAGTGTGTGATGTAACGCACTCCAACACCCTGTCCTGCATACTTGGGATGAGTAGCACTATAAAAGAAATTAAATATACATGAGAGGGGGTCTATGTAAAGAGGAGGGTCACCATTCGTGAGTGGTAGAAAGCCCAGACTGGCGGGACCAGGCATCCGGCGTTTCCCTGGGAGGCTGGAAAGGTGGGGCGAGGGGGCTGTTTTGTTACCACAAAAAGACCTGCACAGTTGCTCAAAGCTGTGCGCATACTGAAAAACCATGAAGTGCACAATTGTCTCAACCTAATATAACTTATTTTCACTTGCACTTAAGTGGTTGTCTATTTACTTACTTATATACTATTGCGCAACCTCTTCTGATGTGTCTGTAAAACTTACCTTTTGTCCTGAATTTTGACCTCTTGTCCTGAATTTTTACACTTACAGTCCTGAATTTGCACCCATGCCAGTTGGTCACCCTAGTTCATTAGGGGGCACCAACAAACATTGTTGCACCCAGCACCACCTGCGTTAAAGCCGGCCCTCTCCGGGGAAACACAGGCGCAACCAAATGGCTTGCTCTGGCTACAGGAAACTATTCAGCGAGAGGTACTATGTAGTCACTCCCTTCTTAGGTGTTACCTACATGTATACACAGGAGAGGAGCAGCAGTAGTGCTACATTGCCAAGAAGGTGTTGTAAACCTTCCAGGATCGGATATATTTCATCCGTGATAACAGAGCAACAACCCTGGTGACGTGCAACCGGGATAATATGTCCATGCTGACGCAACAGAGAAACTGGGCTTGAGTGGGAGTGCGTAGCGCGGTCATTTACTGGTGTTCCACGAGGGGGCAGTGTTTAACTCTTGGAGTGGACATTTGTTTCAACACTGACTGCGAATGGATTCGCCTCCTCCCCTGTATCTAATTTCCTTGGTATCTCCCTGTCCCATCCCTAGCGGTCTCAATTTCACGCTATGGTTAGGGGCACTCTCCTGCCATCGCACAAGATAAGGTCTTCTCTCATATATCACTTGAGTAAACACCCCGGGGCCTGACGGAGAGGCAGCAGGACAGACGGGCCCTCCTCCCCCTCCCACCGCCCTCTGCTCAAGCCTCTCCCCCTCCCATCCTTGGGAGTTATTTGGGCATAACTGTTACAGCTGTTATCGGGGCTGGGGTGTGACCTCGGCCTGCCCGATAAGAGTTTGAATTACAGGCTGTAAAGCCGTTTCCTCGTTCCCGGGTCCCCAGGGGTGGCCTTTTCCCCTCACCTCCTCACTGCTCCTCAAGAGACGTTCCCCTCAGAGCACCGGAAAGCGAGACCAACAGACTTTCCTTTTAACTGCGGGCCGAGCACACACTGAGGCGCCCTCAGAAGAGCCCAGTCACACAGAGCCCCCGCTGCCAAAAAACTGCTCAGTGACTTCAAGATTACTATCTATCATAAACAGACTTAAGTGGTTCTGAAGGCCCCCAAAAGGGAACGATAAGATATGTTCATGGTGTTCACAAATAGTACGTGTCCGTGATGCTCACTCACTGTTCTTTAGAATGTGACTTTAGCATCTGAACAGCCAGGCAGGCGGCCCCAAAAGTCGGAAACCAGGTTATTTCATGTCACCATGGACACCACATTCTTTTCGCGGGATTTCCTATTCCATATCTGTTTTCAGGTGTGTTAGCTCAATTGGTGTACTTAACCTGAAACAGGACGTCAACTCCCACAATGCAATAGACTCTAAAAGCAGGCCCAGGACTGGAAACCGTGTTCATATTTACATGAGGTCATCTGGTTACCCTATTATTTATAAAGAACTGCAACCTCTAGAAGGCAAAGACTGCCGTGTTAGAAGAAGCATCTTTGAAAGTGTGTGAGCCAGCGTGAAGATTTGTTTTATTTAGAAGTTTTATAAAGCGCTACAGTCTGCCTAGGTCATATGAATTAGCCAGAAAAGCAGGGGAAAATATAATAATGAATTTTCCACTTAGAGAAATGCACATCAGTCAAGAAGAGGTTTGAGAAGACGTACAGGAGGGCGAGCCAGCAAATCGACAGGGAGAGATGAGCCAAGCCCCGGGTCTGGCTCGGCTCATGTAGCCTGTGCAGGAGCCGAGCCCTGAAAATATTTGCTATGTAAATTAAACAACAAATATATCACGTAAATATTATACATTCTCTTGAAAATCCAGAAAGTGTATTTCTTTAACATGAGGAAGTTTGCGTTCAGAATTGAATGGACACCATGTGTTCAAACAACATGGAGCAAGGTAGCAACCCTACAACACGCATTTACAATGCAACAGTTTCGCCTTTGCAACAGTTAGAGCTATTGGCATTGTAAATGACAAATTTGTCATTTATGTGTTGGTGATGAAAACGGATAAATAAATGGCATTGTCATTTACAATGCCAATAGCTTAATCTCTCGCAAATGCCACACACAGACCCACACCTACACACACACAGACCCACACCTACACACACACAGAGCCACACACAGAGCCACACTTATGTCTACTATAGTCAACAAAAACGTGTCACATCAAAACAAAGATAGAAGGGCTCATGTCAAAATAGAGGATGCTCTTCCAAAACAACTACTCCGTTTTACGTATTATTATTTTAAAACTTCTATCACCTAATGTACATCTCAGCAACAAAAAAAGTTCACAATTATGTACCAAATGTATATATTTGCCAAGGCTTTGCCAAGGCTAGACTCAATGGCTTTGCCAATACTGCTTTTATTAACATTTCAAGACACGGACATGGAGTAAAGTCCAACAGCAGAGTTTACACCTAAAAGAATCCGCTTAAATACTCCAACTTCCACAGAAGCCTGTGGTGACGTACTATTATTAGGAGGTTTACAAGTTTGCGTTTATTGAATGAGACAGAACAACGTCCCACAAAAGCCAGATATGCCAGTCAGTGTAAAAAGTGTAACATGTCTGCTTCAAAAGAGACCAAACTTCAGTGAATTTAATCTGGTAATATTGTCGACAAAAGTACTGTAAAACGTGGAGATTTTAATAAATGATAAATACACAGCATCGTGGAACAGGCTGCTGAAAGTGTAGCGTGCACATTGTATGCCTGCAGCTCGATGGTGGACCTAGCTAAATGCAGAAACACATGGGGAAATGCCCACTGTCCACGTCCATCGTTTGAGGTGACCTGCACTGTCGCCGCTGCCCCCCCCATAGGGTGGCGGCATCACAGATCTGTGCTGTGTGCTGAGCCGTGCAACCACCTGTAGCTGCCAACTCTCCGAGTGCCAGCAGGAAGCACGCCCTCCAGGCCCGACGAGAAGTGTGTGATTCACGGGGCCAAGGCCCCCTGGGCTGGTTTATCAAATAAACATTTCAGTTTTAACTCCTAGAGACCAATCACACACTCCCACGCCTTAACTTAGCGTTAATGTAACGCTAATAAACTGCTGCAGACATCACGTTATTACAAGAAGAATTTGGTTCATATCAAAAACATTTTTAACCTGGAAGCGGGTGCTTGTCCAGTCAAAATCTGAAAACTCAATCAATCAAGACTCGCAGTTTCTGTTTGCACCTTGATTTGGAGGTGAATGAAAACTCTTAACTGGCTGCGAGAGGGAGGCTGATGGTGGCTGTGAGGGGTCAAAAGTGCCACCGAGGTGAGCTGCTCCATTGCACGTTACATTGGAGTGTTTAGGGTAGTTTATTCTTGACTGGTGTAACAATAAAGTTGGTTACAACCGACGAGGAGCAAATTAAACAAAATTACATGGAATTCCTAAACCTCTGCCCCACGTTCCTTCCCTTTAGGGCTAAGCTTATACAACGAAAAACAATGCTAATTGTCTAAGTACATATTGCTGCGGACCTCGGGTTGTCTGATGGAATTTTTAAGCTGAACATAAGCTCCCAAACAGAAGAGACGTGCACACAGCAACACTTCCCTGCGACCCTGTGAAATCACGGCCAAGAAGACGAGCCAGCGATGCACAGAGCCCCCTCCCTGGGGCCCGCTCCGGTTTTATATCAGCCCACCTCTAGCACCCACAACATGGCGCCCTCTACAAGGGCGCATAAATGTTGCCAGTCCCATGTGTACCTGGTGCCGGGCTCGCTCCCAGCCAGCCGCCGCCTCCTTTGCTACTACAGCCGCCGGGAAGCCCAGCCCTAGCAGCGGGGCACACGTCACTGGGCCCGCCTCCTGCCGCCGATGTAACCAATGGGGGACGCCAAGGGGTAGAGACAGATTTCAATTGGCCAATAAGGAGCCTTGTAGTATGGCAGAGGCAAGAAAAACGTATAACATTATTTGGCTCAGTCTAGGTTTTAATAATCCCTCAAGTAAAATAAACACATATATAAGCACACATTATCAGTAAAGTCAGCATTAAACACACATTAACATTAGCAGTTACTAAAAATAAATAATAAAAAGTTCTTACCTCTCATACTCGTAATGAACACAAAAACAAAATGCCGTGACGAAAAAAGGGGCGGGTGACGAAAAAAGGGGGCGGGACTTAAAAAAAGGCACGGGAACACCCCCGATTCGCGTCCGGACGGGGGAAAGAGTGACGGACAACAATGTCGGCCAATGGCTAGTCTCCATTTTTGGAGCTAGCCAATGGTAGACTAAGGCGGGACATTGTCACATAGTGTAGATCAACAGATTTCGCCTGCGCGAACGCTGCAGCGCAGCGGACGCCAGGCGAAACCTAAAAACCCTCTTCCTGACTAAGTTTTATTTTTTTGAGGGGGGGCACTAGAATACACCAATTAATCGATTTCAAATACAATGGAGAAATATACTTTGAAACGACAGGTCTCTGAGCAGCACTATATCAAAGCAACTACTATAGAAATATTTAATTTTGGGAGAATTTAGATAAGGCTACCAGGGTTGCTTGACTGCCATTGGACTCAGATGTAGGCAATGAAGCTGTTGCAAAATTTCTCCGTGCCTACCCCAATCTGATCCTTTAGGCACAGGGTGATGATGGACGAAGTGTTGAATATTGCAAGCACTCACCCCCAGTCAACTGATTTGGGTTTAATCCATCATCATTCTTTGACAAACTCCGCCACCCCAGTTCAGACTGTCAGGAATACGCTCCACAGGATACGGCTGTAGCTCAAAGGGGTCCACCTCCCAATGTTACCAACACCCTGATTGGTATATACATGGAATTCGAACCATTAGGCAAGGGCAAAAACAGGGAAGGGGAAGGGACTGCTGGGATGTTAGGCTCTGAAGGACATAAGCATACAAATAACATTAATCACAACAACAATCATAAATCTCTACTCTCATCAATTCTCGCTATAAAGGTAGTTGCAAAAGGAAGAACGGAAACACACCTCCACATGGGGAACCAAGGTTCAAAATCTCAGCAGAGCAGGAAACATAAAGAAGGTATAAACCCGACTGTACAACACCCAAGAAGAGTTCAAGTTCAAGTTCAAGTTCAGGCATTTGTAAAGCGCACTACTCACCCAGAGGGTCTCAAGGCGCTAGAGAAAGGGGGGGGGGGGGTCACTGTTTATCGAATAGCCAGGTTTTCAGTTCTTTTCTGAAGGCGATGTGGTTCTGAGTAAGGCGGAGGTGGGTGGGGAGTGAGTCCCAGGTCTTGGCAGCTAGGAAGGAGAAGGATCTGCCACCCATGGTGGTTTTTCGGATGCGCGGGACTGCGGCGAGGGCTTGATTGGATGATCTTAGTTGGCGGGTGGGATGGTAGAAGGACAGTCGGGTGTTGAGGCATTCGGGTCCTAGATTATAAAGGGCCTTGTGTGCGTGGGTAAGAAGGCGGAAAGTAATTCTTTTGTTGACGGGAAGCCAGTGGAGGTTTTTTAAGTGACCGGTGATGTGCTCTTGGCGCGGGATGTCTAATATGAGTCTCGCTGATGCGTTTTGGATGCGCTGGAGCTTTTTCTGCAATTTTGATGTAATTCCGGCGTAGAGTGTGTTGCCATAGTCAAGAGAGAACCATTCCTTGAGTTCAGAAGAATGGGCGTGACTAATACTCCTTTAAGCAACCTGGAGAAGTTAGTTGCTAGGGACTTTTGTCTGGCATAGACTTCCTTACTGATCACAACATATTATATCTCCATATATTGCGAATAAAGTTAGCACCACCTTGTAATCCAGACAATGACCTGTGGAAGGTTACAGAACCAAAAGGCAGAAAGGTCTACTTCGACCTAATACACTTGAGGCGCCAAAGTACATTCAAGAACGGTAACGCGTGGCGGAATACACACAGCGTTCCGTTTGTCATCAAAGTTCAAATAGATATTCTTCCAGTCACCTGTAGCAGCCGCTACAAAACACAAAGACCGAATCCTCATGTACATGGAGACTAAGTCGGTAACGTGTGGTCAGCCGACTCACTACGTTCCGCTTAGTGTTCTCAAGCGCAGCCGCGCTTGAGAGAACAACAAAGGAATGTGGAAACCAGCCGGTCTCCACTGCTTCAACGGTAGCACGTGGTCGGATAACACACTGCGCTCCGCTTCAGCCACAGGGGCAGCCGCCCTTTCAAATACCTTCGAGAAGAGGACGCGGGAACTCCAAACAACACCAGGATATCACCGCCGTGCGTCCACTCGCTGAGCAGACCATCCGACGAAGGGAAACGAACACAGAATAATGCGCATGCTCCACAGCGCGAGCAGACAGGAAATACCCCATTGTCGCAAGGGCACATGGGGATTGTAGTTTCAACTCTAGGTAGGCGTGGTGAGAGGCTTCCTGACGGTATGCCCCCCTTCTCAGCGCCTCCTAGGACGGGGTTTAGCAGGAAACCTGGCATGAAAGCGTCGCACAGCCGCAGGAGCATGCACATTGTCACAGGGTTCCCACAAATCATCCTCCGCCGAATACCCTTTCCATGCCACCAGGTACCACAAAGCTCCCGCTTCCACTTAGAGTCACGTATACACTTCACCTCATATTCCTCACCAGCAACGATAATGACCGGAGGGGCGGCCCTACGCACAGGTGATAAGGCAGGCTTCAGTAGGCTTACATGAAAAACCGGATGAATCCGAAGACTACTAGGCAACTGCAGCTTATAGGCCACAGCGTTTACCTTCTTGGTAATCACATACGGTCCAATGAAGCGAGGATGGAATATACTCCGCAGTTTAAACCGGATGTTTTTTGTAGAGAGCCATACTCTGTCTCCCACCTGGAATTCAGGGCCTAAACAACGATGCTTATCCGCCCACCTCTTGTACTCAGATTTGGCCTTGACCAGATGTTTGATGAGCTGTTTTCCTACTGCATGTAATCTTCTCATTCTGCTATACACCGAGGGTTGTTCCGATACGCTATCAGGGATGGACACTGGGAGAATGTTGGCGTCAATCCCATAGGTTGCATAAAAAGGTGATTCCCCAGTCGAACAGTGCCAAGCATTGTTGTAGGCCAATTCGGCCATCCACAACAAGGAAACCCAGGAGTCTTGGGCATCAGATGCAAAACAGCGAAGATATTTCTTGAGTGTCTGATTCAGTCTTTCCGTCTGTCCATCTGTTTGGGGATGGAAACTGGTGGACAAGGAAACCTTAATGTGCAAAGCGGAACACCAGTGTTTCCAAAACCGAGCAATAAACTGAGGTTCTCTATCTGATACTATTACCTCGGGCACTCCATGTAACCTGATGACTTCAGAGAGGATCAACTGGGCTGTTTGCCCTGCTGTTGGTAGATTGACACAAGGAACGAAATGGCCCAGTTTGGTCAGGCTGTCCACCACTACCAGAATAGCGGTTTTTCCTTGATCAGGTGGTAGCCCTGTAACAAAATCCAGGCTGAGGGTTTGCCAGGGTTTTCGAGGAGTAGGCATGACCATGAGTTTCCCTTTCTGTTTACCACTACTGTTCTTGGCGCGAGCACATACCTCGCAGTGAGATACCCATAAGGCAACATCTTTTTTCAGATTGGACCACCAGAAGTGTCTCAGTAACAGATGTACCGTTTTTAGTACACCCTGATGTCCCACCAAAGGAGATATATGGCACCACTGAAAGGCCTCCTTCTGTAATGCTGTGGAGGGCAAAAATAACTGTTTGTCCACAAAAGGCAACCCCTGTCTTATGTGTCTTGTATTGTCCTTGGCAGCCCAGGCAACCCAGAGGGCTAGTGGTTTCGTGTTTCTCACCTTTTCTATGAAAGTTTCAGCACTGAGGACACATATCACCTTTGAGGGAGCAACTATAGATTCCTTAACATGAGGTTCTGAGGAGTTCCCTTCTTCCTGCCGGGACAAGGCATCCGCCTTTCGGTTTTCACTTCCGGGGCGAAAGGTTATGACAAAGTTATATTCTGCGAAGAATAACATCCATCGCATGGTCAGATGTCTGGCTGTCTTCATGTACTGAAGATTGCGATGGTCTGAGTACACTGTAACGGGGTATTCTGTACCCCAAAGATATTGCCTCCATTCCTGAAAATCTCTCTTTATAGCCAGTAATTCCTTTTCAGAAATGGTGTAATTCTTTTCGGCTGGATTAAGCTTCTTGGAAAGGTACGCTACAGGATGTAACTGGCCTGTTTCTGGATCTCTTTGTGACAATATGGCTCCTAAAGCCTCATCGTAAGCATCAGCCTCAACGATGAAGGGAAGTGTCGGATTAGGATGGGCCAAAACAGGAGCTGTGGTAAATGCTTCTTTCAAACACACAAAGGAAGCATCGGCTTCCGGAGACCAATGAAAACTCACTCCCTTTCGAAGCAGGCGAGTCAAAGGCACTGCCACCTGTGAAAACCCCACAATAAAGCGTCTGTAGGAATTTGCGAAGCCCAGAAAGCCTTGGACCTCTTTCACGTTCTTGGGCGTATGCCATTCTTGTACAGCTAATACTTTACGGTCAGACATGCGTAACCCTTCAGGGTGGAGCATTACCCCCAAAAATTCAACAGACGTAACACCAAATTCGCACTTGATTAACTTGCAGTAAAGCTTGTGTTCTCTCAATCTTTGAAGTACTAGAATAACATGGTTGGTATGTGTATGTATCTCATCAGAATAAATCAGGATGTCATCAATATACACCACTACGCATACATCAATGAGTTCTCTTAGGACATCATTTAAGAAAAACTGAAATGCGGCAAGGGCATTGCAGAGCCCAAAAGGCATCACCAAATACTCGTACAAGCCGTAGTGGGTCTTAAAAGCTGTTTTCCACTCGTCCCTTTCCCTGACGCGAACCAAATTATAAGCCCCCCGCAAATCAAGTCTGGTGTAAATCTTTGCAGTGCGAACCTGATCTAGCAAAACAGAAATCAGGGGAAGTGGATATCGATTGCGGATAGTGATCTTGTTCAGCCTACGATAGTCCACACAGGCCCTCAGATCACCATTCGCCTTTGAGATGAAAAACAAAGAGGAAGCTGAAGGTGAACGGGATGGACGGATGAAACCTATGCGTACGTAGTGGTCCAAGTATTCCTTAAGGTCTCAGGTACGGATAGGGCATAAACCCTACAGGTAGGAACAACAGCTCCATCCACCAGATCAATACGACAATCATAATCTCTGTGTGGAGGGAGATGTTCGGCAATAATTTCACTAAACACATCTTGATAATCATTATAGCACGGAGGCAACATCACTTCTTGCTCAGCTGCGGTTGCTACGCAGTACGAGTTCAACATTGCTATCACTTGTGTGTCATGATTTGCTATGATATGTTCTTGACATCTCGAATCTAGAAACTGCAATGTTTTTTCCCTCCATTGCACCGAGGGATTGTGGTGGCTAAGCCAGGGCATCCCCAGAATCACCTCGTACTGTGGTGCTTCGATAATATTCAGTCTGATCTCTTCCCTCTGTGTACCTCCGCTCACTGGTATGGATAGATACAGAAGTTCTGTCTGTTCTGTAATGAGGCCTGACTTTAGGGGTTTACCATCTACCGCCCATACTTCCTCGGGGCGATCCCTGCGCACTCTATGCAGCTTCAGGGTGGACACCAACCCGCTATCCACAAAATTCCCAGTGGCACCAGAATCCACCATGACCATCACTTGATGTATCTGATCCTGTCTTTCAAGGGTCATGGGCAGCAAAATGTGGGACTCATGATCCCTTATGATGGAGGCAGTAAGAGAAGGAACTTTCCAGTTGGTCTCCTCCCTTAAGCTAGGGGCATGTTCTTCATCTACTACAGTAGAAGCCGCCACCTTCTTACTCCTTGCCCAAGTTCCTGAATTTCTTGGTTTCACAGGACATTCTTTAACGTAATGTCCTTTCTTTCCGCAATACATACACTGGCCCAGGACTCTACGGCTTTCTCTTTCTGCTCTTGATAGAGGCGCTCTTACTGCCCCGATCTCCATAGGTTCACTGCTAGGTTCGGGAGGGTTACTGGTCTTACGTGGGGTATAGTCTGGTCTGTAATAGCCCCGCTCACTCTTACGCCTTTCTCCTCCTCTCTCTGTAAGCCTACCATCCAACCTAAGGGAAAGGTTGATCATATCCGTAAAAGTGAGCGGTTGAGGGTCTATTTGGGCAATGACGTCTTTAAGGCCTTCTCTCAACCCCTGGTAATATAGAGACATTCTCTTCTCTTCTGGCCATGCTGTCTCAGCCACCAGCCTATTAAAGGTAGTGAGATAAGAAACCAACTCCTGCCTTCCTTGCTTTAGCTCTAAGAGTTCTCTATCAGCGCTATATGTGGTTGCTCTCCTGTTGAACACTTTCTCAAACTCTGTACGAAAAGCCGTCCAATCGTTCAGGATGGCATCATCTCTACGTACAAAAGGTACTGCCCAATTGGCAGCGTCCCCACTTAAATATGGTATGGCAAAAGCTACCCTTGAATGGTTGGTAGGAAAAGAGGATGGTCTGCAGGAAAAATGCATCATGATCTGCGTTAAATAAACCTGTGTCTTTAACGGGTCCCCTGAAAACCTTTCAGGGGCTGCCAGGGGTATAGGAGGGGGTACCGTGACCTGAATTTGAGGAGCGGTGGAGGAAGCATCAAAAGGATTCCTGGTTAACCTATCCACCTTTTCCTTTAAGGCAGCAGTCTCGTTTTTAGAGGAAAGCAGTTCCTGCTGTACCACTACCAACGCTTGGAAAACATCGTCCATGGTAGCCATGACCCCTATACAACCGTATCAGGTGGAGCACTATTCGTGGGCGCGTTATTCTGTCAGGAATACGCTCCACAGGATACTGCTGTAGCTCAAAGGGATCCACCTCCCAATGTTACCAGCACCCTGATTGGTATATACAGGGAATTCGAACCATTAGGCGAGGGAAAAAACAGGGAAGGGGAAGGGACTGCTGGGATGTTAGGCTCTGAAAGACATAAGCATACAAATAACATTAATCACAACAACAATCATAAATCTCTACTCTCATCAATTCTCGCTATAAAGGTAGTTGCAAAAGGAAGAACGGAAACACACCTCCACATGGGGAACCAAGGTTCAAAATCTCAGCAGAGCAGGAAACATAAAGAAGGTATAAACCCGACTGTACAACACCCAAGAAGAGAGAACCATTCCTTGAGTTCAGAAGAATGGGTGTGACTAATACTCCTTTAAGCAACCTGGAGAAGTTAGTTGCTAGGGACTTTTGTCTGGCATAGACTTACTTGCTGATCACAACATATTATATCTCCATATATTGCGAATAAAGTTAGCACCACCTTGTAATCCAGACAATGACCTGTGGAAGGTTCCAGAATCAAAAGGCAGAAAGGTCTACTTCGACCTAATACACTTGAGACGCCAAAGTACAATCAAGAACGGTAACGCGTGGCGGAATACACACAGCTTTCCGTTTGTCATCAAAGTTCAAATAGCTATTCTTCCAGTCACCTGTAGCAGCCGCTACAAAACACAAAGACCGAATCCTCATGTACATGGAGACTAAGTCGGTAACGTGTGGTCAGCCGACTCACTACGTTCCGCTTAGTGTTCTCAAGCGCAGCCGCGCTTGAGAGAACAACAAAGGAATGTGGAAACCAGCCGGTCTCCACTGTTTCAACGGTAGCGCGTGGTCGGATAACACACTGCGCTCCGCTTCAGCCACAGGGGCAGCCGCCCTTCCAAATACCTTCGAGAAGAGGACGCGGGAACTCCTAACAACACCAGGATATCACCGCCGTGCGTCCACTCGCTGAGCAGACCATCCGACGAAGGGAAACGAACACAGAATAACGCACATGCTCCACATCGCGAGCAGACAGGAAATACCCCATTGTCGCAAGGGCACATGGGTATTGTAGTTTCAACTCTAGGTAGGCGCGGTGAGAGGCTTCCTGACACAGACGTGGCCATATGCAAATCAGTCTGACCCTGTGATTCATGGGAACAGTCCAGCCCGAACTGCCAAGCCATGTCTTCCCTGTACTGGAAGCAAGCCTTCTGGGACCGGTTTCTGTCTTTTCAGCCGTCATCAGCCAGGCTAGCTTGAATCCAGTGGCAAAGTGAGCAAGGGACCCACGTCTGGGCATACCCTACCAACTTAGGGCGAGCAAAGCAAAACCAAAGGGGTATGATGGATGGAGTGTTGCGCATTGCAAGTACTCAACCCCAGTCAACTGATCTGGGTTTAATCCATCATCATTCTTTAGCTCACTCTGCCACCCAAGATCAGACGTGGCCATATGCAAATCAGTCTGACCCTGTGCCTCATGGGATCAGCCTAGCCCAAAACTGCCAAGCCATGCCTTCCCTGGACCGGAAGCAAGCATCCTGGGATGGGTTTCTGGCTAATCAGCCGACATCAGCCAGGCTAGCTTGAATCTAGTGGCAAAGTGAGCAAGGGACCCACGTCTGGGCATACCCTGCCAACTTAGGGCGAACAAAGCAAAACCAAAGGGGGATGATGGACGGAGTGTTGAGCATTGCAAGCACTCACCCCCAGTCAACTGATCTGGGTTTAATTCATCATCATTCTTTAGCTCACTCCGCCTCCCAAGTTCAGACGTGGCCATATGTAAATCAGTCTGACCCTGTGCCTCATGGGAACAGCCCAGCCCGAACTGCCAAGCCATGTCTACCCTGGATCGGAAGCAAGCATCCTGGGACGGGTTTCTGGCTAATCAGCCGACATCAGCCAGGCTAGCTTGAATCTAGTGGCAAAGTGAGCAAGGGACCCACGTCTGGGCATACCCTGCCAACTTAGGGCGAACAAAGCAAAACCAAAGGGGGATGATGGACGGAGTGTTGAGCATTGCAAGCACTCACCCCCAGTCAACTGATCTGGGTTTAATCCATCATCATTCTTTAGCTCACTCCGCCACCCCAATTCAGACGTGGCTACATGCAAATCAGTCTGACCCTGTTCCTCATGGGAACAGCCCAGCCCGAACTGCCAAGCCATGTCTTCCCTAGACCGGAAGCAAGCATCCTGGGATGGGTTTCTGGCTAACCAGCCATCATCAGCCAGGCTAGATTGAATCCAGTGGCAAAGTGAGCAAGGAACCCACGTATGGGCATACCCTACCAACTAAGGGCGAACAAAGCAAAACCAAAGGGGGGTGATGGACGGAGTGTTGCACATTGCAAGCATTCTCCCCCAGTCAACTGATCTGGGTTTAATCCATCCTCATTCTTTAGCTCACTTCGCCACCCCAGTTCAGACGTGGCCATATGCAAATCAGTCTGACCCTGTGCCTCATGGGAACAGCCCCGCCCGAACTGCCAAGCCATGTCTTCCCTGGACCGCAAGCAAACATCCTGGGACAGGTTTCTGGCTAATCAGCCGTCATCAGCCAGGGTAGCTTGAATCAGTGGCAAAGTGAGCAAGGGACCCACGTCTGGGCATACCCTGCCAACTTAGGGCGAACAAAGCCAAACCAAAGGGGGATGATGGACGGTGTGTTGAGCATTGCAAGCACTCACCCCCAGTCAACTGATCTGGGTTTAATCCATCATCATTCTTTACCTCACTCCGCCACCCCAGTTCAGACATGGCCATATGCAAATCAGTCTGACCCTGCGCCTCATGGGAAAAGCCCCGCCCGACTGCCAAGCCATATTTTCCCTGGACTGGAAGCAAGCATCCTGGGACGGGTTTCTGGCTAATCAGCCGTCATCAGCCAGGCTAGCTTGAATCCAGTGGCAAAGTGAGCATTGGACCCACGTCTGGGCATACCCTGCCAACTTAGGGCGAACAAAGCTAAACCAAAAGGGGATGATGGACGGAGTGTTGAGCATTGCAAGCACTCACCCCCAGTAAACTGATCTGGGTTTAATGCATCATCATTCTTTAGCTCACTCGGCCACCCCAGTTCAGGCGTGGCCATATGCAAATCAGTCTGACCCTGTGCCTCATGGGAACAGCCCAGCCCGAACTGCCAAGCCATGTCTTCCCTGGACCGGAGGCAAGCATCCTGGGATGGGTTTCTGGCTACTCAGCCGTCATCAGCCAGGCTAGCTATAATCTAGTGGCAAAGTGAGAAAGGGACCCACGTCTGGGCATACCCTGCCAAATTAGGGCGAACAAAGCAAAACCAAAGGGGTATGATGGATGGAGTGTTGAGCATTGCAAGCACTCACCCCCAGTCAACTGATCTGGGTTTAATCCATCATCATTCTTTAGCTCACTCCGCCACCCCAGTTCAGACATGGCCATGTGTAAATCAGTCTGAACCTGTGCCTCATGTGAACATCCCAGCCTGAACTGCCAAGCCATGTCTTCCCTGGACCGGAACAAGCATTCTGGGACAAGTTTCTGGCTCATCAGCCAGGCTAGATTGAATCCAGTGGCAAAGTGACCAAGGGACTTACGTCTGGGCATACCCTGCCAACTTAGGGCGAACAAAGCAAAACCAAAGGGGAATAATGGACGGATTATTGAGCATTGCAAGCACTCACCCCCAGTCAACTGATCTGGGTTTAATCCATCATCATTCTTTAGCTCACTCCGCAACCCAAGTTCAGACGTGGCCATATCAAATCAGTCTGACCCTGTGCCTCATGGGAACAGCCCAGCCTGCACTGCCAAGCCATGTCTTCCCTGGACCAGAAGCAAGCATCCTGGGACAGTCTTCTGGCTAATCAGCCATCATCAGCCAGGCTAGCATGAATCCAGTGGCAAAGTGAGCAAGGGACCCACGTATGGGCATACCCTGCCAACTTAGGGCGCACAAGGCAAAACCAAAGGGGGATGATGGAGGTAGTGTTGAGCATTGCAAGCACTCACCCCCCAGTCAACTGATCTGGGATTAATCCATCATCATTCTTTACCTCACTCCGCCACCCCAGTTCAGATGTGACCATATGCAAATCAGTCTGACCCTGTGCCTCATGGGAACACGCCGGCCCGAACTGCCAAGCCATGTTTTCCCTGGACTGGAAGCGAGCATCCTGGGATGGGTTTCTGGCTAATCAGCCGTTATCAGCCAGGCTAGCTTGAATCCAGTGGCAAAGTGAGCAAGGGACCCACGTCTGGGCATACCCTGCCAACTTAGGGCGAACAAAGCAAAACCAAAGGGGGATGATGGACGGAGTGTTGAGCATTGCAAGCACTCACCCCCAGTCAACTGATCTGTGTTTAATCCATTATCATTCCTTAGCTCACCTCGCCACCCCTGTTCAGGTGGGGCCATATGCAAATCAGTCTGACTCTGTGCTTCATGGGAACAGCCCTGCCCGAACTGCCAAAGCAATGTCTTCCCTGGACCGGACGCAAGAATACTGGGATGGGTTTCTGGCTACTCAGCCGTCATCAGCCAGGCTAGCTTGAATCCAGTGGCAAAGTGAGAAAGGGACCCAGGGCTGGGCATACCCTGCCAACTTAATGCGAACAACGCAAAACCAAAGGGGGGATGATGGACGGAGTGTTGAGCATTGCAAGCACTCACCCCCAGTCAACTGATCTGGGTTTAATCCATCATCATTTTTTAGCTCACTCCACCACCCCAGTTCAGACGTGGCCATATGCAAATCAGTATGACCCTGTGAATTGTAGAACCGGCTTTTCGGAGACCCCTCCCCACTAGCAGAGTCAAAGCCAGCGGTGCAGGGGACACCTAGAATCTACGGGTTCTTCTTGCTTGAATCATACATTACCAAAGAGACCAGGACAACCAGCCGTGGAGGGTAGTAAGTTATTTATTAGCTTGAGCTAAGGACAGGGTCCCAGAATGGTGTTAAGACAATTCTACGGAGACTGCTGCTTTACTCCGCAGCGCACACATATTGATAGCGCTAGCCATGCCCATTTACACAATACAAAGTTCCTCATTTTGACAAGTTCCTCATCAGACAAGTTCTTTGTCATTCTTATGTGGCGCAATCGTGGCCAGGGGACCTCTGTCTCTGATTGCACAATGTACACAGCCTCGTGCGTACTTGCCCAATTGGTGTGGTCATGGGGCACAGCTACGTGCTTCCTCTATCAGTTGGTGTGGTCACGGTGCACAGGAGTTGCTCGTGACAGGCTGAGTTACCAACAATGGACAGGATGTGACTGAGTCTCTGGCATAACTGGGGGGGTGAGGCACACAGGCAGCTTCTCGGAATCGGCTCGACTACAAGGAGCGGGGAGGGTTGTGCATGTTCCAACAGGGACGTGGAAAACAATTCTTCACCAGGTTGCCGAGAGCATGGCAACACAAAATGGAGTCATGTGGGTCATTTTAAAATACAGTTCAACAGCCTCATGGGAACAGCCCTGCCCCAACTGCCAAGCCATGTCTTCCCTGGACTGGACACAAGGATCCTGGGACCAGTTTCTGGCTCATCAGCCAGGCTAGCTCGAATCCAGTGGCAAAGTGAGCAAGGGAACTACTTCTGGGCATACCCTGCCAACTTAGGGCGAACAAAGCAAAACCAAAGGGGGATGATGGATGGAGTGTTGAGCATTGCAAGCACTCACCCCCAGTCAACTGATCTGGGTTTAATCCATCATCATTCTTTAGCTCACTCTGCCACCCCAGTTCAGACATGGCCATGTGTAAATCAGTCTGAACCTGTGCCTCATGTGAACAGCCCAGCATGAACTGCCAAGCCATGTCTTCCCTGGACCAGAAGCAAGCATCCTGGGACAGGCTTCTGGCTAATCAGCCATCATCAGCCAGGCTAGCTTCAATCCAGTGGCAAAGTGAGCAAGGGTCCCACGTATGGGCATACCCTGCCAACTTAGGGCGAACAAAGCAAAACCAAAGGGGGATGATGGACGAAGTGTTGAGCATTGCAAGCACTCACCCCCCAGTCAACTGATCTGGGTTTAATCCATCATCATTCTTTACCTCACTCCGCCACCCCAGTTCAGATGTGGCCATATGCAAATCAGTCTGACCCTGTGCCTCATGGGAACACGCCGGCCCGAGCTGCCAAGCCATGTTTTCCCTGGACTGGAAGCAAGCTTCCTGGGATGGGTTTCTGGCTAATCAGCCGTTATCAGCCAGGCTAGTTTGAATCCAGTGGCAAAGTGAGCATTGGACCCACGTCTGGGCATACCCTGCCAACTTAGGGCGAACAAAGCAAATCCAAAGGGGGATGATGGACGGAGTGTTGAGCATTGCAAGCACTCACCCCAGTCAACTGATCTGGGTTTAATCCATCATCATTCTTTAGCTCTCTCCGCCACCCCAGTTCAGGTGTGGCCATATGCAAATCAGTCTGATTCTGTGCCTCATGGGAACAGCCCTGCCCGAACTGCCAAAGCAATGTCTTCCCTGGACCGGAAGCAAGCATCCTGGGACGGGTTTCTGGCTAATCAGCCATCATTAGCCAGGCTAGCTTGAATCCAGTGGCAAAGTGAGCAAGGGACCAACGTCTGGGCATACCCTGCCAACTTAGGGCGAACAAAGCAAAACCAAAGGGGGATGATGGACGGAGTGTTGAGCATTGCAAGCACTCACCCCCAGTCAACTGATCTGTGTTTAATCCATTATCATTCTTTAGCTCACTTCGCCACCGCACTTCAGGCGTGGCCATATGCAAATCAGTCTGACCCTGTGCCTCATGGGAACAGCCCAGCCCGAACTACCAAGCCATGTTTTCCCTGGACCGGAAGCAAGCATCCTGGGCTGGGTTTCTGGCTATTTAGCCGTCATCAGCCAGGCTAGCTTGAATCCAATGGCAAAGTGAGAAAGGGACCCACGTCTGGGCATACCCTGTCAACTTAATGCGAACAACGCAAAACCAAAGGGGGATGATCGACGGAGTGTTGAGCATTGCAAGCACTCACCCCCAGTCAACTGATCTGGGTTTAATTCATCATCAATCTTTAGCTCACTCCACCACCCCAGTTCAGACGTGGATATGCAAAGCAGTATGACCCTGTGAATTGTAGAACCGGCTTTTTGGAGACCCCTCCCTACTAGGAGAGTCAAAGCCAGCGGTGCAGGGGACACCTAGAATCTACGGGTTCTTCTTGCTTGAATCATACATTACCAAAGAGACCAGGACAACCAGCCGTGGAGGGTAGTAAGTTATTTATTAGCTCGAGCTAAGGACAGGGTCCCAGAATGGTACAAAGACAATTCTACGGAGACTGCTGCTTTACTCCGCAGCGCACACATATTTATAGCGCTAGCCATGCCCATTTACACAATACAAAGTTCCTCATTTTGACAAATTCCTCATCAGACAAGTTCTTTGTCATTCTTATGTGGCGCAATCGTGGCCAGGGGACATCTGTCTCTGATTGCACAATGTACACAGCCTCGTGCATACTTGCCCAATTGGTGTGGTCATGGGGCACAGCTTCGTGCTTCCTCTATCAGTTGGTGTGGTCACGGTGCACAGGAGTTGCTCGTGACAGGCTGAGTTACCAACAATGGACAGGATGTGACTGAGTCTCTGGCACAACTGGGGGGGTGAGGCACACAGACAGCTTCTCGGAATCGGCTCGACCACAAGGAGCGGGGAGGGTTGTGCATGTTTCAACAGGGACGTGGAAAGCAATTCTTCACCAGGTTGCCGAGGACATGGCAACACAAAATGGAGTCATGTGGGTCATTTTAAAAAACATTTCAACAGCCTCATGGGAACAGCCCCGCCCGAACTGCCAAGCCATGTCTTCCCTGGACTGGACACAAGGATCCTGGGACCAGTTTCTGGCTCATCAGCCGTCATCAGCCAGGCTAGCTTGAATCCAGTGGCAAAGTGAGCAAAGGAACTACTTCTGGGCATACCCTGCCAACTTAGGGCGAACAAAGCAAAACCAAAGGGGGATGATGGACGGAGTGTTGAACATTGCAAGCACTCTCCCCCAGTCAACTGATCTGGGTTTAATCCATCATCATTCTTTAGCTCACTCCGCCACCCCAGTTCAGACATGGCCATATGCAAATCAGTCTGATCCTGTGCCTCATGGGAACAGCCCCGCCTGAACTGCCAAGCCATGTCTTCCCTGGACCGCAAGCAAACATCCTGGGACAGGTTTCTGGCTAATCAGCCGTCATCAGCCAGGGTAGCTTGAATCAGTGGCAAAGTGAGCAAGGGACCCACGTCTGGGCATACCCTGCCAACTTAGGGCGAACAAAGCCAAACCAAAGGGGGATGATGGACGGTGTGTTGAGCATTGCAAGCACTCACCCCCAGTCAACTGATCTGGGTTTAATCCATCATCATTCTTTACCTCACTCCGCCACCCCAGTTCAGACATGGCCATATGCAAATCAGTCTGACCCTGCGCCTCATGGGAACAGCCCCGCCCGACTGCCAAGCCATATTTTCCCTGGACTGGAAGCAAGCATCCTGGGACGGGTTTCTGGCTAATCAGCCGTCATCAGCCAGGCTAGCTTGAATCCAGTGGCAAAGTGAGCATTGGACCCACGTCTGGGCATACCCTGCCAACTTAGGGCGAACAAAGCTAAACCAAAAGGGGATGATGGACGGAGTGTTGAGCATTGCAAGCACTCACCCCCAGTCAACTGATCTGGGTTTAATGCATCATCATTCTTTAGCTCACTCCGCCACCCCAGTTCAGGCGTGGCCATATGCAAATCAGTCTGACCCTGTGCCTCATGGGAACAGCCCAGCCTGAACTGCCAAGCCATGTCTTCCCTGGACCAGAGGCAAGCATCCTGGGATGGGTTTCTGGCTACTCAGCCGTCATCAGCCAGGCTAGCTATAATCTAGTGGCAAAGTGAGAAAGGGACCCACGTCTGGGCATACCCTGCCAAATTAGGGCGAACAAAGCAAAACCAAAGGGGGATGATGGATGGAGTGTTGAGCATTGCAAGCACTCACCCCCAGTCAACTGATCTGGGTTTAATCCATCATCATTCTTTAGCTCACTCCGCCACCCCAGTTCAGACATGGCCATATGCAAATCAGTCTGATCCTGTGCCTCCTAGGAACAGTCCAGCCCGAACTGCCAAGCCATGTCTTCCCTGGACCGGAAACAAACATCTTAGGACCGGTTTCTGGCTCATCAGCCTTCATCAGCCAGGCTAGATTGAATCCAGTGGCAAAGTGACCAAGGGACTTACGTCTGGGCATACCCTATCAACTTAGGGCGAACAAAGCAAAAGCAAAGGTGCTCAAAGATTTGATGGGGAAACGGGCAACCTCGCTGCAAATCTGCACGGACTCTCATTGTGAAAGTCTGGCTTCCTTTTTCGTGGAGAAGGTGCAGGCAATCTATCGAGGATTTATACCATCTGTACTCGAGGATGAACCTAGTGACGTGAAGGTTTCGGTTTCCGAAACTCTGTCCTCCTTGCTTGTCATGTCTGTTGAGGTTTTTGACACTCTGAGCCTCAAAATTAAATCTGGTTCTCCCTTAGATCCGCTGAAGCCGGAGCTTATGGCTCTTCTCCCGCCCCTCTGCCGCGAGCCCATACGGGACTTGATTAATCTTTCGCTCAGCGAGGGCGTGGTTCCTTCCTCCTGGAAGCAAGCAGTGGTTAGCCCCATTTTGAAGAAGCCCAGCCTTGACCCCCTGCTTCCTGAGAACTATCGGCCCATCTCTCTCCTGCCTTGGACCGCCAAGGTCACTGAGGCACACGTGAACTCCATCTTGTCTGCCCACCTCTCTCGTAATAATATCCTTGACGAGAGTCAGAATGGTTTTCGCGCACAACACAGCACTGAAACTGCTCTGCTCTTTATGACCGAGCACTTGTGTTCAGTGCTGGATGCGGGGCAGACAGCGGCGCTCCTCTTGTTAGACCTGAGCGCCGCGTTCGACACGGTGTCTCATGACATTCTGATGCGGCGCCTAGAGGAAGTGGGTATTGAGGGGAAGGCTCTTCAATGGTTCCGCTCTTTCCTTTCGGACCGGTTTTTCAAAGTGGCCATTCCACCTGGTCAGTCCTCTTTCCATCCTTTGGGACTGGGAGTCCCTCAGGGCTCTGCGTTGAGCCCCACTTTGTTCAACCTGTATGTGAAACCGCTGGCTGCTGTCGTCAGACAATGTGGCTTAACCATGACATCGTACGCCGACGACACGCAGCTGGCGGTGACACTCAGTGGGGACCCTGAGGTGACGGCGCCCAGATTCCGTGCAGGACTAATAGCTGTGGCAAACTGGATGCGCAGTAATTGCTTACAGCTAAATGCTAAGAAAACCGAGGTCCTGATTCTAGGGAAGCTGGCGGAACTTTGGGGAGATCAGTGGTGGCCTCCTGAGTTGGGGGTGTCCCCCGTCCCAGCGGCCGAAGTTAAGAACCTGGGGGTCTGGCTGGATTCTAGCCTTTCTTTTACCAGCCACACAAAGAAGATTGCAGCCACCTGTTATGGTATTCTGCGAGGACTGCGTCCAGTCCTCAAATTCTTCGACCCTCCTACTCGGCAACTGGTGGTCCAGGCCTCCATCCTCTCTCGGCTGGACTACGGGAGTGCACTGCTGCTTGGAGTAAATCAGGCTGAGGCTACTAGGCTACAGATGGTGCAGAATGCCGCTGCGCGGGCCATTGTTGGCCTCCCGAGACGTTGCTCTGTCTCTGCAGTCCTGACATCCCTTCACTGGCTGCCAGTCAGACAGAGAATCAAATTCAAGGCTCTCTGTCTGACATTTAAGATCCTGAAACTCTCGTCGCCTCCTGCCCTTGTGGGCCTTGTCTCTCTCTATGTCCCCGCGCGGTCTCTCAGGTCTGAATCTCTTCTTCTGGCGATTAAGCCTAGGTTCAGACTGAGTAGGATGGGAGGTCGCTCCTTTTGTGTTTTAGCGGCTGGATTATGGAACTCCCTCCCTGTCCATATTCGTGCCCTAAATAGCCTGACTCTCTTTAGATGCGCTATAAAAACCCACCTGTTTGCCTCCACTGACTGATTCCCTCTTTTCTCAGCATCGATCTGTTGTGTTGTGGTTCTTGATCAGTATCAAAACAACAGTGGTCCTAGACCTATTAATTATACAGGTTAACTTAAATCAATAATTTCAACAATTTTTGGTAGAGCAACCACAGTCCATCCGCTCTATCGTACTAGAAAAAACTTTTTTTGTACCACACAAAAAACCTAAACCACCAATCAGAGATTACTTTTAATTTATTAACTCATTCATCATATTTCTGAATATTTTTTGAGTTTTTTCAGTTCATATTATACACAATTACTTCATTTCATTTCAAAAATTGATAAAAACACATAGAGGTTGCCCGAGAAAAAGGTTAGTGCGAAAGAGGTGCTCAAGAGTGTGGACGCAAGTGAACGGAAAAGAAAACAAAATTAAAGAGTGTAGAAACAACTATTCACATTATTTACAAAGCAATAACAAACTTTCTGCTCAGTCATATTTGAACCCTGGCCAACTGGTTTAAAGTTTTTTTAGAGGGTTTTTTTTAAATTAGACGTATGTCTGAAAATTATTTGGCACTATATACAATTCTTAAGTTGGTCCAAGGGTAATGAGGGGTAATGTCGACGTTTCGACTCGTCTTATGCCCAACCGGTGATTTGAACCTTGGGATTGCGAGTCTTCATCAGGACTGGAGAATGTACGTGGGCAACCAAGGGATAATAGTGACCCCTTCAATAGGATGAAAGACAAAGGACGTGGTCCTGAATTCCAACTTTCCTATCAATACTTCTTATTATGTGGATTCCATTGTTACCACATCTCGATGAGGTTTCAAAGTTTCATGCAGGCACCATGGTAAAAATTACCTTAGAAAATTGGAGTAATTCGCACTTTCTAGAAAGCTCCAGTCGTTAAGTCAGGTAGCTTATCAGCGCATAGGCGTGCCTATTCCTCGGTTCGAGATTCTGTCTGCCAGTGATTGCAGCCGGTCAAACCTCGCCTGCTCCGTGGACTCCGTGGACGCGGCAGACAGAATCTCGAACCGAGGAATAGGCACGCCTATGCGCTGATAAGCTACCTGACTTAACGACTGGAGCTTTCTAGAAAGTGCGAATTACTCCAATTTTCTAAGGTAATTTTTACCATGGTGCCTGCATGAAACTTTGAAACCTCATCGAGATGTGGTAACAATGGAATCCACATAATAAGAAGTATTGATAGGAAAGTTGGAATTCAGGACCACGTCCTTTGTCTTTCATCCTATTGAAGGGGTCACTATTATCCCTTGGTTGCCCACGTACATTCTCCAGTCCTGATGAAGACTCGCAATCCCAAGGTTCAAATCACCGGTTGGGCATAAGACGAGTCGAAACGTCGACATTACCCCTCATTACCCTTGGACCAACTTAAGAATTGTATATAGTGCCAAATAATTTTCAGACATACGTCTAATTTAAAAAAAAACCTCTAAAAAAACTTTAAACCAGTTGGCCAGGGTTCAAATATGACTGAGCAGAAAGTTTGTTATTGCTTTGTAAATAATGTGAATAGTTGTTTCTACACTCTTTAATTTTGTTTTCTTTTCCGTTCACTTGCGTCCACACTCTTGAGCACCTCTTTCGCACTAACCTTTTTCTCGGGCAACCTCTATGTGTTTTTATCAATTTTTGAAATGAAATGAAGTAATTGTGTATAATATGAACTGAAAATCGCAAAAAATATTCAGAAATATGATGAATGAGTTAATAAATTAAAAGTAATCTCTGATTGGTGGTTTAGGTTTTTTGTGTGGTACAAAAAAAGTTTTTTCTAGTACGATAGAGCGGATGGACTGTGGTTGCTCTACCAAAAATTGTTGAAATTATTGATTTAAGTTAACCTGTATAATTAATAGGTCTAGGACCACTGTTGTTTTGATACCGGTAAATGCCCAGGTCCATACCTTATGGGTTACCCCATTTTCTTGGTGGTTCTTGATCAGGCGCCAGGACGCCCCTTTGCTGGGGCAGCTGTGCGCCTAATAAAAGTTATTAACATAACATAACATAACATGATGGACGGAGTGTTAAACATTGCAAGCACTCACCTCCAGTCAACGGATCTGGGTTTATTCCATCATCATTCTTTAGCTCACTCTGCCACCCCAGTTCAGATGCAAATCAGTCCGACCCTGTGGCTCATGGGAACAGTCCAGCCCGAACTGCCAAGCCATGTCTTCCCTGGATCGGAAACAAGGATCCTGGGACCAGCTTCTGGCTAATCAGCCGTCATCAGCCAGGCCAGCTCAAATCCAGTGGCAAAGTGAGCAAGGGACCCACGTCTGGGCATACCCTGCCATCTTAGGGCGAACAAAGCAATACCAAAGGGGGATGATGGACGGAGTGTTGAACATTGCAAGCACTCACCCCCACTCAACTGATCTGGGTTTAAACCATCATCATTCTTTAGCTCAATCCACCAGCCCAGTTCAGACATGGCCATATGCAAATCAGTCCGACCCTGTGCCTCATGGGAACAGTCCAGCCCAAACTGCCAAGCCATGTCTTCCCTGGACCGGAAACACGCATCTTGGGACCGGTTTCTGGCTTATCAGCCGTCATTAGCCAGGCTAGCTCGAATCCAGTGGCAAAGTGAGCAAGGGACCCACGTCTGGGCATACCCTGGCAAATTAGGGCGAACAAAGCAAAGCCAAGGGGGATGATGGATGGAGGGTTGAACATTGCAAGCACTCACCCCCAGTCTACTGATCCGGGTTTAATCCAGAATCATTCTTTAGCTCACTCCGCCACCCCAGTTCAGACATGGCCACATGCAAATCAGTCCGACCCTGTGCCTCATGCGAACAGTCCAGCCCGAACTGCCAAGCCATGTCTTCCCTGGACCAGAAACATACATCCTGGGACCGGTTTCTGGCTAATCAGCCGTCATCAGCAAGGCTAGCTCTTATCCAGTGGCAAAGTGAACAAGGGACCCATGTCCGGGCACACCCTGCCAACTTAGGGCGAACAAAGTAAAGCCAAAGGGGGATGATGAACGGAGAGTTGAACATTGCAAGAACTCACCCCCAGTCAACTGATCTGGGTTTAATCCATCATCATTCTTTAGCTCACTCTGCCACCCCAGTTCAGACATGGCCATAAGCAATTCAGTCCAACCCTGTGCCTCATGGGAACAGTCCATCCCGAACTGCCAAGCCATGTCTTCCCTGGACCGGAAGCACGCATCCTGGGACCAGTTTCTGGCTAATTAGCTGTCATCAGCCAGGCTAGCTCGAATCCAGTGGCAAAGTGAGCAACGGACCCACGTCTGGGCATACCCTGCCAACGTAGGGCGAACCAAGCAAAACCAAAGGGGGATGATGGACGGAGTGTTGAACATTGCAAGCAATCACCCCCAGTCAACTGATTTGGGTTTAATCCATCATCATTCTTTTTTTTTTAAATGTTCTTTTTCAGTTTACACTACATAAACAAGAACACCCAACTGGCATTATATCAGTGTATGTATACATATCAACGACCTCATTATCAGCACTTTCTGGCGACAGGCAGCATCAGGGGGGGAACGGACTCACGGGGAAGGAACACAATAGCAGACAATGTAAACATCATGAGGAAGTAACCAAGCACGGAATTTTTGTAGGTGGTGAATATCTCTAGTGGCCACTCCCTCTATCCCCATCAGACCCAGACCCAACTGGTGTATTCCACCCAACTGATGTATTCAACCCACTGCCCTCACTGTCAGACGCGTAATGGGAGGAAAGCTCCCGTTCTGCTAACCCTGATGCACTCATGACTCGCCAGGCGAGTAACTCGTCCTGCAGTTTCTCATCCTTCCGAGTGAGTTGCATGTGAGTTTCCTCAGCCAGGGACCACTCCCGTACATCTCTAAGCCAAATGGACACCTCCGAGCCCTCTGCCCCATCCAAGTAATCGCCACCCTGCGTCTTGCTAGCACCAACATTAATTGTAAGAATTTATATGGCAGTTTCCTTTTCTTGCGTCTGGGGACTAACGCAAGCAGACAATGCAGGGGGTCCATCGCCATCTGAAGGCCTCTGGATGCGACTACGTGCTCCACCACCCCTACCCAGAAACGCCTGACCGAAGGACAGTCCCAGGCGAAGTGTAGGAAGCCCGTTCTTTCTGTGCGGCATCTAGGGCATCCGTCTCCTCTATCCCCAGAGATACGCCTCAGGGAAACTGGGGTTAGGTAGGTGCGGTGTAAAACATTAAAGTGTGTCAGTTTAAACTGTGCGTTGCACGAGACCTTGCGCATGAGGGAGCCTATGCGCTTCCACTGCCCCTGTTCCAGGTAAGTGCCGAGATCTGCCTCCCAGGCCACCCGGGACAGTGGCACCGGAGGGGTGGAATCTTGTTTCATGGCCTTATACAGAAGAGAGATCAATTTACGCCCCTTGCCGCAGGAAAGGAGGATGTCTAAGGTGTGAGTCAGTGGTGGTGCGTCCGGGTACTGGGGCCAGGTAACCTTCACTACATCCTGGAGTCCCCGAAAGTGTAAGTATTGTCCCCTCCCAAGGCCAAAGGCCTCCTCTGCTTGCTCATAAGTTAGGAAGGACTCGTTGGGGTAAAGGTCAGCCAGAAACTCGCAACCACCCTCCCTCCAGGAGTGAAAAGACATGTATTTCTCCATGCTGATGAAGGGGGCCAGTATCCAGATCGGGAGCTCCCTATGAAAGGGTGCCCTCCGTAAGACCCTCTCAACAAAACACTGCCACATGCCGGCCGTGTGACGCACAACATAAGGAAGAGACTCGTCCGCCCCCCTACCCTGCATTATTGCGACCTGCAGCGTCTGAATGTCCGTCCTACCAGCAAGGAGGTGCGTCTCCCAGTTGTCCGCGTCCATAAACCACCGGGCCGCATGCTGTAGCTGTGCCGCATAGTAATATAAGTCGAAGCGTGGCGCTACCAGGCCCCCCTCCTCATAACTGCCGACAACAGTGTGGAGAGCTACCCTACTGCGCTGTTCCGCCCACAGCAGGGACGTGAGCAGCATATTGAGAGTGCGGAAAACTCGTGGCGGGAGTGGACACAGTGAGTTCTGGAGGACATATAATGCTCTAGGAAGCATTACCATCTTGGGGACGGCCAGCCGTCCTATCAATGAGAGTGGCAAAGAGTTCCAAAAAGACACCGACTGCTGTAAGGACGTAAGTATGTGATCCACATTCCGGGCCAGCAGCTGCGGGTCTGTCGGAGCCACCTGTATTTCAAGATAGCGGAACCCCTCTTGTTCCCATTGCAGCCCGAGGTCTGGTTCTTCCACCGCAAGATCGCCGACATACACAACAGCTTCGGCGCACAAACCACGCACCCAACCGCTGAACCAACGCCCCCCACCACCACCCTCTGCAACTGGACCCCGGTCAGCACCGAAGACACCACCCGCACGATGAACACCATCCACTCCGGATCACCAACCGACCCCTGCCCCCACCACGTCTTCAACAAGGCCGACTCCATCATCGCACCCCAACTCCGGGACATCATCAACACCTCCTTCCACACCGCCACCTGCCCGGAGAGCTGGAAGCACGCCGAGCTCAGCGCCCTCCTGAAGAAACCAACAGCGGACCCCACCGACCTCAAGAACTTCCGCCCCATCTCGCTCCTCCCTTTTCCTGCCAAAGTCATCGAGAAGACCGTCAACAGACAGCTCGCCGCCTTCCTCGAGACGAATGGATCGCTCAACCCCTCGCAGTCCAGTTTCCGAGCCAACCACAGCACCGAGACCGCCCTGATCGCAGCCACCGATGACATCAGATCCCTGCTGGACAACGGGGAAACAGCGGCCCTCATCCTCCTGGACCTCTCTGCAGCGTTCGACACTGTCTGCCACCGCACCCTAGTACAGCGCCTCAGCAACATCGGAATCCAAGAGAAGGCACTGGAGTGGATCATCTCGTTCCTTGCCGGAAGAACTCAGAGAGTCCGCCTCCCCCCGTTCAGATCCGAGGACACGGAAGTCATTTGCGGCATACCACAAAGATCATCACTCAGCCCAACCCTCTTCAACGTCTACATGAGCCCCCTCGCAGCCATCGCACGCCAACACAACCTCAACATCATCTCCTACGTCGACGATACCCAGCTGATCCTCTCCCTCACCAACGACCCCGCCACAGCCAGAACCAGCCTACACGAAAGGATGAAAGACGTCGCCGAGTGGATGAAGAACAGCCGCCTGAAACTGAACTCAGACAAGACGGAAGTCCTCATCCTGGGATCATCGCCCTCCGCCTGGGACGACTCCTGGTGGCCCCCTGCCCTGGGCACCACTCCCAAGCCAACGGACCACGCACACAACCTGGGCTTCATCCTGGACTCCTCCCTCTCGATGACCAGACAAGTCAACGCCGTCTCCTCATCATGCTTCAACACCATGCGTATGCTCCATAAGATCTTCCGATGGATCCCCACCGAGACCAGGAAGACCGCCACCCAGGCACTCGTCACCAGCCGACTGGACTACGGGAACACCCTCTACGCCGGAACCACAGCCAAATTTCAAAAAAGACTTCAACGCATCCAGAACGCCTCCGCACGACTCGTCCTGGACATTCCCCGACACAGCCACATCTCCGGCCACCTGAGAGACCTGCACTGGCTCCCCGTCAGCAAGAGGATCACGTTCAGGCTCCTCACCCACGCACTCAAGGCTCTCCACGACCTGGCCCCAAGTACCTCAACGACCGCCTGACCTTCTACACGCCCACCCGCCAGCTACGATCGACCAGCCTCGCCCTCGCCGCTGTACCGCGCATCCGCAGAGCCACCGCCGGAGGCAGATCCTCCTCCTACCTGGCAGCCAAGACTTGGAACTCCCTCCCCATCCACCTTCGGCTGACCCAGGATCATCTTTCATTCAGGAAGCAACTCAAGACCTGGCTGCTCGAGCAGTAAGAACCCCTCTCCCCCAGCGCCTTGAGACCCTTCCGGGTGAGTAGCGCGCTATACAAATGTTATTGATTGATTGATTAAGTCTCCCAAGGGCACCGAGTCAAGTCCCGCCAGTGGGAAGATCAAAGACTTACTGTGGTTAAGTTGTAACCCTGACGCTTCGCCAAACCGATCTAAGTGTTGCAGCAGTAAAGGCAGGTCCTCCCTGGGAGCAGTCAAATACAACGAGGCATCGTCCGCATATAGAGAGATGATGTTGCACGTGTCCCCCTCTGTGATACCCCATTGTTCCATATCCATCCGGACGCCGACAGCAAAGGGCTCTATAGCCAGGGCTAACAGGAGCAGTGAAAGGGGACACCCCTGGCGTGTACCCCGTCCCAGTTGCCATTCCTCAGACCGTGCGCCCCCAAGTTTCAACCTGGCAAGAGGGGCCATATACAAGATGCGAATCCAATAACAGAAGTTGGGACCGAGCCCCACAGCCCTGAGGACCTCAAGTAGATACCCCCAGTCGACTGTGTTGAACGCCTTGGCGAGGTCAATAGACACCAACACCATCTGCTCCTCCCGACCACGCACCTCATGTATAATGTGATTCAACCGCCGCAGGTTCATAGCCGTATTGCATCCCGGAATAAAACCGCACTGGTCTTCATGGACCAAGTGAGAAATATATAGCGCCGAGCATGAGGCCAGTAACTTAGATAAGATCTTTACGTCCGTGTTGATCATCGTGATCGGACGATACGACGAAGGTTCATGAGCGTCCCCCCCCCCGGTTTCAGGATCATAATATTTCCCCCAGCGTCATGCTCGGTGGAAGAGTCCCGCTCTCAAACGCCTCAAGATATACCTGCAATAGGAGTCGGGAAAGTGTACCCTCGAATGTCTGGTAAAATTCAGGAGGGAATCCGTCGCTTCCCAGGGACTTGGCCCGCGGTAGGCGCTGCAGTGCGGTATGCACCTCACCCAATGTCAGGGCTTCGTCTAGGTCCTTTTGTGCTGATTTGGGAATAGACCGCAGGGTCAATTCGCGAAGATAAGGTAGATAAGAGGCCTCGGAAACGGCAGGGTCTGCGGCGTACACCCGTTGGAGGTGAGAATGAAGAACTCGTAGCAGACCTACTTCAGAGTGGACCACGCCTCCCGCAGGCCCTAGTAGGGCCACAATTCTCTCGGGGTCTGTTCCCGTTGGAAAATCCAGGCCAAAAGGCGACCGTATTTGTCACCCTCCCTGTGAAGGCGCTGTCTATATTGTGTGAGGGTATATCTGTCGAGCCTCCCCAGGATATCGTGGATACGTATCCGAGTGTCCTGTTCCCCTTCTCGTGTTAGCGCATCCTGAGTCTCAGAGGTCTGCAGAACCAAGAGGCTGCTCTTCACGTCCTGTAGTTCTCGTTGGAGCTGTCTCCGAACCCCGTAGGTTAGGCCCATGCACGCCCCCCTCACCACCGCCTTCAAGGCATCCCATTTCATGGTCAATGTGAGCTCCCTCTCCCCCCAGTTAAGGTCCACGTAGTCGGTTATAGCGGTTTCTGTGTGACATTTCCCCACCTGGTCCTGAAGGATCTCCGTTGGTAACCTCCAGGTCCGGGGAAGACACAACTGGGTTCCCCAATGTACCACACACGCTACAGAGGAGTGATCAGACAGGAAACGTGCCTGATGGGTAACCTCAAGGGACATGGTCGACTCTGGGTTTGTGACTAGGACCCTGTCCAAGCGACTATGTGTATTGTGAGAGGAGGAAAAACAGGTATATACCTTCTGAGTCGGGTTTCTCTGGCACCAGACATCTAGAGCTCCTATATTCCCCATGACCTCCCTGAGTTTCGCTGTCATTCGTGGTTTTGTGCCAGCGCGGTGTGGAAACCTGTCAAATGTGGGGTCTAGGACACAATTAAAGTCCCCAAACCAAAGTACCGGTACCTCTAGGTCTGGGATGAGGGCCTCTTGCAGGGACTGAAAAAAAACTGGGTCATCCCTGTTTGGTGCATAAGAGTTCAGTATGGTTATATCCCTGCCATCCAGCTTCGCTCTAAGGAGCAGGTATCTCCCATGAATGTCAGCTTCCACGTATTGGACAGCAAACGGGACTTCAGGGGCCACCCAGACTAGGACCCCCCGGCATATGTGGAAAAGGAAGAGTGGAATACCTGACCCCGCCATTTTTCCCCCAATTTTTGTGCCCCTTCGTTTGAGAGGTGAGTTTCCTGGAGGCACGCGATCGATACTTTGTGCCTGCGAAGGGAGGACAGGACCCTATATCTCTTGGTGCACGTTACCAGCCCCCTCGCGTTCCAGCTCAGAAATGTATGCCCCATGCTAGGGAAATGAGCCAGGTTCCTTGTTGGTCCCCTCACAGAGCAGACTTCCCATTACTCTGTTTACCGATTTGAATTAAGGCTATTTTTCATGCTTCTTCTCTCCTATTAAACTGAGCAGTCCCAACGACAGTATGTTCATTGACTCATTATTTGCACTGGTGCTAGACCATATTCGGTTCTGGCTATTGACTTAATTAGGGCTCAGCTTCCCTTGAAAATGCTGGTGTACATTTATTTGCATTTTGAACGCATTGACTATTACCTTTTTATCATCTGCAATGATTCACACCTTCATGGTTTGTACTTTAACCGATTCCTAAAGGGTACAGGATTCCCTTTGGACCCGCTTTCCCTTAGTGAATGTTAAAAAACGTTTCAGGTAGAGTAGCAGTGGTCCTGTGGAAATAAAATCTATAATTATGCCCCTTCGCTGCCCTCTGCGCGATCTATTTATGCCCCTTTGCGCGATCCCCTTTGCGCGATTAATAATTGCCCACATTAAAAGCCGGCACCATTTTGTTTTTAATTCACCCTTTGGTGTCCCAAGACCCCGAGCACGAGCACGACACCCCTGCACCTGGCCTTCTTCATTTTCACCATCTGTCTCTGTGGTTTCTGCCAAGTCCGGGAAACCAGTACATGAGTTCCTGCTCCCCCGCAGAGATAGTTCATGTTTCTGACATGAAGCACGAGCACAAACCCCCAAATGAGGAAGCCTCCCCCTTCCAACTGTCAGACTATTTCACATCGCAAGTCCCCTCACGAAGCCTAAGACACGCCCCCATTTCTTCACACTCTGCTCCTCTTGCTGATCTTTGTTCCTCTATCTGCCACGACCTGTTTGTTCCTCTATTTTGCCTCGTGACCAAGACTGTATAAATATTCTGCTGTTGAAAATAAAGACACCCCACTTCAAGAGAGGGACTTGAGAGATTGCTCCTGTGCCCGCTTGGTGCTGGAAGCGCTCCCCTTAACTCGAGTTATTGGTCCCGGTACTGTCCCCTCCTGACCGTTGACGGACTTCAAAAGTGCACAACACGGGAAATTCCTGCTAACTCCCTCGAGGCGAAGAGGGGGACCGACTGCGGCCCAGCATCCACACGAGGCGGTGAGGAAATAGCGGAACGTCCTGAACCAAAGCCCAACCTGCGAAGCAGACGAGTCCGAGGTTCTACAAATCCCACCTTGAAACTGCGCGCCACGTTTTCCCAAAATCTTCAAGAGGCCTTCCAGTTATTTTTCGGTGAGTACTGCTGAAAAGTATAAAAATTAACCCACAGCTTTTGTGGGGGCGGCAAAGATACGCGTTTTGTTGGTTTCTCACCTATCTTTGGTGAGGACTACTAAAACTAGTATAAAAGACGGACTCACTACCTTGTGGGCACGGTAAAGATACATGTTTTTGTGGGTTTCTCACTTATTTTGTGAGGACTACTAAACTAGTATAAAAGACGGACTCACCTCTTTCATGGGTACGGTAAAGATATTTGTTCTGTTTGTGTTTTTCTCAATTCTAAAATCTTTGAAAGTCTTGCCATCATGCCTATTTTCTCGAAAATACGTAAGATGGCAACCAAAAGGAGTATTCTTGAGAAGGAAATTCCCCTTCCTCCTCGGGATACTCCAGGACACTTCATGTATGCAAAACATGGTGTCAGTGCACTTATTTATTGTGATCTATGGGTAGAATATACTAAAGACCTAGAACTCAGATATAGATGGCCTGAAAATGGTAGTTTTGATACGGAGTGTATTATGAAATTAGAGGAACAGTTATGGAAGAAAAAGAGAGTACGCCAGTCACAGAGTGACTCAGTAGAATTATGGAGAAAAGAAGTCCATAGGAGGCAACAGAAGGAATTGCATAAAGTTCAAAAGGGTAAGAGAATGTCAGAGCAGGCCAAGAAAGAACAGTTACAAGAAATAGGGAAAGAAGTAGTTAGTGAAAGGAATAAAAGGGAACAATCAGCCATTTCTACTGGTTTTTATCCTGTATTGCCATCTGCACCTGAAAACCTTAACATTGCATCAGCACAGCCTACAGCCCCACTACCAGAGGATACTTTTACTAATTTTCTCTTAGACACTCCACCACCCTATGAAGTTCCAGTCATTCAACACCCTCTGCCTCCGCCACCCCTTTCACAACATAACGCACCACCTCTCACTCCAGAAGGGAGTGCCGTAGGTCCAGACCCAGGTAAAACAATTCCCGACTGCCCCTATGACCCGACTCTGAGCAACACAGGGGAGGCGGGCCGAATAAGTAAAATACTTCATGACTCCTGGGAAGAAATAAGACATCTACCAGCAATTGACACGTTTCTTCAAGCGGCCTCTGAGTTTCTTCGTACTGGAGAGAACTCACGAGCCATTAACGCTATGACTACAAGAAGATCACACCCTGTAAAAATGCACATGTATAGGTTCCTCCTTTGCTGTTTCATAAAACACATACAAGCAGAGGAAAGAAATGTACCAGTTTCACTTTTTGACTTATTAGATTCCGCATCCGACCACACTAGTCTAGAACTTATAAAGGATGCACTAGACAGGTTCACCCGTAATGTGACCCATATTCTGCAAAACTTGCAAACAAATGAAGAGAATAAGGAACTTGAGGAGGAAATTACTGAACCTACTGAAAAAGTCCTACCCGTTCGTTCTTCCGCCCCTAATTCACGAACACCCCAGCCTACATTCCTCCAAGGTCACTCTGAACGGTCATCTCCAGATGAGTTATTTAAAAATACATCCAATGCATTAGAATACTGGTTAGACCAGGAACCTCCGCTTACACCGGAGGAGGAGGAAATAGCCAGAACTGCGACCCTATGGGTCTCTCAATATAAGATATATGACAATGATCTCATAGCCCAGCTTTTTCTAGCATTACCACGCTCACATCAAAGATTAGCAAGTCTCTACATGGTACAACATCTCATCACACTCAATGACACTCATTTTAAACATGATCCAAGACTCGAAGATTTTCTGTCTGACTGCGCTGATAACATGTTCCTCCACAATAGTTCAGTTTTTCTCAACACATTTATAGATTTTAGACAGAAATACCAGAAAGTGACTGGATATAGATCTCCCCATAATACGTGTGGATCAACTAATAGACTTCCTCAAACACGCCAGTTCCCTTTGAGAGAGGTCCACCCCAGAGCTGACACAAATGGAGCGCTACAACCCGTCTTCATTTATGTACCCTTGACAAAACTTGAGTTACTAAGGATGAAAGAGATGGTTCCCTCCCACTCAAAGGATCCTGCTGGATTGTTTAAGGAATTAGGAGATGTATTAATGATGGGAACATATACTCTTTCTGATATCACAGCAATTCTGAAATTATTGTTGCCATCAGGTATATATGACAAACTAAGAGAAAAAGATTGGGAAGTAGCAGGTGAACACATTAGATGGACTGAACTTCAGAATGACGAAAATACTAGAGTAGCTGGTCAAGGTATAGGAGACAGACTAAAAGCACTTCCTGGCACTATTTTAAAGGTGCTACCACAGTTACTAACAGTGAAAAAGGAGGACTGGGATGCCATTTCCTCCTGCAAACAGAAACATGGTGAAGACATAGGAGATTATTACACTAGACTTGAAAAGTGTTTTGCGGTAAATAGCGGCCTTACGCCGACAAGTGAAGCTTACCCGCATCTGTTTGTTTCCAAATTAGTAGATAACGCCTTGCCAGCCATTAAGGACAGAGTACTAAAAGTAGAAAGTACCTGGCAAGCACATACACCTCCACAGGTGTTACAAATGCTACAACATCACCAGAATCGCATTAGGGATGAAGAAGAAAATGATAAGAAACGCATGAAAGACACAAAGATGAAAGCATTAGTAGCCCAAACTGCACCCCAGCGTCAACTGACACCAAGTAGCCAGACAAATATAAAAAGCACTTGTAATTATTGCAAAAAGATGGGACACTTCGTTAAAGATTGCCCTGTCTTAAAGTACAATTTGGCTACTGGTAAGATCCAGCCACGCCCATATCAGCCAAAACAGAATGGTTCCCTAGACAGTTCAACACTTTCAGTTCCACTGACAACACAAATGGCCCAAATGAATATTATAGACAGCGCCTACACTGAATATTACCCAGATTTCTCATGATGTTGCCCAGAGAGAGAAGATGACAAACTGCCCCTAATCCCCATTCCAGTAGATCAGACAGGTCCATTTATAGAGGTCCGACTTCTTGGGGAGGATAGGAAGTTTCTACTAGACACTGGGGCCAGTAAAACAACAATAAGCCATCAAGAGGTCCCAGAGGCTCCTCTCTCGGGTTCAAAAAGTATTTCTCTGGGTTTCTCGGGACAACCTGTGACAAACGTCACGTCAAAGCCACTGCCCTTGCAGGTTGGTCCCCTCATGACAACTACAGATCTTATATTGACAAAATCATGTCCAGAAAACTTGCTTGGTATAAAAACATTGAAAGAATTAGGAGCTGTCATTGTTTGCTCACCTACAGATGTCAGACTATTTCTGCGAGATTTCAAGGGCTACTACACAAGTAGAGAATCAGATGAGCGTTTGAAACATTTGCCACACACCCTGTGGGCCACTGATTCCACCACAGTAGGATGTATGGAAATAACACCTCACAAGGTTACACTGAAAGAGGGAGCCCAACTGTTATGTTATGTTAGGCTCATTTATTTAGCGCACAGATGCTCCAGCAAAGGAGCGTCCTGGCGCCCGACAAGGTAGCAACACAACACAACTGGACAGAACAAAGCAGGAAAAATTTAAGGAAACAAGAAAGTTTTTACTGCTCGATGGAAGCAGAGCAGGTCCCTGAGGGCGCGAATCGCCGGGGGAAGGGAATTCCATAACACTGCGGCACGGACTTGAAAAGAGCGGCCGCCTGCCCTGCTACGCTTAAAGCGGGGGACGACCGCAAGTTCTAGGTCTGAAGATCTTAAAGCCCGGACCGGAACATAGCGGGACAGTAGATTGGAAAGGATCATAGTAGGGGATCCCTTGAGAATTTTGTAGGCTACGCAGAGGGCCTTGAACCGGATCCTTTGTGCAATCGGAAGCCAATGCAGCGTACGCAGGGTTTTGGCAGTAGGGCAAAATCTGGGTAGTCCCACAACAGCTCTCGCTGCGGCATTCTGGATGCGCTGAAGGCGGGTAATTTTCGCTTGATTTAATCCCACTAGAAGGGAACTGGCGTAATCAAGCCTTGAGATCACAGTTGCTTGAATCACAAGTTGCCTGGTGGTGGCATCAAAACATTTTAGCACGGGCCGTAGTCCACGCAGAATGCCAAAGCAGCAGGCCGCCGTGCGCTTGGTATGGCAGACAAAGGCGAGAGTTGGGTCGAGCCATACCCCAAGGTTTTTTAACTCAGAGACCGGAGTTGGCGTAGGGCCCAGATCCGACGGCCACCACCTGTCTCCCCAGAGTTCCGTTTGTTTGCCAAAGATCATGACCTCCGTCTTACTTGCGTTCAGCTGGAGACAGTTGGAAGTCATCCAGCTGGCGACCGCCCGAAGTCCTTTCTGGAATCTGGGGGCATCCACATCCGCATCCCCGCTGATCGTGACCGCTACCTACCACGCATAAGGCAATACAAAATTCCACCTCAGGCTGAACAAGCATTAATGTTAATTATTCAGGACCTAATACAGTCAGGTGTAATTAAGGAAACAACTTCTAACATTTGCAATTCCCCTGTTTTACCAGTTCATAAAAAAGTGGAACCAGGAACACCACCTGTCTACAGACTAGTGGTGGATTTGAGAGAACTCAATAAAAGTGTTCCACAACACCCTGTGGTTCCAGACATCTCCACCCTACTCACAGCCATAGATGCGGAAGCAACGCATTTTTCAGTCATTGACTTGAAAAACGCATTCTTTAGCATACCTATTCACCCAGACAGTCAATAACTTTTTGGCTTCTCCTTACAAGGATGAAGTTTCCAATTCACAAGAGCTCCTCAAGGTTTCACAGAGAGTCCAAGCGTATATAGCCAAGCATTAAAAAGACAACTAGATACTGTTCAAATGCCCACGGATACAGCCATACTACAATATGTTGATGATATCCTCATTACGGCCAGATCTGACGCAGCATGTGCTGAAGCATCACTACTAGTACTAGAATTCCTAGCTGCAAATGGCCATAAAGTTTCCCCTGGTAAGCTCCAATTTTGTTTACAGCAAGTGGCATACTTAGGGCACTTGCTGTCAAAGGAGGGTAGGCAGCTTACACAGGAACGCATCCAACTCATACAATAAATACCACAACCAACAACACAGAAACAAGTTCAAGCTTTTGTTGGTCTCACCTCATATTATAGACAGTGGATCCCACAATTTGCACTCATTTCCAAACCGTTAGTGCAGCTGACAACACTCGAAGCTGGCGCTACTCCACAATTACCCTGGACAGATGAACACACGCAAGCCTTTCAGTCTCTTAAAAAAGCTATGTGTCAAGCCCCCGTGCTGGCAACACCTAATTACACCAAAGATTTTACATTATTTGTAACAGAAAACTCAGGTACAGCACTATCAGTTCTGACCCAACTTCAAGCAGACAAACATAAACCATGTGGTTATTTTTCAAGCACATTAGATCCAGTAGCACAAGCATTGCCTGCATGTCTAAAATCAGTAGCAGCTACTGCACAAGATATTAGACAAAGCGATGCTATTGTATTGGGACATCATCTGATAGTCCAGGTCCCACACGCTGTAGAACTTCTGTTAAACAGAACACAAACACAGCATCTGACAATAGCCAGACTCACCGGATATGAGATGACACTTTTTCAGCCACACATTGAGATTAGACGCTGCAACATTTTAAACCCAGCAACACTGTTGCCACTGACCTCTCCTACTGAAGAAATTCACGACTGTATTGACATAATTGATTTAGTTACCAAACCAAGACCAGATTTACAAGATACTCCCCTTGCTAAGACAGAAATGACACTCTTTGTTGATGGTTCATGTATGAGACTCCCCACAGGAGAATTAGCAGCAGCCTATGCCATCACAAATGGTACAGACACTTTAGAAGCACATAAGATAGAGATACTGTCGGCACAGGCAGCAGAACTCATAGCCCTAACACGAGCATGTCACTTAGCAAAAGGAAAGTCAGTTAACATCTACACTGATTCACAATATGCCTTTGGAGTTGTACACAACTTCGGTACATTATGGAAAGAGAGAGGATTTCTCACATCACATGGGTCCAGAATACAGCATGCTACACTCATCACTGCCCTCTTAGAGGCCAGTCAGTTACCAGCGAAAGTCGCAGTGCTAAAATGTAAAGCGCACACAAAAGGAACAGATGAAATATCAAAAGGGAATGATTCTGCAGACAGTGCAGCCAAGTTCGCAGCAAACACAGAATTAAGTATACCACACCGCCAATATACAATACGAGACCCCTTTTCTGACATCCAGGATGTCCAAAGTCACGCCACACCACAGGAACTGCTAGAATGGAAGGAAAAAGGAGGGGTCCTTACAGATCAAGGCTGGATGACACCTGAAAGAGCAGTATGGTTTCTACCGGATGCCATGGTACAGGTTATGGTAAACACCATACATGGACCAGCGCATCTGGGAGAAAAAGCAATGTTAGACAGCATACAGAATATATGGCACAACAAACATTTGAGAGCTGCAGCCAAACAAAAAGTTAAAACGTGCATGATTTGTAATCAGTTCAACCCAGGAAAAGGCACAAAGGTGGAATAGGGAGGATTCCAACCCCCTGACCATCCATTTGAAGTTCTCCAGATGGACTATATCCAGATGGAGAGATGTAGAGGTCACAAGTATGTGCTAGTTGTAGTGTGTGCTCTGACCAGATGGACAGAAGCCTATCCCGTCCCAGATTACACTGCAACGACAACTGCTAAACAATTAGTTAGAGAGTCTTTCCCGAGGTATGGGTTGCCCCGTGTCATCTACTCAGATAACGGCCAACCTTTTTCCTCTGAACTCATGAAGCAAGTGTCTCTTCTGTTAGGGTACACTTGGAAGTTTCACTGTGTAAGACATCCTCAGGCAGCAGATCTAGTAGAAAGGCACAACCAAACTTTGAAGACAAAATTGGCCAAGATATGCACTGACAAAGGCGTGGACTGGATGGTAGCCTTACCGGTTGCCCTCTTCTACATGCGTATGGTAGCCCATTCCAGAACTGGCTTATCTCCATATGAAGTGGTCTTTGGCAGACCACCAAATATGTGGGGTACGCCAAGGCCTAACAGAATAACTGATGTTGACAGTACTATGCTGACTGACTACCTGGCTTCCTTGATGTCTGCACTCCAATCTTGACGTTCTCAGGTTGCTGCCACCTTCCCTGACAAAACCAACCCGGAAGAACACGCCATCCGACCCGGGGACTGGGTCCTCGTGAGGAACTTCGTCCGGACCAGTCCCCTCCAGCCCAGGTGGAAGAAGCCAAGACTCGTACTACTAACAACACGGACAGCAGTGAAGGTCGAGGGCAGGAAGGGCTGGCTCCACGCAAGCCACTGCCGGAAACATTTTGGACAAAAAGACACTTGCTGATGGCCCTGCCAATCCCACTGACATTGTGACTGAACAATCTTTATTGCCTTTGGAACTAACCCCACAACAGGATTACAAATCAAAGTTAAGGTCTGCCATTCGGACTCAATTAAGTCCATTGGGCGTCGGTCCAGTGGTGAAGCGGTTGGAGCATGGGAATGGATTTTAACACCTTGACTATGTGGGAGAAAAAAAAGTGAACTCTAGAAAAAGACATAATGGTCCTATTATATGTTTGACAGTATTATTTTTCCTCATGGCAGTTATGACGTGTCTTGGTTGGATTCTCCACACTGTTTTTCCTCCAACACAACACACCTCTCATACACCCAACAGCACTCAGGAACACACCTATCACGACCTACCCCCTCATGAACAAGCCCATAGACTAGCCTTGCGAAACAATACCTTCATACAGATTCTACACCACACTCAGCAGGCCACTAATAGCACCAATTGTTGGATATGTGGCCGCATCCCACCTCATCAGAAAAAGGGAGGGATGCCTCTTTTTCCTTTCCCATTCTCTTATAATGGAACTTGTGAAGCCTGGTTCGCCCTAATAACAGCTGACGATACTACCCCCACCTCCTGCCCTGACGGATATAATTCATGCAAGAATGGATGGCCTTGGGGGGATTTAAACAAGGTACTCAATACTGCCTGTTACCCTAATAAGGAGGGAGATCCTCAGGCGACCGGTACAGTCCTAGAAAGTGAAGAATACAAGCAAGGGAACATGACCATGTCCTACAAGATGTTAAATACCAAACCTAAAAAGAATGCTGGTCCCCCTTCCATCTCGGTCTCACCAGTAAAAGGACACCTGTGCATCCAGAAAAATGGCTCTGTTCCATTAGGACACAGTGACTGTCATACCACTATAAGTTTTGAAGACAGAGGAAAGTCCTCATTTCTAGCATCTCGCCATACTTATTTCATCTGTGGCCAAACGGCCTATGTGCAGCTGCCCTTGAACTGGGGGGGAACTTGCTATATAGCATTCCTGTTACCCCCTGTCTTTGTGGCCCCATCCACTTACCACCGAGACCTCCTAGTGCCCCATGTCAGACATAAAAGAACGATCGATACCTCCTTGGTTGACCAAACGGAAACCTCATGGGAACAGTATACAGATTTTAACAAAGGGTTCTTCTTCTTTGTTGGCCCTGTACAGAACAGCAAGCTTATACGCAGGTTGACAAGGACCTTAGAGGCTGTTGTAAACCAGACGGCGTCTGCCCTGGGGAGCTTAACCCAGGAACAGTCTGCCATACGATTGGTTACTCTCCAAAATCGCCTTGTCCTTGACATCATCTAGGCTGACAAAGGCGGAGCCTGTAAAATTATAGGCTCTAGCTGCTGTATATTTATTCCTGATAATTCCCCATCTGTATACACGGCCATAACAAAATTACACAAGATAGCCGTACGTTTACATCAAGAACCTGGCACTTGGACGTGGTCTGACTGGTTCTGGAAGATAATATCGTCCTGGGGATGGCAACTGCTGTCAGCAGCAGGTATAATATTCCTGATAATAACTGGATGCTGCCTTTGCATCCAATGTGGTCCTGCCCTGTGCGGTCTATGCGCTGCAAAATGCATTCCTAAACCACTTGTCCAGAAGAGAGAAAGGGAAAGAATCATGTGACAAGAATGTATAAATGATCTCATGCAAATTGAGATATAATGTAGGTACACTCTGGGGCAAGGAGGGAATGTGGAAATAAAATCTATAATTATGCCCCTTCGCTGCCCTCTGCGCGATCTATTTATGCCCCTTTGCGCGATCCCCTTTGCGCGATTAATAATTGCCCACATTAAAAGCCGGCACCATTTTGTTTTTAATTCACACGTTGGTGTCCCAAGACCCCGAGCACGAGCACGACACCCCTGCACCTGGCCTTCCTCATTTTCACCATCTGTCTCTGTGGTTTCTGCCAAGTCCGGGAAACCAGTACATGAGTTCCTGCTCCCCCGCAGAGATGGTTCATGTTTCTGACATGAAGCACAAGCACAAACCCCCAAATGAGGAAGCCTCCCCCTTCCAAGTGTCAGACTATTTCACATCGCAAGTCCCCTCACGAAGCCTTAGACACGCCACCATTTATTTGCACTCTGCTCCTCTTGCTGATCTTTGTTCCTCTATCTGCCACGACCTGTTTGTTCCTCTATTTTGCCTCGTGACCAAGACTGTATAAATATTCTGCTGTTGAAAATAAAGACACCCCACTTCAAGAGAGGGACTTGAGAGATTGCTCCTGTGCACGCTTGGTGCTGGAAGCGCTCCCCTTAACTCGAGTTATTGGTCTTCTCCTCCTTCATTTGAGCACCACGGACTCCTCGCTTTGCATTGACAAGAAATTATGATTTATTAAGCATAGAAATTCAGAAATGAGGTAATAAGTAAATTTAATTTACCACAGTCCCAGGAACACTGACAACTCTCAGTGAAACCTTTAAACAAGCATTTACAATGCAATGGTTTCGCCTTTGGAAAAGTTAGAGCTATTGGCATTGTAAATGACAAAATTTGTATTTATGTGTTGGTTTTGAAAACAGATAAATAAATGGCATTGTCATTTACATTGCCATTAGCCTCTGCAGTCACTCTGCAGTCCCTAGCACTCCATAGGACTCCCTAGTCACTCTGCACTCCCTAGCACTCCCTAGCACTCCCTAGTCACTCTGCACTCCCTAGCACTCCCTAGCCCTCCCTAGTCACTCTGCACTCCCTAGCACTCTGCACTCCCTAGCACTCTGCACTCTGCACTCCCTAGTCACTCTGCACTCCCTAGCACTCCCTAGTCACTCTGCACTCCCTAGTCACTCTGCACTCCCTCGCACTCCCTTGCACTCTGCACTCCCTTGCACTCTGCACTCCCTTGCACTCTGCACTCCCTAGCACTCCCAAGCAGTCCCTAGTCACTCTGCACTCCCTTGCACTGTGCACTCCCTAGCACTCCCTAGTCACTCTGCACTCCCTAGCACTCCCTAGTCACTCTGCACTCCCTAGCACACCCTAGTAACTCTGCACTCCCTAGCTTTCGGCAGTCACTCTGCACTCCCTAGCACTCCCTGGCACTCCCTAGCCGTCACTCTGCAGTCACTCTGCAGTCCCTAGCACTCCCTAGCACTCTGCAGTCACTCTGCACTCCCTAGCACTCCCTAGCACTCTGCAGTCACTCTCCACTCCCTAGCACTCCCTAGTCACTCTGCACTCCCTAGCACTCCCTAGTCACTCTGCACTCCCTAGCACTCCCTAGTCACTCTGCACTCCCTAGTCACTTTGCACTCCCTAGTCACTCCCTAGCACTCCCTAGCACTCCCTAGCACTCTGCACTCCCTAGCACTCCCTAGCACTCCCTAGTCACTCTGCACTCCCTAGCACTCCCTAGTCACTCTGCACTCCCTAGCACTCCCTAGTCACTCTGCACTCCCTAGCACTCTGCAGTCACTCTGCACTCTCTAGCACTCCCTAGTCACTCTGCACTCCCTAGCACTCCCTAGCACTCTGAAGTCACTCTGCACTCCCTAGCACTCCCTAGCACTCTGCAGTCACTCTGCACTCCCTAGCACTCTGCAGTCACTCTGCAGTCACTCTGCACTCCCTAGCACTCCCTAGCACACCCTAGTACTCTGCACTCCCTAGTCACTCTGCACTCCCTAGCACTCCATAACTCTCCCTAGCACTCTGCAGTCACTCTGCACTCCCTAGCACTCCCTAGTCACTCTGCACTCCCTAGTCACTCTGCACTCCCTAGCACTCCCTAGCACTCCCTAGTCACTCTGCACTCCCTAGTCACTCTTCACTCTGCACTCACTACTCTGCGGGTGACAGTGCTCGCCATGTCGGCCGCGTCAAAGGGGTGACAGTGGTCGCCATGCAACCCATGTCACAGCGGCGAGTGACAGTGCTCGCCTTGGTGGTATTCTTCATCAGAGAGTTCCTTCCCGGCCGTTGCAGAACGAGGCGTGCTACAACCTATGAGATGCATGGGAGCACTGTTGGAAAAGGAATAGGGTATTGAGTGGGGGTAGGGTTGAGCTTTAAAAATACCTGCCTGGTACACCTAACACTTTAATCTGGCTAGCAGCCAGTATGATTAAAAACAGGAAAAATTAGGAAGTCCCAGGGCTCTACTAACCTCTACTTCCTCTTAGGGTCAACATATTTCTGCCACTTGTGTTCCCAAATGCTCAATCCACACTTATTCCATAATGCTGACGTAACTGATGAATTTAACATACATACGTCAAGCACACCTAAACACCTCTTTAGTGTTCATAAATTGCTATATATAACAGCATTTAAAAGTGTTCCATAGGTAATTGGCAAAAAGCGTGCCTTTAGTCACACAGACTCCAACGTTCCCACCTGGCCTGCTTACCGAAAATACCTCCGTCCATGCCTGCATCAGGAGTGAACTCTATGATGAAGCAGGCCACTACGGGGTACCCCTGGTGGGTGAGAGTTCTTTAAAGCAAAAGTATTCTTTTCTACTTAGTCCAATGGACGGGTTGTTAGATTGATCCAATCAAGTTGGGCTCTATAGTTTTTTAAAGTTTTGTATCAGAGGAGGGTTAGCCTATGCTCTATAGCACCTCTTTACTGCTCATAATTTGTTTATAGACACCTTGAATTATACCAGCAACTGACGCCAAAGTCCAGCAGTCTTCCACTCTGTAAGATATTACCTAACACTCAGTGGTTAAAGACTGTAATCGTGGTTGTAATCAGTAAAGGTTAATTACGGAGTCCGCCTACTTTACATTGGCGACTAGCGGACTTACTCTGTGTGTTGTGGGTGACCTGCGCAACGGTTTAGCTGCAAGTATTTGTTGATGCACAGCAGTGATCTTCCATTCTGCCAGAAGCCAACTTGTCCATGTTTGTGCTTACTTGGCATGCCTGGATTTGCTTTCTTGCCTGCTCTGGAGTTTGGCAATTGCCCAGGAATAGTGTCTTCGTAGGATTTTGCCTGCTGAAGATGTGAGGGAGCACCAACGCAGCAGCTCGTGAGGGAGTGTGCATGCCTTCGTTCTTAAGAGCTGTGTGCGGAGTTTGCAAGTTACCACCGAACGAGTGTGCATTGAAGCAACACATGTAGGACATCAGGCCATGCTGTATGACTCTACACAGTGGCAATCTTGGAGGCTGTTTTGTGTAGTGTTAAAAAGAAACGTGGATCTCGGAGGGCGGAGGGGAGGGGGGAGGGCAAAGGATTCCGCTGGTAATCAAAGCCCTAGGGTTTCAATAGAAGCCGCTCCAGTCCAGTCCATACGACGAGAGATGGAGGCCTGGGGAGGAGAGAGGGGCAGATAAACAAAGAGGCCAAACAGTGAATGTGCATAAGATTGACGGGCACACGGACAGCGGGAGGGGGTACGGGGGGACACGGACAGCGGGAGGGGGGACGGGCACACGGACAGCGGGGGGGCGGGAACGGGCTCACGGACAGCGGGAGGGGGGCGGGAACGGACAGCGGGACATCGCGCAACCCACCCCTGTAAAGGACACTTCCGAAATGGCGAAAACAAAGGTTAAAAAAAAATAAAAACACGCCCACAGCCGCATGACGTGGGCAAAAGCCTAAAATTCTGGGGAACGCCCACGAATCTGCTCCGGCATTGACGGACAGATCTCTGTTCCAATGGCTAGCCTCCATTTATGGAGCTAGCCAATGGAACAGAGGGGTGGGACTACACACACATACTCTAGACTAAAGATTTTGCCTGCGAGAAACGCTGCTTGCGCAGCTTTCGACAGGCGAAACCTAAACACGGAAAAACAGTGCAATTGAACAAAAAACTCACATATTTCACATAAAATGTTACTTTTTTCTAAGAACCATCATACATACAACACCAAGCTGTCCCCAGTCTTCCGACCACAACTCATTGCTACACCTCTAACACCAATGCCCTATTACATATCCCTGTCCGTAATCAAGACTATCCCCACCCCATTCTAACCTCTCTGTCCCTTTTCGCCAGACTGCACATCTCCAGTCATTCGTCCTCACAGTACTTTACAGCTCTACCACCCATGAACCCGGCTCAGTAGAGGATACTTTCCATGTTTGAGATGTCTGTGACGCTTGTTGATCTCCTCAGGCAGTGACGGGATGCTTGGCAAAAAGGTCCTGTGGTGGTACTTCACAACAGCACTGTCTTAATTGCACTCTTGTCTTATTTCCTGGTCTCTCCAGTTTGTTTTTTGATCAGCCGCTTCCTGCTGTTGGGTGACGACAGCGTCACGCGCCAACAGGACGTCAGTGTAATAAAAGTAGAAAGAGGACTTCCGAGCGGTGATGGTGAATCACTGCGTTCTTGTCTTTCACCACCACGGATAGTTTAAAACCTCCTACTGTAGGCAGGTATCTCGTAGTATGCCGGTATCACGGAATGTAACTTAACCTGTAAAACGAGTGTGTGACGAACTGTGGAGTAAATTACATTAGTTTCATGACGCTACTCAACAAGCCAAGGTTCTACAGCGGGAGGGGGGACGGGCACACGGACAGCTGGAGGTGGGGGGCGGGAACACGCTTGTTGATCTCCTCAGGCAGTGACGGGATGCTTGGCAAAATGGTCCTGTGGTGGTACTTCACAACAGCACTGTCTTAATTGCACTCTTGTCTTATTTCCTGGTCTCTCCAGTTTGTTTTTTGATCAGCCGCTTCCTGCTTCTGGGTGACGACAGCGTCACGCGCCAACAGGACGTCAGTGTAATAAAAGTAGAAAGAGGGCTTCCGCGCGGTGACGGTGAATCACTGCGTTCTTGTCTTTCACCACCACGGATAGTTTAAAACCTCCTACTGTAGGCAGGTATCTCGTAATATGCCGGTATCACGGAATGTAACTTAGCCTGTAAAACGCGTGTGTGACGAACTGTGGAGTAAATTACATTAGTTTCATGACGCTACTCAACAAGCCAGGGTTCTACAGCGGGAGGGGGGACGGGCACACGGACAGCGGGAGGGGGGGCGGGAACGGGTTCACGGACAGCGGGAGGGGAGCGGGAACGGACAGCGGGACATCGCGCAACCCACCCCTGCAAAGGACACTTCCGAAATGGCGAAAACAAAGCTTAAAAAAAAAAAACATGCCCACAGCCGCATGACGTGGGCAAAAGCCTAAAATTCTCGGGAACGCCCACGAATCTGCTCCGGCATTGACGGACAGATCTCTGTTCCAATGGCTAGCCTCCATTTATGGAGCTAGCCAATGGAACAGAGGGGCGGGACTACACACACATACTCTAGACTAAAGATTTCGCCTGCGCGAAACGCTGCTTGCGCAGCTTTCGACAGGCGAAACCTAAAAAGGGATACTGTTTTTAAAATGCAGTCCCATTTCCTGTAAAGAAAATGGGCTGTATTAAAAGAAATCTTTATTCAAAGACAATCATAGACATGGCAGTATGCTGAACCTTGTAGGACACCCTCTCTTTGATAATAGCCAATTAAGACTTGCCTAATGAATATTAATTTGGTGTGAATATTATTTAGGTAGGTTTAGAGCAAGCCTCTGTGATAGTACTGTTGCAAGTGCAATCTATGGGAACCATTTCCAAAAGGTAAATTTATCCTTGAGTGAATTTACATGTGTAAACTCATACTTTGTAGTAACTTTATTATGTTTTGCTATTCACCATTTCGGAGTGTAAAGTTACTATAATGTATAGATCTATATGTCTCCACCCCTTGTATGCAAAGTGGGTCACCAAATTTATGTGTGTAAAGTTTCTACTAGTATCTTTTTACATGGAGGCGGAGGAGTCCACCACTGCGGCCGATATGTATAGAATTGTCACAGCTGCCACGGCTCCATTGAGAGCATGCTGGCATATCCGAAGCCTGGTGGGGGTGTTTCAGCTCACAGAATGTGGTCTGGTTGTTACAGCTGCATCTTAGGTGTTGGAAGCCCCGACTCCAGAGAGACCGCACACGTCACAGTCATGGTTCTCTGACTGACCAGAGTACAAAAGAAATGTGTGAGAGCCCCATGGTACCTGTTATTACTTAGTTTTTTACACCCGTCCTACTTACCTGCTGACCTGCTTCATGTACTTGATTTCTTGTTCCAGTTCTTCTACCTGACGTGTCCTAGAGTCCCGGGGCCCATACATTTTCAACCGCTGGCTGCAGTCTTTTCACCTTCTACAAGATTGCACAAGCTAAAGAAAGAAAGAGGTAAGTGCTCAAGAATTAATTTAAATCATTGTGATTATTTAAACAAATAGATACTTTTTTATATTAAAAAAGGTAATCAAAATATGTTACAACTTGACATTTAATTTTTATTTATATATCATTTGTTTCAGAATAATTAAAACTAAATGCATATGTACAAAATAGAAAGAAAAATGTCGTTTAACATTTGTTCCTGTGAGGTTCTATTTTAAGTTCCTGCCTCCACAGGAGGGTGTTGCAGTATGAGAGGTTGGCCATGTGTGGTGCAGAACTTACTCCAGGTCTGAGTTGCAGCACACTCATGACAGCTTTGAGTCATTTTTGGTTGTAGTAACTTTAGAATTGCACTTTGTGAATAGGAATGGGCTTACACTTTTCTGGGGTTGCTTGTCCCTCTAAATTTCTCCTTAATCCTCCCTTAACCATTCCTTAGTCTCCCAAATCCCGTGCTATTTTGTAGCAAGTATTCCCCTTTTTTTCCAGCTACCCCCTCTCCCTTTACCTCCCACATTTACCACTAAAACAGAGGCGTATACGCCAAGAGATCTCCGCAGTCTTGGTGGGTATCTCTGCAAGGAAAAGCTAGGAGAGGCGGAAACCTCCGCATATAGGTTAGAGAATAGCATTTTGTAGTACCTGAATAGTACTACTGTACTATTGAAATCTCGCACAGAAACTTAACAACATATACAAGACAAATTAAAAGGATAAAGGTAGAAAAAAACATCCTGTCGCCTAAATATGGCAGGCATAAGGTTTCAATAACAAATATAATTATAAATAGCAACAGTTGGCTGTCGTGCAATGGTATTATGAATGGTGTTTTGTTGTTTTGACATTCCAGCATGGCCGCCGTGTTTAGAACCAATGTGTTGGCCATCTTAAAATGTTAGAACAGTGACTCTGTTGACAATTACTTTCCATGATGGTGGCTGGGTCTAGAGGCTGTGGTCTCGCAGGATGCGGCGCACTACAGAATAAATGAATGGCATGCAGCCTGCCTTGGGAGCCAAACAATGCTCTAAAAATAATTCAAATAAAAAAATGAGAAGGAAAAAAATGATAGGAAAGAATGGAAAACTGAAGAACTGGCCCACCAGCCCTGGAAATTAAACGCACTCATTTTCAGGTGGATATACATGTGATCAGAAAAATGTAATCTGTATATTTTATGTATTATGCACTTGTAATGTTTTTATTACAAGATCCTGGAAGACTAGTAAGCCTGTTAGACCTTCCAAGAGATTCTAACAAGAATCATTAAAGTGCAAATCTTCCATCCTCAATGGTAACATTAATACTGCAGGTAATTCCCCAAACCTCTACACTCTGCCTTTATGCCTAAAAATAAAAGTCGCACCACTTTTGGGCATTACTGCTGTGTTTAACATAAACTATTACATAGGGTCTATAGCAGATCTTAACACTAATTTTAGGAGGGTGTTAACAGTAGAAATGAGAATGAATCGGATTAACCTTCAGTTCTATCTATCCAAGTGTGTAATAAAACTGAATTATTGCTTTACAAACACAGTGAGTCTGCATTAGAGCATAGAAAATAAATCCATGTCTCTCACTATCAGCAAAAGGCTCAGGAATATCTAGGTGAGGGTCTCTGGTTGCAAAGATACTCCAATTTTCAATTTCAGAAATCTGTGTTATGATGGAATGCATACTATTGTATTTAGCAGATGGGAACCTGCATTGTTATTTGGTGATGTGCATTATGTTGATCCAGAAACCGAAGAAATGTACAGTTATATTTCCACAATGAAAAGAAATGTGCTCTGATGTGTTCAGTAATCTAAAAAACATGCATAGTTTTGCTCAAGTAATACAAAATAACTTGCACTGTTTTATTCAGTAAGATAGATGCATGTGCACTTTATGAGTGTGTACTCTTTAGGTCTTTCCTACTAGACAGCGCAAACTGTCTGTTGGTGAAAAGACCTATTGTCAGCTTTTAAATGGCTTAGAGCCCATCCAATGTTGACTGTTGATTGGCTTTATTGACACTCTCATTTGCTTGCTTTTTAGGTCTCGCCTGCGACAACACATGCGCTGAATGCACTCTTACTTGCGAGAGATATTTTATACAACAAGGGGCTGGCAGCCTGCCAATTGCTTAACATTCATAGGCTTCATTGTCTCTCTTATTTGCTGCCTTCTAATTAGCCAGCTCCTGCTGGCTTCAAATTCCTCCTCTTCCGGCTGGACCATGGACCAAGTACTGATTGCTTCAGCTTGTTTGCTGTCCTTCTTCCGATCGAGATGTGATTGAGGTACTACTTTTATTTTCTCTTCTTACCGGTTGTCCTTATTGAACCTCTTGCCATGTGTAGCTAAGTTATACTATGCCACGCACGCTTCAAAGAAGCCCTTTTCTCCTTTAAAATGTATGTTTATTGTAACAAATATTGTTGTTGTCTGCTTTTATAATGACAACAGATGTTATCTGCTTCTAAATATATTTTCACGTAGACATAGGCGCAATTGCTTTCTATATGTGATCGGATTTTTTTGCCAAATGTCCTGTTTTTTTCTTTGTCAGACATGGGAAGATTAACCAATTTGACATTGCATAGGCATTGCAGACTTTGGCAATGATTTGTAGCCATGCTGTACAGTATCATGGCTAAAATTTTAATAATACTCATAATGAAAGGACTATTATCCATTAAGTGCGAATGCACCTAAAAAGAGCACATTTGTCTTGGTTGCATCATAACGCTTTTAAGGTCAAGCTTAAACAGCGCTTGCGCTGCCTTTTCGAGGCATGTTGTATATACTTTGTGGGCTTACAGCATGCCCAATGCTTTTTTTTGTTTCTTCCAGTGTCCTTTAAAAATCCTTGCTTCCAAGTGGTTAATCTTTCCTATTTGTCGCTCCTTTTCATTGGTTGTTCACTTCCATGGAGCAGCACCCCAGCACCCTAGAATCTTTTCAGTCACTCTGACCTACGACTTCCGTTTCTGTAAACCGGGCTATAATTCTTTTTTTGTTTGTTTGGAGCTCTTAACACGAGCTGTAGTGTCCCTCGGAGCTCGGATGGCCCTGTAAATCTTGAGTGCCTTTGTTTTATCGCCATGGCGCCTGCTTTCAGGTGTCACCATCGCGACCACATCATTATATAGCATTATATAGCCCAATCACGACCCAAAGGAATTGAAGCACATTACATGAGTACCAGGACACATTCATTTTGGTAGGCAGGGGGAGATTAAATGAATTTCCCAGAATCACAGGATGTTGAGCCAATGCCGAGACTGGAACCCGGTTCCTTCAAATGCAAAGTTGCAGCTCTGGTCATTATGCCACATCCTCTCCCACAATTACCAGTGGAGACAGTCATTTCAAGGTCAGGCAGATTATATGGACAACATATTTTATGGTCTAAGCCCGAGTCTCCATCTCCTTTTGGATTTATATATTTATTGATTTGCCTGGCATTAAAATGGCTGCTACGAAAGTCCTCGATTTCCTGCCTATAGTTTTCACATGGAGTCTTGAACCAAAAACCCAACTGTTTCACAGGTAATCTGTTCTGTATTTGCATCATATAGATATATGTTTTCCTTTTAATTCTCCTATTATTTTTCATCAATGGTTTAAATCCTCTATTAGTAGAGGTTGTGTATAGTGATTGGTCTATTGCCACGCAGCGTCTGTCGTCTGCATGTGTGTGTGCTGGCTTTCTCCTTTTCACATCTGCTAATCCATTACTCACAGGCATGGAGGCGCTGCCTCTCCGACTCTTTGAGATTGAGGCTGTTAAATTCCGCAGCTTCAAGCTTAAGAATGGCCTTCTCTCCCCAGCCTACTTTGACCTGTGCGGTATTGTATCTCACCCCGACCCTATGAACCAGGTGTGCAAAAATATGTCTTGATACTTAAAGCAGGGTATTTGTGCACTGTTTCTTTTCGAGCATTTTAGGAGAAACCAGAATGAATGAGTTGGGACTGAGAACCCTTGTGGGATTGGATGATAGGAGATTGAATGCATACCCGCTAAATGGCACAACTCTTCTTTTGTGACAATTCCAGCTAGTCTTGCTTTCTTAAAACCAAAGACAAGTGAGGGTATGTAGTGCAATCAAATGTAAAATCGAATCCACAAGCCATGACGGACAGGAGAATTGAAGTGTTTTTATTTTTATTTTCCACACACTCTGCTACAAGGCCAAATTGTCCTCTCTTTTACAGCAGGTTGTGCATGTTTCTTTGCCTGCCTCCTGTGGGGCCGGATTTTTAGAAACAAATCTAGCGGCTTTCGACATCTTCACGATCTTTGGTAGATATTCTGGCTACTCTATCAATTGGAACAAATCTCTCCTGTATACCCTAGGAGGAGAAACTCCGGGTCTCCCCAGGGATTGCCCTGTGCAAGTGGTGAAGGATGGCTTTCGCTACCTGGGGGATCTTTGTCACTGCAGACTCCATGCTTCGTTATGAGAGAAACTTGCTCCCTCCCATGCTGCGACTAAGGAGTGATGTTGCCAATTGGAAGGCATTCCCACTCTCGTTGCTGGGCAGAGCAGCCCATTTTAAGATGATGTCCCTGACCTGCTTCCTCCATGCCCTGCAAAACTAACCTGACCTGGTCCTGGTGAGATATTTTAGAGACATTGAAGGCTTGCAGAGGAAGTTGTTATGTGATGGGAGGCCCGAGTTGCTCTTAACAAACTAGTTCTCAACTGGCACGATGGTGGTATAAGTCTTCCTGACATCAAGAAATATTACTGGGCAGCCCACCTTACTGCCATTAATCAAGGCACTTACCGCACACCGGGTGACCCAGGCTTTGCCATTGATAGGTGGCTGCTGCCGGGCGGGAACTATAACAGAGTCCTGTATGCAAACTCCAGGCACCTCCCCATAACTGGGCCGGCCAAGCATTCAGTTCAAGTCTGGCATGCGGCAAATAAGAGTCTGGGTTGGGACTGGAGGCTCACATTGGTGACTCCCCTGTGGGACTCGGAACAGCTAGGCAGTCTGCGTTCCTCGAAGGGATTTGACAAGTGGGACCTCATTGGTATTTCTTGCATAGGGGAACTTTGGGTGAAGGGTGATCGGGTTCGAAAAACTACAACTGCAGTTCGAGCTCGCGGGTACGGAGTTTTTCCGCTACTTGCAGGTCCACCATGCTCTTGTAACAACTTTACAGAGGGGCTCCTCCCTTCTGGAGTCTTCCTAACTCGAGGACAGGTTGCTTGATGGGTTGCTCCCACAGAAGGCCATATACTAGAGCTAGATGATGAGGAGTGACGAGAGGCGGTGGCCTCTCCAGGAGAGGTGGCAATCTCAGTGCAGCTGCGCCTGGTGCACCTGAAAATTCTGCACAGAACTTATGTCACCGGGCCCCAGCTGGTCCATATGCAGAAGAGGGAGGGGGGAGAATGCAGAAGACAATGTGGTCAGATGGGTACTTCCTACACATTTGGGAGTGTGAGCGGATCCAGGGGTACTGGAGGGGGATACATGAGGTCATGAGGGAAGTCCCACATAAAGACATTCGCCCAGAGGTTAAACGGTGTCTACTTAATGTTTGGGAACCCACTGACTTAACTGGAGCAAAGAGACTCTGGGCAACACTGAGAGCAATGGTTGCTAATCGTGATATAGCATAACAATGGAGCGGCGATATCGTCACCGACCCTTGCCACCTGGAAAAAGAATCTAGACTGGTGCATGTTTAGGGAGAAGATGGTCTATGTGGCACGGGATTGCCCCAAAAAGTGGTCTGCTCTGTGAGGTCTCTGGAGCATATATCTCTGGAGATATATGTGCGGCCCCGATAACCCCCATTGAAGATGAACATGTGTCTCCTTGAAGCCCATTCCAATGATGTTATGTCCAAGTAATATGCTTCGCTGAAAGTTTTTGGTTTATGTTACCAATAAAAATATTTTTTATTTTTTTTAACAGCGGCTTTCGTAGTCTTTGAAGTAAGTCATGGTGTTACTGATGCGAGATGCTGAAGAACTTACATTACAACACCCACAGCCAAAGAAGGGCCACGCTACAAAAGACTATTATTTCATAGGTTGTGCTCTTTGTTCCTTTCTCTTTTTTTAAAGAAAAATTGACCAGCCTAGATGCAGTGAAAAGGACCAATCTGTCCTTGACCGGAAATCAAACACCTGCGCACCAAATAATGAACTTACGTCAGTCATACTTGCCAAATAGACATTTAGCATGGCTGAACACAAAGCTTATTCCTAGAAAGTAAATCACTTTCAGCCACACGGAGTAGAGTCACTGCGAAACAATTACGGCGGCGTCAGCAATTAATTTCCTTTTGAATACAATTGAACTGTTTCCCACATAACCAGCCGCCTTCCGCATGGCCCACTATAACATGATCCTGTTGAGGCCTTAAAGTACCAGGCCAAAACGCGTCAATCATGAGAACAGAAGCAACTGTTATATGGGCATACCGTGTGGTTTGTGTAGGCCTAAGTTTCGTTACTGGAAATGTAGCTATTTTAGGGGTTGGACTTTGATAGCACACGAATTAAAGGGAACACGGATGGCTATATTAAGTATTTATGTTGTTTAGGTTCCTGACAAAGCATGGCAAGTCACTGGGCTCAAAGTGACAGAGCGTTTTACAGGGCATTGTATAAAAATGAGAGGAAATAAGCAACAAGCATTAGAAAAGCTAATAGGTCTCTCTAATGCAAGAGTTATTGGTTTTGTCAATATGATTTTGCCATTTTCTACATCAGAGTGGCAGCTGTTCAGCATGGCAGAAGTTAGTGGGGTAAAGAAGAGTGGCGTGGAGTAGAATGGAGTGTTGTGGAGTGGAGTCTCGTAAAGTGGAGTGTTATGGAGTGACGTGGAGTGGTGTAGAGTACAGTTGAGTGGCATGGAGTGGAGTGCCGTGGTGTGGCATGCAGGGAGTAGACTGTTGTAGAGTGGAAGGGCATAGAGTGGAGTAGAGTTGAGTGGCGTAGGGCGGAGTGGCGTGCCAGAGTGGAGTGGAATAGGGTGGCATAGAGTGTCGTGGAATGGTGTAGAGCAAAGTGGAGTGGTATAGGGGGTGCTGCCTAGGGTGGAGTAGATTGTCATAGAGGGTAGTGGCATAGAGTGGAGTTGTGTAGGAGAGTGGAAAGGCATACAGCGGAGTAGAGTGTTGTAGAGTCGAGTAGAGTAGAATGGAGTGGCATAGAGTGTTACTGAGTGGAGTGGCATATAGTGGAGTAGTGGAGTGGAGTAGAGTGGCGTAGTTGTCATAGAATAACGTGGAGTAAAGTGGCATGGATGGAATTGAGGGGGTTGCACAGAGCGTCATAGAGTAGTATAGTGTTGTAAAGTGGCATTGAGTGGAGTACAATTTTGTGTGATGTAGAGAGGAGTGGAATAGGGTGCCATAGACTGGAGTAGAGTTTAATGGAGTAGAGCGTCATATAGGGGAGTGTCGAAGAGTGTAGTGTCGTAGAGTGGTGTGTCTTAGAGAGGAGTGTCATAGAGCGGAGTGGCCTAGAGTGAAGTGGCATAAAGTACAAAGGTGCAGAGTAGATTGGCGTACAGTGCTTTGATTATGAGTAAAGTGGTGTAGAGTGCTGTGGTAATTGAAAGTCCGAGGAGCCAGGTGTATAAAATAGGTTGGATTTATTAAAGTTTCGTTCCAGGTTAAGTTCATTATAAGAAGATAGGTAGAGGGAATAAAAACCCACCAGGAGCAGCCTCCCTACTGCTCAGCCTGCCTGCCATCAACTGCCACTCCACACACAAGCCAGGCACCAAACATTCCATGAGGTCATCAGGCATTCTAACACACATGCTAGCTGAGCATCAGAGAAGACACAGCCAGTGTAAGGAAAGACTCAAGTCAATTATAACATATCCCCTTTCCGTAGGGAAACAAATGCAGACGTGAAAGAAGCAAACACAAATAACAATATACAATGCATTCTGAAAGAAAAGCATTTACATTGCAAAAGAAAGCATTTAAATTGCATTCTCAAAAATAAAGATATAGATCTTAACCCCATCCCCCTCCCTTGGGGAAAACCGACAACACAACCGCACAGAGCGGTGAAACAGAACTGGGGCACGCACCGCCCCATAACCAACATGTAATAGGGTACATACCACCCTGTAGAACAGTGCTGGGACACTCACAGCCCCACAACCTACATGGGTACACACCAGCTTGTGGAACCCTGTGGAGAAGAACTTGAGCACTTATCGCCCCACAACCAACAGGTAACAGGGTACACACTACCCTGTGGATCAAAAACAGAGCACTCATCGCCCCACCAGCAACATGTAACAGGGTACAGTCCATCCTTTGGAAAATAACTGGGGCACTTAGCTCCAACAACCTCACCACAAAAGGGTACTCACCATCCTAGGAACAGAGCTGGGGGCACTTAGCACATAACACCTCTTAAAATTAAACTGGGGCTCTAAGCTCCCAACACCTCTTAAAATTGAAATGGGGTACTTAGCTCCCCAAAACTCTCCAAATTGAACTGGGGCACAGAGCTCCCACAACTTCCACGTAAAGGCTAGGGAAACACACCTCCCTATGACCTATAACTGGGGCATTTAGCTCCCAAAACCTCAAAAAAACAAAAAAAATTAAACTGGGGCACTTAGCTACACAACCCCACAACCTCCCCGCAAGAGGGAACACAGCTCTCCATGAAGCCAAAATTAAAGCACTACCCGCCCCACAACCTACACATAATGGGGACAACACTACAATTTAGTGGTGAGAAAATGGCAAGCATTAATAATTAAATGAAAGTCTCATGCTCCGGTGAGCAGTCTCTCACCCGAGGTCTTCACCTGACCTGAAGCTCTTATTAATGGCACTCGATCTGCTAGTAAAATTATTTTATGTGACGGCAGTCTTGGGAAAGTACACACAAGCAGGTAGTCACTGTGCTTGTGTCCTCACAGGCTCGCGGTCACCAGCTTCTGTGAAAAGTTGAAGCAATCTTAGATCCACATCATTTGACTCGTTGAAAAGCCAAACGGTTGAACGATGTTTTGCAATCACCAGCGCTGCCTTTGACGAAGAACAAAATCTACAATGAAACAACGACACATCCATTAACTATATGGGCACAGAAAAAATGACGCGTGGTTGGCAACGTAAGGACTGATCACTAGCTTGGCAATAACATCCACAGCCAACCACAAGATGGCTGCACGTAAAGTATGTCGTGCCGGCTGGCTCACGGCACTTTTAAGCTGCAGAGCGTGTCTCAGCAGCACAAGATACCAAAGCCTCTCCGTGTGGGAATCAATTGTCACGGTAACAGCACGCAAAACCGGTATCAGGTAAGGCTGCACACGCTGTGTCCTTTATGTGCAAGCTGTTGGCATCTTGTGACTCTTTCAAATGGGAGATAACAGTTTAACTACCATGGTGCAGTTAGGGCAATAAAATCGGCAAAAACCAAAAACAAATACTCACAGTTATTGAAAAAAATATATACTCCGCTGGTAGACTCCCACAAAAGTGTGAGTGCGGTGGCAATCTTCCCAACAATACGTTGCTTCATTTCCTCCTTTCCTCTGTAGTGCCAATGAACACTCAGTATCCTCATGTACTCAATCAAGCAGCCTCAGCAACAGCCGATTTACTCATAAGTTGAACAACAGATGCTCACCGCAAGATGCCTGAACTGTCACGATGCACCGCAGAGTAATCCATTCAGTGCCAACCGCTCCCAATCTCACTCCTCGAATGTGCAGAACGTAGCCGGTCTCCTCCACACAAAGTTGATTAGCTTCTGACAACTCGCTAAGCTGCCTACCAACCTGTGCTTATTTTAAATATAAAGCCGGTTTCCCTCAACACACGTCGCTGGTGCCAATTGCCAAGCACCAGTTGCTGCTGCCAATTCAACTCAGTAGCGTGACTGACAACTGTAGTAAGGCCAGCAGGGCAGGAGTAACATTTCAAGGCAACAGGATGGCAGCAATCTCCACAGTAGCTACACGAATACTGGCAGTAGAAGGTCAAACGCCTTGGGATGCAGGCTGTCCAGATGAGAGAGGGCACTGGTTGGGTGGACCAAGGCGTTACCTTTGCTTAAGGTTTCAGTATTTTCAATTTTTTAATAGGTTCCTTAGTTGGAGTAGTTCCTTCAAACACAGACTCTTTCCTTCACGCGTACGTTCTTTAAATCGTCGCCAAATGTGGTAATTGAAAGTCCTTGGAGCCAGGTGTATAAAAAAGGTTTGATTTATTAAAGCCTAGTTCCAGGTTAAGTTCATTATAAGAAGATAGGTAGATGGAATAAAAACCCACCAGGAGCAGCCTCCCTGCTGCTCAACCTGCCTGCAATCAACTGCCACTCCACACACAGGCCAGGCACCAAACATTCCATGAGGTCATCAGGCATTCTAACACATACTAGCTGAGCAACAGGGAAGACACAGCCAGAGTAAGGAAAGACACAAGTCAATTATAACAAATGCCTTGGCATAGAGTGCAGTAGCATAGAGTACAGTGGTGCAGAGTACAGTGGTGCAGAGTACAGTGGGGCAGAGTAGACTAAAGTGGCATAGAGTGCAGTGAAGTAGAGCGCAGTGGTGTAAAGTAGCATGCAGTGGCGTAGCATGCGGTGATGCAGAGTAGAGTGACGTTGACATCAGTGGTGGAGAGTGCAGTCTTGCAGAGTAGAGTGGCACAGAGCACAATGGCGTAGAGTACAGTGGCGCAGAGTGGAATAGAATGGCTTGAAGTGCAGTGACGTAGAGCGCAATGGTGTAGAGTGGTGTAGTGTGCAGTGGGGTAGAGTGTAGTGGTGCAGAGTAGAGTGGCGCAAAGAGCAGTGGCGTGGAGTACAGTGGTGCAGAGTAGAATGTAGTGGTGTAGCATGCAATGTGGTGGAGTGCAGTGGAGTGTTGCAAAGTAGAGTATAGTGCCATAGAGTGCAGTGGTGCAGAGTAGTTGGTGTAGTGTGCAGTGGTGTAGAGAGCATTGGGTTTGAGTAAAGTGGTGTTGAGTACATTGGCGTAGAGTAGAGTGGTGCAGCATAAAGTAGAGTGGTGCAGAGTGGAGTAGAGTAGCGCAGAGTGGAGTTGAGTAGCGTAGAGTGCAGTGGCGTAGAGTAGATTGTTTCAGAGTAGAGTGGAGTGGTGCAGGGTATAGTGCAGTGACAGAGTAGGGGCGTAGAGCGCAGTGGTGTAGAGTAGAGAGGTGGAAAGTAGAGAAGAGTGGCATAGAGATAGAGTGCTAGTGCGCAGAGTGGAGTGGTGCAGAGTGGAGTAGATTGGTGTAGCATTCAGTGGCATAGACTAGATTGTTTCAGAGTAGATTAAATTGTCTTAGAGGGCAGTGTTGCACAGTAGATTAAAGCTGCTTATTTCTTCAGATTCTTTCAGAGTAGAGTGAAGTGGTGCAGGGTAGAGTGAAGTGGCATGAGTAGTGGTGTAGATTGCAGTGGTGTAGATTGCAGTGGCATAGAGTGCAGTGTTGCAGAGTAGAGTGGCACACAGAAGTGGTGTACAGTGGAGTGGGGCAGAGTACACTAGCATAGAGTAGAGTGGTGCAGAGTAAGGCGGAGAGTGAAGTGGCTTAGAGGGCAGTGGTGCACAGAAGATTAGAGTGCTGTAGACTGCAGTGGTGCAGAGTAGTTGGCATAGAGTGTAGTGGCGTAGAGGGCACCGGTTTTCAGTAAAGTGGTGTTGAATTAATCGGTGTAGAGTGCAGTGGTTTAGAGCAGTGTATAGTGCAGTGGCATAGTGTGCAGTGGCATAGAGTAGATTGTTTCAGAATAGAGTGGAGTGGTGCAGGGTAGATTGGAGTGGTGCAGGGTAGAGTGGAAGGGTGCAGGGTAGAGTGCAGTGACAGAGGAGTGGTGTAGAGAGCAGTGGCATAGTTTAGAGTGGTGCAGAGTAGAGTAGAGTGGCATACAGTGCAGTTGTGTAGAATGGGGCAGCACAGAGTGAAGTAAAGTGGCGTAGAGTGCAGTGGTGTAGAGTAGATTGTTTCAGAATAGAGAGAAGTGGAATGGAGTGGAGTGATGCATGGTAGAGTGTAGTGGTGCATGGTAGAGTGCAGTTTCATAGAGTAATGTGGGATAGAGTGGTGTGGCATATAGTGGAGTAGTGCAGAACAGAGTGGAGTAGCCTAGACTGGAGTGGTGTACAGTGCAGTGGCATAGGGTGCAGTGTTACAGAGTAGTGTGGCATAGAGTGGAGTGGTATAGAGTGGAGTGGTGTAGATTAGAGTAGAATAAAGTGGAGTGGCCTAGACTGGAGTGGTGTAGAGTGCAGTGATGCATAATAGAGTGGGGTAAAGTGCACTGGCATATAGTAGAGTGATGCAGAGTAGAGTTGTGAGGCATAGAGTGAGGTGACGTAGAGTGCAGTGTCATAGAGTGCAGTGGTGCATGGTAGATTAGAGTGGAGTAGAGTTCATTGGCGTAGATTGCTTTGGCATAGATTGCAGTAGAATGGCATAGAGTAGAGATGTGCAAAGTTGACTGCAGTGGCATAGTGTGCAGTGGCATAGAGTGCAGTGGTGCAGAGTAGAGTGGTGCAGAGTAGAGTGGTGCAGAGTTCAGTGGCGGTCAGTGCAGGGTTGCAGAGCAGAGTGTTGCAGAGTGCAGTGGTGCACAGTAGATTAGAGTGGTGTAGAGTGCATTGGCATAGATTGCATTGCCACAGATTACAGTAGAATGGCGTTGAGTTGTGGAAAGTAGAGTGCATTGGCATAGAGTGCATTGGCACAGAGTAGAGTGTTGCTAAGTGCAGTGGCGTACAGTAAGAGTGGTGTAGAATGCATAGGTGTAGAGTGCAGTAGTGAAGAATAAAGTGACGTACCGTGGAATGGAGTAGAGTAGCGCATAGTCCCGTGGCACAGAGCGTTGTAGAGTATAGTGGCCTAAAGTGCAGTGGTGAAGAGTAGATTGGTGTAGAGTGTAGTGGCGTAGAGTGCATTGGTTTTGAGAGAAGTATTTTAGAGGGCACTGGCATTGAGTCCAGTGGCATAGAGTGCAGCGGCGTACAACAGAGTGGCGTGGAGTGAAGCAGGGTAGATTGTAGTGGTCTGGAGTAGCAAAGAGTGAAATGGCACAGAGTAGAATAGAGTGACGTAGAGTAGATTGTTTCCAAGTAGAGTGCAGTGGTGCAGAGTAGATCAGAGTGGGTTACAGTAGATTGGCGTAGAGTGCAGTGACATACAGTGCATTGGCATAGAGCGCAGTGGAGTAGCGTAGAGTGTAGTGGCATGCAGTGTATTGGTGTAGAGTGAAGTGGTGGGGTACAGGGTGGTGCAGAGTAGAGTACAGCGTTGTACAGTGCAGTGGTGCAGAGTAGATTAGAGTGGGTTAGAGTGGATTGGCGTAGAGTACAGTGACATACAGTGCATTGGCATAGAGTGGCGTAGAGTGTAGTGGAATGCAGTGTATTTGTGTAGAGTGGTACAGAGTGGTGCAGAGAAGAGTGGCATAGAGCACAGTTATGGAGAGTGCAGTCTTACAGAGTACAGAGGAGTGGAGCGAATTAGCATGGAGTGGTGCAGGGTAGAGTGTAGTGCCATGGAGTGTACTGATACAGAGTATAGTGACATAGAATAAAGTGCCGCAAACTAGGGTGGCGCAGAGTAGAGCACAGTGGCAGCGAGTGTAATGTTGCAGAGTAGACTGTTGTAGAGTGCAGTGGTGTATAGTAAAATGGCAAAGAGTGCATTGCGTGGAGTGCAGTGGCGTAGAGTGGTGCAGAGTAGAGTGGCATAGAGTAAAGTGATGCAGAGTAGAATAGATGGCGGAGAGTGCAGTGATGTAGAGTACAATGGCGTGGAGTGCAGTGGCGTAAAGAATTGCAGAGCATAATGGTGTAGAGTGCAGGGGTGAAGAGCAGTGTTGTAGAGTGCATTGGCGCAGAGTGCAGTGATGCAAACTAGAGTGTTGTGGCACAGAGTAGAATGGAGTGGCGTGGAAAGGCGCAGAGTGGAGTGGCGTGGAATGGAGTGGAATGTAGTGGTGCAGAGTGGAGTGGCGCTGATTTGAGTGGTGCCGAGTTAAGTGGCGTAGAGTAGATTGTTTCAGAGTAGAGTGGAGTGGTGCACAGTAGAGTACAGTGGAATAGAGTACAGTGGTATAGAGTTCAGTATTGCAGTGTAGAGTGGCACAGAGTAGAGTGGTGTATAGTTCAGCTGTGAAGAGTGCACTAGTGCATAGTAGAGTAGTGGGGGTAGAGTGCATTGCCATAGAGTAGAGAGGCAGAAAGTGAAGTGGTGTGGAGGGTTGTACGACAGAGGCACGAATGGCTGAACCAGATGTGCCTCTACAACACGGCCCACACAACGAACGCATTCCTTTACCATGCATGCTTTTACCACACATGCCTTTGCCACGCAATTTTGTGGTAAAGGCATGTTTGGTAAAGGAATGTGTGGTAAAGGTCACACCCCAGCCCCTCCACTCTGAGCCCCAAAACCCAGCCCCACATACTTATAACTACCCTCGAGCCCTAAAACTGCCCCCAGCCCTGGAAACTGTTGCTTCCCCCTCCCCGTGCTGAGCCCTAAAACTCGCCCCATGTCCTAAAAACATCCCTGACCAGGCCCCCCACCCTGAGTCCTAAAACTACCCCAAGCATTAAAAAATGTCCCTTCCCCCCGCCCTGAAACCTAAAAACTGACTCCTGCATCTTAAAAAACTACCCTGACCACAGCCCCCTGCCCTGAGTCCTAAAAACTGAACCCCACTCCTTAAAACTACCCTGGTCCTCCCTGCCCTGAGCCCGAAAACCTGCCCCCTGCCCTATAAACTACCAGACCCCCCCCCGAGACCTAAAATCTATCCCACACCCCTAAAAAGTACCCCCAAAACCCAGCCTGCAGGAGGAACCAAGTTGTATTTGAATAGCCCGGGCTATGGAACAGAGTCCCAGGCTCGTTAGAAACAAGACAGAGGAGACTGCTGCTTCACTCAGCTTACAGCCCTTATATACACATTTCCCACATTAAGAAACCAGTTTGGGTTGGGGGTTTGGTGCCCCGAGTCAAAAATGCAGTTTCACCATTCTTTGTTCAGGCAGGACGGGGGCTGCAACAGATGTTACAAAGATTACGGACAGGACTTGCAAAACAGGACATGCACGTGAGGGAACAGAGAGATCTTGAACAACAGGATATGTGAAAGAAACAAGTTCTGGGATGATGGCGTGACCAAGTCTTGCGAAACAAGATGGATGTGTGCAGGAGTTCAGTCCGAGGGTGGGGAGGCCAATTCTTGGTTCCCCTTTTTCGAAATTGGCTCAACCACAAGGTTCAGGAAGGACAGGGTGGTCGTGACAGCTAGAATTTCAACAGACATCAGCAGAAATGACCAGGAGGGTCGTAGAGAGGTGTTTGACACAAAATGGCAATGCAAAAACAATGGAGTCATGACACAAAATGGACGCCGACAAGAAGGACATTTTTCCTCAGACCCTCCTTTTGCCATTGAGTGGCAAATACTCTAGGGGAGGTCGATATTCATAAGATCATCTGTTTCTTGTTGGAGCATCACCTTCATATTAATGGCGTGAATGTTAGAAGATTGAGGCTTGAGAGCCTGAACACACGTTGCACAGAGCATTGGCAGACACTGAATGCACAAACAGCAGGAGACTAGGACAGCCACTCCCAAGGCAAGAAAGATGAGGACCCTCCATCCTCATTGGGAAAGGAGGCCCCAGATCTTGCCTGTGAGGGACCAGTTGCCTTCAGCCTGATGAATTCCAAAGGAAAGGTGATGCAGACGTTGGATGGCATCATATACTGTGTGTGCTTGATCAGGAATGTACACACAGCAGCTGGAGCCAATCAATTTACACACACCACCACGATCAATGAGGATGATGTCAAGGACCATACAATTTTGAAGTGTTACAAGGCGATTTGCCTGTAGCTCTGCAGTGATGTTGGAGAGGGCACCAGCTGTTTCTGTGATGGTGGCCTCAAGGACCCTGGTCAGTCCTCGTATAGCTCGACTGTTTGCCAGTGGGCCCCAGAATGGGAGGAAACCCTTAAAGAAGTCCCCGGCTTCCTGGCCTACTGTATCCTCAGCCGATATGACACCCCTATGTGAGCGGCGCAAAGTGCCCTTCATCAACAGGTGGTAATCTCCATGGGTAGAATGTGTCGGTGTAAGGAGGAAGGCCAGATAGCAGATACCAGACCAGTTACGGGGGAGCCAAGTGTAGGCAGCTGTGCCACAGATAAAGTGAGTGTTGGGGGATGCCACCAACTTTGGAGGAGACGTAGAGTTCAAAGTTTTAGTGATGTCACAGATACTAGTAACAACTTTCTTAGTTCCTAAGCCATGGATGCAGACACGGCCCCGCACATTTATAACATTCAGAGTGTTTCGTACATCAGGTAGTAGCCTTCTGGTGCGAAATGTGGTAAATGTTTGTCGAGAAGTTGAGTTAAACACCACCATCTCACAGAGTTCATCCGGTGGTAATAGCAATGTGGATGAACTGGTCGGGCAAAAAGGGGTATTGGTATTGCCAGACCTGTATCGCCAGAAGTAATCTCAAAATGTTCCAAGGGCAGAATTGGCAGTACCATTGACAGTATAGGCCTCCTGCATCAACATCCACCATGCAAGAAAGGACCCAGAGATGGAGAAAGGATGAGGGAAGAATGCAACAGGTTGTGCATTAGCATGCGGCATCAGTCCACATAGCCAACAGTTGGAAATATTTATGATCAGCTGATGATGATGTAAAATCTGGACAAAGGTGTTATTGAAAAATTCTGCACGGCGGGGCAATTTGTGGGCAGGTAACGTGAAATACTGATGCTCTACAGGAGTCGGGATAGGAGTTGGTGGGGTAACAGGATAGTAGATCAGTAACATCCAACCAATGATAGACAAGATGATTGAGACAAACAGCGTCACACGGGGGCTACAAAGCACTTGTTATGTAGGAGACTGACATATCGTTTCTGGGCTTGGGTGTATTGGACGGCTGCCATTGTACTAAGCCAGGGACCACTAGCAGCTGTCTGTGTTTGGTGGTTACTTCACTGGATGCAGGTGCCAAGAGCCCTATGGCATACCAGCACTGTTCTTAGCCGGGAGAACACAGCCCTACAGCCTGTAGGCACCTGAGCGAAGTCAAGGGCAAGCCTTCCTTGTGGAATGCAAGTTATATCGGGTAGAAGTAGGAACAGTATGGTCAGGGAATAATTGTTCCTGATGCTGAGCAGAGTGAGGGGAGTGTTTTCTCTTTCCCTTCAGTATACTGTCACTCTCTGCTTCCGTGGATTTGGAATGTAATCTTGCGTCGCTGAAGGGAACAAACGCCGGGACTATTTCTGTCTCTGAGTCTCCTTGTCCTTCTCTCTCCCACTGATCATAGGGGAGAGGCAGAGGCACTCATCTACAGTGCGTGGCGTGGATCCAGTTCTTCCGTTCCTCAACTTTCACGGCGGTGCTGGTGGCCAGTAACACCTGACGGGCTGTGTCCAGCGGGGCTCGAGGCTCTTAGTACGTTCAAAGTTTCGAATCAGGACCCAGTCGCCAGGTTGGATAACGTGTCCTGGGCCCTCGCTTTTATCAGGTATGGCCTCCTGCACCTGGTGGTAAAGAGTAGAAAGGGGTTAGTCAAACTGTACAGATAATCAGTCAACACAGGGTATTCAACATCAGACAGTTTCTGGGGTCGTGGAACACAACACACATTGCAAGGCCTCCCAATCACAATCTCATGGAGAGATAGGCCTATCCTGGTATGGACCGTTGTCCTGACAGACAGGAGGGCCAGGGGCAGAGCATCAACCCAAGTGACACCTGTCTCGGCTACACTCTTGGCCATTTTAGTCTTTAGGATGCCATTGTACACCTCCACTAGACCTGCTGATTGGGGATGGTTAGCTGCATGACATTTTTGTTTTATACCCAGTGATGAACAGATATACTCCATTATCTGAGCCATAAAGTGTGTCCCATTGTCACTCCAGACCTTACGGGGCAAACCGAATCATGGGAAGTATTCTTTCAATAGTATTTTGGCGGTAGTGATAGCAGTACAGTCTTTGACACGGTAGACCTCCACCCATCGCCTGAAGTTACAGACCACCACCAAGACGTATTTTAAACTGTTACATCTGTCCAACTGGATATAATCCTTTTGAAGGGCTTCGAAAGGAAAGGTAGGGGGAGAGAATCCTCCTCCAGGGGCTACTGTGCCTTTTCCTGGGTTGTACATAAGGCAAATCATGCATATTTTGACCATCCTCCCAGCATATGCTGGTATCTTTGAGTTATACCAGGTGGGTTCCAGCAACTTGCATATCCCTTTAGCACTAATGTGAGCAGGGTCATGGGCCATTGTTACTACTGGTAGCACATGACTGTCGGGCAACATCCATTGTTTCTCCATAGTGATACGGGCCCAACAACCATCTATTTCCTTTACCGCTAAATGCTCCGTCCACATCCTCAGCTCCTCAGGGGTAGCATGGGTATCAATCACACTCTGTAAAGTTTCTTCAACCATGCGCCCTTCTGCCACCCACCTGGTGGAACCTCCCACATACATTCCTTCCTTTTTAGGTCTCGTCTATTCCATCCCGAAGGGATGGTAGGCGAGATTTATAGTAAGGAGACCTAAAAAGTCTACCCACTGCGGATCGCGTACAGTTCATGTGAGCCAGGCGCGTGCACAGGACTTCGCTCCCCCTACCCCTCCCACAAAGCAAGACAAGAACATCAAAGCGACTGCGGCCGCTTTGATTCCATTTGCCACCAGCCACTTTGCGCGCTCCGCAGGTCATAAACAGGACTATCTGCTCGTGAATCGGAATGCTGGCATGGTTGCCCTGTCCCCCTCCCAGCGCTGCCTTTCCTCTGCTCAGCTTCAACCGGTGCCCGATATCGCACCCCAGTTCAAATTGTGTATGCCCTCTGATTGTATTGCAGGTCCAAAACATAAAGCGTTAACCTGTCTTTCCCCAACAAAAACGCAAGCATTTTTCGAAATTGCACCCTTTAACTGCATTCAAACTTGTTTCAATTTCTTTTAAATATTTTTCATTTCACCATCAAAGCTCCTCTGTTACTGCCCCCTACTGATCCCGTTGCTCATTACATCCATTCCACTGTTGCTCATCTTTCGCTGTCTCATTTTTTGAAAACTTTTTTTGCATGGGTTTTGGAGGAGCACCGACCTACGCTAATATTTTTATGGCGCAATTTGAGGAACAACATATTCTGACAAATGACACGTGGACAACCTCATTATTAATGTATCGCCGTTTCATAGACGATATATTTTTGATTTGGAAAGGCTCAACAGAAATCCTAGTGGAAAACATTCAGGAATTGAACCGAAAAAATCCCAGGATTACATTTTCGCATTTGATTAATGATAAAGAAATATAATTTTTGGACGTGCAAATCACCAGGAGCCAGATGAAGTTGAACACTCAAACTTATGTCAAACCCACTGACCGGAACAACACTTTGCTATTTAGTAGCTTTCACACTCCACAATTAATTGAGAACTTACCATTTTCACAAATGCTAAGAAGCAAAAGAATATGTTCGTCCCCTGAGGCACAAGAAGCAGACATGCAGAGGATCAAAAATAAGTTTCAAGAAAGGGGATATCCAGTGACATGCATAAATAAAGCTGAAGAAAAGGTGAAAAACCTTAGTCGTGAAAGCCTACTCAAAAATGTGAAAATACCCAAAACAAAGCAAAGGAGCGTCTTTGTTTCAAAATACTCCACCAAATCCCGAAATATAAAAAAGATAATCTTAAATCGCTGGGAACTGTTACAACAAGATGAAGATTTCAACAAGATTTTCGCAGACAGACCGATCTTTGCTTATAAAAGAAGCAAAAACTTAAAGGAGGAATTAAAATCTAAAAGGAAACTACAACCAACAGATTACAAGGGAATGAAGAAATGCAACAATTGCATCAACTGCAACAATGTAATGCAACAAACATTCGTATCTCACCCAAGAACTGGCAAACAAATACCACTCAAATTATCAGCAGATTGCAATTCAAACTTTGTGATTTATGGTATCAAATGCCCATGTGGGCTCATGTATATAGGTAAAACAGAAAGGAAAGTCAAGATAAGAATAGGAGAGCACAAAAGCATGATAAGAACCAAAAATACGAATTCCAACTTAGCAGCACATTGGTTAGAAAAAAAGCACAACATTTCTCAACTTAGGTTCTTAGTCATAGAGAAAATTGAAGTGATACCAGGGAGGGACAATCAAAAATTCTTGTCCCAAAGGGAAATAATGCTGATTAAAAAATTTGAAACCATGGAGCCCCTCGGATTAAATGATAAACTAGATATGGTTTGTTTTCTGTAAAATTTTCTAGCCAAACAATGCAGATATGACTATTGACAACCATAAAAATGTTTAATGATATATGTTCTATATGTTCATTATGTATAATATGAGATCCAGTTTTATATCCATGTCAACAATATTTGTATAGTCATGTGAGAATGTCACCAACCCAAAAGCTTGTAAGCTTAGGTATATCGTTAAGCTGTTGCACATGTTTACCAGTATGAACAGTAGTATCTCTTAGTGAGTCAGTCACCGACCTAGAAACCTGCAAGCTTTTGCATACCATTTCACCGCAGATCACTTAAATTATACACACGCAGCAATAGTCAGTAATCACGGATCATACATTTGCATAAAATAGAGAATCCGCCCCGTTATCCGTCAATTTACACCACTCTAAGATGGCGCCTCTCAAAACCTACAGGAAATGAGGTCAGTCAGGGCTTGATATGGTCGCGTTTGTTTGAACGCGTGAACTCTTGCACCGAACGTTTCCCGCGAAGAACTGCAAGCTTAGAGAGCAACCGGTGAGTTTTCCGGACGGCATTTGCCTCAACACTTAAAAGTTATAATGGAGCAAATGCACGCGTAGCACAGAATAGTTTTTGACATATATTTTGGTTTATGGCAGAAATACGGAAAACCAACGAAGAAAAGCACTGAAAATCCCACACAACAATTAGAAGTCGGGTATTTCCCAGTTCGCCTTAAGGTAAAAATAAAAGCAATGGAAAGCAGGTATATTTTAGCGTTTGATTACGAGTGACTATAAATAATATACAACACCTACATTTCATTTGCAGTACGTTACGAGCAGCTTAGATTTTACTCGAGAAGCAAGCAGCAGATCACGTCGTTTAAAAAGGTAACCAGAATCACGTTTTTGTATATAATGAAGGAAGAACATAGAACTATAACAGTAAAGCTGGCAGTTGTACAATGTCTTAACCATAGCTAGCCATGGGTTGATTTGGTAAAACGTCAGAAACTATTGAGAGGTATGGTTTAACCTTCTAACAACGTCAAAAGCCAGGCAGGCGCTCCATGAATTCAAGAAGCATGAATATACGGAAATGAGTATAAAGACATTAATAATGAGGAACATGCCATGACACATTGCATGCAGTGTTATCCACATAATTTGTATCAATGCTTTACAGGCAGTAAACATAGAAATTTAGAGTGTTAATCTGTCTTTTACGTGTAAGGACTTGTGATTATGTAAACTTGGTGGTAGATTTGAGGCCTGAACGTGCCCATAAGCTTAAACTAATTTTGAAAAGTTAAGAGAGTAACACAAATCATTTAATCTTTTTTTGTAGGAAGGCCCCCGAAGAAGGGACAGGGTCCCGAAATGCATCGGGCCGATTTAAGCTTTTGTTTTAAGCTTTTGTTCTCGGTTCAAAATGTACATTTTTATGGGCTGTGTTAAAGTGTGATGGAACTCACACCAAAGATTAATTGTAAACATTGAATGTTGAAAATAATCATGATTTGAAAAACATGTGATAATTACAGAAAAATAATTTGGTGAACAATTTGGTGAATAAAACCATGTTTAAGATTCAGTACATTTAAGGAGTAAGTTTGAGAGTATTTTTGAATAGGAGTGAAACATAATACAGCTGTGCATCAGGTTAGGGTGTGATTGTCAGTCACAACCCAAAGATTTTTGAAGTATATGAGTGACAGGGGGAAAGGCAGCCCCATGGTTCCTGATAGCACGCAACAGTTGGAATAAACTACCCAGGGCAACCATTACTATAAACTTAAAAGTGACAAATAAGGTGTGCCAAGGGCCGTCTAAATTTTCAGAATTTTAGTTCTTGTTGTGAGCCGGAGTATGTTTCCAAATGCACCATGAGTGGGTCTCAGTACTAAAAGAGCATGACCCACACTGTCCCAAACCAGTGTCCTTCACTGCCCCGTGCCTGCTCCTCTCAGTGCTTTGTGTTTGTGTCCCTCAATATCCAATGCCTGTCCCTCACCCTCCCTCACACCCTCACCCTCACACCTCCTCACCCTCACACCCCCTCACCCTCACACACCCTCTCACCCACCCTCACCCTCACACCCCCTTACCCTCACCCCCCTCATACCCTCACACCCCTACACCCCCATACCCTCACACCCCCTCACCCTCACACACCCCTCACCTTCACACCCCCTCACTCTCACACCCCCTCCCCCTCCCTCCCCCTCACCCTCACACCCCCTCACCCTCACCCCCCCACACCCTCACCCCCTCATTCTCACACCTCCTCACCCTCACACCACCTCCCCCCCTCACCCTCACACACTCCCTCACCCTCACACACCCCCTCAACCTCCCACACCCTCCCACCCACCCTCACACCCCCTAACCCTCACACCCCCCTCACCCTCACACCCCCTCACCCTCACACCACCTCACCCTCACACACCCTCTCCCTCACTCACCCTCACCTTCTCACCCGCACACCCCCTCACCCTCACACCCCCTAACCCTCACACACTGTCTCACCCTCACACACCCTCACACACCCTCACACCCACTCACCCTCACACCCCCTCACCCTCACACCCCCTCACCCTCACACCCCCACCCTCACCTTCGTCACCCTCACCCCGTCACCCTCACACCCCCTCACACCCTCACCCTCACACCCCCTCACCCTCACACCCCCTCACCCTCACAACCCTCACTCACCCTCACACACCCTCACCCTCACACACCCTAACTCACCCTCACACCCTCACACCCCCTCACCCCCTCACCTCACACCCCCTCACACTCACACACCCTCACCCTCACCCTCACACACCCTCACTCTCACCCTCACACCCTTCACTCACCCTCACTCACCCTCACACCCTCAAACACCCTCTCACCTCACACACCCCCACCCTCACACACCCTCACCCTCACACACCCTCACCCTCACTCACCCTCACACACCCTCACCAGTATAGCATAACAAAACATAGCATAACAAAAAAAGCACAGGCTAGCAAAACATAGCATAGCAAAACGAAGCATAGGATAGCAAAACAAAACATAGCATAACAAAACAAAACATAGCAAAGCAAAACACAACAAAGCACAGCATAACAAAACAACAAAACATAGCATAACAAAGCATAGCATAACATAACATAACAAAGCATAACAAAACATAGCATAGTATAACAAAACATAGCATAGCATAAAAAACACAACAAAACATAGCAGAACAAAACAGCATAAGATAACAAAACATAGCATAACATAACAAAACAAAGCATAACATGACAAAACATAGCATAACAAAACAGCAAAACACAACAAAGCATAGCATACATAACAAAACATGGCATAGCTAAGCTTAGCAAAACATAGCATAGCATAACAAAACACAACAAAACATAGCATAGCATAACAAAACAGAACATAGTATAGCATAACAAAACTAAGCTTAGCATAACAAAACAAAGCATAGCATAACAAAACATAGCATAGCAAAACAAAGCATAGCATAATAAAACACAACAAAGCATAGCATAGCATAGCATAGCAAAACACAACAAAACATAGCATAGCATAACAAAAAAAAGCATAGGATAGCAAAACTAAACATAGCGTAGCATAACAAAACAAAGAATAGGATAGCAAAACATAACATAGCATAACATAACAAAACATAGCACAACACAACACATAGCACAACAAAACATAGCAAAACACAACAAAATATAGCATAGCTTAACAAAACACAATAAAACATAGCATAGCAAAACAAAACATATAATAGCATAGCAAAACATAGCATAACATACCAAACACAACAAAACATAGCATAGCATAGCATAACAAAACATAGCATAGCAAAACAAAGCATAGCATGATAAAACACAACAAAACATAGCATATCATAACAAAACATAGCATAGCATAACATAGCATAGCAAAACATAGCATAGCATAACAAAACATAGCATAGCAAAACCCAGCATAGCATAGCATAACAAATCAAAGCATAGGATAGCAAAACATATCATAGCATAACAAAACAAAACATAGGATAGCAAAACAAAACATAGCATAGCATACAGCATCACTCAGCACCACCACACCATCACTCAGGGGCACCACAACATCACTATGCGCTACCACAGCATCACTGAATGCCACAGCATCACTCGTTTGCCATCACAACATCACTCAGCGCCACCACAGCATCAATCTGTGCAACCATTCAACAACAACTGGTTCAAATGTGTTCTTTCAATGTTTCAAGCTTTATTACAAATGTAACAAAAAGATGTTAATATTTCCCTTCTGTTCTCGGATTTTCGTCACCATAAAATACACTGAACATAATCTTCACAAAAGTTATTTACAAAACTTTAAGCTATTGCCATTATAAACTACAATAACTTTTATTTAAGTATTCATTATTAAAAAAAATTAAAAGCCATTGTTATTTGTAATATCAATACATGTAAGTCACGTAAATACAACACATATTGCATTACAAATGCTATAGGTGTCACATTTGCGAAAGTTATAACTATTGGCATTGTAAATGACAAAGCTATTAATTTCGCTATTTTCAAAAACAAAACATAAATACAAAATTTGTCATTTACAATACCAATAGCTCAAACTTTCCTAATGCGAGACCTATTGCATTGCAAATGCTTGTTCTTAAGAGCTGTCTGTCTGGCTGTCTGGTCAGCCAGGGCATTTGCTTTTCCAACACCATCCTTCACTTTCTTATGCGCTTTACATTTTATAATAGCTACCTTTCTGGGAAATGTCAGGGAGTCTAATAATCGGTGAATTAGGGGGTCATGTTGAAATTTTGTCCCATGTGAAGTAAGGAAATTCCTTTCTTTCCATAGTCTTCCAAAGTTGCGAGCCACCCCAAAGGCGTACTGGCTGTCAGTGTAGATATTAACCGTTATTCCTTTCCTTAACTCACAGGCTCTAGTGAGGGCCACTAATTCTGCAGCCTGAGCAGAGCACTGCAGAATCTGAGCTATTTCTACTACTTGCTCCGTCCACAAACAGTGTCCCTTCTGGGTCTGCTATTTGGGTATCCTGTAAGTCAACCCGTCCCTTTGTCTCCTCTTCTGTCCTCAATATACAGTCATGTGGATCTAAACAGGTATCCTGAGTATCCAGTGGGAGTAATGTGGCGGGATTCAGTACAGTGCATCTCTTAAAGTTAATGTGGCTGGAAAAGAGTGTCAATTCATATCCTGTGAGTCGTGCGTTAGTGAGGTACTGTGTCTTGGTGTTATTAAGGAGGGTATCCACAGAATGGGGAACCATCAGAGTCAAGGGGGAGTTCATGACGATCTCCGCACTCTGACGGACCATGAGTGTGGCCGCAGCTGTCACCCATAGGTATCCTGGGAGAGCCCTCGCAACAGGATCTAAGGTAGCTGAAAAATAGGCACATGGCCGATGGTGACCTCCGAATATCTGGGTCAAGACAGCGCATGCACAACCGTCTGTCTCATGTACAAAAAGAAAGAATTGTTTGTTATAATCAGGAGTACCGAGGACTGGAGCAGTACACAGAGCTCTTTTTAAATCCTGGAAGGCCTGCGTATGCTCTCTAGTCCATGGAAAGGAACTGTCTGATATGTCTTTAGTGGTGAGGGAGAGAAGAGGTTTGACCATGGCCGAAAAATTGGAAATCCACTGTCTACAGTATGAGGTTAGACCTATGAAGGCTCGCACCTGCTTTTGTGTCCATGGGGCCGCCATAGCATTGATAACGGCTACACGATCAGCGGTGAGCTGCCTACCCTTCTTCGAGAGGAGATTACCTAAATAGGTCACCTTCTCTTGACAAAACTGAAGCTTTTTTAAAGAGACCTTGTGGTTATGGAGAGCAAGGTGACGTAACAAACAGAGAGTAGCCTCTTTACATGTCAGGGTGGAATTTCCAATAATGAGGAGGTCATCAACATACTGCTGCACGGTGGAATTATCAGGGAGTTCCAAGGAATCTAGTTGACTTTGGAGAGCTTGACTATAGATACTGGAGCTCTCGGTGAAGCCTTGAGGGGCGCAGCAAAATCTAAAGCTCCGCCCACCAAGGGAGAAACCAAAAAAATGTCTGCTGTCAGGATGTATAGGAATGCTGAAAAAGGCATTCTTCAGGTCTATGACAGAAAAGTGTGTGGCGTCAGAAGGGACCAACGTCAAGAGTGCTGTAATGTCGGGGACAACAGGGTATTGGGAGATCTTTATTTTGTTAAGGGCTCTCACGTCAATCACAAATCTGTATATTTTAGGGGAGAGAGAATCTCCATTGGTCTTTTTAAGAACCGGAATAATGGGACTGTTACCACGTGTCTCCTCCATTACTCCCTTGTCCATCAATTCAGATATTATTGTTAAAAGGGCCGCTTCTCCTTTCCTCCTTGGAAACGGACACCCAATGAATTTAAATTTGGTGACAATTAAGAAAAGAGCAGTTTAAAACAGGAGGGACAAAATAATCTATTTTAAGGAAACTGCGAAAGTAGGGTGTACCAGTAAAATTACGGAATACTCTTTAGATACCAAGGTATAGAGTATCCATTCAAAGAATAGGGGCTATTTTTGAAACATTATGTAAATAATGTAGTAAATTTTTCACTTTTCCTATTTCAAATTTCGTTTTGAGATTTATATATATTGTGTGATAACTTTGTATATATTGCTTTTTTAGATTTAAAGAACCCAAAAGAATTGTATTTTTGTTTGAAAAAGAAATGCGGAAAGGAAAAGAATAAATATACAAAAAAAGATATGAGTGAATAAAACACATTATACAAAGAATATATATTATCTTTGGATTGGTTTCTTTAGGTTTCAGGATGTAAATGAAATATATAACTGAGTTGATTTATTTCTGAAAAATTATGTAAGGTCAGATGGGTAATTGATAGACCTATTTGTAATAAGTATTTATACATATTGGTCCCATAGCATCATTTTGTTTTTGAAGCTTCTCCTTCCCTGGGCAGTCGATACTGTCGAAGGCGGGGAAGGATGGCGCTGGGTTGAATACGTACCACATGAGGGGGTATATTGAGACAGCCGACATCAGTGTCGGATGATGCCCAGAGGGAGGAAGGTAAAGACTGCAACTCGGTGTGGGAGGGGACCGGACAGATACATATAGGAGGCTGTGGTGGGGAAATTGTTAGGGATACAACTTGGGGACTTCATGATATGGTCGCATACAGAGCTTTCAGTAAATCCAGGCCTAATAAGTTTTCACTGCAATCTGTAGTGAGGACCAAGGGAGCGTCAACATGTGTGGGGCCAATATCGAGAAGAAAATTCTGATTGTTCCCCACGACTGACATTTGAACATACGGGCTCCTATGATCCACTGGAATTTGCACTCTAGTAATACCCCTTTCCTGGCTGTCGTATGCTTGATAGAACCCTGTCTCATCAACTTCATCATAATCATCATTGTAATAAGTGTGTGTTGCTTCGTATCCATCAAACCTATTGGCCGGTCGTTGCCGGACAGGGGCGTCATCCCTGGATCTATGCTCTTTGTCCTGTGGACGGGGCGAGCCATGGTCCCTAGTTGGCCTCCCCTCCCTAGGAGCGCGAGGCTGAGTCTTCCCTGTTCTGATGTTTTCAGCTAATACGGGTCACTCATCTATCCAATTGCCATACCCCTTACAATAAGTGCACTGATCTGTTTGGAGGGCTCCCGTGCATTGAGGGCCTGAGGGGGTAGACTGGCGAGCCCTCAGAGGGGGTTGGGGCTGTGGTCTGAAATTCCCGCAGGTATCGGGACCTTGGGGAGGGTAAGCCTGCTGTAGAAGTACCTTAGTCTTAAGATCCCTAGCTATCTTACTTTCCTTCTCTCTATCTTCATTCTCCCTATTCTCGTGATACTGGGCCATAGCCAAGATACCAGTCATAGTCTGGGCAGACCATGTACTCTCAACTTTCTTGAGCCTGGCGGAAATGTCAGGAAGCAAGTTGCTGACAAACTTATTGACAAATACTGGGCTAGAGCCTGGGATCCGGGGGTCCAAGCCACTATGTCCCTTGTATTCTGTTTCAAAACGGGTAAAGAAGTCAGCCACTCTTTCATCTTTTCGCTGTCTACAGGCATTTATCTTATCCCAGTTAATGACTGTTTCTGGCAAAAATGTTTTCATAAGCGTTATTATTTTACCGGGCGAAGTCAGGATGGCAGCTTCTGGTTTAGTTCCTCCTGCCCTGGCATCTTCCATAGCTTCCAGATTAGCCCATTTACCTCCCAGCTCTACTTCATGGTCAGTATTTCGAATTTTATCCCAAATTTCAGTAGGAACGTCCTACCAAAGAGCAAGTCGATGTCTTCAAGAATAAGTGTACCAGCAGATGTTATCTGGCCAAATTCTTTGTAAAAGGCAGCCAGATTTTTTCAAGGATCTGGTAACTGCCCTTTCAACTGCATTACCTCTGACCTTTTCCAAGGGACATGAACCCATAGCCTGCGCCAGTGTGCTTCGACAGCCCCTCTGACATTATTTTGGGCATCGGTGAGTGCGTTAACAAAGACAGGGGCCACCTCTCTCATTGGCGTAGCTATCTGTAGAGGGGGTTTGGGGAAGGCGGTCATATCACGGTAGCTATCAAAGCAGACATAGCGCCAAACATCCCCTCTCCCTGCACATCGCCTCTTTTTATTTGTGACCTGAGGTCCACTAATCCAGCGGGTATCTGCATAAATGAATTCTCGAATCTCTGCATAACCAAGGTACACATGTATTCAGCCCAAGCGGTCTGTCCATTAACCGTCCACTGGGAAAAGGTGGACCATATTTCTTTAAATGGGTAAATATTCCCGCTATTTATCCAACCTTCACACTGTTGCTTTTGCAGGTCATATTCTAGAAGGGACGAAAAGCTGACTGCAGAGCGCAAGTAAGCCAGTCGGGGGAATTGAATAATCGATATAAATCCTGCTTAACCGTAGACCACGGGGAAGAAGGGAAGGGGCGGACATGGGTAAGGCTGCAGGGATTGAGCAGATGGGGACTCGTCATTCCCGTGGTGAGGACAGGGGTGGTGTGGGCAGTCGGTGTCAAAGGCGTCAAAATAGGGGGGGTCGGTGTGACGGGGGAACAGTAGGAGAGGCAGTGGGGGCAGGAGTGTGCAGCACAGCTGGTGCAGCTGTATGCGGGGCTGGGGGTGTCAGTGCAGGGTACATGGGGGCATAAGCAGGAGGACTTTCCAACATGGTATCAAGCAGGGAATCGCCCTCTTCTCCCCCTTCCATAAAGCCTTTTCCTTTCTCTTCCTGGGCCGGGTATCACTTCTGCACCCAAGCCCTATGTTCCCTATCAGCTATCTCTACAGATTTTTCCATTCGGTCCTGTAAGTGCTCCCTAGCATGGTCAGCCATTGACATCCGCTCCCGCTTCCTCTCTAGTGCCTTTTACCTCTTGGCTCTCTGCTCAATTTCCTTCCTCCACAACCTGACAGACTCAAATATTGAGGGACGAATCTTCCGTTTTAATAGCTGTTCCTCTAGATTTGCCAGAACTTGCGGATCAAAAGACCCATAAAGTGGCCATTGTAATTCTGAGTCACTTCGTTTAGTGTATTTGTTCCAAAAAGGGGAAAACATTATAGCAGAAGCACCACCTCGGACCTGGGGATCTGGGTTCGAGTCTCGGTAACGACGCCAAAACCTCCTGTCATTCTGGGCAAATCACTTAATCTCCCCGTGCCTAAAAATGAGTCCTCATGTAAAAAAAAAAAAAACGTAACTTGTGCTATGTAAAGCGCTCTGATACCTGATTCGGTTCGGGTCCCCAAGATGTTGTTAACAAACCAGACAGTTGACTTTAACCTAAAAAAAGGACGTCAAAACAGGAATTTAAGTTTTAGTCTTTAGAAAAATGTAGGCGTCTTTGCTGTGCAAGTTTTATTGAGACCAGATACAACAGGCGAACATGTATCCCTAGAGCCTTTTAGGAACTGCTGGTTAAGGTCCCATTCTAGATTTCACAGTGGAATACTGTGTTTCTGGAGTATCCAGCCTGAGCAGAGCAGAGCTTCCAGCAATAAAGGAATGTGGACTACTATTTCCAGCAGTGGAAGTGAGGTGCAGTGTTATTTTCTCCATGAAATGAGAAATATGCAAGAGATCCAATTATTTTGAAGTAATGAAATGAATGTGCACTTGTTTGCATCAGTAATAGAAGGCACTGTGATCAAGGCAGATCGTTTCCATGCAATCCAGTGGCTTAAAGAGCTAAGGACACTCTTAAAAGACCTGGAACTCAGCCAGTTATGGGAAGAACCTGACATGTCAACTTTCCCATCAAATAAGCAACTGAAAGATAAATATTGGGAAATGGTCTGGGTAAAAACTTAAAGAGGTAGAATTAATACCAACCTAACTGCCCGTTTTCTAGATTATAAATCACGTCTCCTTTGTGAGGCATACTGGGACATCATAGAGAGCCCTTTAGACCGCAAATTGTATTTTCAATTCAGGGTCGGGACACTTTCTATAAAAGCTTTTACCTCCAAATGGGCACTATTAAGAGAGGATAAATGTCATAACTGTTTAAACTTGGTTGAGACCATAGCACATTTATTTTTTGTATGCCCCCTTTATGTTGCCCCTCGTCACAAATGGCTAAACCCATCTGCTTAAACCTGGGCACCCGGAGGCATATAGAAGCCCTAAGGATATTAGAGTCAGACTGCTCACCCTGTATAGCGGTTGCTGTAGCGAAATTCTTAAAGTGGGCTTGGATTATACGCACTCGCACTTCAGCCACATGATGATAGCTAGCAAATTACCTGTTGTTCTTAAAATTGGTTTTTATCTATGTAGTAATTTTTAATTGGCCATAAATATTTTTTAGAAAAATGTGTACCACAAAACGACAGCAATCAGTGAATTTAATAACTTTTTAATATTTGTATTGTTATGTATTATTTATAGTGTATAGTATTGTGATGCATTGTGTGTTGCTTTTATGACAACTTGTCGAATAAAGCTTTTGAAATTTGAATTTGAAATTTGAGAAAGCACTGTACATGGGTTTAGTTGTGCAACAGGGAGAAATGTGCACTTTTGTATTCACTGGTGTAAAAGAATGTGCATTCAGGCACTAGTGTCTACTTCTCTCTTCCACGCACAACAATTTCACAGTTCCTAATAATTGATCAATCATTTAACATATGTAGTAAGGGACAGAGACGCAACCAGGAATTAAAGATTGAATTTTCAAACATAGCATTACGATTATCTCAGAAACAGCAGTTAAAATGCTGAATTTATTCCTGAATCTGTTGGTAACCTCGCGTCAATAGCTGCAGACAACATTTCCAAAGCTTTATTTCCTCGAGTTAATCCCCATTTATATGGGGAAAAGTATAAATCAATGGGAAATATTGTGGGCTGTCACTATATCCGCCTAGATTTGTCACACTGTTCTAAGGGACTGATTACAAGTGCTCCAGTAACTCGGACCCCTGAGCAAACGCCTGTTTGTGCAGGGGTGGGAGGGGTCTGAAGTAAGAGCTGTCCGAATTTACCGCACCTGGCCATGTTAAAGTCCACTCCTGATACATTTCAGAAAGTCACACCCGCTGCGATAAAAAAAGCTCATATAAATATGGGAACAATCAGATGTTTGTACAGTAAACCCCACAAACTATATGTAATGCCATGTTATGTGATCGAAATGACTCACCGGGAAAGTCCCAACCCATCGGGTACAATTCATTTAAAGGTCAAGACCCCTCTGGGCAGTCCTGATCAGGCACTAAATGGGGACATCAGCATCAGAGAAGGCGTGAAAGTGGCCCTGGCGCGTCTATCGCTGAAGTACACGAGACCCATCATTATGTAATTATGTGTAGGTCAGTTTTCCACCCCTGGGCTTGAACTGTGTGTTGTCACCTTAAGCTCAGCTTGTCCTTCTGACCTGGGATTCCAGGGTCAGCGGACTTTTCACTGCGGCCCAACTCTCCAGCAGTGACAGCCGTCAGAAAAACAACAATCGTCATATTTTTCTTTGTTTCAAATCTCACTGCGTTTCAGTGGGGGGCGGGGGCAGAACCCACTCTAAAGGTGGGTGGAATGCCGCGCAGTGGCGGCTTTTTCTTTTTTTGCATATTCCACATTTTCCCCATCAGAACCCCGTGGTCTCTCTGCCATGCCGTGTCCTCCCCTCCCCCTCCCGCTCTCATTTCAATATCTTTGGGGCCTAGGAAGAAAGGCTCGGACATTTTTGGGAGAGCGGAGGAGGGGTGGAGAGAAATGAGGAAACCTCAATAAGTGGCGAAAGAAAGAGACGGGGCCCTGGTTGTGAGGGAGTTTTAGACTATGCAAAGAATTGCTAATTGCAAGTAAATGGGCCCCCTTTATCCGGCAATGATCTCAGCTGCTGGGGGCTGGGGAGGCCTTTGTATGGGGACGCCTGTCCCCTGTCAGGCCTGGTCTAGGCCTCTCTTTAGATGTAAAGCAGGCCTTTGTTCGGGGCAGGCCCGTTCCAAGGGAGCCCTCTGACAGGAGACAGAATGGAAGAGAGGGGCGCATTAGCATTCCCCAAACTGAGCCAAGAGGGGCGGAGTTCAGTGAAGGGTCCAAAGAGTATCAGCGGGCTGGAAAATACCATTCTTGGCTTCCCCTCCCCCCTCACGGCCCCAGCTAATGGTGGAATAGTTTCACAGCGTCAAGAACGATGCGTTGACGTGGACAAGCATGCACAGACATCCATGTCAATAAATCTTTAGGTCACCCTGGTACACAGACACACATGAACACACAAATCACATGCCAGTAAACAAGGGCAACATAACATACATGTGAATTACATACAAGCCCAGATGAACAAAAATACACATTCCATTTGCCAATATACATGGCAACACAAGATCAAGCGAATACACACACAACAAAACACATGCCCATATACTTGGTAGCACAAAAACATGCAAAAACACAAGCATGTAAATAAATGCAGATATGCAAGGGTACCAAAAAATACAGGCAAATCCACAAGCTTTGATTTTATTAAACAAACACACCACATAACAATATACATAGTAATACAACAAACATCCGAATTCACAGGCATTCATGACATATATAAACGTACGCAGAAACTCACATTCCACTTCTAACCTAATCACATACCTGACTGCACAACCATATACAAATATTGAATACACACACAGATCATCCGCTCTATCCCCCAGGCAACATAAGAATAAATGGACACACTAACAGAAACACAAATCATTAATAATCACTTGCTAATATAACAACAACAACATACACACAAACAAACTCATGCACATAATACACAACATATAGGACCCAGAGACCTTCAGATTGGACATCACCCCCTCCCACACTCAACTGAGCCAATGACAAAGACATACTCGAGTATTTGCTTGGGTAATGGGTCCTGTTTATTTGCATCAAACCATAAACACAACATTCTCCAGCTTAACAAAAACAGCTCCAAGTCACACGAAAGTAGGAGGATTGTCTGATGAAAATGACACAGAATACATTGCATTTACACATATCTCAGTTATGAATGTTAGGGTAACAAAATTTAACAACAAGATCAATATTTGCATATGAGTTCAACAGGGGAGAATGCCACAGCACCAAGGACTTACTTCCCTTAATCTACTCAGCCCACAAAGGTGAAAGCACTTGTATCGCTGAGGCGCGATCCCTGCCCTCGGTGCCCTGCCCTGCCTCTGGCCTCTCCTCTCCAACACCGTGCTGCAACAGGGGGCCCCAGGTTGCAAGATCAGGACCTACTACAACCCAATGGGCTTTGTTGGTAAACTGTAACCTGTGCTTCCATGAGCCAGTGTGACCGTCTGCTGTTGGCCACCCCGCCTGGGGTACCAGAATCTCTCTTTAGTTCTGTCCACTATCCCCTTAGACAGCAGTTGCTTGTGTGTTAATTTTTCTCCTGTTTCAGGTTGCTTAATCTTCTCTTTCAGCCTTCGTGATTTAAGTTGGCATGTGTGTTATTGGCTATTTATGCTCATTTGTATTAACCTCTTTTTCTTACGGTAGTGTCAGTGTTTTCTGTTGTCTTTATGGTTGTGTCCTAGGTCTGCAGGTTATGTTATGTTATGTTATGTTATAAAAATGTATATAGCGCGCAGCTGCCCCAGCGAAGGGGCGTCCCGGCGCTGACTCCAGAATAAGAAACCATGAGCGAAGTAGTGAATAGGCACCTCCAGAGGAATTTTACGGGAATAAATGAGTTTTTATGGCTTTCCTAAAAACGGACAAACTTTGAATTTCTCTAATGTAAGTAGGTAGAGCGTTCCAAGCTTTAGCTGCAAGAACGCGAAAAGAGCGTCCTCCCGCTCTACTACGTTTGAACCGAGGAACTTCAACCAAATTTTGGCCTGCAGAACGTAATGTTCGCGAAGGAGCATACAGGTTCAGAAACGGGCAGAGCATCCTAGGAGTAGTCAGCAGTGGCGGCTGGTGACATTTGAAAGTGGTAGGGCGTAAAGGTCCGGAATAAGTGTTTCGTTTTTGGGGAGAAAACTTTCAAGAAACCAGTGGCAAATGGTACATTTTAAAGTCAAATTTGAGAAAGAAAGGTTTATAAAGCAATTGTGAAAGTGCAGTGATGAAATATTTAAACACATCAAACCTGCCCCATATCTTACTGCCCTAAATATGTTAGACAGTTACTGTAGTGAGCCACTTGTATGAATTGATGCAAGTACTGTGGAAAGGAAACTATGAATACATTGCACATAAGCAATCTGAAGATTCGGCAGCTATCTCTTCACGATAAATTGCATTTTGACGCCACTGAAGGGCTGGGTACAGTTCTCTACCAAGAGGCACATGCAGTGTGTAGGAAGAAGGTAGTGTCGCATCCTACCACCTAACAGGCTTTTGCAATGAACCTCCTTTCACATGCCCCTTAAAGGAAAGGTGCTTTCAGCTGTAGCAGGCAAACACAACATGGTAACTACAGCGGCAGAAGCATTCATTCAGGGTCTGTCCCCCCAGCCAGGGGTCACCCACGCCTGCACTGCCGATGTTTGCTAAATCATAACTATGTAAGCGGAAAGTAAACACACAGCTCTGAATACTGCACAAGTCTTACTTGAATGTTGTGACACGCAATGCCCTCAGCTCGAAAGCAGCATTCACTGAACGCTTTGTTATATAAATTGCATAATGATAACACGCTTCCTGTATTTGGTGATGTGACCTGCTTTATGTCGTACATGCATGTTTACAACAAATGCCTAAACCAGATGAGCTATCCTGCTAGGATTCGTAGCCATGACATGCCGGTTTAGCACCACACTCTGCAACAGGCATGTAAACACTCTGAGCTGTCTTATGAAGATTAAACGGGGGGAGGGGGGCTTGCTGATTACAAACAGATCTCCGTAGTTCTTTACCACTTATTTTTCCAAAGAGCCCTCGCTGCGTGGCGGTGTACTGTCAGCTTCCTTCTACCCGAGCCCACACCCCTCCCCTCCCTCTTAGTTCAAGCTGTATTCTCTGTAGTAGCCCACACCTTCTCGTCTCATCCAGCACAACGTTAGATTCGGATTGAAGTGCCCTACAATACTGGTAACACAGGCCTCTCTGTGTGCTTCTAAGAATGTTCCAAAAGTATGCGCGCTAAATTAACAAGAATGGACGAGCAATTAGCGCCTCGAAGCTGCAGCACACAGGGTGCGATCAGGGAGCCTGGAGACTACAAATATATATATAAAATAAACTTACTGTAACCGTCGATAGAGACTTCATCCCGATTCCCGCCGTCCTGGTTCAAGTCCTGCACGTCATCAAGAAGGCGGCGTGGCAGACACTGCCGCGTTTTTCATTGGTGCGGCCGGCTGCCCCACCTATGTCATTTTCTCTCTGAGAGAGAACAGGGGAGAGTTACTCGAGGGCAGGGGGGAGTGGCTTGGGGGAGTGGCTTTCCCACTGTTGGTAATACTGTCTGTTTGGGCGGCCTCAGGCTGTCCAAACAGACAGTATTAACAACAGTGGGCAAGCCACTCCCCCAAGCCACTCCCCCCTGCCCTCGAGTAACACACCCACTCTAAACGAGGAAGTTCTGCTTTTTCCCCGAGGGAGAAGGCAGAAACAATGGTAGTTAATTAATAATAACTACCATTTGTTTCTGCCTTCTCGCACGGCGAGAAAGCAGGGGGGGCGGCGCCCAAACGCCCCAATGGAGGATCCGCCACTGGTAGTCAGTCTTAAGATTTTAAACGAAATACAGAGAGTCTTAAACTGTATTAGTTGGGCTACAGGTAGCCAGTGGAGCCTTCGGATGGTCGCAGAGCTCGAGCAAAATTTAGGCAGACCTACTAGAGCTCTAGCAGCCGCATTTTGAATGCGTTGCACATTCGTACAATTTCTGCCTGATTAGCGCCCAATAACAATGAGCAGGCGTAATCAAGTCTAGACATCACTGTGGCCTGGACTATCATCTGTCTGGTGTCAGAGTCAAAAAATTTCAAGACAGGTTTCAGGCTACGCAGCATGCCGAAACAAGTAGCGGCAACTTGTATGGGTGGAGAAGCTAAGGGTCGAGTCTAACCAGACTCCCAGATTTTTCACTTCTATCTTCGGTTCCGGAGCTTTTCCCAAAGTAGATTGCCACCAGTGATCTCCCCATAAATAACTGTTTCTGCCAACCAGTAGTACCTCAGTCTTAGCCGCATTGAGCTGTAAACAGTTAGCTGTCAGCCAGTCAGCCACTGCATACAGCCCGGCTCTGAATCTGACATGATCCCCGGTTGCACCCTCCGATAGGGCAACCACCAGCTGCGTGTCGTCCGCGTATGAGACGATGTTAAGGTCCCACACCCCGGCGACCTCAGCGAGCGGTTGTACATAGAGGTTGAACAGGGTGGGGCTCAAAGCCGAGCCCTGAGGAACACCCTGCTCGAGAGAATGTGCCCTAGAAAGAAAAGGAGGGGTAGAAACACGAAAGGATCTCCCTGACAGGAAAGATCTAAACCATGCAAGTGCCAGATCAGTGACCCCTGCTTCTTCGAGCCGATGGAGCAGGATCTGATGTGAGACAATGTCAAAGGCGGCACTCAGGTCCAACTGGACCAGTTCCGCCGTTTGACCCTGATCGAGAGTAGAGCGAAGATGCTCAGTCATAGCCAGCAGCGCTGTCTCCGTACTGTGACCGGCGCGGAACCCATGCTGAGTATTATCCAGAGTGTTATTGGTATTCAATAAGGTGGAAAGTATTGAGTTTGCATGGGACTCTGCAATCTTCGCTGCCCATGGAAGCAAGGAAATAGGTCTAAAGTTTTCCGGCTTCAGGGGGTCCAAAGTAGTTTTTTTAATATGGGAGAGACCCATGCTTGCTTCCATTTAGCTGGAACAGTAGCCGATGAGAACGAGGCATTGATAAGACTATGCAATGGAGCCAGGCAGCAAAGTGCGGAGTCTCTAAAGTGCGCCGGCATAAGGGGATCCGCCGGTGATCCGGATTTAATTTTCCTAGTTAGAGTATCAAACTCCTCCCAAGAAATTTCTGGAATAACCGTCAGAAGGGAGGCAGGACTAGGTTTCACCAAGGGGGGAGGGCTCGGCTCCTTCACAGATATGAACCCTTGGTAGATACACCGAATTTTCTCTACAAAGAAGGAGCCCAGTTCCTCACAATGGGTAGCAGAAGTAGGTAAGTTTTTAGCGCTTTTTTTGGTATTGAGCTCCTTAAGGATCTTAAAGATAGCTTTAGCAGGATTGGAGCTAGCTTTAATTTCAGAGGCATAGTAATCTGCCCGGGCCCTGCAAATAGCTCTATGATAGGCTTTAAGTTCCTTTAAGTAGCAGGCTCTCTTCTCCGAGGAGTAATCTTTCCTCCATTCACGCTCCAGTCTCTTGCAGGTCTTCTTTAGGGTCGCCAAGGTGTCGTTATACCAGGGATTAGCATCTTGGGTACGTCCTTGGACCCACATAGTAGGTATAAGCTGATCCAGCGCCCGTGTGATCCAGGCACAGAAGGAGTCATAGATTTTGGAAAAAGGGGGTGGTGATGGACAGAGTTTCAGAATGATGCAGAATACTCTTACCAAGTCAAGAGATCATGGTTTTAATCCATCACCTGTTTTTTAGCTCATTGCACCATCCCAGCTCAGAACCTGGCTATATGCAAATTAGTCTGTTCCTGTCCCAGTGCATGATGGGAACAGGGCAAACCAAACTACCAAGCCAATTCTTATACTGGGAAAGAGACAAGCTTCCGGGGACCGGTTTCTGGCATCACAGCCTTCGTCGGCCCGGCTTGCTTGAATCCTGATGGTGCAATGAGCAAGGGACTCACGTCTGAGTATACCCTCCCACACATAGTGTGGATAAAATCGATTTTGGAAAAAGGGGGTGGTGATGGACAGAGTTTCTGAATGATGCAGAATACTCTTACCAAGTGAAGAGATCATGGTTTTAATCCATCACCTGTTTTTTAGCTCATTGCACCATCCCAGCTCAGAACCTGGCTATATGCAAATTAGTCTGTTCCTGTCCCTGTGCATGATGGGAACAGGGCAAACCAAACTACCAAGCCAATTCTTATACTGGGAAGGAGACAAGCTTCCGGGGACCGGTTTCTGGCATCACAGCCTTCGTCGGCCCGGCTTGCTTGAATCCTGATGGTGCAATGAGCAAGGGACTCACGTCTGAGTATACCCTCCCACACATAGTGTGGATAAAATCGATTTTGGAAAAAGGGGGTGGTGATGGACAGAGTTTCTGAATGATGCAGAATACTCTTACCAAGTCAAGAGATCAGGGTTTTAATCCATCACCTGTTTTTTAGCTCATTGCACCATCCCAGCTCAGAACCTGGCTATATGCAAATTAATCTGTTCCTGTCCCAGTGCATGATGGGAACAGGGCAAACCAAACTACCAAGCCAATTCTTATACTGGGAAGGAGACAAGCTTCCGGGGACCGGTTTCTGGCATCACAGCCTTCGTCGGCCCGGTTTGCTTGAATCCTGATGGTGCAATGAGCAAGGGACTCACGTCGGAGTATACCCTCCCACACATAGTGTGGATAAAATCGATTTTGGAAAAAGGGGGTGGTGATGGACAGAGTTTCTGAATGATGCAGAATACTCTTACCAAGTCAAGAGATCATGGTTTTAATCCATCACCTGTTTTTTAGCTCATTGCACCATCCCAGCTCAGAACCTGGCTATATGCAAATTAGTCTGTTTCTGTCCCAGTGCATGATGGGAACAGGGCAAACCAAACTACCAAGCCAATTCTTATACTGGGAAGGAGACAAGCTTCCGGGGACCGGTTTCTGGCATCACAGCCTTCGTCGGCCCGGCTTGCTTGAATCCTGATGGTGCAATGAGCAAGGGACTCACGTCTGAGTATACCCTCCCACACATAGTGTGGATAAAATCGATTTTGGAAAAAGGGGGTGGTGATGGACAGAGTTTCTGAATGATGCAGAATACTCTTACCAAGTCAAGAGATCATGGTTTTAATCCATCACCTGTTTTTTAGCTCATTGCACCATCCCAGCTCAGAACCTGGCTATATGCAAATTAGTCTGTTCCTGTCCCAGTGCATGATGGGAACAGGGCAAACGAAACTACCAAGCCAATTCTTATACTGGGAAGGAGACAAGCTTCCGGGGTGCGGTTTCTGGCATCACAGCCTTCGTCGGCCCGGCTTGCTTGAATCCTGATGGTGCAATGAGCAAGGGACTCACGTCTGAGTATACCCTCCCACACATAGTGTGGATAAAATCGATTTTGGAAAAAGGGGGTGGTGATGGACAGAGTTTCTGAATGATGCAGAATACTCTTACCAAGTCAAGAGATCATGGTTTTAATCCATCACCTGTTTTTTTAGCTCATTGCACCATCCCAGCTCAGAACCTGGCTATATGCAAATTAGTCTGTTCCTGTCCCAGTGCATGATGGGAACAGGGCAAACCAAACTACCAAGCCAATTCTTATACTGGGAAGGAGACAAGCTTCCGGGGACCGGTTTCTGGCATCACAGCCTTCGTCGGCCCGGCTTGCTTGAATCCTGATGGTGCAATGAGCAAGGGACTCACGTCTGAGTATACCCTCCCACACATAGTGTGGATAAAATCGATTTTGGAAAAAGGGGGTGGTGATGGACAGAGTTTCTGAATGATGCAGAATACTCTTACCAAGTCAAGAGATCATTGCTCATTGCACGATCAGGATTCAAGCAAGCCGGGCCGAAGAAGGCTGTGATGCCAGAAACCGGTCCCCGGTTTGCCCTGTTCCCATCATGCACTGGGACAGGAACAGACTAATTTGCATATAGCCAGGTTCTGAGCTGGGATGGTGCAGTGAGCTAAAAAACGGTGATGGATTAAAACCATGATCTATTGACTTGGTAAGAGTATTCTGCATCATTCAGAAACTCTGTCCATCACCACCCCCCTTTTCCAAAATCGGTTTTATCCACACTATGTGTGGGAGGGTATACTCAGACGTGAGTCCCTTGCTCATTGCACCATCAGGATTCAAGCAAGCCGGGCCGAAGAAGGCTGTGATGCCAGAAACCGGTCCCCGGAAGCTTGTTTCCTTCCCAGTATAAGAATTGGCTTGGTAGTTTGGGTTGCCCTGTTCCCATCATGCACTGGGACAGGAACAGACTAATTTGCATATAGCCAGGTTCTGAGCTGGGATGGTGCAGTGAGCTAAAAAACGGTGATGGATTAAAACCATGATCTATTGACTTGGTAAGAGTATTCTGCATCATTCAGAAACTCTGTCCATCACCACCCCCCTTTTCCAAAATCGGTTTTATCCACACTATGTGTGGGAGGGTATACTCAGACGTGAGTCCCTTGCTCATTGCACCATCAGGATTCAAGCAAGCCGGGCCGAAGAAGGCTGTGATGCCAGAAACCGGTCCCCGGAAGCTTGTTTCCTTCCCAGTATAAGAATTGGCTTGGTAGTTTGGGTTGCCCTGTTCCCATCATGCACTGGGACAGGAACAGACTAATTTGCATATAGCCAGGTTCTGAGCTGGGATGGTGCAGTGAGCTAAAAAACGGTGATGGATTAAAACCATGATCTATTGACTTGGTAAGAGTATTCTGCATCATTCAGAAACTCTGTCCATCACCACCCCCCTTTTCCAAAATCGGTTTTATCCACACTATGTGTGGGAGGGTATACTCAGACGTGAGTCCCTTGCTCATTGCACCATCATGATTCAAGCAAGCCGGGCCGAAGAAGGCTGTGATGCCAGAAACCGGTCCCCGGAAGCTTGTTACCTTCCCAGTATAAGAATTGGCTTGGTAGTTTGGTTTGCCCTGTTCCCATCATGCACTGGGACAGGAACAGACTAATTTGCATATAGCCAGGTTCTGAGCTGGGATGGTGCAGTGAGCTAAAAAACGGTGATGGATTAAAACCATGATCTATTGACTTGGTAAGAGTATTCTGCATCATTCAGAAACTCTGTCCATCACCACCCCCCTTTTCCAAAATCGGTTTTATCCACACTATGGGGGTCATTATGATGGCGGATTTTCCGCTTACTCCGGGCCGGCGGAAGCCACCGCCGGCCCGGAGTATGCGGGAAATCCGCCGAGGAGGCCTGAAAGACCCACCGCCAAATCAGGATGGCTGGTGGGTCTCACAATCTGTCCGCCGCTTTTCCGCCGCGGTCGGAAGGCGACCACGGCGGAAAAGCACTAACATGGCAGGCGGTGTCTATCAGACACCGCCAGCCATATTAGGATGTAGGGAAAGTCATGCTTTTCCGTGGCGGCTTTTCCGCCGTGGAAGAGCATACGGACAATCAATTTGGGGGCCCGTTGCGGGCCCCCTGGGTGAAGGTTGCGTGGGGGGTGCACATGGGGGGTACCTATGGTACCCCCCTGCCTTTGCGTGCACGAAGCGGCAGGCACCGCGCGGTGCCTGCCGCTTTGTGCATGCAAATGCACAGCTTTCGTTTTTTACATTGCGGCGGGTGCTGCTTCAAGCAGCACCCGCCGCAATGTAAAACATACAGGATGTGACCGCCAGGGTGGCGGTCACATCCTAATTGCCATGGAGGGACCGCCGCTGCCCATGCGGACGGTCCCTCCTACTCAGGGGTGGCGGACGGACGTCCGTCCGCCATCCTAATCGGCCCCTAAGTGTGGGAGGGTATACTCAGACGTGAGTCCCTTGCTCATTGCACCATCAGGATTCAAGCAAGCTGGGCCGAAGAAGGCTGTGATGCCAGAAACCGGTCCCCGGAAGCTTGTTTCCTTCCCAGTATAAGAATTGGCTTGGTAGTTTGGGTTGCCCTGTTCCCATCATGCACTGGGACAGGAACAGACTAATTTGCATATAGCCAGGTTCTGAGCTGGGATGGTGCAGTGAGCTAAAAAACGGTGATGGATTAAAACCATGATCTATTGACTTGGTAAGAGTATTCTGCATCATTCAGAAACTCTGTCCATCACCACCCCCCTTTTCCAAAATCGGTTTTATCCACACTATGTGTGGGAGGGTATACTCAGACGTGAGTCCCTTGCTCATTGCACCATCAGGATTCAAGCAAGCCGGGCCGAAGAAGGCTGTGATGCCAGAAACCGGTAGCCGGAAGCTTGTTTCCTTCCCAGTATAAGAATTGGCTTGGTAGTTTGGTTTGCCCTGTTCCCATCATGCACTGGGACAGGAACAGACTAATTTGCATATAGCCAGGTTCTGAGCTGGGATGGTGCAGTGAGCTAAAAAACGGCGATGGATTAAAACCACGATCTATTGACATGGTAAGAGTATTCTGCATCATTCAGAAACTCTGTCCATCACCACCCCCCTTTTCCAAAATCGGTTTTATCCACACTATGTGTGGGAGGGTATACTCAGACGTGAGTCCCTTGCTCATTGCACCATCAGGATTCAAGCAAGCCGGGCCGAAGAAGGCTGTGATGCCAGAAACCGGTCCCCGGAAGCTTGTTTCCTTCCCAGTATAAGAATTGGCTTGGTAGTTTGGTTTGCCCTGTTCCCATCATGCACTGGGACAGGAACAGACTAATTTGCATATAGCCAGGTTCTGAGCTGGGATGGTGCAGTGAGCTAAAAAACGGTGATGGATTAAAACCATGATCTATTGACTTGGTAAGAGTATTCTGCATCATTCAGAAACTCTGTCCATCACCACCCCCCTTTTCCAAAATCGGTTTTATCCACACTATGTGTGGGAGGGTATACTCAGACGTGAGTCCCTTGCTCATTGCACCATCAGGATTCAAGCAAGCCGGGCCGAAGAAGGCTGTGATGCCAGAAACCGGTCCCCAGAAGCTTGTTTCCTTCCCAGTATAAGAATTGGCTTGGTAGTTTGGTTTGCCCTGTTCCCATCATGCACTGGGACAGGAACAGACTAATTTGCATATAGCCAGGTTCTGAGCTGGGATGGTGCAGTGAGCTAAAAAACGGTGATGGATTAAAACCATGATCTATTGACTTGGTAAGAGTATTCTGCATCATTCAGAAACTCTGTCCATCACCACCCCCCTTTTCCAAAAAAAGAAGGAGTCATATCCTACCTCAACCTCATCAGGCTGACCTAACGGTATAGTTCCCAAAAGAGCATGGAAATCCTCTAAGCGGAGCTTACGCCAGGGCCTCTTAAGTATGGCTCTTTGGGTGTTACAAGGATTGGACACCGGGATAAAAAATGTCATACCCACTAGAAAATGGTCCGACCAGGCTATAGGTGTAGGAATAGCAGTGCTAGACATCTCAATGTTCGTAAAAATCGGGTCCAGTACATGGCCACCGATGTGAGTAGGGCTCATTACAATCTGAAGAAGCTGAAAAGCAGCCAGATTAGCTGTCATGGTACGAATAGTAGGGTCATGCTCCAATTCAAAATGGAGGTTAAGATCACCCAAGATGCTGAAATTCGCTGTCCCCACAACGAACGCCTCTACAGATTCCAAAAGGGAAGTACTAAAGCCGCCCACAGCACCCAGGGGCCTATAGATCAACAGCCCCAAGAAGGTAAAGTTAGTATTAATCGAAATACTAAAAAGCGCACATTCCCCTCCCTCCATTCCGACTTTCTCAAAGCGGCAGCCATAGGCTGCTCTCGTGAAGACAGCGATACCGCCTCCTCTGGTAGATCTGTTTACCAAAGATATCGAATAGACAGGAGGTAGGGCTAGATTCAGAATGGACAGTTGATCTTCCCTCATCCAAGTTTCCGTTAAGAACAGGACGCCATGATTGGTGGGGCACTTCCAGTCCGTAGACGGCATCCTTTTTTTTTTTTTTTTTTTTTCCCTCATATTGCGAAATTCTTATGTTTTCGGAATTTCAGGTTACTGCCTCTAGTTTTTGTTCTTATCCGGTTCTGCCCCCTTGGTCTCTCGTGTTTGGGGAGATTATCATCCTCCGGATGATTTTTAGAGGAGTACCCTTAAACCTTCACATAATAAGAACTCTGGTTTCAAAACGGGGGGAGCTAGCCATTATGACTACTCAACAAGTACCATACTTGTTCGCCAGAGATTGTTTCGCGTTAATCATAGGGCTATTTTCTTCTACCCTATGCTGTTATTAAGATGATTTTCAAAACTGTCCCAATACTTAAATCTCTTGCTGTTATATCCCCTTTTATCAAGTTTATTAATTCTTACGGCTGAATTTATCCATTCTCTATGTGTTGGGGGGGTGTTCCCAACCCACTTAATGCAGATTTCCCTTCTTGCGAGTGCTATCAGTACAAAAAGTAGATTCTCTTGATTTTTGTTTAAGCCCCCTCCATATGCTATTTCTTCGATCCCAAACAGAGTTAAAGTGGTACTTACAGTTATATCCTTGTTCATGATCATGCTTAAGGTCTTACCCACTTCATTCCAAAATTCCTGTAGATTAGGGCAGCTTCTAAACATGTGAATATCGTCTGCATTATCTTCTCCACATTTCGGACATTTCTTTGTTCCTGCATTTTTAAATTTAGATAGTTTCTTTGGCGTCCAGTATGCTCGGTGTATTGTGTACAGGTGATTTCTTTTCAATGCTGCCGATTTAAGTGTTGACCAGCATTTCCCCGCTGACTTTTCCCAGATTAGGTCCAAATCGGGTATCGATAGAGTTTTACCCCAGATTTGTTCTTCGATGCTTGTATTTCCATCACCTGCATTTATTAACGCCCAGTACCACTTTGCCACCTCTTTTTGTATCGGTGTTATCCTTACCATCTCTTTCTCTAACTTTTCATTTTCCCTGTTGTATGTAGGAATCGTTTTAGACCAGCTTAGGATTTGATAGTACTTGAATTTAGAAATTGTGTTATCCGTTAATTTTTGAAGTTCTGTCCAGGTGTTCAAATTTGAACCATTCAGTAACTGTCCCCAGTAATTAATGTTTGCAAGTTTTAAGGGAGTTGCCAGTGAGTCTTTTACGCATTCTGGAGTACCTGGCGAGCACCAAATTGGAGCCATCTCACTGTAGTATGGAATTTTTAAAGTTGCTCTTATTTGTGTCCACAGTTTTGCTGCCTCCCTTAAGATCTTCAGTTTTATTTTTTTAAAGTACTTGGGGTGTCCGAATTTAAATAAGAAGTGGTCATTAGATTCTGTAGTTGCTTGTAGATGTATTGGGTAATTTTGATGTATTTTTAAAAGCACTCGGGTGTTTTTGAAATAGAACGCCCTGTGAAACTCCATCAGATCTGGGCTAGCAAGTCCCCCATCTTGTTTTTTCTTCCGAAGTTTTTTTAGTGATATTCTTGTGGCCTTCGAGGCCCATATAAAACTTGAAATTTCGCTTTGTGGTTTTTTTAGTAATGTTTTCCGAAATTCCAATGGAAATGAATTGAAGAGAAATGTATATTTTGGTATTATTGACATCTTGATGGTGTTAGATCTTCCTATCAGACTTAATGGTAAGGTGGACCATACCTTAAGCAGTTTTCTTACATCTCCTGCTACCTTCATTATATTGCGTTGCGGGATTTTGTTTAAGTCGTGGTTCACTAAAATTCCTAGATATCTTATTTCTTTTTTTATGTTTGGATTTTTGAACTTAGTATTCCAGGTCATGATTTCTGTTTTTGCGTGGTTTACTAAATAGCCCGAGACTTTTCCAAACTCACTTATGATTTCTTCTATCTTTTCTTTGGCTTTGATATAATTGTCCGTGAAAATCATTAAGTCGTCCGCGTATAAGGCAATCTTTTTTTCCCATGTTTGATATTTGAATGGTGTTATTTCTTTAGCATTTCTTAGTTTGTTTGCTAGCGGTTCAATATATAAGTTAAAAAGTAAGGGCGAAAGAGGGCAACCCTGCCTTGTGCCTCTTCCAATCTTCACATCGTCTGTGAGGCTTCCATTGATTAGAATTTTAGATCTTGGTGTCTTATATATTTGCTTCACAGCTTGTAAGAAGGAGTTGCCGATGTTGTTTTTAATCATGACTTTCTCTAGAAAAGCCCAGTTCACTCTGTCGAATGCCTTTGCGGCGTCAACAGTAAGTATGGTGAGAGGAACTTTCTTTTGTGTGGCTACGTCTATTGCGGTCAGAAGTTCTTGAGTGACCTCGTTCAGCTGTCTCCCTTTAATGAATCCTTTTTGGTCGATGTTTATAACTCGTGGCAATACTTTACTTAACCTTGCTGCCAAGATTTTGGTGAATATTTTATAGTCCGCATTTAGCAGTGATATTGGTCGATATGATTCACATCTAGCAGGGTCCTTTCCAGGTTTTAAAATAATGGTAATTATTGCATCGTTCCAGGAATCTGGTATACTGCTTTCTTGTTCCAGGATCAGGTTAGCCAACTCCGTGATATGTGGGAGCAAGATGTCTTTTAGTTTCATGAAGAACTCGTTAGGCAGGGCGTCAGGTCCTGCTGCTTTTCCTTTTTTCAGGCTTTTAATGACCTCCTCTACTTCTTTTGTTGAGATCTTTTTATTTAGTTCTATCTTGTCTTCTTCCGTTAGGGCTAAGGATGGAGCGTCTTCAAGATAGGAATTGATCATAATTTCTTGTGGATTAGTATCTTCCGTATATAATTCTTCATAAAATGCTCTGAATTCCCGCTTAATTATATCTTCGTCCGTACTTTGCGTTGTTTGGCCTTCCTGTTGTATGCTCCTTACTTTATTTCTGGCTAAGTCTGTTTTAAGTTTCCACGCCAACCACTTTCCACATCCCTCCCCATATTCATGTTTTGCTAATTTGCTTGACTCCCACTTTTTCCGCACTCTTTCTTCCAAAATGTCTTCTAGTTTTTCTCTGTTCTGTTGTCTCTCTTGCAATAATTCTTCTTTTCTAGTCGTATCTTGTTCACTTAGTAAAAGAGAATCTAGAGTGTTGATGTTACCTTCCAGATCTGTGATCTCTCTTTTTAGTATCTTATTTCTGAAAGCTCCTAGGCTCAGTAACTTTCCCCTTATCACAGCTTTATATGTGTCCCAGGTTATCTGTTTCGTAGTGCCCGTTTTATTGTTTTCGAAGAAATGTATTGTTTCAGTTTCCAATTCCTTTAACATTTGTTGTTCTTGTAATATTGCTCTTTCAACTGTGAATCTTCTTATTGTTCCTACTGTTTTGACCTGTAGTGTTAATTGTACTGCCGAGTGATCTGAAATATGAGCTGGGAGGTGAGCTACACTTTTTACATTTTCTGAAAGTCCTTGGTCAATAAGAAAATAATCTATTCTTGACCTGTGTCCCAATTTTTTATTGTGTAGGGTAAAGGGATGATTTGCTTCTCCTTTCTCTCTCCAGATGTCAATCAGCTCTAGATCTCTTCTATAAATAGCAATCCACTCCCTCATTCTTGGTAGGTTTGCCTGTCTCCCTGGTGGCGACCTATCTAGTCTGGGGTCCATTACTAAATTAAAATCTCCTCCCAGAATTATAGGTGCTGTGGCTAATAGTAGCTGTGAATATAGTTTTTGTAAGGGGTCTGCATCATCTAAGTTTGGGCCATAGTATCCTGCTATCGTGTATGAGTTGTTTTCAATTTTAACTCTGATAACTGCCCATCTTCCTTTATTGTCTACTTCTACTGAGTCTATTACAGCTTTTAACGATTTTTTTGTGATTATTGCAATTCCTTTGACATTACATTGCTGTGTTGTACAAACACAAGAATCTATCCATCCTTGAGTTTTTGTTATTTGGGCCCATTCTTCTTTCAAGAGGTGCGTTTCTTGCAGGATAATTATTTCACTTTCAGAAGCTCTAATATATTCTAGGATTTTACTCCTTCTACTCTTAGTCCTTAATCCATTTACGTTCCAAGAGAGAATCTTGATGTCTCTATTTATGCTCCCCATACGTTCTGATCCTTCTTGCCATTCTTCTGTATGTCGAATTTCGTGACATGAAACTCCGGATAGTTTTTTCTTCTATTCCAACATATGAGGATTTTTGCTTTTTTTCCCCTATTTTGCGCCCCACCCTTTTTTTTTGTGATGCTTTTGTGTTTTTTCTTTTGTGTTTATATTTTCCCTCCCCGGGGAAGCCTCCTTCTTCTTTTCCTTCGGTTATCTTCATAACCCTCATGTCTCCCCACCCCGTGATTCTTAACTTCTGACTTTTCCTTATAAAATAATTTGAAGCCTTCTATCCGTATTCTTTAAAACTTGTTCAGGATTATGTGTCTCAAGGATCTTATCTGTTCTTATCTGTTCTGCTCTTCTTCTCTCCTTTGGTCCCGCATGAGCTCGATAAATGTTTTAACTTCTTCTGGGTCTTTCATATTCCTCATTTTGTTCCGCCACATTATCCTGAGGGATGGTGGAAACTTCATCTGAACCGTAGCCCCTAACTGCTGAAGTTCTGACATCAAATTTCCTAGCTCCCATTGTCTTGTTTGGGAGGCCTTCGACATATCGGATCTTATTCTGAAGGTCCAATTATCTTTATTGAAGTTGCCTTTTTTCAGTGCCTCTCCCAGTATTTTGTCTTTTAACAAATATGTTTTGAAGTTAACAAGTATTTTTCTCGGATTTTTCCTTTCTTTGCTTTTTCCAAATGGGTCTCTGTGAGCTCTTTGAATGTCCTCCTCTAATTGTGCCTCATCAATCCAGGGGAAATATTCTGCGAGTAAGGCAACTACGTACTTCTTCATGTCTGACCCCTCTTGGTTTTCTGGAACATTTAGGATCCTAATGTTGTTCTTTCTTGCCTGATTTTCCAAAGATTCCATCTTTTCGTGCACTATTTTGTTCTCTTGTCTCAGGGCATTTATTTCGCTTCGATTTTTTTCCACCCCTTTGTCTAGAGCCACAACTTCATTTTCTACTGCTGTCACCCTGTCACCTAATGCGTTTAGCTTGTTATCTAGCTTTTCACAGACCTCCTGAATTTTGTCTTGTTTAGCTTCTGAAATAGTAAATTTCTCCCTCATTTCCGTCCATATTTTTCCAAGAAGTTCGTCTGTGTGACTTTTCTGAGAGGTCTTTTGCTCGTCTTGTGAACTTTCTCCTCCTTCCGTGATCTTCTGTTCTTCTGTGGGATTTTCTTTTCCCCCCTTTTCTCCCTTTTCTCCCTTTTCTGCCATGGGGACTTTCTGGGTCTCTGTTTCCTTCCCCACTTCGTTTCCTTTATTAATCTTCCAAAAGTCCTCTAGTGGCTTTGATTCAAACCTGTCTTTATTCTTGTTTCTGGTTCCTTTTTTCTTAATTTCTGAGGCCGCTTTTTCGGGCTCGAAATACTTCTGATGATGCTTTGAGTGAGAAGGATATGCTTCTTTATCTAGGGAGGAAATGTCTCCTGTTTTCCTTGAATGTGAGAAGTCGGGGGAAAGTATCTGCATACAAACTCGATCTTGGGAATACGGTTTCTGTTGTTGTTGTTGTATTTTAATATAGGATCTTAGTGAGGGTGTCACTTTTATTTTGGAGTTAGTTTTCACTAAGCCAACAGCTCTTTCTTTATGAGGTGGCAGCCTATCGTCTGGCTTGGGATTCTCTTTGACCTCCTTGGTTTGCTTCGTATGTCTTTTTTTTATCTCTCTTGGAGATATGCCTTTAGGGTATTGCTCTTGTTTCAGGAGGTTCTTATTTCTTAAGCTATAGATTGAAATAGTTTGTTTCTTGCATAACTCTAAGGGTTGCCCACCTTGAGTCTTTGCTATTACCTCTACTTTGGAAGTAATCCCCTCCGTTTTGCTGTAGCCCTTACTGTCATCCACGTCCACGTCCACTTTTGTTGTTTCATGTGTGGAACTCATATGCCGGAGATTACAGCTTATAACATTAGGATCATAAGAAACCACTATTCGGGAGGCTTCTACATTCGTTATAATACTTGCAGCTGTCTTTCGAGTGGCGTGTGCAGATAGGAGCTTTTTTTCTTTTTTCCGGTATATTTTTGTGTTGGAGTTCAAATTCAGACTGACGGCGGTGTTTCGTGACCCCCCAGAGTCTTGTGTTGATAAGCGAGCTTCAATTCCGGTATGTTTCTTTTCCCTTATGTCCTGCCAGGTGTCAGCGCTAATTAAACCATAGCCATAACTCGGAATTTCACCCGTACAGAGCTGACCCTTACCTTCGCTTCTCTCTTTGTTGAAAGAGTCAGATTCGCCGCTTTTCCTGCTCTCTCTGCTGCTCGCGCCCCGGAACTGGAACGTCAATCTACCAGCAACCCAGCGACGGCTCGTTCTTGCTTGCGTTGCAGCAGCCCAGAGATTCGAGCAGCACTTCCCTTCCGTCCTCTTCTCTGACAGCTCGTGCCGCGAACTCGATTCTGCCCCTGGAGGTCTCCGTTCATCCGATGCCTTCATGCACACCATTACATGTAGTGTGAGTAATCCTTTCTTTTTCTGCCGCTTATTTTCCGTTTTTTTTACTTCAAACGCGTTAGGCTTGCATTATTATTTCACGGGGTCGGGAGCTCTCCGGCTGAGCGTCCTACCCAGCCGCCATCTTCCCCCGATCTCAACTGCACCAGACGGCTATCAGAAGTAGACGGCATCCTTTTACTTCTGATAGGTGGGGACAGAGGTCTCACAGGGCCCTCTAGGGGGTGCTCGCAGCAAGTTGGCTAGAGGGTGCGGGGGTGCACGCTGCCCATAGGCACTTACGGCCAATCCATACACGGGCACATGGCCGCCAAGGTGCACCACAGGTCCTTGGAGGGATAATGAGGGCATAGGGGGTGCCCGAGGTAGGTAACCGGGCGGGCAGGTGAGTCCCCTGCGCACAATTACCCCAGGGTGGGTTGCAAAGAGGGTGGGCCCCCTCCTCTTAGAGAGGGGACCTCACAGGTTGACCAATCATAATCTCACTCATAGACTCAATGCTGGATACACAGGGACAAGACTAGCTATGGCTAGGAATGACTGTATTAGAGTCTATGTTAAGGTTAGCCATCCATCAAAATTGTAAATAATGCTGTATGGGGTTCCTGCATATTAATTTGTAAAGAAATATTGAGTGATTATTTTTTTAAATATGTGATTGTTATAAGAAATACGGCCAGGGGTTTAAACCCCAAACACAAAATGTTTGACAAATTATGTTCTGTCTTAGCAATGGAGGGTGATGGGGCACAGGAGGGGGAGGACCTAGGGGTCATTTCATGGCATAGGCGGGGTCTCGGTGGTACTTGGCCATATGGGAGAATGGGAAATTGTTCCGCAAGTTGAAGACTGTCATTGCAGCCCCGATTCCGATTTCAGGAAGGCCTCGCAGAAAATGAAAAGGCCAAGTTGGCGCAGACATCAATAGCTTGCAGACATCATGACACTGGCAACGGAAGTTACACGCCGCTTGCGCCGTACCCTTCCTGTTTCCTGCCCCCTACCATCGCAAGACAAGGGGCAGGAAATGTGATCTGTGGACTAGTCGCCTCCCCAGCAGGCCCTCTAAGCCAAAGAATTGCAGGAGCAGAGGAGGGTGCGGGTCCATAGGGTTCCCGGGTCCTAGCGTCATGCACCATAAAGGGGTGTGCTCTGCATAATATAACAGTCCCACTGATGTGCCAATAAAAGCACAGGCATAATGTACACACACATCCATAGGCCATCACATGGTCTTGGATTATATTTCCTGCCTCATCTGTCTAGACTGCAGTGAGTTACTCTGTTCTGATTCTGACAGTAGCCTGGCATCTGCTGGTGACACCCGTTGGATCTCTCAACTTCAAATCACCTGAAGCCCTCAAACCTCCTTTGAGAGTTTTCCCACTCAGGCTATGCTTGTTCCAAACCAAAGCCCTAACCACTGCCCTTCCACAAATCTGATTAAGGATCACAAGATAGACATTGTTCCAAAGTTGTCAGGTCTGTGGTGTCATAGAAGATCAGGGCACATTGGGAAACCAGGAAGACCAACAGAACCTCAGGAGTGAGAGTGAAAGTTCAGCCAAATGGAAAGCCAAAGAGAAAGATAAGCAAGAGGGCATGCAGCAATGGAGAATCCAAGTACGACACAAGAGTACAACGGCAGTCACTAATGGTGCCCACTACATGGAATTTGGAGATCCACTTAACTTCATGAAGCCACCACTGTGATAGGCCGTGTCCAGGAGCCCATAGAAAATGCAGTTGTGTTTCAGATGAGGGTCTGACTCTAACCTGCATCCACCACCTATGTTATTATTTAATTCATTCTTATAAAGCGCGGACCTTACCCGAAGGTGTCAAGGCACTGTACAATAGAACCAGTTACGTTACATGAGAGAACTGGTACGGGAATGGAACAAATAAAAATAGCATGCCATAGAATCAAAGCAACGTAAACATAAGGCACACAATCTCAAGCACAGACTGTACAAGCAAAAATATGAATATAAATGACAAATTTTACAATGAATAAAGAACTTCCTGGCGAAGAATAGCAGGCCATAGAATCAAAACAACTCAGGCAAACGGAACACAAAATCAAACCCAGCAAGCACATGATGTACAAATAAAAATATAAATATATGTGACACATTTACAATGACTAAAGAACTTCCTGGCGAGGTCTGAGAAGGGGGGAATTAGTTCTGAAAGTGTCTTTGGAATAAAAGATTTGAGGTCCGCTTTGAAGATCTGGATGAAGGTGATGGCACGGAGCGAAGGAGGAAGTTAGTTCCAGATTCTCACCGCATTACCTGAGAACGATTGTGCCATAAATTTTTCCCTTTTGAAGGAGGGGGGCTCAAGAAGGAACTTTTCCGCATTCCGAACAATGCCAGAAGCACAGAGAATGGAGGAGGACCTGAACAGAGCCCAAATACACCTAACCCCTGCCGAAGTGACCAAGGTGACAGGCAAGAAACTGGCAGTGCCTCCTTCATACAGGCACTATCACAGATGTAGAAACTGGTGTGGCCTGAATGGAACCTATTATTGGATGTCCCTGAACAACCGTGGCGCATGGACAATTGTTGTTTGTTCATGGAAATGATCAACCAGACCTTTTACCCTTCCAGTCCTTGAGATACAGTCATGGACCAGGAGGGTCCATGACAGATGAAACCTCATGTTCAGAAACCTTACCCACCTGGATCAGAACAGAATGGAATCTCATGGAAGGCTAAACAGGCAATTCTGTTACTATTGTGGTATGAGACTTGGCACAGGGTAAACTAAAACGGTAGTCACTGTCCTGATATCTCCTGGGCATCGCCACGGATGGGTACCGGGCAAAAAGCAGCATGGCTATATGCTCTGTGCCTTGAGGGCACATCAGATGTAGGTATTGTATACAGGGAATAATATAAAGGTAATGCATAGCTCCCATTGGCTGAATAATATGGTAACAGGGTATGACTTACAATACTGCGGCATGAGGACTAGGCTTCCAAGCCCCGTGCCCAGTAGTAAAACGGCATGACTGCAGGTCATACCCAATAGGTACAGTGGGCATGGCTTCTGGGCAAAGGGCATGGCTGGTGGGCATGCCACGTACCCAGTAAAAACATGTAAAACATGATTACAATATCCAAGAAATGCACCCTAAGATTGTTAGAGGGACAATACAGTCCTCGTCTGAGAGCAATGTATGTTAACAAAAGAAACAAACACATTCCTTCAAAAAGGAAGTTGAATGAAAGTTACAGTTATGACCCAAAACCTAAGAAATCACTAAGTATTCAGCCCTTACTCCCCCACTGTACTGCACATGACAGTGTATTGTGGCAGTGTAATTAATCTTATTCAGCCACGTTTTCTGAAGCAGAGCAGTCTCAGGATCCGGGCAGTGAAAGCACAAACTATGGAAAATCAACAGGTGAAGATAAATGACAAACAAGATTACAGTGAAACTAGGCTCAGACCAAATACCCCTAGTATTGCATGCACCACACTCGGACATCTTCAAATGAACACATGCTTATAAAGAGAAAACTAGGAGGCAGTTCTGCTGTTTATGGTCCCTGGATCTGATACCAGATCTCTGTAAAATCAGAACGGCCCAAACCTTCCCCCTATTCGGGGAGGACTTTGAAGCTTTATCTTTTCAAAAAACACTACGTGGTCAACTAATAGAAATCCTCCAGCTATCTTTCTCTGGTAAATGATGCTGATTTGTGCCCTTCATCATTTGCCCATGGCTAGCGCTCCATTGCTCTCTAGCTAGGTTCACACATTACAAATGCATACAGTAAAAAAAGGTAAAGACTGTGCCATGGGTAATGCTGATGATGAGGCAGAGTGGGCCACAGCTGGGTGAGAGATGACAGCCGGATGGACAGAAAAGGTATAAACTAATAACAAAAATATAGGGAAAGGATGTAGGTGTGTTTTTCCAGGAGGAAGAATTCAAGTTGAAAGAAATGCAAAACAGCCTGAAAGGGCAGCCGCTCGCCATACAATACTCTAGGTGACAGCAGCAGTTCTGCAGTCTCAGGTTTGATAATCCCTCAAACAGTGGGTGCCCTGCCCCCGATGGGTGAGATGGGTAAGGGAATTAGTTCTCTCTTTAACATCAGAGAATGAGATCGTTCTTGCAATCTCTAATTCTCTATTCTAGATACAGAATGATTCACATTACAGCAGGCACACAGTATAAACTGGGTGGGAGAAACTGATCATATCCTGGTCTCTATACTTTCTATTCTGTATGGTTTTTTAAGTGTGATATAGTTTGTGAGGGATGAATTGGCAACTGAAGAAGATTTTAATGCAGTTGTTAAGGCCAGCAAAGGTAGACCATCTCTCAAAATGTTCACCATCAACAAAATCCTACCTGCCAAAATCAGAGGGATTCAAAAAGTAGCTATGATTGACACATCTAGTACTCATTTGGATGCACGAGCTAGTCAATAATTAACCCTGTGCTACTAAATCCATAAATAAGTGAATTCCACATAGAATAGACACTGAAAAAATACCTAGACAACCTGCGCATTAAAGATCTGATACTAGACAAAAATATAGCCACTGCTAATAATTGCACTTAAAACACACCATTGCCTCTGGTGTGCCCTAAGAATCAACGAGGGAAGCTGTCAAAACAGCTGTCAGAGGAGAAGTGCTAAACTTAACTTTAGACCTCAGTAAATCTAATAAAGGGGCATATTTAAAAATTGAAGTTTATTGTAAAAATTGGGGAAAAAGTCTAGACCCAACAAGACATTTTGATAGCCACACACCGTAAAAGTCAAACTTGTAGCCTAATTGGTGAACGAGGTAAGCAGTTGCATTTTTCGAATTTTCAAAATTAAAATTTTTCAGAGCAGAAATTAGCTCAAAAAAATCAAGGATTAGAATTTAGTACATATTTTAGAGGACAAAAATAGACCTACGCATGTCCTATTTCTGTAATCTCTACATGGGCGAGCAGCATGATCAACCCTTCACCAACTCTACCTAAATAATTCAGAGCAACCCAAACTAAGTGATAAAGAGCTGTAACAGCACAAAAGGAAAATCAATAATTTATTTTGTCAATAATAGCGCACCTGGTTGGAAAATGTCAGCACATACATTTTTAACACATTACAAAAAAAATCTACTTTTTCAATCATTAGGATAAGTTAATATGTATTTGGGGGAATCAGACGATACTAATATTTAACTAAGTAAAATACCCATCACAATGCATAAGATATTAACAGGTTGCATTACTAAAATAAATGATGCAACAATGTGTGACAATATTCTGATCTACAGATTAGAGAGCATTGTTTCGAACTTGAAACACACAAACCAAGCAAGTTTCTTCTGGAAAAGACAACACACTTTCACCAAAGATCATATTTTTAATCAGAGGTAAAAGACAGGGATGCCCACTGTCCCACTGTCCCACTTACAGTTTGCTCACACATTAATAATGTTATCCTTGTTTCTTTGTGAGGTCCCTAGGACTCTGAAAAAAAGGATGGTGTCGAATCGGAATTGTAAAATAAAAATGTTTTTATTGGATCTCCTAACTATGCATACGAAACCGGTCCTTGGATGCTTGTTTCTGATCCAGGGAGGACCTGGCTTGGCAGTTCGGGCTGGACTGTTCCCATGAGGCACAGGGTCAAGACTGATTTGCATATGGCCAGGTCTAAACTGGGGTAGCATGGTGAGCAAAGAATGATGGATTTAACACAGATTTCTTGACTGGGTGGGAATTTTCTGCATTCTGTCCATCAATTGTGTATTTTTAACTATGCACACAATAACAGCCAAAAGAGATATTATCCTTCATATCGCCGTAGTTTCCCCATGAGTCCTTACTATTAGCCTTTCAGTCTTGACCCAGATTTCACTTTCACATTTATGCCAAATATTGAGTTCTGGCTCTGTTTTCCGAAGTCCAGTGTGATAGTCTTCGCTTAGCATGAGTTACTACTTTTTTTCCTTTGTAGTCCTACACATCTTGAAAGAAATAAGAACATGATTCTGACAGATAGGTACTAGGGGCTGCTGCTCTCTTTCCTGCTCATGGTCTATAATATCCCTCATCCTTCCTAATCTGATTCTGATATGATTCTAGCCTGTGATGCTAAGGGGGAAGGTTGGGGTGCTAGGCGACAGACTGAAGCATTAGGAGCAGACCCTGTGGTCCCTCCTCCTTCAAAACCAAGACCTATATCTCCGTAGGCGATATGACATGGCATCTGGTGTGCCAGGCATTGGTTTTCATGAGGGTCAGCAATCCTCCGGTCTGCCACAATGAACCCTACTAGTTTAACAATCTACCCAACCTGTAACTGCCATGCTAACTTATGTTGGAGCCAACCCGGAGAGTGCCTCCACCTCAGATAAAGGTCTATGGTTTTTGCCACATCTCCGATATGACCAGGGCACAAGTCCTAAATAAAGAAGTGGGGGGATGCTCAGAGATAGGAAGTGACGTCACAACAGGAAATGACGTCACGAAAGGTAAAAAACATATACATCAATGGAAAAGAAAACCCTCCTAGGGAATGCTGCAATTCCCCTCCTAAGGGAAAACATGTTGTTCCACGAAAGACGAGAAAACAGAAGTGCGCTTCATTGGCAAACTCTGTATAGCATTGCTAATGTGTAACGCAACGCTGGGTCAAAGTACTGTGAATTGGGGGGAAGGAAATGGTTCTAAAGGAAATAAGAAACCATGCACGAAGTACATCATGGTTGGGAGATCGACGGGGCGGCCGGTCCGGTAAGTAACACCATCACTGTGCAGTCCAGCTTTTGGGCAGGGGGGACGGCGTCCACCCAGTAAAATAAGTTAAAATAAGTGGGGGGACGCCGTCCACCCGCGTGGTACCCCGACTCGAGCCCTGGATATGACGGTGTTTCACCATTCCATCTCTTACACTTCTCTGGATCAGTCTGTTTTGTCCTTCTTGTGACAGGCTCTTAAGAATCCGCTGAGCTGCCCTCAAGGGTCAGTGTGCTACCAGTGAAAATCCGTTTATATGCAGACGACCTGAAATCTTTGTGGAAGCTAAGTGTGGATGTAACCACAACTGGATGTGTTAAACAAATACTGTAACAGTAATATATTAATAATTAATGTATTATAAACCCACATTTTGGTTTTTGAGAAATGAAAGAGATAGACCTGGTTCCTAGGCAGTGAAACATTGGCTGCTGTTGAGGCGTATAAATACTGAGAAGTGTACTTTACAAGCTCTATAACTTGATCTAACTAGAGATGCTATAGCTACAATGCCTTGATGTCAATGGGTGGTTTAATGAGATTGAATACTTTATACTAGAGAGTGGACTATCTATGTTACCGCTCTAATGCATTTATAAGACAAAGATTTTTTCCATATGCATCATCAGCAATTAAATTGGGGTCATGCATACATTTTGACAGACTCCAGAGTAGGTTGCTAAAGAGAGCACTGGGACTCCCCCTTGTACAGTAGTTCAAGCATCAAGAACTAACTTTGATCTCCAACCACTAAATACTATTGCTGAGGTATAATCCTTGCTCTTCTTTCAACAGTTGTGCAAGAAAGGATCCATGTCTGTTGGAGGAGACTGTTGCAATAAATAGTGGGGCAGTAAATCTCCTTATGTTATGACCTATCATATCAATTTCAGGTGATGAGCTTTGCCTGAGTATAATGTCAATCTCACCCCTAATTCAGATTTTTCTACTTTTTTAATTGTGGGATAAACTAGATTAATTCAAGAAGCCTTTTTAAGGGGGATTTGGGGCATGACACAGGGAACAAAATATTTATCCCAAAGGGAGAAAACTAAAGTATGTTTGGCATAACTAGTTATTTACTTTTTGTTTAAGACCCAGAACGAACGCACGTTTTATTAAGATTACGTTTGGGTCTTCCTGTTTCATTTTCTTGAAAAAAGATAAATAATCAGAATGTAAATCAAGTTGAGTGCAATTGTGGAGTTTCAAAAGATCAAATATTGCTGTATGTTTTTTTTGCCTCCTAAATATGGCAACCTTTGAAGACAAATTTCAGATCCACTCTTTCATAAATATTCAAACCATTATTGCTGCTATGAAATTTATTTTTGCCCTAGAAAGCCCCCGAGTACTATATTTTTTAAAGAATTGTGGAATGCGTTAAATATATCATGAATGTATCTCTTTTTGAATTATTGTTTTATTGTATATATAACCAACAGGAGAGAGAGGGAAATTGTAGCACCCACTCTTGTTCCTCCAGGGGAATACTCAAACAACTAAAGAGTGAAGCCAAAAAGTAAAGGGCCATCAACAAGGGTCACTCATGTTCTTTAAAAGAGCCCTCACTCACCAACCTGGTGGGTGACATGCTTCATCACTGGGCTCCCACCAGAGAGGTAAAGTGCCTTTCCGGTGTGCTACGACGGCTAACTACAGTGGAGCTGTATTTTTTTTATTTTGTGATAAGTGAAAGTGATGGTGCAAAGATGCAATAAAATAGCCCTTACTATTCCAAAAGAATTTTAATGGAGGGATAGTAAGGCTAGATTACACTGTGTAATGTGCAGTGGATGTTATGATTAAGTAACTTGATCAGTCTCATCTTAAGTAATAGTGAGGTCAACATGTTTCAGCATCCAAATGCTAATCGCGAGGCTTTCTTCAGGACCAGGGACCACAGCGGTATGCACTCGCTAAGGTGCACCCTAACAATAAGCTGCAATGGGAACCAAGTTACTCACGCCTTCAGGAGTTCTGAATGCGTAAAGGACTCTGTAGGGAGAAAAGGGCAAATAGACAGACAAAAGACATGATAATTCACACATATTTAGTCTTATAGTCAGTCCAAATATGAGCGGTCCTCTTTATGAAGTCGCAAGAGCCCTCAGCTGTAACATCATAAAATCATGCGTTCACATGTAGATTATATCTATGACTCAATAAGCGCTAATCTGGATATAGTGCTTGTGTAAATGGCTGAATAAGCACAATGATAATATTAACACGTGACCTGGAGAGTTTCCAGTTGAGTAATTCCAAATGGTAATCCGCATTGTATTCCATGAGTGGCGCTTACATTTTAAGTATGCCTGCTCCAGCGGTGTCAACATTGCATAGAGAAAAGTGAAACTGACTTCAAATAGGCGTGTGTACGGTCGTATGGTCGATGGTATAAGGTATGACCAGTTACAGGTACCAAAGTAAAGGGAGAGCCAAGGCTTACGTTAGATGTAGGGAAGTTTTACATCATAGGTACTGGAAGGGGCCGGTGACTAGTAGTCACACGCTAGAGGTGGAAAAAAGAAAAAAGAAGAGAGCACCATCAGTTCGTATAGTGCAAACTTAAAATAAATACCTTGAATCGCCCGGTCAGTGCTGGAACACTTACTACTCCAAAGTCTGCTGCCCGTGTGGCACCTAGTTTGATTACCGCACACAAGCCACTGACTTTTCTACAAAACTTTTGTAATCGTGGCTACCCTGAGAATATTCTCAAGAAGAGCTACAAGCGAGCAAGCAACCAGCCTCACAAAAGATATCCCGAAGCGCCCAGAGGAAACACCAATGACATGTGTGACCACATATAGTACGGCGACGAATGCAGTCAAGAAGTCTATCAATAAACATTGGAAGATTCTTGAAACTGGTAACAGAAAATGGGAAAAGCCTCTCTTTTCATTTAAAAGAGCAAGAAGCCTCAGGGATTGCCTAGTACACACTCGCCCTAACAAATCTGACTAACCCCAATCCGTCAATGCTTAACACATGGGACCTCCATAGCGTTGTGGGCCATTTTCCCTGTGGCAACTGCAGTTTCTGCAACCTGACTTCTGCCTCTAAGACACTAGAACTTGAGCCTTACAAGATCTGGATCCAGAGAGCCCACACAAATTGTAATTCAAGCAACGTGATATATCTTATCACGTGCCCTTGCGGCCTTCGATATCTGGGTTTGACCTCCAGAAAGTTCAAACAACGTATTTGTGAACACCGGAGCGACATCCGGTGTAGGAAGAATACCACAAAGATGACTAAACACTTTCTGCAGGCCAACCATCCTACCAACGAGATACATTGGACAGTAATCGAACAATTGAGACCCGACAGAAACACACAGGGGGCCCTGTTTGAGAAAGAGCAACTCTGGGTATATCGTTTGGCCACCCATAAGCAAGGAATGAATGACAACATTTCATGGAGGTCAGTCCTGAGACAATCACTCTGATTTTCAAGTTAACCTTTTCACTTTGAGAAAGGATAAATGCCCACTTCCCTACCTGAGACACTCTGTTACCTTTCAAGTACTGTAAATACCCCATACCATCTACAGGGCTACTTAGTCCTTCGGTCACATGATATGATGTAACTGCATTAAGTGCCGGCTAAACTATTAGGCTCTCTTGCTCGCTACTGGTGGCCATGGATAGTTCCACTTATAATAGACCTTATTTCCTCGCTTACTGATATCCTCAGGAGCCTTTTGGATCCCCTTGTTCTTAAACTAGACTCAATTGAATCTAGATTGATAGCTCTTGAGGGATCAAGTGTGGGAAATGGTGCTCAGTCCGGGAAGAGTGTCAGTACACGGGTATTACAGGGGTCTACTGCCGGAGCTCCCCACCTCCCTTCAACCACACTGGCCCTGGTTGCAACCACATCGACAGTCAGTCCTGGGGAAAATAATGATAATAACAATAGTGCATTACCGATGCGCCACATAGCACCTGTACCACCACCCAGGTCACTGCCCCCGATACCACTTCCTAGGAGGCCGAAGCAACTAGACCAGGCAAATTTACCTAGCCAGGAGAGACTGACCAACGAGATGGAGAATGGCTCCAAACGACCGGATGGCTCAAAAACTAGGCACAAGGCAGTTCATCTACCCCCCGAGGCGATGTGTTATACTGTAATCCTGAAGGGGGCCCCTGAGCTTGCAAATGGCGCAATGGAACCTTATGACTCCTTATACAATAAGGTAATCAGTTGGCTAAATATTCATAGGCCCCTACCACCACATTTAAAGGGAGAGGTTCTTATGGTCAGAAGTGTCCCCTGGGTTGGGTTTACTGTCAAGAAAAGTGACGGGGACTGTATTATTGTTAGCTTTAGGAATCCCCAGGTTGTCTCATTCATCTGTAACTGGCTTGGTAACATAGGTAACACAATCATTGAGCTGGTCCCTCTCTCATACTTTTATCCAAATGTCCCAAAACCAACTATGAGGAGGGATGATGGCTGGACACGGGTGGGCTTTGCGGTGGATGGGACAAGATATAGGCCTAGGTATAACATCCTCCCCGCCCCAGTCAACTATGCACACCCTAACAGATACACTTGCCTTGACGAAGTGGATTGACTTTGTAGGGGTGTCCCCTCACAATCCAACAGAAACACTGACAGTGAAACTGTGGGGCAGGGGGCGGTATTTAGTGAGTTGGAGTTCTGCACTAGAGATCTGGAACCCCAATGGTGTATACCAAAGTCCCCCATCGCTAAGGGGGTTGTGGTATCTTCACCCAAGAATCAAACTGCCAGTATTCCAATACCTCAAGCCCCGCTTGTCCCTAATATCACATCTACTTGGCAGCCCACTCTGGAAGTTCCCATGTGCTGTCATGCATTTTGCCCGGCGGATGTTGTAGCAGAAACTACACTGGTAACAACTGGAGGGTAGGCACCTAAAACCACTACTGAAGTTTTGAAGTTCCTGTCCTGGAATGTGGCGGGCATTGCGAACAAAATTCATACAGTGGACTGTGATCTTCTAGTGGAAAGGAGCGATATTTGTCTCTTCCAGGAGACGTGGGCGAGGGAACCCCTGAGTAGAACGGGCTATGCAATTTTTGAAACCCAGGCCAGATGGAGTGGCAGGGGGAGGCCCTCGGGGGGCCTGGCTATTTCGGTGGCCACTCACATTGGGTGTTCTGCGGAGAGTGTACCCACGTTCTCTCAGGACATCCAGTGCGTGCTTCTCAAATGGCCAAATGCCATAAATCTGGCAGTTATTAATGTATATTCCCGCCCTGTTAGCGTGGCCATGGTGTCGTAATTTGGCAGTACCTGAGTTAGCGTTAAGCTCAGCTACACGAACATTTCTGTTAACTTGACTAAACGTGCGGGGGCCATTTTGTATTCGGTGGCTTCCATTTTCTATGAACATGCGGCCTCGTGGTCAGCATGCCCTTTCGTCCTTCCTTCATGCCAATGAACCTTTACCCTACCCAGCAACAGGCTATTTTTAGCAATGGTCAGTCTCGCGCATGCGTACATCTGATCTTTGGACTAGAGAGTGGCCACTCCTTAGGAATGTTCCTCCCAACTGACCAGTGGTATTAAACCCCTCCCTCATGTTGGCTGTGTTCCAAAAATGCCCTTATATGTACCTAAAACTGTTCAAATGTATACCGCCTACCTTTTTATTACCTTTAAACTGTATAAAAGAGGTCGCACACCGATGTTCGGGGTGATACTTCTTGCATTGCCGAAGGGTGCTGTAGGAATGTACCACCACCCCATGGGGTCCTAATAAACTTGTCTCTTTGCATTTTCAGTTTCCGTGCCAACTTCTGTTTTATGGTGTCCGAGTGTTTCTGCAAGTATGTAGACCTGATAGAACCCAATACCACAATTGGCGACCCAGATGGGACCTCATCGGTGACTCGGATGCCCGAAGGAGAGGTCACAACGAAGGATTGGAAACTCGCTATGGACGCGTACGCTGCCACTGAGTGACCCGAGTCTTGGCACCCACGGTGTTTTTTCCTCTCCTTCTGATCTGACCTTCCAGGTGGCGCCGGTCCTCGACTGAGGTTCTGATCGTTTGGCTTGTCGTGTAGTGCCTGTTTTGGCTGATTCGGCTACGGAACTTGGCAGTTGGAATCTGGACACTTTTGAAGATATTTGGTAAGCTTATGTTTGGTAAGGTAGTCTATTGACACTTACTGTGGCTTTTTGAATTTGAATTTGAATTTGTATGAGTTAGCTAACGTTTGGACCTATGATTTGAATTATATGTGGAGTGCACCTCACATAGGCAGGCATGTAGGGATATTTCTCTGCTTTTGAATTTGTTTGAACGGCACATTGTGCATAAGTACCCTTAAGTGCCATTTTATGTAATATCGCGTTTTTCCGTGATATTTTGAACATGCCTGTCCTCAGCACACTCCGAGGAATGTGCTGCTTTGGAAATTGTACCACTTATCGATTAAATGAATCTCAGCCGGCTCCCCCAGAGGGGACTCCTAATCGCGAAATGTACATTAAATTTGGCCTTCCTCCCATAATGTATAGCACGTTATGGCACAAATACACTAAACCTGATCGTGAATTGCAATGGCCACTACATGGGTCATTCGATTTGCGAAAAGTCTAGTATGTAGAACAGTGTTTGTTTCAGCGCAGGTCTAGACAGGATATGTTTGATTGTGTGCGTATGTGGGAGAAAGCGGTGCGTGAACGAATGAAGCGTGCAGAAGCCTTGGCGGACAAAGAGCAGCGAAAGGCTGCTCGGGATAAAGCTTTACAGCTACAAGAGAAGGAATTGCAGGAACAGAAAGAGAAAGAGAGTCGAGAACGTAACCTGCAGGTTAATGGTCAGTTTCCTATTAGACGTCCTCTTTATCCTGTCCTTACTAATGAATTAGATGATTTTTCATTGTTAGATCGTTGCCCGCCTCCGTATGTTCAGCCTACGGCTCCGGATGTGGAATCGGACGAGGATAATCAGGACAAACAACGTACCAGGTTACATGCCGAGCGTATGACGGAATTGCGTTCGATTGCCCGTAAACTTAATGTAAATTGTATAACTGTTTCAGAGGTTGATGATTTTATGAGCAAGTGGTCCGACAAGGAACGATTGTATTTTTTAGATCACCTTGCAGGTGAAGTTGTTGAGCGGTTTAGAAAACACTCTCCTGAGTTGGAACCTAAAGATATATCAGTTGGTCGTGAGAATTTTCGTAAAGGTATTTTTGCTCTTTCAGATGCGGACGAATTCTTCCGGCGGTTGGTTCAGTTACGAGATGAGGCGACGCGATTGCGAGTGGCGAACAAAACATCAGAGCAATCAGCGTCTGGATCGACGGAAAATACCCGAGTGTGCCCTATTTATGGATCAGATAAGAGTGTTGCAATTAATGTTTTGCCTATGCGGGAAGCTGCACCTTTGTATGTCCCTCCTAAAGGGGACGGTACGGATGATGATAAGACGTCTAAAGATTCAAAGGGCTATTTTGTGTATAATTGGGTTTATACGCCATGGAATAGAGCAGATGTTATGGCACTTAAGAATGCTTTGCCTGACCCCCGTAAAAATCCAGCAGCTTTCTATGAAGGTGTGGAGGGTGCTATTTCTTCGTGTATTATGACGTTAGTTGATATTGATCTTTTCTTTGGGCTGATATTGCCTCCTGATATGTGGAGGGTGATTCGTAAGTTTGACGATCAAACGATATTAGGCGCAGATTGGAAGGACATAGTGAGAGCTGATTCAGATAGGGAACCTGCATGTAAACCGTGTCAGTTGATTTTAGATTTGCCAACAGCTATCTTGAATAAATTAAAAACGCTTGTCCCTCCTAAGAAAATAGATTGGACAGTATTAGCGTCGTGTAAGCAGAAGCCAGACAAATCGGTTTCTGATTTCTTTTCACGTTTTGAGGAAGCATTCCATGATTACAGTGGCCAATCATTAACAGAGGACACGGGCAGGCACTTATTCGTAGATAAGTATGTGGCTAATCTCCTACCGGAGATTGCAAAGCGATTAAAGGCTAGTGAAAGTTCATGGACCACGGCAACGCCTGCCTCCTTATTAACTATGGCTCAGTATTATGAACGTCAGGAACTAGAGGCTAAAGAGAGTAGTGATAAGAAAGCGAAGGACTTAAAGACGAAAGTGATGTTGGCACAGGTTTGTGCTACGCAATCGAGAGGGAACGATAGGGGTAGACGAGGATCGTACGTTACGTCTCCCCCTCGTTCCGACATTTCTGAGGATCAGTGTGCATACTGTAAGCAGTTTGGACATTGGCTCGCAGATTGTCCGGTACTTCGTGAACAGCGTAGTCAGAGGGGTCGAGGAAGTGGAAGGTCACGGAATAGTTATTCAGGACCAAGAGGTGGAGCGAATGATCGCGGTAGGGGTGAAGAGAGGGGTCGTAGTCAGGTTGAACATAATACTTTTGATCGACGGAATCAGTATCAGATAGCTGAAGGAGAGTATACTGAGTCTCAGGATAATAATTATGCATAGGGTTGCGTAGGATGGGGTGTGGAATCGGTTGAAGTACCAGTCGATCAAAGGGGTCCATATATATCAGCACATGTTTTGGGTTCTACTGATCAGTTTCTGGTCGACACAGGAGCTACTTGAAGTGCTCTGTCTAAACACTTGGTTCCAAGGGCTCCCCTGTCTGGCGAAACGATTACAGCAATAGGGTTCGATGGAACACCTTCACTAAGCCCATTGTCTCAACCCCTTACATTTCATGTTGATAAATTCACTGCCCCATGTCCGTTTTTATTATCTCCAAATACACCAGATAATATTATGGGACTTGACATGCTAAAGCATTTTCGTGCAACAATACGCTGTGCCCTTGAAGGGGTGCGGGTCATTTTGAATGAAAACTACCCAGAAATAGAGAGATCGTGCCTGTTGCAAGAGGCCGACGCATTAGCTTCCCTTCCAAGTACGTTATGGGCTACTTCTGATACTGATGTGGGTCAAATGATTATTCCTCCTGTACGCATTACTGTGAAGGAGGGAGCGGTTTTACCTCGTGTTCCTCAGTACAAGATCTCTAGAGAAGGCGAAATAGCTTTGATACATATTGTGAATGACTTGATAACGGCAGGGGTGGTGGAGGAAGTTCCCTATAATGTTTGCAATAGTCCAATTCTTCCGATCCTAAAGAAAGACACAGATACTAAGATCTATCGTTTTATTATTGATTTGAGGGTAATTAATAAGATAGTTGTACCGCAGTATCCAGTAGTATCTGACATTACCACTTTACTTACTTTGGTTCCACCCACGGCTACTACATTTACAGTGATTGATTTGAAAAACGCTTTCTTTTCAATCCCTATCCATCCTGATAGCCGATATTTGTTCGGCTTTACATTAAATAATAAATCTTATAGATTTTGTCGAGTTCCTCAAGGTTACACCGAAAGTCCTAGCATTTACAGTCAGGCTTTGAAAAGACAACTTGATTCATTTGATTTGCAGTCTGGGGTGGCACTAATCCAATATGTTGATGACATTCTGCTTGCAGCAGACACACAGGAGCAATGCGAGGAGAGTACACTCTCCCTGCTTTCTTTCCTTGCGGAACACAATCACAAGGTTTCGCGGAAGAAGCTACAATATTGTAGACCAAAGGTGACATATATTGGTCATCTTTTGTCTAAGGAGGGACGTGCATTAACATCAGACCGAATTCAAGCAATCTTAGATACACCAGTCCCTTGCACGCAGAAGGATGTTCGTGCTTTCATAGGGTTGACGTCCTTCTGTAGGCAATGGATACTAGGATTTTCGTACATTGTAAAACCTTTGTTAGCATTGCTGTCCAAAACTGCACCACTCCCCCTCGAATGGACGGACGAATGTCAAAATGCTTTTGAACAATTGAGACAAGCTCTTTGTTCTGCGCCAGTGTTAGGTACACCAGATTATACAAAGCTCTTTACACTGTATGTACATGAGAAGGATGGGTGCGCATTGTCAGTCTTGGTACAGTTACACGGAGATAAACAGAGGCCTTGCGCATACTTTTCAGCGGTACTCGATCCTGTGGCTCGAGGACTGCCTGGATGCCTTCGAGCATTTGCAGCAACAGCAGTAGCTATACGGCAGAGTGAGGGAATAGTTTTGTCACACAAATTGTTGGTGTTAGTTCCCCATGCAGTAGATGCGCTATTGAACCAAATGAAAACGCAGCATCTAACCAGTGCCCGTTTAACAGGATACGAGTTAACATTGCTGGCGCCACACATTACATTGAAGAGGTGCGCCACTTTGAACCCCGCTACTTTATTGCCATATCCTGTTACTGAGACCCAGGAAGAAGAACAACATGATTGTGTTTTTCTGACTGATGAACAAACAAAGGGTCGTGTCGATTTACAGGACACGCCTCTTCCTGATGTAGATGGGGAACTGTGGGTTGATGGATTGTGTGTGAGATTGCCAGATGGTACGGCTTCCGCGGCCTATGCGATCACGACACTTAAGACAGTGGTAGAAACAGCACGAATACCACAAAAATCTGCTCAAGCGGCTGAATTGATAGCCTTAACGAAAGCATGTGAGCTAAGTGCTGGATTATGTGTGAATATCTACACCGATAGTCGTTATGCCTTTGGAGTAGCGCACGATTTTGGCCTACTCTGGAGGGAACGAGGGTTTATGACTTCACACGGAACACATATTATGTACGGAGAGTTGGTATGCGACCTCCTGAATGCACTATTATGCCCAAGGAAGGTGGCGATAATAAAATGTATTATTTTTTAACGGTCGGGAGACGCCAGCAGATCATCTTTACCCCTCCGCGGCCCCGCGTCCACTGAGTCCTTATTTCCGTATCAAAGGAAATATTGGTTAAAGTCTAAAGCATAGGACTTACCAAGTATAAGAGCGCACAACCCAGATTTATCGTTTCTACATCTGGGAACATTTTATCTGTCGACGAAGGAACCCATTACCTTGATCGATTAAGAAGTAATGAGCCATAACAATAAATCTAACACTTAGTGGGCATTTCCGAATAAAGAAAATATCTACGAGAAGCTAGCGATTCCTGAAAAAATCTCTTTATTAGTGAAATTGCATAGATGTTTTGACGTATCTTCCCGGTCAGAACCAAAGTATCTAACAAACAAAGATGAAATAATTAGACTATACGAAGATCAAGCTTTTCAAAGTTTTTTATCAATGAAAATTTGTGGCTCCTGAAGAAGGCGTTTGCTGAAACGCCGAAACGCGCGTCGAAAGATTATTGCTTGCCACCCACTGTGAAATGATGTATTTTAATTTTTTGTGTATAGGAAATATTGTTTGCTATTTAGTTTGAATTTATGAAAATTGAGTATACTGTTTGTGGTATCATTTTTAGGATAACTGTTTAAGGCTTGTGTTTTTTAATTCATTTATTGTGAAGTTATCGATCATTGTGAAATGTGTATGTTTTTTTCCCCTTCCCCTTTTTTAAATAAAATGTTTATTAAATGAAATAGATGTTTTTTATCTGGTCAAATTTGTTTGAAAATTTTTTTTTTAGTTCATGACCTTTCCTGGTTAGTTGTCTTATTCACGTTACTATTTACGCATGATAATAAAATGTAGTGCACATAAAAAGATGACGGACAAAATAGGGCAAGGAAACGCTTTTGCAGACCGCATAGCGAGAGAGACTGCCATGTTGCAAAATGACTCCCCTATGTATGTGGTGAGATCGCAAGCCGAGCGATGGCATGATGCTAGAGAGGAAGTTTTAGACATACAGAAATCAGCGTCTGAAGCGGAGCTTGCAGCATGGGCAATAGAGGGAGTGTTGGATGATGAGGGTTGCTGGAGAAGCAAAGACATGAAGAGATGGAAATTACCTGCTGCGTACTTGCAGGCAATGGTTCAAATGACACATGGGTTGGCACATATTGGAGCTCTTGCGATTACTAAATCGCTTACACGAGTTTGGGAGCATCCTGAGATTACCAGCACGGCTAGGAGAATAGTACAGACCTGTCTGATATGCCTACAGTACAATCCTGCTAGAGGGACCTCTACTCCTAAAGGAGGGTTCGTTCCACCTACTGCACCATTCGAAGTACTGCAAATGGACTATATCCAACTGGAGCGCTGTAATAACCTCAAGTATGTCCTAGTGGTGGTGTGTGCTTTTAGTAAATGGGTTGAAGCCTACCCCACAAAGGACAATACAGCATTAACAACAGCTAAGGTACTACTAAAAGAGTACTTCCCACGTTATGGTGTTTGTAAATTCTTGTGGAATGATAATGGTCCTCATTTTGTTGGGAAGATAGTGGAGCATGTCCTGAAAGGATTGGGAATCAGACAAAAATTCCACGCTGTATTCCACCCGCAGTCAGCAGGTCTAGTAGAAAGGTATAATGCGACTCTGAAGCTGAAGCTAGCGAAGATCGTGGCATCCACGTCTTTGAAATGGCCAGACGCTTTGCCATTGGCATTATTGTCTATTAGATCAGTGCCACACTCCCGAACTGGCCTCACACCCTATGAAGTGGTGTTTGGAAGACCCATGAATATCTGGGGAGTTCCAAAGCCTCGTTTGATACATGATGTGCCTTGTATAATGATGAACGATTATTTGGCACGATTAACAAATGATTTACTTTCTATTCATCAACAGGTTCGAGAAGCGCTCCCCGACAATTCCATTGGAGAAGCTCACAATCTTCGTCCTGGCGACCATGTCATGATCCGGGTGTTTGAGAGATCCAGCAGTTTGGGCCGAGGTGGCGTGGCCTGAGCAAGTGCTGCTGGCAACGCGAACGGCTGTGCGAGTCATGAATAAGAAGCGGTGGATACATTCAACGCACTGTCCACGTGTTTCTCCGGATCTGGTGAACCCTACTGTCCTATCTGATTACCGAGACATCTTGGATGCGGAGAAGGGCCCAGCTGTTACGCCTCACGAGTCGGAGGGAGCCTTCCCGGACCACACTATTTCTGGTGGAGTGAAGTACAATCTACGGCCAGGGAAATAATTTATTTTTTATTTTTCATGACTGGTTGGTAACCGTTCCGAGGTTTGTGAAACGGAAGCCGGGAATATCAAGGGGGGGGAATCAGTTCTGTCCAGTGTAGCGATACCTGTCTTGAATCTCGGAGAAAAACTCAACGGCAGCCTCGGTTCTCAGCACCATATATATATATTTTTTTTTAGTTTGTTTCTTGAGACTTTTGTTCATTGTACCATGGCACCTATGACATTGAAAAACAGAAGAATTCTGGGTGCGGTTCTTTTTGTTGCGACAATAGTGGTAATAGCAGTAATAGCTTGGACTATAGAAAGACTATTTCCTGCACGGGACTATTTACTGCCTACCACTCCTATTCCATCTGAACATTTCCATTTTACTTTGCCCTATCACGAAGAAAGACATAGACACACCTATTTGAATAATAGTTTCATTCAGATATTGCACCACACGCTTACTATGACCAACACGTCCAATTGTTGGGTATGTGGGATGTTACCTGGGCATCAGAAGAAGGGAGGAACCCCACTTATTCCTCTTCCTTTTTCTCACAATGGGTCATGTAATGCTTGGTACACTCTTCTCTTTACATTGAGATGGCCAACAAAAGGTGGACTACTTTTTCGATTGAACAAAGTTTGCTATAACGATCGAGATGGCTATCCACAAGCAGAAGGAACTAAATTCGAGTGGGAAGAATATCGACCGGACAATGTATCTACGCCTCGTATCTTCACCAATCAGAGACTTACAAATATGACCAGTTTACATGTAATTACCGTTATTGATACAAAAGCAGACCTTTGTATTAGGAAGAAGGGAACAATTCCGGTGGGGAAAAGTGAATGCAATGTTAATCTTGCCTTTGATACACCCAATGGTGTTTCATTTGTGGCCTCACGAAACACTTACTTTATTTGCGGTAATAAAGGTTATCATCGTCTTCCTCTTGGATGGTTAGGTACATGTTATATATCTTTTGTATTACCCCCTGTGTTTATTGCCCCACCTATGTACCATAATGATTATGTATTGTATCACGATTTTCTATTGATTAGAGTTAAGAGAACATTGGATATTGATGAAGTAGACCAAACCAACACCTCACTACAACAATATGTGGATTTTAATTTAGGGTTGTTCTCTTTTGTAGGTGCTGCCCTAAACAGCAGGAAAATTAGACGGTTAACACGTGTTGTGGAGGCAGTTGCTAATGAGACTGCTTCTGCTTTAGGGAATATAACTGAAGAGCTTCAGATTACAAGAATCGTTACGCTTCAGAACCGGATGGTTCTGGACGTAGTGTTAGCTGATCGTGGGGGTGCATGCCGCGTCATTGGAAGTAGTTGTTGTGTTTATGTGCCAGATAATTCACCATCTGTGTATGATGCTATCTCTAGGTTGCACAAAATTGCCTCTGAAATTCACACTGACAATGGTACTTGGACTTTTTCTAGCTGGTTTTGGACTCTGCTTAGTACATGGGGTTGGAAACTGCTAACTGTTCTATGTGTGATTATTGGGATATTTTTCTTCTGTTGCCTATGTATTCAATGTGGTCCTACTTTATGTACTGTATGTATTACGGCCTGTATCCCATCCAAACGAGCTATTGCTAAAAATGTACAGATGAGTAATGCTGAAGTGAAGCAAATCATGATGATTGACATTAATGATGAACATTCGGATTACTTCCATTATGAGGTAGCTTCAGCCAAACGCTAAAAGGGTCGTCTGTCGTAATTTGGCAGTACCTGAGTTAGCGTTAAGCTCAGCTACACGAACATTTCTGTTAACTTGACTAAACGTGCGGGGGCCATTTTGTATTCGGTGGCTTCCATTTTCTATGAACATGCGGCCTCGTGGTCAGCATGCCCTTTCGTCCTTCCTTCATGCCAATGAACCTTTACCCTACCCAGCAACAGGCTATTTTTAGCAATGGTCAGTCTCACGCATGCGTACATCTGATCTTTGGACTAGAGAGTGGTCACTCCTTAGGAATGTTCCTCCCAACTGACCAGTGGTATTAAACCCCTCCCTCATGTTGGCTGTGTTCCAAAAATGCCCTTATATGTACCTAAAACTGTTCAAATGTATACCGCCTACCTTTTTATTACCTTTAAACTGTATAAAAGAGGTCGCACACCGATGTTCGGGGTGATACTTCTTGCATTGCCGAAGGGTGCTGTAGGAATGTACCACCACCCCATGGGGTCCTAATAAACTTGTCTCTTTGCATTTTCAGTTTCCGTGCCAACTTCTGTTTTATGGTGTCCGAGTGTTTCTGCAAGTATGTAGACCTGATAGAACCCGATACCACAATGGAATCGCCTACTCTCGAGGATCTTTCATCGTTCCTGGGCCAACTGTCGAGCGATTGCAAAGTAGTGATGGGCGGTGATTTCAATTGTCACTTCGAACCCCTGGAAGGCCTAAAGGAGGGTGCCCTCACCACTGAAGATGATTACTAGGGTGTTCCATCATGTCAATCTCCCCATCCTAAATCCTGGTCCCCTCTTGCAGTCCAAATCATGTCCCTCACTTTGAACTATGCGTTGAGGGCCTGTAATGGGCGAACTCCCTCCGACAGCCCCTCATTGTGTACCTTTAATAGGAGGGACCATGAATCGAGGTTGGACTATATTTTTGTTGACATTTCCCTATGGTCCAAGGTCCAGGATTTTAGAATAGTGGCGAGAACAGACAGTGACCACAATGCACTTTCACTAGAAATGAAACACCCTGCTCCTTCTTCTAACCCTTCTGGTGACCCCGGGAATTTGATCCTTACCACCAATAGACGAAGGGTCAAATGGGGGAAAATAATTAGCTCAGAAGACAATATTAGTAGAATCTATGAAGTAGCACTCCCCAACCTTGAAGAAATGGAGGATTTAATCAATCTCCCCAGACAGCAGGATTTTAATGAGCATCTGGGACAAATTCATGCTAATCTGGTGGGAGCACTAGGTGAGGTTTTCTATCCCGTGGTAGCCCCACGACGTAACAAGACCAGAACCTCAACCTGGTATAACTCCTCCTGCAAAAAGGCCAAAATAGAGCTCATCTCCGCAATAAAAGCTGGTGGAGACAGGGGTAAGGTTGCCGAACTTAGGCGGGACTATAAGGCTGCTCTGGCACTGGCAAGGTCAGAGTGGGATTGGAATCACTGGCAGGAGCTCTCCTTGGCATTGGAATCCAGGGATCTTAGAAAATTCTGGTCCTTAGTAAATTTTGGTACAGGAGAACCAAAAGCCGCAGTAGAGCCCAACATTGCATCCTCCGCTTGGGAAGAGCATTTTGGAAAATTATACCAAGAGACTAAACAATTTACTATAGATGAAGTTGTCCCAGGTGATCCATCCAACTCTTCAGTTGGTTTGGAATTCACCCTTGGTGAGGTGGTGGGCGCACTGGAGAGACTATCAATGGGGAAGGCCCCGGGACTGGATAGATTGCCTGGGGATCTATTCAGACACCATCCGGAGATCTGGGGCCCGTACCTCCTAATTCTTTTTAACGCCATCTTGGGAGGCATGAAGATCCCCTGTACTTGGCTGGGGGGCGGAGATAGTGCCCATTTTCAAAAAGGGCTCTCCCCTTCTCCCAGCCAACTACAGGCCGATAGGTCTTATAGACGTCCCCCAAAAACTCTTCTCCCGTCTTCTCCTGGACCACCTTATGGACTGGATGGAGGCCAATGAAATCCTGAGCCCACTCCAGGCAGGCTTCAGGAAAAACACGTCCACCATGGATCAGATTTTCCGCCTCGTCCTCTTGTACTGGAAAACGGTGAGGATAGAGGGGGGGAGACTGTACATGGTGTTCGTGGACCTGAGCTCAGCCTTTGACATGGTCCCACGCAAGAAATTATGGGAGGTCCTAAAGAAGCTAGGTGTTCCCTCACAATTATTGCATGCCATAATTAGGCTCCATGATAATAACTACGCGCAGGTCAAGTGTGGGAGGGATGGAGTGTTGTCACCAAGGTTTCCTGTTCTCAGGGGGGTGAGGCAGGGTTGTGTCTTGGCACCAACCCTGTTCTGCCTCTATGTTAACAGTGTCATATTCCATCTGGACAATGTTGGTGACAATGACGCCCCCTTTTTGGCAGGCAGGAGGGTGCCAGCTATTATGTTTGCTGATGACACCCTCCTGCTTTCCAAATCTCCAATGGGGATACAGAGGATTTTGGATGGATTTGGTCTCTTCTGTAGACAGCATGGTCTAGAGATCAATACCGAGAAGACCAAATTCATGATCGTTAATCCATCCCGAAAGACCAGACCAAATCCCACCCTGGGTGAGGCCAGCTTGGAAAGGGTTACAACTTTTCAATACCTGGGGGTCACATTACATGAGAACTTATCGTGGGACCCCCAAATAGTAAAATCTCGGCTGAAGTTGTGTCAACTTTCGGGTGCTATCCTGAAGGTTGTAAACACTTCAACCCTTAAACCCATAAGCCCGGCACTAGAACTTTACAAAACTCAGGCTAAAGCGGCTGCATTATACGGCAGCGAGCTTTGGGGACATAAAGCGGGGTGTGACCTGGCCAGAGTGGAAAATGACTTTCTAAGACGCCTTCTGGCACTTCCTCGTGGTACACCCCTGCTCCCCCTAAGATTAGATGTGGGTTTACCATCCATCGCTGTAGAATTAGAGTCTAAGCCAATAAGATTCTGGCATAGGCTATGGACCACTAGCGAGCTTGCTCATTACAGGCGCGACCTCACCCATGTAATGAGCTTGAACAAGTGTGACAGGATCCCATGGCTGGCTTATGTTAAGAAAGAACTGTACCGGATGAAATTGCCAGAGCTCTGGGAGGATCCTGAGCAAGGCTGTCGTACCATTTCCCAAAAAAATCTGGTCACAATCCACAAGGAACAAAGCTTAGCTCTCCTCCTGTCTGCTTCCACTAACGGCACCCTGACTGACCGCTTTTTGGAATTTAAGAATTTGTTTCAATTCGAAGGTTTTATGGACATTATATCCCCCATCCTAGCAAGGAAACTGTTTATACAGTGGAGGTTAGGTACTTTGCCTATTAAAACCTTCACTTGCAAATGGCTCAAGGGGGGGGATAAATCTTGTCCCGGTTGCAATATTCATGACGAGGAGGAAATCCATCTTCTTTTCTTTTGCCCTGCTTACAGCAGACCCAGGAAATACTGGCTGGTGCCCTTGTGCAGGAACCTGGGATTTAGGTGTCATCTGTCTGCATTTAGGATTCTAAAAACTAGCACCTTGCCTTGTATTGTATTTGCTGTGGCAAAATTCGTTATGGCTATGTGGCAGATAAGGAAAAAACTATTGCATGCCCAAATGCAGAAATTATGAAATGTTTTTCCTAAATTAGTACTATCCCTCCTAGCCTTGACACTTTCCCTCCTAATCATGGAATTGATTTTTCCAATCCTTTTATCACTGGCTTAACATGGAATTACTTTTAACAACTGTATTTTTTACAAATGTAACGTGTTCTTTTAATGTTGATGTATAACTGTATTTTGTATGAATCTTTTATGGTTTTAAGGACCGAAATAAAGAAATTTTGGATTGGATTGGAATAGACCTGTAGTCACCCATTATAGTTCAGTGTTGGATTCTACTCCTTTATACAGGCATTCAATCAGACTCTACAAATAATAAAAATTCTGATCATTTACTCCAATCATCTGGCTTTGTGTTACCATATTTATTCTTCACTTTTCTCTACGCAATGTTGACACCGCTGGAGCAGGAATACTTAAAATGTAAGCGGAGCTCATGGAATACTATGCGGACTCGTATTTGGAATTACTCACCTGGAAACTCTCTAGGTCACAACGTGTTAACATTAGCATTGTGCTTATTCAGCCATTTACACGAGCGCTATATCCAGATTAGCGCTTATTGAGTCACATACTTAATCTACATGTGAACGCATGATCTTATGATATCCCAGCTAAGGGCACTTGCGACTGCATGAAGAGGATCGCTCGTATTTGGACTGACTATAAGACTAAATATGTGTGAATTGTCATGTCTTTTGTCTGTCTATTTGTCCTTTTCTACCTACAGAGATGTTTACGCATTCAGAAGTCCTGAAGGCATCAGTTGCGAACCGTGAGTAACTCGGTTCCCATTGCGGTCACTGGTTAGGGTGCACCTTAGCAAGTGCATAACGCCATGGTCCCTGGTCCTGAAGAAAGCCTCGCAATTAGCATTTGGAGGCTGAAACACGTAGACCTCACTTTTACTTAGTATGTGACTGATCAATTTACTCAGTCGTAACATCCACTGCACATTACACATTTTAATCTAGCCTTACACTCCCACCATTAAAATTCTTTTGGAATAGTAAAGGGTATTTTATTGCGTCTTTGCACCATCAGTTGCACTTATCACAAAACAAAAAATCCCGCTCTGCTGTATTCAGGCGTTGTAGCACACCGGAGAGGCACTCAGCCTCTCTGGTCGGAGCCCAATGACTAAGCATGTCACCAACCAGGTTGGTGAGTGAGGGCTCTTTTAAAGAACATGAGTGACTCTTGTTGATAGCCCTTTACTTTTTGGCTTCACTCTTTTGTTGTTTATTGTTTTATTGTTCATGATTTATGTGGACTTTGTGCATAACAAACTTGCATTTTACTAATTGCCAACCATGCACATAAAAATGGTTAGCCGCTTACCCAGCCACCAAAAAGCACTTAGATGTGAGTCAGTGTTTTTTGACCCCCTTCACAAACCCCAGATTGTGCAAGAGTCAAAATTCCGAGTTGGGTGGTATTTAACCCCTTCCACGTCATGCAGTACACTGCTTGTGTGCTCATGACGAGCTGAGCTCGTCATGAACAATGGGATTTCAAGGAAGTTCAGCACCAGGGGTGAATTGCCTTAGCACTGATAGTGTTAACAAACCCAGTAATTACTAGGTGTGTTAAAAGAAATGGCATGGCCTTTACCAAGCAAGGCTTTGATATCTTCAGACGTGGAAGGTTGGGATGTAGAGACACTTTACTGGTAAATGGGGGGCAATGGACAGAATCACAAACAGCAGAATTGTTGGACAGCTTATACCCTTTCAAAGAGATTTTTTGAAAACACAAGAGAAGACTCATTTAATTTCTCACCAATTCAAAACAGAACCAGGAAAGGTGATAAAAGGCCCTATAGAATCTCAGAAGGATGGCTATACAACAGGAAGTGGAGAAAATGTGGATCTAGGAGTCTCAGAAAATTCCAACAGCAAATGGTGTTCTCCCACTGTATCAGTCTCTAAGCCAGATGGATCTATAAGATTTTGCATTGACTTTAGAGCATCCAACTGAATTTCTCAATTTGAGAGTTATATTGAGCGGTTAGAGAGTCTAAATATATAACTATTACTGGTTTAACTAAAGGGGAATTGGCAGATCTTATTGAGACTGGAAAACAAAGCGAAAACTGCCTCTGCCACTCCCCAGAAATTTGTTGCATTTTACAGTGCTGCTTTCGGTTTTCAAGGAGCTACTGCCACTTTTCAATGACTAATGAATTAGATATAGGGTCCACCCAAATCATATGCCTCTCCTTATTTGGACATTATAATATTTTTCAAGAAAACCTGGAAAGAGCACCATAAACACTTGACCTTGATGTTTGCAGATTTACAGCCAGCCCCTCTCCATATAAACACAAGGAAATGTAAGATTGTAAGCAATTGTGTGAAATAAGTAAGATATCTTTTAGTGAATGGCTTTATGCAGCCCCAAGAGGAGAAAGTAAAAGCTAATACTTCCATATCTTTTCCCACACAACTAAAAAGCTATTTCAGCCTTCTTAGGCTTACTGGGGTGCTACAGAAGATTTATTCCTGATTTGCACATTTCTGCTCCTTTGATAGATCTTCTAAACAAGTCTTAATTCAGTCATTATTATCAACATTCAAACCACTTGGCCTTACAAGTATTTCAGTCACTGAAGAGTACTATACCTTCCAAGCCAATATTACAATCAATGGATTTTAAATGCACTTTTATTTTGCATGTAGACGCTTCAGATATCACAATCAGAGCAGTTATTTCTCAGAGGAGTACAAAGAAAATAAACCAATTCCTTTCATTAGTTAGAATTTATTCCCAAGAGAACAGAAATACTCAAACATGATAAAATAATGTTTATCTATTAAATGGGGTATTGAGAATCTCAGATATGCTCTAAAAGGATGATCTTTTGTTCTTTTTACAGAACGTTATATTCTAACATAATTGATTCATAACAAAGGAAATAATCCCAGAATCCTAAAATGGGGGTTTCGGTCATTAAATATGTAACCAATTTGATGTAAAACTTAGACAGGGCAAAGATTTGGACAATGCTAATTTTCTCTCCAGTTTTCAAGTTACTGTTCACGAATGGCATGAACTATGGGAGGAGAGATGTGAAGAGGAGGAATTATCTGATCCCGTGCACCTCTTACTAAAGCTGGAAGCTTGGGACATTGTGTGCTCTGCAAAGGGAAAACACAAAAATAAAGAAGAAGTTAAGAAAAGAGAAGGTCAAAAATGAGACAAAGAGGAGGACAAAAAGAGACACCAGACTCCCGCCTGTTTCTCCGAGGACGCCACAGGCCACAAGAGGAGTGAGGACACAGAAAAACCAGAAGGTGATAAGAGGACACGCCGACAGAGACTGGCTGGCGATGCGACGTTGGAGGATATCCCAAGCAGGGACAGGAGCAGACAACCTGAGTCACAGGGAAAGCCAAAAGATTCCCCAGCCAAAGAAATTGCAAAGGGATGTGACATTGACATCGAGAACCTCCCATTCCAAACTGGAACAGCACTGGGCTCCCACCACACTCCTAGAGGAACATGGCTGACACAGGTGGGTGACTAGGTATGGGGTTTTGGACACCAGCTCATGAAGGGAGTGAGCTCTCCAGAGGGAGGAGAGGCGAGGAAAGCCCAACCCATGTGCAATTGACTACAGAAAGCAGTGAGCAAGTGCACAAAAGAAGGAATTACCTACCAGGGCTAAGAGTACCAAAGGAAAAGAAAAAAAGAGTTCCCAATTTATGCCAGTCCTGAGCAGGGACCTGGACACCAAAACTAAGGGCACAAAGGAGCATGTGTGTTAATTTAACTGGAGTTAGCTGTTTTAAAATACATGAGAAAGTAACTTACCTGATGCATGATCGTTTTCTTTTCTTCCAAAGGCAGAGTACCTAAAGTCCTTTCCCAAGGTGGATTGCACCTCTAAAGAAGAAGGAAGGCAATGTTGAACGACCATTTTTTTTAAGGGAACAACATGAAAGACTAACTGAATAACAAACATACATTAGTAACTGATGTTTTGAGTCAAGGCTATGGAACAAATATTTTTTCAAGAACCATACAAGCATCCTGAACCCAACGAGTAGTTTCTGGCGTACTCAGTCGAGCCCTTATCAGAACCCTATCCTGTTGCATTACACCAGTGAGCAGTCGGAGAATATTTGCGTAGGTGCAGGGCATATGAATAGCTTGCATAGTAGAAAGGAAACAGCAGATCCCCAGACTTTCTCACAAATGCCAAAACGAGGACAGTTATCTGGTCAAGATCCATTGAAATGTAATAAAGCCATGGTTCAACAATAAAGATCCAGTGGATATGCTTTATTAGGCCTTCTTTCAATAAAAAACAATTACAGTTAACATAAAACTACACGGGTGGCCTAGAGGGTTTAAATAAAGTGACCAACATCAAAGTTGTTGGTTTAAAATGGATTATGCCGTGAGCATAAAAAACTGGAAAATAGATTTTGACATGAAGGTGTGCTGAGCTAACTGCACTGCCAGTTATTTTTGAGGTTGAACAGATATTAAGGTATCTTTGTAAATGTTCCAAGTGCTGTCATCCCTGTATGAATCTCTGTTCATAGAACCCAATAAAACTCTTAAGATATAAATACTGCAGAGACTCCACATAAAAGATGGAACATTTAACTTACATTAAATCAATTAACTCACACTGATATTCATCCACATTGACGCAATCTGAGAACTATTTCAAAGCGCAAGCTATAACTACATCCTTCCATCTAGGTAGGGGTCTGTGCCTTTGTAAACCCAAAATCCCTTCTCACATCTAAGTCAGTCCATTGACACTGTGACTTAGAAAATTCTGTCCAACAGGATTGGTGTCAGGGAACAGGTCCCTCAGCAGAAGAACCATTATCCTCAGGAGCGAAGAGCTGGCCTTTCCTCTACCCTAAGGTACAGTCACCTCTTGTCAGGTAAGGCACACAGAAGGATAGTTTAGTGCCCCTAGGGAGCGAAGAGACGAAGTAGGATCACCAGGGAGGATCTTCAAGAAGACCAGCAGGATGACGTGGCGGAGGTGAAGGAAGTGTAGAGCAAACCTGCAGAGTGAAAAACAATAAACAACAAAAAAATGAAAAGGTTAAAGGAGACTCTTCTCCCGAGGAGAGGGTAGAGATTATTACTATAAACTAGAGAACACAGGTTGTGTACTTTCGCATACTCACGCTACTCATTTGACTTGTATCCCCCTTAAATGAAGTCTCTTCTTGAAATGATAAGAGGATATGGGGAAAAGTAACGCTCTAGACTATGAGCGGTAAATCTAAAAATATAGTTCACAGGTATACGACTGCCTTCAGTCAAGTTCCCATAATTGCAGAAACTGACACACTGGCAGGCTTCCAACAATAGATGTGAGGGAGCAAGTCAGAGGCTACTAAAAAGACTCCTGTATCACGTGTACGAGACATACCGTCCACAAGAGATCAGTAAGTAAGTACGCTCTATTTCCCAGCATAGAGCTCACGGTAATGGCAGACAATGCGAGTGGAAGCAAGCGGCAACAATGTATCCGCTTCGTTTCGCAACTCCGCGTCTGAAAGAAACTAAAGTTTAAACATACGCTGCTCGTCAGCAGCTATAACCAAAAACGAAAGCTGCTCCCTGCCTGGTAAACATCCTTGACACCGTGATCAGGTTATCTGGACAATGGTCTGACTGCTGGGCCTTGATCAAGCTGATTAAACAATGACCTGAATGCCGAGACTTGACCAGGTCACCAACTACAAACATCGCCTTGATCAGGTTATCAACTGCAAACACTGCGCTGATTGAACAATGGACTAACAGCCAAAAGAGAGGGATGAAAATGTATAAAAGGATTGTAAGCTGCGGAGTAAAGGAGCAGCCTCCTCTGTCTTGTTTCCAACGATCTTGGGACTCTGTTCCATAGCCCGGGCTATTTGAATAAATATGGGTTCCTCCTGCAGACGAAGGCTCCTGTGTCTCCTTTTACTAAGTATGGAGGGTATGGAAGACTTGGGCAGTTCCCCCACTGCTGAGACCCAGTAAGTGGGTTTAACCGGTTCTTCAAATGGAAGGGGGAGAGGAAGGTGATTCCTTACTTGATTAAACACACAAAGAGGGGTGGAGAGAACCAAACATCACATGTAACAAAGACAGAAAAATTCATCTGTTTTGAAAAACTGCCCTCACTCACATACCGAAGTATGTGACATGCTTCATCATCGGGTCTGCTTACAATACGCCCTGGTGTAGCCACACTCAGGGCGGAGTATAAGGGAGGGGGTAAAAATAATAAATGAAAATAATAACCAAAAAAACACAATACTCAACACAGAAAACACGTAACATATAAAGTGATAAATCAGTGCATTTCACCAAGTGATAGGGACTAGTGATACAACAAAAGTGCAGTTTATAGGGATATGATTTAAAACTAGTTTGAGGATGCCAACCAAAATTCCTTACTTGATACCATGCTAGAAAGCCCTCCGGCATATGCCCCAATGTACCCTTCCCTGACGCCTCACACCCCGCCTGTCCCCCCGCCACAGCCCACTCATGCCCCCACCCCCCCTCCTACTGTTCTCCCTGTCACACCGACCCTCCCCATCTTTCCTATGACACCGACCACGCACGCTACCCCTGTCCTCGCTGCAGGAATGACAACAAGTCCCCATCCGCCAAAACCCTACGGCTTTACCCCTTCCCGCCCTTTTCCTACTTCCCTATGGTCTACAGTTAAGCAGGATTTATATAGATTGTTGAATTCCCCCCGACTGGCTACCTTGCGCTCTGCAGTCAGCTTTTCATCCCTTCGAGAAAATGACCTGCAGAAGCAACAGTGTGAATGTTGGATAAATAACGGGAATATTTATACCTTTAAAGAAATATGGTCCACCTTTTCCCAGTGGACGATTATGGAACAGACCACCTGGGCTGAATACATGTGTACCTTTGTCATGCAAAGATTCGAGAATGCGCTTATTCAGATGCCCGCCGGACTAGTGGACCTCAGGTCACAAATAAAAAGAGGCGATGTTCAGGGAGAGGAGTTGTTTGGTGCTATGTCTGCTTTAATGGCTTACCGTGATATGATCGCTTCTCCCAGCACCCCTCTAGAGATAGCTATGCCAATGAGAGAGGCGGCCCCTGTCTTTGTTAACGCACTTACAGATGGCCAAAATAATGACCGAGGGGCTGTTGAGGCACACTGGCGCAGGCTTTGGGTTCATGTTCCTTGGAAAAGGTCAGAAGTAATGCAGTTAAAAGGACAATTACCAGATCCCCGTAAGAAAGCGGCTGCCTTTTACAGAGAATTAGGTCAGATTATATCTGCAGGTACTCTCGTTCTTGAGGATATAGATTTACTTTTTGGTACGGTTGTCCCCACTGAAATTTGGGACAAGATTCAACATACTGAACATGAAGTGGCATTGGGAGGTAAATGGGCTGACCTAGAGGCTATGGAAGAAGCAAGGGTAGGAGGGACTAAACCAGAAACTGCCATCCTGACTTTGCCGGGTAAAATAATAACGTTTATGAAAATACTTTTGCCGGAAACTGTCATTAACTGGGATAAAATAAACACCTGTAGGCAGCGAAAAGATGAGAATGTGGCTGACTTCTTTACCCGTTTTGAGACAGAATACAAGGGACATAGTGGTTTGGATCCCCGGACCCCAGGTTCTGGCCCAGTATTTGACGATAAGTTTGTCAGCAACTAGCTTCCCGAGATCTCCGCCAGGCTTAAGAAAGTTGAAAGTACGTGGTCTGCCCAGACTATGACTGGTATCTTGGCTATGGCACAATATCACGAGAATAGGGAGAATGAAGATAGAGACAAGGAAAGTAAGAAGGTTAATGATCTTATGACTAAGGCACTTCTGCAGCAGGCTTACCCTCCCCGAGGTCCCGATGCCCACGGGAATTTCAGACCTCAACCCCAACACCCTCCGAGGGCTCGCCAATCTACCCCCTACAGCCCTCAACGTACGGGAGCCATCCAAACAGATCAGTGTGCTTATTGTAAGGGGTACGGCCATTGGATAGATGAGTGTCCCGTGTTAGCTAAAAACATCCGAACAGGGAAGACTCGGCCTCGCACTCCCAGGGAGGGGAGGCCGACTAGGGACCATGGCCTGCCCCATCCGCAGGATAAAGAACGTAGGCCCAGGGATGACGCTCCCGTCCGGCAGCACCCGGCCAATAGGTTTGATGGGTACGAAACAACACGCACTTATTACAATGATGATTATGTTGAGGTTGATGAGACAGGGTCCTATCAAGCATAGGACAGCCAGGAAAGGGGTATTACCAGAGTGCAAATTCCAGTGGATCAAAGCAGCCCGTATGTTCAAATGTCAGTTATGGGGAACAATCAGAATTTTCTTTTGAATACTGGGGCCACCAGGTCTTCTATTGCACGTCTGTCAGTCCCGCAGGCACCCCTTTCTGGCAATATGAATGTCTCCGTGGGTTTTGCAGGGACACCTGTGACCAGCCCTGTCTCTGAACCCCTTCCCCTCCATATTGGCCCTGCACATGTTGACGCTCCCTTGGTCCTTACTACAGGTTGCAGTGAAAACTTATTAGGCATGGATTTACCGGAAGCTCTGTATGCGACCATATCATGTAGTGCTCAAGGTGTATCCTTAACAATCTCCCCCACCGCAGCTTCCTACATGTATCTGTCTGGTCCCCTCCCACCAGAGTTGCAGTCTTTACCTTCCTCCCTCTGGGCATCATCAGACACTGATGTAGGGTGTCTCAACATACCCCCTCATGTGGTACGCATCCAGCCAGGTGCACTTCTCCCCCGCCTCTGGCAGTATCGACTAACCGCGGAAGGAGAAATAGCCCTTTTAACAATAATATCTGAATTGATGGACAAGGGCGTAGTGGAGGAGACACGTGGCTACATCTGTAACAGTCCCATTATTCCGGTTCTTAAAGAGACCAATGGAGATGCTCTCTCCCCTAAAATATATAGATTTGTGAATGACCTGAGAGCCTTTAACAAAATAACAATATCCCAATACCCTGTTGTCCCTGACATTACAGCACTCTTAACGATGGTCCCTTCTGACGCCACACATTTCTCTGTCATTGACCTGAAAAATGTCTTTTTCAGTATTCCTATACATCCTGACAGCAGACATTTTTTTGGTTTCTCTCTTGGTGGGCGGTGCTTTAGATTCTGCCGCGCCCCTCAAGGTTTCACCGAGAGCCCCAATATCTATAGTCAAGCCCTCAAAAGTCAACTAGATTCCCTGGAACACCCTGATAATTCCACACTATTACAATATGTTGATGACCTCCTCTTTGCTGCAAATTCTGCGCCAACATGTAAAGAAGCTACTCTCTGTTTGTTACGCCACCTTGCCCTCCACAATCACAAAGTCTCTTTGAAAAAGCTTCAGTTTTGTCAAGAGAAGGTGACCTATTTAGGTAATCTCCTCTCGAAGGAGGGAAGGCAGCTCACCGCTGATCGTGTAGCCATTATCAATGCTATGACGGCCCCATGAACACAAAAGCAGGTGCGAGCCTTCATAGGCCTAACCTCATACTGTAGACAGTGGATTTCCAATTTTTCAGCCATGGTCAAACCTCTTCTTACCCTCACCACTAAAGACATATCAGACAGTTCCTTTACATGGACTAGAGAGCATGCGCAGGCCTTCCAAGATTTAAAGAGGGCTCTGTGTACTGCTCCCATCCTCGGTACTCCTGATTATAGCAAACAATTTTTTCTTTTTGTACATGAGACAGACGGCTGTGCACGCGCTGTCTTGACCCAGATGTTGAGGTCACCATCGGCCATGTGCCTATTTTTCAGCCACCTTAGATTCTGTTGCAAGGGCTCTCCCAGGATGCTTACGGGTGACAGCTGCGGCCGCCCTCAGAGTGCGGGGATCGTCATGAACTCCCCCTGACTCTGATGGTCCCCCATCCTGTGGATACCCTCCTTAATAACACCAAAACACAGTACCTCACTAGCGCACGACTCACAGGATATGAATTGACACTGTTTGCCAGCTACATTAACATCAAGAGATGCACTGTACTAAACCCCCCACACCACTCCCACTGGATTCTCAGGATGCCCGCTTAGACCCACATGACTGTATACTGAGGGCAGAGGAGGAGACGAAGGGATGGGTTGATTTACAGGATACCCCGTTAGCAGAACCAGAGGTACACTGTATATGGACGGATCATGTCTCAGAAGGCAGATGGTAACACCTCAGCCGCCTATGCCCACACGACACTGGAGCAAGTAGTAGAAACAGCTCAGATTCCGCAGTGCTTGGCTCAGGCAGCAGAATTAGTGGCCCTGTGAGTTAAGCAAGGGAATAACAGTTAATATTTATACTGACAGCCAGTATGCCTTTGGGGTGGCTCACAACTTTGGGAGACTATGGAAAGAAAGGGATTTCCTTACTTCACACGGGACCAAGATTCAACATGCCCCCTAATTCACCGATTATTAGACTCTCTGACACTCCCCAGAAAGGTGACCATTATAAAATGTAAAGACCATAAGAAAGTGACAGATGATGTTGGGAAAGGCAATGCCCTGGCTGACCAGACAGCCAGACAAACAGCTCTTAGAAAAAAGGAAGGAATGTATGTAGGAGGTCCCGATAGGTGGGTGGCAGACGAGGGCATGATTGAAAACACAGTACAAAGTGTGATTGATATTCAGTCTCATGTTACTCCTGAGGAACTAAGGGTGTAGAAGGAGCAATTAGCAAAGGAGGGAATTTATGGTTGCTGGGTCCGCACGCCTATGAAAAGACAATGGATGTTACCTGACAGTCATGTGCTACCAGTAGTTACGATGGCCCATGGTCCTGCTCACATTAGTGCAAAAGGGATATGTAAGCTGTTGGAACCTACATGGTATAACTCTAAGATACCAGCATATGCTGAAAAGCTGGTCAAAGCGTGCATGATTTGCCTAATGTATAGCCCAGGAAAAGGCACAGTTACTCCTAAGGGAGGATTATCTCCTCCTACCTTCCCTTTTGAAGACCATCCAGATGGACAGGTGTAACAATTTGAAATATGTCCTGGTGGTGTTCTGTACCTTCTGCCGATGGGTGGAGGCCTACCCTGTCAAAGACTGCACCGCTATCACTACCGCCAAAGTGCTATTAAAGGAGTACCTCCCACGATTCGGTTTGCCCCGCTTGATATGGCGTGACAACGGGACACACTTTACGGCTCAAATAATAGAGGATGTCTGTACAGCATTGGGTATAAAACAAACATTTCATGCAGCTAACCACCCCCAGTCAGCAGGTCTAGTGAAGGTGTACAATGGCATCCTAAAAACTAAGATGGCCAAAATAGAAGCCGAGACTAGCGTCACTTGGGTTGATGCTCTGCCCTTGGCCCTACTGTCTACAAGATCAACGGCCCACACCAGGATAGGGTTATCCCCCCATGAGATTGTGTCCGGGAGGCCTGCCAATGTATGGGGTGTCCCGCAGCCTAAGAAACTGTCTGATGTTGAATACCCTGTATTAACTGATTATCTGTACAGTCTAACTAACACCTTTCGTACTCTTTATCACCAGGTGCATGAGGCCATACCTGACAAAAGCGAGGGCCCAAGACACGTTATCCATCCTAGTGAATAGGTCCTGATCTGAAACTTTCAACTGACTAAGAGCCTCGAGCCCCGCTGAACACAGCCCCGTCAGGTGTTACTGGCCACCCGCACCGCCGTGAAAGTTGTAGGTCGGAAGAATTGGGTGCATTCATCACACTGCAGGCGTGTGCCTCTGCCCCTCCCCTATGATCAGTGGGTGAGGGAAGGACAAGGAGACTCTGAGAGTTAATTTTATGCATGTAGCATATGGCTTTAAATTTTGCTCGACTGTCAATTCGCAACCAATGGAGGTTGCGTAGTGAGGCTGAGGTGGAGGTCCTATTTGGAAGTTTACAGAGTAATCTGGCAGCAGAGTTCTGTATTACCTGCAGCTTGCACAGGACTTCCTTGCTTGCCCCTAAGTAAAGAACGTTACCATAATCCAATCTGGATGCTATAAGGGCTTGGATGACAGTTTTTTGGGTAGACAAAGGGAGCATTCAAAGAATTTTTCTAAGCCATTTAAGAATGGCAAGGCAGGTGGAGGCCACCTTGACCACTTGTTGCTTCATCGTCAGTTGGTCTTCAATAATGACACCTAGATTGCGAGCTGATTGGGATGGGAGAGGAGGAGAACCATTTGTGCAGGCCAATGGTGGGGGCCCCATAGGGTTTTGTTTTTACCAAAAAGAAGGAGTTCGGTTTTTCCACCATTAAGTTTTAATTTATTGACATGCATCCAGTCAGCAATGTTTATTAGTCTGCTGATGAATTGGAGGTGTCTTTTGATGGAAGTGAAAAGATGAGCTGAGTGTCATCTGCGTAGGAGTAAATAGTTAGCCCAGCTTGCTCAGCTATCGTAGCCAAAGGGCTAACAGATTTCTTTTAAGAGCAAAGGGCTCAGTATGGAGCCTTGGGGGACTCCATACTGTGATACATGAGTTTTGGAATGAGCGGTAGGGGAGAAGAAAGGTCCTGTTGGATAGGAAGCTGGATAACCATTTGAGTGCTGGGCCAGTGATACCATGTGATTGGAGAGTATTTAGGAGTGCAGTATGAGAAACAGTGTCGAACGTGGCACTTAAATCCAATAAGATAAGTGCCATGGTTTCTCCTTTGTCGACCTGTTGGCGAATGTTATCAGTGACACCCAACAGTGTTGATTCCGTAGAGCAGCCTGCCCTGACACCAGACTGAGATGTATGAAGGATATTATGTGTCTCCAAGAAGTTAGTGAGTTGGGAATTGATATGTTTTTCCAGAATCTTAGAAAAAACTGGAAGAAGGGAGATGGGTCGGAAGTTAGATGGTACCTCTGGATCGGAATTAGCTTTTTTCAGCAGATCATGGCATGTTTCCAAGCTGCAGGGACCCTTGCTTCACATAGAGAAATATTGAGTAGTTCTATGATTAACAAAAGTATGGGAGGGTCAAGTTTTTGAAGGACCGAGGGAGGAAGTGGACCCTTATGGGACCCAGATTTAATTCTGGTAAGAATATCACGGAATGAGGAGATGTCAAGTAGAATCCATTTATCTAGACGGGTGTCGCTGTTGGCTTGAAAGAGTTCCTGAGAGAGGCTTTGTTTTAAAAGATTATCAGATTGAGAATTAGTTAAAGTGGGTGTCTGTTTATCAAAATCGGCATAGATGTTATCAATTTTATCAACAAAGAATTCTGCTAAAACATCGCATTGCTTAGAATCCAGGCATGGGGATTTAGGCTGACAGGTGGCACACAAAAGCTCCTTGACAACTTTGAAAAGTACTTTGGGGCAGTTTTGTGCACATAAGACAGTTAGATTGACGTGCTCTGCCCGAGCCATATTACACAATGAATGATAATTGCTTAGGGCTGATTTGTATAATGATTTTATTCTGGGATTGTAGTTTTTTTAGCCAATGTTTTTCTAAGTTTTTGCATTTAGTTTTTTCTTACTTGAGTTTTTCAGAAAACCACGGGGCTGGTGGATGGTGGTGATTATATTTTTTTTGGTCGGGGGTAGACAGGCGTCAATAGAAGAGGTAAGCCAATGATGAAGGACCGCGTCATCATCCAGGTTACTTCGCCAAGTGCCTATAGGCTGTAGGGCTGTGATCTTCCCGGCTGAGAGTAGTGCTGGTGTGTCAGACTAAGGTACGCCTTAGGGCTCTTAGCACCTGCACCCAGTGAAGCAACCACCAATCACAGATAGCTACTAGAGGTCCCTGGCTTAGCACAATGGCAGCTGTCCAATACAACCGAGTCCAGAAACAATATGTCAGTCTCCTACATTGCAAATGCTTCATGACCACCATGGTGACACTGTTTGTCTCCCTCATCCTGTCTATCATCGGTTGGCTGTTACTGATCTACCATCCTGTTACCCCACCAACTCCTACCCCGACTCCTGCAGAACACCAGTATCTCACGCTACCAGCCCACGAATTACCCTGCCGTGTCGAATTTTTCAATAACACCTTCGTCCAAATGTTGCATCATCATCAGCTGATCATGAATACTTCCAACTGTTGGGTTTGTGGACTGATGCCGCATTCCATGATACACCCTGTCCCATTCTTTCCTTACCCCTTTTCCATCTCTGGGTCTTGTCTTGCATGGTGGATGCTGATGCAGGAGGCCTACACTGTCAATGGTACTGCCAATTCTGTCCTTGGGATATTTCGGGATGACTTCCGGCGGAACAGATCTGGCAATGCCAATGCTCCTTTTTGCCCGACCAGCTCATCCACATTGCTACTTGCACCAGATGAACTCGGTGAGATGGTAGTATTCAACTCAACCACTCAACGAACATTTTCTAGATTCCGCACCAGAAGGATACTGCCTGATGAACGAAACACTCTGAATGTCATAAATGTGCAGGGCTGTGTCTGTATCCATGGCCTAGGAACTAAGAAAGTTGGTACTAGTACTTGTGGTATCACTAGAACTTTAAACTCTACATCTCCTCCAAAGCTGGTGGCATCCCCCAACACTTATTTAATCTGTAGCACAGCTGCCTACACTTGGCTCCCCCGTAACTGGTCTGGTACCTGCTATTTGGCCTTCCTCCTTCCACCAACATATTCTACCCATGGAGGTTACCACCTGTTGATGAAGGGCGCTCTGCGCCGCTCACGTAGGGGCGTCATATCAGCCGAGGATACAGCAGGCCAGGAAGCCGGGGACTTCTTTAAAGGTTTCCTTCCATTCTGGGGCCCCATGGCAAAACAGTCGAGCTGTACAAGGACTGACCAGGGTCCTTGAGGCCACCATCACAGTAACAGCTGGTGCCCTCTCCAACATCACTACAGAGCTACAGGCGGACCGCCTTATAACGCTTCAAAACCGCATGGCCCTTGATGTCATCCTAGCTGATCGTGGTGGTGTGTGTAAATTGATCGGCTCCAGCTGCTGTGTGTACATTCCAGATAATGCACCTACAGTGTACAGTGCCATCCAACGCCTGCATCACCTTTCTCATTAAATTCATCTGGATGAAAGCAACTGGTCCTTCACAGGCTGGATCTGGGGCCTCCTTTCCCAGTGGGGGTGGAAGGTCCTCATCTTCCTTGCCTTGGGAGTAGCTGTCCTGGTCTCCTGCTGTTTGTGCTCTCAGTGCCTGCCAATGCTCTGTACAATGTGTGTCCAGACCCTCAAGCCTCCACCCTCTAACATTGATGACACAAATATGAAAATGATGCTCCAACAAGAAACAGATGATCTCATGAATATTGACATTTCCTAGAGTATTTGCCACTCAATGGCAAAAAGGAGGGTCTGAGGAAAAGTGTTCTTCTTGTCGGCGTTCATTTTGTGCCAGGACTCCATTGTTTTTGCATTGCCATTTCGTGTCAAACACCCACACACGACCCACCAGGTCTTTCTGCTGATGCCGGAGAAAATTCTATCTGTCATGACAAAACCCTGCCTGCAGCCTACATTTCTGCCCAAAAACTGTCGCACACCCAACCCCCTGTTCTTTGCAGTTCAACAGAAAGCCATGAGACACCCACGCCCTGTGTAAACAACATTGTTTTCCATCTCCTGCTCCCTGCCTGGTAAACATCCTTGACACCGTAATCAGGTTATCTGGACAATGGTCTGACTACTGGGCCTTGATCAGGGTGATTGGACAATGGTTTGAACACCGAAGCTTTGATCAGGCTGATTGAACAATGACCTGAATGACCGAGCTTTGTTTACGCTAATTAAACAATGACATGAGTGCTGAGCCTTGACCAGGTCACCAACTACAAACATCGCCTTGATCAGGTTATCAACTGCAAACACTGCCCTGATTGAACAATGGACTAACAGCCAAAAGAGTGGGATGAAAATGTATAAAAGGCTTGTAAGCTGTGGAGTAAAGCAGCAGCCTCCTCTGTCTTGTTTCCAACGAGCTTGGGACTCTGTTCCATAGCCCGGGCTATTTGAATAAATCTGGGTTCCTCCTGCAGACGAAGGCTCCTGTGTCTCCTTTTACTAAGTATGGAGGGTATGGAAGACTTGGGCGGTTCCCCTGCCGCCGAGACCCAGTAAGTGGGTTTAACAGGTTCATCACCGCTTACATTCTCTTTTGCAAACTTTCTACTAAGGCATAAACCATTTGGCCGAGACCAGACATCCGGCATAGCTGCCAAGGTTTTAGTGTGCCTTTGTGACATGTCTCTGTTTTCAGCGTGCATATGTGTGACATGTCACACATGTTAACACTCTGAATGATACTTCAGCACAAGTGGAATAAGGCAGTAATGTTCATGCACTGAGTTAGATGTCTGATATTATTAGCCTTTCGTGTAATACAATGTTCTAGAAAGCGAGTTATAAAAGCCATGGTGTCCACTACGCAGCCTGGATACTGAACTTATTAAAAGCCATCCCCTGGCTACAGGACAGCCTGCATGAAGGATGTAAAAAGAGAGGTGCTCCATGATCTGGTAGTCTTTGAAAAACCCCTTCCATCCTTTCTGAACTAACAAACGTTAACACACAGCCCCAGTATTTGCCAAACAAACATAATCATATACCCATTTTGCTTTAAGCTGTAGCTGGTAAAAAAGTGCCCATCACTTAGTAAAAACCCTTATTCTTTGCTTACTTCCTCAACTGATTACTATTTGCTGAGAAGGGCTGGAGGATGGGCGAGAGGGGCAAACCACAGAGCTTTAACAGGACTATTAAACTTGGACTATGGAAATGCAACCCTCTCTGGATTGCCCAGATCCAAATTGGCACCACTAAGGGCCTCGCTCATTGCTGCTGCATAGGCACATCCCCGGCTCAAAAAGAATCAAACACATCACCCCTGATCTGAAATCTCTCAACTGGCTCCCATATGAAGCAAGAATTCAGCTAAATAATGCCTGCATGACACAAAGCCCTACACTTCAAACCCCCCTGGTATTTTTCTAAAAAGCTTGTACTTTCTGGTGACATCACAGCTCCAAAACCTGTCTTCTGAAACCACAGAGATTCTTCAAGAAGAAAACTTACAACTGATCTTTTTCTGGGATGGCCCCAAGAATTTGGAACACCTTGCCTCCTGAAGTCAGAATGAATCCCTCAACTATTTCCTTCAAGATAGAAGCCAAAGTACTCCTTATGAGCACATTTTCTCCCTAGATTCTAAGATACACTTCTTCCTTAAACCACACTCATGACTACTTTCATCAGCAACCCTTTTTGTTTTTAACTTATTCAGTCCAGATGCTACAATCCCGTTTCTTGATATTGCCTATTCCTACAATTTTATTTTAACTTTATTTTTGCCTTTTATTAATTTATTCCCCTCTAGTCCATGAACCTTGTAAAGCATGCCCTCCCTTCTCTGGTTGCCACCTATATATTGATATTGATTTTATTGTTATTACTGTGCTGCTCTCTGTAAATCTGTAAAGCATTTTGATACCCACAAGGGTCACGTTCGCACTATACAAAACTATCTTAACAAATAAATAAATCTGTGAGCCTGGTTTATTTTCTGTTATGTTCACTACCTACATGAATCTTGATTCCAGAGCTCCTAAGGCTAGTAAGTCAGAGCTAGGGCTAGCAGAGGTCGAGCCCTGGGTAGCAGCTGCTAACCGTTTGCCATCCATTGGGGTGAGCTTCAACCAGCTGATGTCCAACCACTAATCAAAAATTCTTGTTAGATGCCATCTAGAGCTTAAGTATGATTTTAGTATTTTTGGCGTAGTTTAGAAACTAAACTCCAAAGAAATTGATTCATTTTATCAGAGGGAGAAAGAAAATGTTAAACAAGTACTGTCAAAGCATATCACTTTTACTTACATGTCACGCAACACTTTTTCCAAGCCTCTAAAGGCCATAGTTGCAAAAGGTGGTGTAGAGGTGGGCTTCAGCCAGGCCTACCAGTGCTAGGGGTTTGCCCTTCTCTGCATGCAAGTCCTCAGACAAGTAAATAGAAGTTGGCATGGAAACTGAAAGGATAAAATAAATGTTTATTAAACCTCATGAGGTGGAACTACATTCACACAGCACCCGTCGGTGGTGTATGAAATAGCACAAGGAGTAGAAGAACCATGGGTCTTTTATACCCACACAGGACATCAAAAGAAGGCGGTACAAACACACATAGCAGAGTTACATACATAAATGGTCATACAGAAATGCACAGTCAACAGTAAGGGAGGAGCTAGCAGTTGCTGACTCCGGTAAAATCAATCTGACAGTTACAGACTAAAGCATATGTATGAACAGTTACAGATTCCTCTGCGCATGAGCAGAGTGGCAGAGTCTAAGTATAGCTAGTCCTCTAAGCAGAGCACAAGGGTAAACAACAGTGAAGAAGGAAAGAGCACATGGTGAGCACATGGCAGACAAAATGGCTGCCAAAAACAAGATGGCTTCAGCTAAATGCCAATTTTCTACAGACGACCCTTTTAGCATTAGCTGAAGACATTTATGATCTAGGATAGTCCTTGTATACATCTTGTATATCAATTTGCATCATATTATTGATTTCTTTATCTAATATTTTATGGGCATTCATGTGTGCAACATTTCGTTTAGCAGGAGGACAAGCAGTAATACAAGCAGAGCAAAGCATTGAACCACATTGTATACATAAGCAACATGTCAGTAGAACAGAGAATAATATACATAAGATAGTAACTACTTTCCAACCCCAAGTTACTATTATCCCCCAAAACCAGCTGGCAGAAGTCCATCGGAATGAACTTAAGACTCAATCCTAAACTTACTACTATTTTGGTATTCACAGAATGCACTTACTACTTTTGGCATTCACGGAATGAACTTACTACTTTCGGGATTCACAGAATGAACTTACTACTTTCGGTATTCACAGAATAAACTTACAACTACTAACTTTACGTCCGCCGCCGGGCTGTAATTTCTGCCGCCGGGCCGGAATTTACGGCTCTCCGGCGGAATTTGCGATTCCGGCCCGCAATTTCCGAAATAGTGCCGTGATTTACGATTCCGGCCCGGAAATTCCGATTACGGGCCGGAATATGCGAATTTTGACAGTTGGTCATGTTAGCCAAGGGCAAACACCTGTTCAAGTGCCTACCATCCCCCACAATGGATCAGCTGATACACTGCAGCCAATCCCAGCCAACAGCTCCATTTTGCCATGGTGAATGTTGCCAGTGCCTACCATCCCCCACCGCGCTCCAGTTGAAGCCAATTAGCAATGATTGACCAGCACTAGAAAACACATAAAAGCAGCACACATTGAAGGAACAGGTTTGTCCACAGAGAGTTTGTGTCTACAACGCTCACAGTGCCACAAAAAATGGAAATGAGGAGAAAAAGGAACTTTACAGCAGAGGAGACCACCATGCTAGTGGAGTTCATAGTCAGGCACCACAAGCGCCTCTATGGACTCCCACCCTACTGCACCAGTGGGGCACAGAAGGCAGAGCTATGGCAGCAGATAGCCACTGCTGTCTCAGCCTTGGGGCAAGAGAGGCGCACAGTACAGGACATTAAAAAAAAGTGCAGGACGAAAGGCAGAGGGTGAAGGAGAAATACTCCAGGATTGAATTAAGCAAGATCCTCCCTGCTGCATGCCCTGGACCCCGCATCCAGCTCACCCCACTGGAGTAGGATATCGTCACAACAATACACCCCCACTTGGTCCATGGGCTGCCTGTCAGTGACGTCCGCTACGTGGTACCAGGTAAGTGGAATGAAAAGAAAAAGTGCATGAAAAGATTGTCTGTGTTACACTGTCATTGGTATTGAGGAACTTGTTTAAAGTGTATAAAAAATATAGTCAGTCAGAGACTCATGTGTCACCCTCTGTATGTTGCACCACAAGTCCCAGAATCCTTTGCATTAGAAATGGCAAATCCCTCCCCCCCTGCAGCCGTACATACACAACCCTGCAAATTCAATAACTGTTCATATTGACTGAAAATGTGCAATGCGATATGGAAATGCTAAATAAAGTAAAAAATATAAAGTAGCAATTTACAAATATTAGCAGGGAAGCGCCAGTGCCAATGTGACATGCAATTCAACCCTTGCGCAAACATGGATGCGTTGCATTTAGATGGTGGTGCACTGTGGCGCAGGGATAGACAGATGTGTGTTGAATCTGATGGTGTGTAGGGGGGCTTTGCTGGAGTCGTGTTGCAAGAGCGATGCAACTCCAATAATGTCCATGCACTGCCCATACCTAACGTGCTGCGCCACTCCTTACGTCTGCTTCAAGCAGGCGTAAGGTTGCGTCGCAGCGGCCTCTGAAAAGTGACTCTGTGAAACCTTGTAGATTTCACTGAATCACTTGTTCGCAGCATATCCCAAAGGAATGTCCACCCTGGCTACATCAAAGCTGATGCAGGTTCAATGTTGTGCAGGGCCTCACAATGTGATGCTTCACCATAGAAGCGTCACGTTGGGAATAATTCTAAATGTGTCGTCTGTTGTGCACCAACGTTGTGTCACAGAAGTGATGCAATAGCAGTGTAAATATTATTCAAGGGGCTTGTAAACCTGCCACAAATTCTCCAAGAAGTACATCACCCTGTGCCAGCCTAAATCACAAAGCAGAAGGTGAGAGTATCATCAGATGTAAATATGTCATACACATTTTTTGTTGTCCATTTTCCACTCTGCCACGCCATTACATCCCCAACACACCACTGCTCCTACCTGCCCCGTTTGCGGCAGTACTTCACAACACTGTTAGGACGCAGAAGATATGGGCAAATCCCCGAAAAGTTCCACAAGCACATTTCCCATTTGTTTACTTTTCTCTCTTCTCACCCATTGACACATCCAGCCAGAGCACAGACAACTGCTGTAGAAGAGGTCATCGCATCTAATAGGATGAATCAGCAACGTACAGAGGAAGGCATGACAACTACACTAACTGGTAAGTCAAACTGGCCAGGAGATGGTCAAAATGCATACATTGTCAGGAAACGACAGAGGGACAAATAGTGCCCTCGTATGTAAGTCAACCAGTGATGCAAAATTAGCTTCATTACAATTGGAGTTGTCAATGGACAGTCACCTTTACCATATGACATTTGTGAACAGCGAAAGACAAAATATAAAATGGCTTGGCTTATCATACCTTTGTAATTGTGGTACACAACATGTATTTCACCAACAGACCCAGACCGGGGAAACCAATCCTGTAATCGAGGGCCACAACTAGTCAAAAGGGTGTACCCACTATATTGTAATAGTGTCTGTAGACCTAATCAAGAAAGTCTATTTGCACAGATATGGAAATGAAAAACAAACAATGAGATACCAGTCTCTGTAGTAATGACAATGCATACACTGTCCAACTTCAAATCTTGCCAACATACATTAAATTGCACAGTCCACATAGCTGGTCATGTACTGTGTACATTGGATGGATACTTTTCTGGGCATCAACAAAAGAAAATAGTGAACCTTACCTCTGGATTCGTAGGCATGTCATTGTGATATAGGTAGCATCAAGGTAGTGGGCCCATTCTAAGTGATATCTGGGATCACTCCTTATTATGTATGACACACTTCTGCAACGGTGGTGCCCACAACTGCTTGTGCTCGTTCTCTGTGCCATAAATTGAATGCATCACATGTGTCAGCAGGAATGTAAAGTTGCAAAACACACTTATCATTGTAGGTACAATGCGTTCCTCCCAGATTTAAAGACGCACACTGACTTCTGCTACTAGGTTGGACTTGACATCTGTCCAGGGACGACACACTGCTCTGGTGCTGGGCCAAGGTAAGTCAACCTGCCTGAATGCTCATTAATTGTGCAATTCACCTCCACCGTTTGTGTTGTACAACACTGTTGTCCTGCATCACAATATGCTCACATAGGGCATTTGAACACATGGCAGATCAGACCCTGGTGGCAATTGAGAGGCTGACACAAAATGTATGCCAAGTGTGTGCAGAATGGACATACAATAGAACAATGTGTCATATGAACTGACCAAAACACAACAGACTTGCAATTCAATTATAGGATGAATCCCTAGCAAACTGTACATGGTTAAATCTAAATGAAATTGGTATGGCTGAGGCACACATTGGTGCCAGTTGTGTCCCTTTCAGATGGGTGTAGGGGCTGCTAAGGTGACTCTTCATGCAGTTACACCTGCAAAATGAATTGGCTGAAGAGCAACACGATAATCCAGTGCATGCGGGAAGCCTCAAAGCGTCTCACCTCATCTGCAATGTGTGATCATAACCAAATGTTGTTTTCTGCTTGCCTCCCTTCTATTGTATTCACATGTATAGGTGAGTGTTTGACATATGAGGTTTGGATGTCTGCTACACAAGACATCATCCGTTGTCATGTAAGTAGTACCATGATGTTGGAAATGGAGTATGGGAACAGAGAACACTCAAAGGATGGACATTAGTCATCTGTGTCCTCGCATTCAAAAATGAGTTGTGTGACCTCATGGGTAGGGAAGCACAAATGGACAACATCATGTCCCTGACAACTGCACATCTCACACATGAACTCCTTTCTGACTTGTTAACAGACAACATTACACCCATGATAAAAGTTAGTCTCAATGGTAAAGGTGAAATCAGTGTGATGCAGATGAGTCAGGGTCATTTATCCCCTTCCTCCAAATATCAGTAACCTTCTCATACAAGTTTGTCAGTTGATGTGTCATCTTATTGATGTCAGTGCTGCATGGATGTAACAGCTGTCAAATGCTGCTTGTGAATAGGTGCCCACATGTAAAGTCAATGAGGTAAACATGCTGCATATCGTCCTTGATTATCCGCAAATGGTTAATGAGAATGACATGTTGGCTCATAGTTACAATCTGTTGTACTAAAATATGGACATGTATTTCTCATCACAGGTGCTGACAGGATGAGACCACTGCAGCGGACAACATCCCGGGGGATGCATGACATCCTGACTGCAGCTGTGAAACCGTCACGTACCTGTCCTTCAGGTAAATCGGGCATTAGGTGTGTCACCAGCTTAGATTACTAAGCCATGACAGAGATCGAGATCCCCTCCTGCATGGAATCAACAGTTGTTGTTTACAAAGTGAAATACAAACCAGGAGTGTCACATATGCCTGTCTGTCAACTGGTGATGCAGATCATTGAGAATGTAGTTTCTACCCTCTACAGCTATGTCTACAACAACTATGAGGAGACAGGTGCAGCTGGATACACCAGGGGGGAACGCGAAGGGACAGAGAGTTGTGGCTGGAGCTGGTGAGTTTGCTAGTATTATGTACATCTCTGTGTAACACCTCAGTGCTATGGTGTGAGCGGTCATTTGTGGTGGTACACTACCCAGATCACATGATCCTCATCTGCTGATGCAAAGTACAGTTAATACAGCCCTGGTGTTGCAGCACATGTAATACCTGCTCAATGACTAATACGGTTGCAACCTCTGTGTTTCAGATGATGCTGAGGGAGCGGCTGACAGTCCGACAACCAGTGCTGGCCGACGGGGAATCAGAGAGGAGAATCCCCTGATCCTCAGGGCAGTGATGTCGGCAGCAACTCATGCCCAAGAGGAGGATCAAGATCATGAGGACGTTGACTTTGAGGAGGATGATGAGCACATATCCATTGACTCCGGGGATGAGGATACTGACTTCACGGCATCACATCCTCTACCAAGCAACGCTCATCTGCCTCCTCTCAAACAATCACTTCCATGTCATCGGCATAGATCACAGCAGCCACGGCTCACACACATCCAATCACAGACATCACTCCCTCACAGCCCTCACGTCCGGGACCGACATGGTGGTTCCCCTACCCGCTCTTCCCTTCCCAGTATATCCCTGCCATCCTCTCCACCATCTGTGAGAAGTACCAGCCCTGTTGTAGGGCAGGTATCCCCTGGGCACCCTTCTCCTGCCCACAGTCTTCCACCTGCCACCCCCCCTGTTGTTCGACCTGCTCATCTCATCCCTGGCAGACACCTGCAGAGGGGGCCTGCACGTGGCGATGGTGGCCAGTGGGAGCAGGACTTCTACCAACAGCAGGCAGATGTGAGGCAGGACATTCGTGCCATAGGGGCAACCCTGTCAGTAATGTCAGGGTCCCTGCAGGACATGGTCCAATTCCCTCAGGGGGTGGACAGGGTGTGCCAAGATTTGGATAGGATGGATAGCACTTGGCAGGAAATGTCTAGGAATATGACTGACCTGGTATCCATCCAAAGGGAAGAGAGTGCAAGACGCCATGCCTTGCCCATGGAGATGATGGAGGGCATGGTGAGAGTGATCCAAAGTCTCCCTTCACGGCCAACCCAGGGAGGGGAACCATCATATCGGCCTGCAGGACAGCACATCCAAACACCTGTAACACCAACTGCACAGCACCACAGCCAAGGTACACAAATACACCAGCACCCTGAACAGGCACCCCCACCACCCGCACAAACACCACCAACCTCTGGACAGTCACTCCCACCACCCCCACCACCTGCACAAACACCACCAACCTCTGGACAGTCACTCCCACCACCCCCACCACCTGCACAAACACCACCAACCTCTGGACAGTCACTTCCACCACCTGCACAACCAGCCCTTGTCCTGGTACAGACACCAAATGTGCAGACACCATCTGCACCTGCACCTCTTGATTACCCTGTAGAACACCCACATACACGAAGTCGACATGTTCAACCTCACCCCTCACTGCGTTCATCACCCCCACTATTGCGGAAATGCAAACACGATCGCCAGTGACATTCACGTGGCCAATTTGTCTTGGGGTCCTTAGGTGTATAGTGAAAATAAAGATCCACAAAAGTAATATCCTTTTGTGTATCATGTCCTGTCTAACAATGTAGGCATGCGTGTGTGTGTGTGTGTGTGTGTGTGAGACAGTTACAAGTGTAACACATCATAGCAACACGTTATTATGTGCATAGCATATGACTCACTAAATATGTGTCCATCTTTGGAAACAGACATTCAAAATGAAGTCAAACAAGTTAAACAAAGTAACATTACTCAAAGATATTTATGTAGGAACAAAAACTGACCGTCCATTTGGAAGGGAGAAAGGAGAACAAATGATGATCTTAATGCAGAAGGAGAAGGGAACTTGGATTGGGGTGGGGCAAAACAAATATAATACGTCAGGGAGCGTTAGGGAAACCAGTCTATTTACAAAGGGAAAAAGAAATCTTCGTCCAGAACAATGTCTCAGTCCAAAAGTCAAGTGTCTTTCTGGTCATCCTCCAGGACCTCAATGTCTAGATCCTCAGGGTCGGACACATCCACACGGCTGGCTTGTGCAGGAACAGGCACCACATGGGGACGTGACACACGAGGAGTACAGGGGGAAACAGTGTGGGGCACATTGACGGTGGTATGGGAAGGGATTATGGGACACAAAAGACGACATGGCTGTGCTCAGGGACTGGATGTGGGTGCCGAGGTTGCCATTGATCGGAGATGGTCCGCTTGCATGGAGCGTAACTCCAGACACACTTGTAGCAACATGCGAGCGGACCTGTCAGGTTGACCCTCGACCATCCAACTCAAGTCCCCTGGCACAGCCACAGGAAGAACAACACCAGAAGGGGTCGGGGGGACAGAAGGGATGTGGTGCCTCTGGTCCGGAGCTGATTTGTTTGGCTTGGCGGCTACGAGGAGGGGGACAGGTTTCAGGGGATCGAGCTGGAGCCCCCTATGCCATGGGGGACTCTAGAGGTAGGGAAGGGCAGGTGGCAGGCCCAGATTGAATGTTGGCCTGCCCCGGGGACACCTCTTTGTGAGCCACTGGTGATGAGTGTGTGGGTGAGTAGCTCTCCACCACATCATGGTCCGAGGGTCCGGTTCTTCCCCCCCTACAATGTCCACAGCCTCCACCCGGGACATAGTACCAGAGTCGTGTTCTTCCTCATCCCGGGTGGGCGCAACTCCCTGGCCTGCAGATTTTGAGGTCCCCTCCTCCTCCTCTTCTTCCTCACTGGTGGAAAGCGGGTGTAGCCGCTGGCAAACTGATGTCCTCCTGCTCCGGACTTGTTCCTGCGTATCTCCTGTCTCACCAGCCGTGCCTGCAGAAGTGTAAGTAAAATCCTGATGTGGTGGTTGTTTCATGCAGTACGATACACATACATAGATGAGCCAAGGTCAGATTTTGTTCTCCTCTGATCACACTCTACAGTTGTCAGGGGCCGATTTACAACTTCTGGCGCATCTCTGCTAATCAGCAGAGGTGTGCCAGAAGAGTTGCGACGCATCTGCCCACCCATGCGCCACCCCTGATGCACCGCATTTACAATGCGGCACACCGTGGCGCTTGGGTGGGCAGATGCGTGATGCATTCCCGGTGGAATAGCGGTGCTTTGCGGGAGTGGCGTGGTAAGTGTGACCCCACTCCAGCAAGGCTTGGGGGTGCACGATCGCTAACATGCTGCGTCAATCCTTACACCTGCTTCAAGCAGGCGCAGAGTTATGACGCAGCATGGCCCTAAAAGTGACTGAGTGAAATTTTGTAGATTTCAATCAGCCACTTTTAGGAGGCATTCCTGCACCGGAAACGTCACGTTGTAATTAACCAGCAGCATGGCGCTTTGTTTGCTCCGCCGCTGCGTCACAAAAGTGACCCAATGGCGGAGAAAAAGAGGCGCACGTGCCTTGTAAATCTGTCCCTCAGTCTTTATGGCCCTAATGGGGGTTGGGAGCACACTGCCTCACAGTCCCAGCACTGTTCGCTCCTTTGCATCCTGGTAAATGCAGTACACAGTTCAAACTTACTACAAAATCATCTGTGGTTGCTGGAAATGCTGCCAAGTTCCTCTCAGGTCACAGTACCACTCACAGGCACACAGCAACCCCAGATGATTTTTCTTTGCTCTCTAAAACTGCTGCTCTCTACTGATGAAGCGCTCAATACAGAAACACGTGTCTAGAGATATACAGCAATGTCTGCACCAACTTTGGTGAATGACTCCAGATAATTTAGAAGTAAGTTTGAACTGTGTACTGCATTTACCAGGATGCAAAGGGGCAAACTGTGCTGGGACTGTGAGTCAGTGTGCTCCCAACACCCATTCTGTTTATGAACTTACATTGCATGTATGTTCACTGTCATATACTGAATTGAGTTTGACATGGACATCTCATGTGTATTATTGTGGCTTATGCAACTGTATTGCCCAAACCTCAACCTTGGCATTCTTGTGATCTGTGTGTCCTGTCACTGCTACATGTGCCAGTTCAAACATGAAGAGTCCAGATTTAATAGATTCTTGTCATTGATATAGATTTGCAGCTATTTAACGTCTGGACAAGTGTCATCTGCTTTGGAGCATTGTATGGGACAAGCCGAATGTGGGTCACACATCCACATAGGGTCTGGACTACTCCTCTAGCTACATTGTGAGTCTAGCCTTTTGCCATCCCCACACATCATCGGACAATCCAGTGCCACATATTGGCTTTGTTGACCTAGTAGGTAGTGCAGTACACCGGTGAACAGTGGTGGGTGGTTTTGACAGCTACCTGTACATGTAAAATGTCATACAGGCCACTGAGGGTGAGACGTCTGTCAGTGGACACACCTTGCGGATTTAGGAACACTTACAAGTGATGCAAGGATCTCAAAGTCTGTCTTGACTCCATGGCACATGATGATCTGTCTCAATTGGAACCCAACTCTACAGGTGCAATGCGAATCACAAAATCCAATACCCTATGGCCTGCCATGTGCACACTGGACAGTCTCTGTACCATAGCTCATCCAATGTACACATCAGTTATGATTTACTTGGTTCAATGGTAGTGGTGCTGGCAGAGCAGAATTCAATATGAATGCATGAGTGTGGCTCATTTACGCAGTTGTCATGAAGTAACTACAACTCCCAAAATGCACTCTGCCCTGTACAGTCCATATGCCGCAGTGTGCTTCTTTAATCTTGGTGACTGCTGCTTGGACACGGAATTGGTGAATGTAGGCATGGGACACACAATGGTACTGCACTGTTCCACTCACATCATACGTTGTGGGGGCCGTTGTGGAGATTAAGCAAGCTATTGCCCAGAGTTGCAGAGTGGGACTTCATGATTGGAATAGGCACCAAGGCGGGAATGATCAGGTCTGTGGAATTTTGAGCCCAAGAGCCGCTGAGGCGGGAATTGAACCCTGGTCCCGGGCTAGACCTCTGCATCAGGGTATGCCGCTCTAACCATTGAGCCACACTTCTCCCTCTCTCTAATGTATCTGAAGGAAATATACAGAGGCTACAGCTACTTTGTTGATTGTCTTTTTTTGTTAAACAGAAGCAAATTCTATGCCTCCCTGGATCTTTGAGAGAAAGTATTAACGATGAGACATCCTATTAAAACATCAATCAGAACTGGAAATGGACTGATAATCTAAAGGAGAAGAACAAAAGTTACCCCCCACTTTTCAGGCGAGGGTAGAAAAAGTAGAAACTTCCACTTATGTCAGATAAACAATCCAAATGCTCCTTCACATACCTACCCATCTCACTTATTACGTTTAATTTCGCTATACCTAATGACCTGCTACTCACTCTATGGTTGTATTCCCGGCTTTGTAAAGCGCTCTGATATCTGCAAAGATCTTGTTATACCTAATGACCTGCTACTCACTCTATGGTTGTATTCCCGGCTTTGTAAAGCGCTCTGATATCTGCAAAGATCTTGTTTGCGCTATATAAAACTTTCAAAATAAATAAATAAATACTCCCAGACACATATTGCCTATGATGCACTTACTAGGTCCCTGCAGCTCATGATCCTCCAGCTGAGCATGGAGGGTCAGCCAAGCTGCTCGCAGGACCCTCCTGTACAGTGGGGAGAGGCGAGGACAATGTACATGATGCTGGGAGGACAGGCCAGCCAGCTCCGTAGCCTTGTGACGGGCCCACCGCTTTAGGTTCTCCCAGCTCTTGCGGCACGCCCTAGCACTCCTGGTGGACACTCCCACTGTACTGCAGCGCTCGGCGATGTTGGCCCATAGCCTGCCCCGGGCTGCAGTGCTCAGCTGGTGCTCAGGGTCCCTATATAGCTGAGGAAATTTCTCCAGCACCCCCTCCACCAAGATGTCCGATTCCCTTTCTGAGAAAGGGGGTGCTCTCTCCTCATACTCCTCAGCTATTATGGAGAAATACGTTTGATGAGAGCAGCAGGATGCCTAAGGATCTGATCAGTGATAGAGGATGACTCAGAATGAACACAAAATGGCTGCCAACTACTTCCTGTGATGTCTTTCCTGTCTCCCACTTCCTGTAAAACTGCCTGTATGAAATGATGTGTTCCAGTTTATTTTCGGAATTTGTGGCCCGAAAACGTAGTTTCCGGATAATCGTTTACGTGCACGCGCATTACGCCGCGACACCGGAACTTAGTATTTTGCGCAGTAACCTCCGAAAATGACCCGGAACTCATTATATCATACAGGAGATGTTATACAGGAAGTGGGAGTCAGGAAATACATCACAGGAAGTATTTGGCAGCCATTTTGAATTCATCTTGGGCCATCCACAATTAGTAATCAAAACCACTGCCATCCTGTTGTTCTGTTGTAGTAAAAAGTGAAATGACAGTGCAAGTGTGAATCATGAATATGTATCTAAAGGGGGAACAGATCATTTCATGATATTTCTGCACAGGCAGGGGGTGGGCTGACACAACATCAGACCCCAGTTTCATTTTCTCATACTTTGCATTATGGGACATGCAGTCCATATTGAGTGCTCAGTATCAGAGTTGTGTGATGTGTTACGTAACATTGGTGTGGAGCAGTGTGGATATGTCACAGACACATGGGGGCAGATCTACGTGCCCTGTATGCCACATTTGCGCCACAGTTGCATCACTTTTGTGACGTAGCGGCAGCGCAAAGCCAACGCCATGCTGTGGGTTATTTTCAACGTGACGCATCTGGGAAATGTGTCATGTTGTAAGGCCCAGCGCCACAGTTGAGCGTTCCTGCGCAGGGGGGCGTTCCAGCACAGAAACACCTCTTAAAAGTGGCAGAGTGAAATCTAAAAGATTTCACTCAGTCACTTTAATGGCCATGCTGCGTCAGAACCCTGCACCTGCTTGTTGAAGTCGTAAGGATTGACGCAGCATGTTAGGCATAGGGTCACCACTTGCCTTGCTGGAGCTGCGTTGCGCGTGCAACGCAACTCCAGCAGTGCTTCACCTTTATGGCAGCATATGCGTCACACTTCTGTCTATACTTGCCCCATGGCGCCACGCATTGTAAATGCAGCGCATCCATGAAGGCGCTAGGGGTGTCTCCTGTGAGGCACAATAACTGGGGCATCCCTGCTGATACGCAGGGATGCACCAGTTATTGTAAATCTGCCCCATGGTGCCTGATTCTCCCATGACATCATCACTCACATTCAGGGCCCATCATTTGTGGTGGAGTCAAAATGTTGAGGTCACAGGCATAAGTATGCAACCTTTTGTGAATTGGTGACCCATCCTTATGAGGTCCAGGTATGTCTCTCAGGACATGTATTGTTTGTCATCAGCGTGAATAGTTGTTTTTAGGGATGTCCATTACACTGATTGCTGACATGGGCACATGACCTGAGGCACACTCCACCTTTTGACTACTGTCAGCGGCTGTGATTTGCATGCAGGTAGTGGGGCTTGCAAAGTCGTCTCAGGGTGGGATTTATTGACACTGTTGTGTCTATCCAAGTTTCATCATTGACAACAGACAGCAAACCACATTTTGTCCATGACACTACAGGTTGCTCATGTGAAAAATGTGGCAACGAGCTGATCACGGACTTGCACGCCCTGCCGTCGGTCATGTGCAATGGCCCGGTTTCCCAGATTCAGAGCTAGCCGAGGTTCCAGAGGCATGTGTAAGCCATGCGTTAAAGCAATGTTGTGCAAAACACAACAGGCTAATATAATCTTTCACACGACTTCTGGGGAGTACTGCAGCACACCCCCTGTACGGTGGAGACATCTGAATCACGACTTCAACAGCCCAAAAGTGCACTCAATGATGGCTCGATTCCGTATGTGTGCCCTATTGTACCTACGCTGAGGTACAGTGTTTGCACGCCTGTAAAGGGCGAGGAGATGTGGGGAGAGTGCATAGCCAGTGTCGCCTGAGGAGGGAAGAAAGGGCAGTTGTTAACATTTCCCTCTTTGACTTGCACAGAACATGATCTATACGTTTGTACATGCAGTGTCTGTTGGGCCATGATTCTCATTGTACAATGGTTAATATTGGGGGGCATTCAGACATTTCAATGGCACATATCACACAGTTTTAGTGCTTGGTACTTACCCAATAGTCACATGTTGCCAAATTCTCCTGCAGCCATACGCCAGGCAAGAGGTGACATGCAGAATATGAAGCTGTCATGTGTACTGCCTGGGAACACTGCATGCACATCGATGAACCTCCCACTGGCATCACAGACAGCTTGCACATTGATGGAATACCATCTGTGTCTGTTGCAGAAGATGTGTGCAATGTGGCGGGGTGGCTGAAGGGTCACATGGGTGCAGTCAATTGCACCCAGCACATGTGGGAATTGTGCAAGGAGATAAAAATCTCTTGCTGCCGTTTGTCTCATGGCCAGTGTATGTGGCATTTGTATGTAGTTGGGGGCTCTAGCAGTGATGCATCTCAAGTCTGCTCAGGCTCTAGTAACAGATATTACAAATAGTCCATTACCCTTGGTAGTTCGCATATTTGGGAAAACATAAGGCGTAGAAATATTTCCGGGTCGATACTCCTCCCACTCCCATTTAGTTCCTTCAGCTTGTGGATTGCCATCTTCATCTAGGTAACACACTTTTTTGTGATGATAGTTTATTCCCCCTACAGCCATACTAGTAATGTTAGCTCTTTCAGAAGCGATTAGAAGTGCAAACCAGGCTTGACAAGAACCATTATGGGAGAAGGGAAGAGGAATGAAAGGTGTTCCTCCCTTCTTCTGGTGAGCAGGTATCATCCCACACACACAACAGTCAGTAGTGTTTGTAGCATTGTGCGTGTGGTACAACATCTGGATGAACGTGTTGTTTAAGTAAGATTGTCTATGCCTCTGCTCATGATATGGGAGAGTAAAATAGTGGTGCTCAATTGGTACTGGAGTAGTAGCAGTCAGCAATTGTCGAGCAGGAGCCACTTCCTCTACAACCCAAGTTATCACTGCCGGTGCACAGACATAATATCGACTCCAAAATATCGTTTGGACAGAATATCGAGTTTTAAATATCGTTTGGACAAAATATCGACAGGACAGAATATCGACAGCCAAAATATCGTTTTTAAGGTAAGTGAAGTAATATCGACTGTAAATAATATAGAAAGTGAAAATATCCAAGTATATAATCTAGATAGTAAAAAATATCGTTTTTTAAATAATATTTAATTATTTATAGTGCTTTTATGTTATAATATGTGTGAAAAGTGTCATTTTATCTTATAATTATTTTTAATTAATGATTTTTTTTTAATTATTGTGTAATTTTATTCTGTAGCGGGTTGTGGGTTTATAGGGGTATAGGGTGGGAAGTAATTTAATTATAATTAATTAAATATGTAAATTTATTAATTGGTAGTAATAATTAATTAATTGGTAATTAAATAATATATGTTAATTATTTAAAATTTAATTGGTAATTAATTTATTTTAATTGATTAATTGCTAATTATGTAAATTAAAATAATTTATTTCCTGTAGCGGGTTGTGGGTTTATAGGGGAATAGGGTGGGAAGTAATTTAATTATAATTAATTAAATATGTAAATGTATAAATTGTTAGTAATATTTAATTAATTGGTAATTAAATAATATTTGTTAATTATTTAAAATTTAATTGGTAATTAATTTAATTTAATTGATCAATTGCTAATTGTGTAAATTTAAAAATTTCTTTCCTGTCGCGGGTTGTGGGTTTATAGGGGAATAGGGTGGGAAGTAATTTAATTATAATTAATTAAATATGTAAATGTATAAATTGTTAGTAATATTTAATTAATTGTTAATTAAAAAATATTTGTTAATTAATTAAAATGTAATTGGTAATTAATTTAATTTAATTGATTAATTGCTAATTATGTTAAATTAAAGGGGTATTTTTAGGGTTCAGGGTCAGTTTTTGGTTTTTGGGTAAAGGGGTATTTTTAGGGTTCAGGGTCAGTTTTTAGTTTTTGGGTAAAGGGGTATTTTTTGGGTTCAGGGTCAGTTTTTAGTTTTTGGGTAAAGGGGTATTTTTAGGGTTCAGGGTCAGTTTTTAGTTTTTGGGTAAAGGGGTATTTTTAGGGTTCAGGGTCAGTTTTTAGTTTTTGGGTAAAGGGGTATTTTTAGGGTTCAGGGTCAGTTTTTAGTTTTTGGGTAAAGGGGTATTTTTAGGGTTCAGGGTCAGTTTTGGGTTTTTGGGTAAAGGGTTTTTTTTAGGGTTCAGGGTCAGTTTTGGGTTTTTGGGGTACAGGGGTACAGTGTAAAAATAAAGTAAAATTAAATTTACATTAATTTAATTTAATGAAATTAAATTAAATTAAATTATATTAAACTAATTTTAAATAATTTAAATTATAAAAATTATTATATACTTACCAATACTTACGTTGTAATGGTAGTGCGTTGTAAAAGTTGCGTTGTAACGTCATATATCCACTGTTGCACTCTTTGGAGTGGGAATAGTAATTTTAACCCCTACGCTATCCAACGCTTTCCCTACTGTTGCACCCACTGGAGTGGGAATAGTAATTTTTACTCTTTTGTATTTGTACGTTAATAATATTGGCTATTATTTAATTAAATTTTGTTACTATATATATATATGTTTTACGAAATATGATTATTTTTTTTTATTTTTTCCTTTAATTAATTATTTAATTATTAAAAGTTATTTTAAGTATTGTTAAGTATATTTTAGTAATTAATTTTTTATATTAATGTAATTAAACATTGTTTTTATTAAAGTCGATATTTTTTACAACTATATTTTTGTAAACGATATTTTTAACTCGATATTTTTGTACTTACCTGTTTGTAGATAGAAACTCGATATTTTGTCTCTCGATATTTTGTCAACGATATTTTTGTTGGTCGATATTCTGTCCCTCGATATTATTTCAGTGATCCATCACTGCCATAGCAACCACAGTGACAACAAATCCAGTAATGCACATAGTTTTTCTATCAGAAATTCTTGCAGCAGTTGACATTCTCTCCTTCGGCATATTCATCCCACTGGTTGAAATAACAAAAATCGTTGGAGCTCTAAAGTCCTGGGCAGCCGTTGGTTTCTTTGCCGAGTGTCAAGACGGATGTCACTATGCAGAACCAATCCCCCCCTTGCCACATCAGCTCCTTTTCACTAACCCAGGACGGTAGTTCAACCAGTCTTTTTCAACAATGAAGGTTATTTCCGGGGTCTCAGTTGATATCGGGATACACTAGAGACCGTGTGGTCTGGGAAGACTTCCGCAGGTTCTCCAGGTGATACAACTTGGCCTTTCTCCGTATCCAAAATCTCTCGATGGTCGATCAGGGCAGCAGGTTCCACCAGGGTAGACGGCACACGCTTACAATGCGTTGAGTGTATCCAGTTCTTCCTGTTGGTCACTCGAACTGCAGTTCTCGTCGCAAGGAGCACCTGCTCCGTTCCTCGCCACCTGGGCTCCAAGCTGCTCGACCTCTGGAAGACTCTGACCATCACATGGTCACATGGGCCGGAGTCCATGGGCCTCACCTGTGGACCTGTCAGTAGAGCTTCTCGAACCTGTTGATGAATAGAAATCAAATTGTCAGTCAACTGTGATAGTCACTTATCAATACACATGTATGGGGCGTGGCTTATGAATTCCCCAAATATTCATAGGCCTTCCAAATACCACCTCATATGGCGTAAGACCAGATCGTTAGTGTGGCACTGATCTGATGGACAACAATGTCAAAGGCAGTGCATCAGGCCATTTCAAGGATCTAGAAGCCTGTATTTTCGCTAGCTTCAATTTTAAAGTAGCATTATATCTCTTCACTAGCCCTGCTGATTGTGGATGAAAAACTGCATGAAACTTCTGCTTGATCCCTAATCCTTTCAGGACATACTCAACAATTTGCCCAACAAAATGGGGTTCGTTATCACTCCATAAAAGTTTGCAAACACCGAATCTGGGGAAGAATTATTTCAGAAGCACCTTTGCTGTGGTCAGAGCTGTATTATCTTTCGTATTATCTTTCGTAGGGTACCCCTCTATCCATTCACTGAAGGCACATACCACTACTAAGACATATTTTAGATTATTGCAGCGTTCAAGCTGAATGTAATCCATTTGCAAAACTTCAAAAGGTGCAGTTGGTATAGCAAACCCTCCTGTAGGAGTTCGTTTCCCTCTACCAGGATTATACTGGAGACAAATCAAGCAGAACTGTACTGTCTTTTTAGCTGTACCGGCAATCTCTGGATGCTCCCAAACTTGCGTAAGCAATTTCATTATTGAGGAAGCTCCAACATGTGCCGGCCCATGTGCCATGTGAATCATAGGTTGTAAATAGGCTGTGGGCAGTTTCCACTTGGTCATCTCTCCAGCAGCCCTCATCATCCAATGTTCCTTCCTTAGACCATTGCTCTAGTTCTTCAGCGGAAGCAGATCTCTGCATGTCTAGCACTTCCTGCCTAACATCATGCCATCGTTCGGCCTGTGACTTCACTACATACATAGATGTAGTACTTCGCTGCATTTCAGTCTCACGAGCTGTGTGATCCGCAAAGGCATTGCCTTGTCCTATTTTATCAGTCACTTTCTTGTGTGCACTACATTTAACAATTGCTATTTTCTTTGGGTATGTCAAGGCAGTCAAAAGATTATGCACCAACTCTCCATGCATTATTTGCATACTGTGGGATGTAAGAAAGCCTCTCTCCTTCCAGAGTAACCCAAAATCATGAGCTACTCCAAAAGCATAACGGCTATCTGTATATATGTTCACAGGCAAGTCAGTACTAAGTTCACACACTCGTGTCAAAGCTATTCACTCTGCTGCCTGAGCTGACTCCTGTGGAATACGAGCTGTCTCAACTACCGTCTGAAGTGTTGTAATCGCAGATGCAGCTGATGTCGTGCCATCTGGTAACTTCAAACAAGACGCCGTTTATCAGAAGAGAGAGAGAGGACTAGGTAGCTAGTCTGTGTCCCCAGGGTTTATATGTTCATCCAAAAGGACTAGCCTATTGTGAAGTATTAACAGGACTCAGAGCTGTATGACGAAGTGTAAACCATTAGGTTTCTTCATGAAGCCCCCACCCACCAACCTAGTTGGTGACATGCTTCATCATCGGGCCCACCCAGTGACACCAAATGTGTCCCGGGTGTTCTTCTACGCCTGGATACAGTGGAGCATACTCAGCTGCATACCAGCTCTGAGTCCTGTTAATACTTCACAATAGGCTAGTCCTTTTTGATTAACAACTTCAAATAAGACCCATCAACCCACAATTTCCCATCAACATTTGAGAGGGGCGCATCTTGCAAATCGACTCGACCCTTTGTCTGTTCCTCAGTAAGGAATATACAATCATGAGACTCCTGTGACTGAGACTGAGTCGCTGGGTATGAAAACAAATTAGCTGGATTCAGGGTTGAACATTTTTCAAGGTGATATGAGGAGCCAAAAGTGTCAATTCATATCCTGTCAAACGAGCACTAGTTAAGTGCTGCGTTTTGGTTTGGTTCAGAAGGGCATCAACTGCATGGGGTACTAACATCAATAATCTGTGTGATAAAACTATCCCTTCACTCTGACATATAGACACAGCTGCCGCTGCAACAGAGCAGACCCAGGCAATGCACGGGCAAGTGGATCAAGAACAGCTGCAAAAAAGAAGTACAGCGAGAGAGGCGTTTTTTCGACGGGGTAAAAGCAGCACTCCGACAAAAGGGAATCAAATACATGATGTTCTTTCCCACGAAGCTTAAGATTATGACCAGAGGAAAATCCCTCTTCTTCACCACCCCGTTGGAGGCACAGGAGTGGCTGGATGGAGGCAACTCTCCGACACAGACACAGGCAACGGCAAAGTGAGATGGATGGAGAGAACCTAATGCTAAGTCACCGGGATCATCGGACGAAAGATCAGACACCGACAGGCGGAGTCAGCGTTCCTGGCGCTCCAGATCCAGCAGCCCCGGCGCAAGGGCAGTGCAGAGACGTTAAGGAACCATCATGGACGGAGAGGGCTGCTCCTACGGACCTCTACTAACTTTGAAGTAACGTGAAATTAATTCCTTTGGTTCCGGGGACCCGGGGATCAGTGGGCGGTGCCTACCAGTCGGAGAGGGTGCTCAGCACCCCTGGAACGCCTCAGACTTAGATATCAGGGGCCACAGACGCCTTCCTATCATCACGGCCTGAACTGCACTTGTGAGAATGCCCTGCGGTCCCTGGGGGTCAGTAACATTATTCTACGGTGGTCGGGACGGGGTGATGGGTGCTGCACTGCCCTCTCCACAGAGAGAATGAATAGGCCTGGCAGGATACTTTTTGTACGGGGACGGGCCTCCAACGGCCGGAGGTGGCACCTGTGCATTTCCCCAACTCATAGTTAACCGGGGGGAAGTAGGGGGCTTTCTTCCTCTCTCCCTTTTTTCTTGGGGCGAAAGGCGCTCTGCTGGTTGGGGATGTGGGTCGTTCTAAACCTACGCGGCAGGGGCAGGTGGGAGTTGGGGAAGCGCTGGTTATTCCAGGATCAAGCCATCTCTGGTAGAACCCTACAGGAGATCCCTTTCCTGCATAGACGACACAGACCTCCTAACCTGTACGCCTCCTACGTTACGAGAGTCCCGCTAGAGATCTGGGATTGAACGAACGTGAGCCATTAACTCACGACTCTCCCGTCCCCCTGGCCCCCATTGTGGGGAACCCGGACTTTCAGCCGGGGTTGGACGAGATGGCCTTTGCTAGGTGGAAGCCCTCTGGATGCTGGTTCCTCTATCACATGTACAACCCAGAGGGGGTTGTTCCATTCGTGCAGCTTCGCCAGGAGTTCGGGTTGCCGGAATTGGAGAGGCTCCGTTACCTGCAGGTACGGCACTGGGCTCTCAGTGACCATGTGCGCCCTTCGGCGAACAGACACCTAACGCCCTACGAACGTTGGTTGATTACGCGCCAGACAGACAAGCAACTGATTTCGGACCTTTTCAAGATGCTCCAGACAAAACACACTTATACCTACAGTGCTGGCAGAGTGCGATGGGAGCGGGAATTGGGGAGGACACTTACTCACAAAGAATGGGAGGGGATATATTATAGAGCGCGGCATTCAGCGTATCACATGGGGCTCACTGACACCCTCACCAAGGTGGCGACCTATTGGTACTACACCCCTGAGCGCCTCCATGAGATGGATCCTGCCAAGGACGCCTGTTGGACTTGGCCCTTCAGGCAGGTTCACCCCTGAACTTTTTGCTTTTTGTATGTGACCTGGGGATGGTGATCCTTGGTTTCTGCACACTTTCACTGCGTGTGGTGAGATAGGCCTGCCCTCCCATAGGAATGCATGGGGAATGTATGTGTCCCTGGTAGTTCCTGATGCGTGGGGTGTGAAGGCTCGAGTCTGGTATGTGCGGACTCGTGTGATTGAATGCTGCGCAATGATGTGTGCGGCGTGAATGTGTCTAATATGGAAGTGACACTTCTAGAAGTGTGCCTGCCTGTGCAGTGAGTGTGCTGGCGTGTGATTGGCTGGAGCTGGCTGGTGAGCCTGGCTCCAGGAGTCTGGATGGGTCTGCCCCGGTGGTGAGTGTTGAGATTAGCATGTGTGATGTGAGGGAGTGGTGCACCTGGGACCTGAATAGGGCTGGGCTTTCCCCACACAATGCTGGCTCCCCCCCTGTGGTGCGTCTAATGTCCCTAGCCTGGCCAGTGAAAGGAAAGGGTGGTTGAGCACATCACAGTGCTCTAAAACCAGCTGCGACTGGTTTTTCCCCCACCCTGCACCCTGAGACAAAAGGGATTTAATGTATAAAAAGGGGCTATGTCCCCTTGCAATTTGTTCTTTTCCTGGATCCTATCTAGAGGGGGGCTGCTGCTGCTGGGCGCCAGGAGGACCACCACTGGGGATTGCCTCCCTTCCTAGGAGGACCCTGTGAGCTGGCTCTGGGCCCAGCCTTGCCCCTCCCAGCTCCTGAAGGATTGATTGCTGACTTTTGGGCCACTAGCGCCTGGGAGCGCTTTGTTTTGGACCCCAGCGCTTGAGAGCGCTTGATTTTTTTACACTAGCGCCTGGGAGCGTGGTTTTGCCTCCTAGCGCTTGGCTTATTTTGCCTTTGGCCCGGTATCTGTGGCCGTGTTCCAGCTTCTTTGGCTAGCGGGAGCTTACCCCGCGTATTAGTTCAATTTCGAGGGTGCCCACCCCTCATTTGGTGCTGGAATTCCCGCGGCCGGCCCGGAGATCTCCTGTGAGGCACTGCTCCCGTCTCCATACCCCCAGGGCCGCGCTGCCATTGGCGGCCCCAGAGAGGAATCACCGCGCTGCCATTGGCTGCCCCTGAGAGACCAAACCAGGAAGCGGACGGGAGCCCACCCCGTGCTCCGGTCCAAAGAAAGAAGAAGCAGGACGTCCACGGGGCTCCCGTGTCCCAGTAGAGCCCCGCCTGCTGCTGAGTCCCGCCTGCCGTCAGAGAGACAGAGCCTCCACTGCAGGACCGGGTACGTGAGAGCCCGTAGTGTTGGATTGGGAGGAGGGGGAGGCGTCGGGGCACATTGCCGGTGCCCGCCCCCCCCCCCCAGTAATGCCTGCTGGCCGTTGTTGGTTCTGTTGTTCATAGAGGCCCCGTGAGGGCCCAGGCATAGTCCGTGAGCGGCCCCGAGAGACAGCGGGCCGCTCCAACGGTGTCTGCGCTACCCCAGAGCAAGAGGCAGGTGGCTGTCGAGTCGGAAGGGCTCCGGGGGCATTGGTGTAATTCAGAGTCCCTCGAGAGGGACTCCAACATCGGGGGCACTTCTTACGAGCCCTGTGAGGCTCCGGGGCATTTCCTTGTTTTGCGAGCCCAGAGAGGCTTGTGGGGGGCATATTTGTTTCATCAGAGCCCAGAGAGGCTCAGGGCACAGTTGTTGACCTCGAGTCCCCCAGGGAGGGACTCCAACGATGGCCATTTAATTGATCAGAGACCACGAGGCTCACCCGGGCATTTTATTGATCAGAGCCTGCAAGGCTCACACATGGTTGTGGCCCTATTGGTCCTCAAGGCCCCAGAAGAGAGCCAGGAGGCACGCTGGTGCCAGACTCCGTTACAGCTGCCCAGCACTTAGTGGGCAGCTGCTCCGTTTAGGCTGTGAGCAATCTTTCTTTCCCTGCACATTTAGGCCCCCCTGACATTGGGACACAGGGCGTCCTAGCCCCCTGAGAGGTCAGTTGGCCTAGGGATAGTCACAGGTTGTGACCTTATGTGATTTCTGTGCAATTGTTCCTCCTGCACCTCTGAATGTGTCTTGATGCGTCATGTGCCTTGTTCTTACACCGCTGAATGTATGTTTATGCATCATGTGTTTTCCTTCCCTACACCTCTGAATGTTGCGAGGCATCATGTGTAATATGTTCTTGCTTATACCCCTAAATGTATGGTGATACTTAGGGGGTTGTTCTTTCTAGTACAGGTGTGCTAGTGAAGCCCAGGTTCCCTGCGTAATATTCTCCTAAGGTGGTTAGGGTTGCGTAGGTGGTACTTACCTCTTACCAGTGGTTACTGGTTGTGTGCTTTATTTTCTATCTGGTTCTACAATTGTTCTATGTGTAGAGGGTTATCCCTACAGAGTGCTAATTCTACCAAGTGCTAGTTCTAAAAGTGTTTCTTCCTGACAGTGGCGCCCGTGGCCCTGTCCCATGTACCTTATCCCCTGTAAATTCTGCCCGTGCCTATGGCACATTGTAAAGTGTGTATTTATTATCTAATGTGTTTTGTACAATACAAAGGCTATTTTTACATATAACCTTGTGTGGAGTTTCCTTTGTGGTGGGCCTTGGGTGTTGTTGCTGGGGGTGCGTGCGCAAACACTTAACTCACATTGCCTCCGAGTTTAGCCTTACTGCTCGTATCACGTTACCAAGGGGGTGAGCAGGGGTTATCTTGGCGTGTAACTCCCTTGCCCTGACGTGGGAATGGTGGTCTCTGACTGACTTTGGCGCAAGCCCTGGCCAGCCAGGGATCCCATTTCTATCAACGTCCTGTGTTGGCGCGGCTGCGGTCAGGTTGGCACGTTGGTGCATTTGCTCTGGGACTGCACATTGCTCACGGGGTATTGGAAACAGATTCTGGACGACGTAGACTCCCACTTTGACACAGAGATTCCCCGTTTCCCTTCGTGCGTTCTTCTGGGACTCCCCAACCCTCTGACTTACCCGCTGCGTTCCCGTAGAGGCCGATTGATAGCCATTGCCCTGGGTTCAGCGATGCAGAATATATTGGCACGCTGGCGCTCGACCCAAGTCCCCACATACCATGGGTGGCTTCACCGCCTCTGGATGGTGCTTGGCATGGAAAAAGTAAAAACTCTTGTTGTCAAGAGCAGGGGAGGGCGCTAAATACGCGGAGTTGGGGCAACCATTCCTGTCTCTGTTGGCTTCTGAGTTTCTGGAGGTTACTTGCCCCAGATATCTCCGACTGCTTACGGACACTGGGCAGGGGGGCATGGACAGGGACGGTTGGGATGGAGTTGGTGTGGTCGGCAGGTTAACAGTGTGTGGTGGACATGGACCATGGGGAGGGGGGAAAGGGGAAGTTGGGGGAGGGTAGGATGTAATGGGTTGGGTTTGTTTGGGGGGGTGGGTTCTTCCTTTTGAGGCTCCTTTTCTTGTTTGTAATAATTGACAAGTTTGCCTGCGTGCCCAGGGCCGGTGGAAGGTATTCAATGCTGGGGTCTTTTCACGTGAAGGTTTGAGGGGTGGCCTCATGGGATCGGCTAGGATTGGTGGCCTATGACGGCCTTCTTGATGAGACTGTTAGAGTGCAGCTCTCTTACCGCCTTGCTCCTTGCTTAAAGACGTGGCCAGCCCTGTAAGGGTTGTAGGCGGCTTGCCGTGTTTAATTTCTGACACCCCCTTAGGATTTTTTGCTTTGCTGTGCAACTGACTCTTCCACCCCAGCCCGCTGGGTTGTAGGCGAATTTGATTGTGGTTTTTCTCATGCCCAGTATTTTGTCAATAAAACAAACTTAATACTAAACCTACGTGGCAGGGTAGCAGGGTGGGGGGGGAAGCGTGGGGGTCAACAGTTCAGTTGTTGTTCACTTATGTTTGGTAATGTGTGGGGGGAGGGGGGCGGGGAAGTGAGTAGGTTGGGCAAATGTAACTGTGATATGGTACGGTGTTGCAGGTGTCATGGAGCGTGTAAAGAAATTTCTTCTGAATATGGCTACAAGGTGGGATAAGAGTTTAAAGGTTCTCAGCTGGAATGTCATGCGGGCTGGGGGACAAGCTTAAAAGGGGTATAGTCCTTCAATTTGTTAAACTTCACCTCCCAGATGTTGTCCTACTACAGGAAACTCACCTTATCGGTAATAATTGTCACGCCCTAAACAGGTGGAGCTACATGGTATGGTGACACATGCCGGTTTCTCTTCAGGATCCCGAGGGGTGGGTATTTTGGTGCACCGGAATTTTCCACTTGCCATTGAACACACAGAGACAGACCCTCTAGGACGCTTTGCAGTACTATCCGGGAAATGGGAGGGACGAATGCTAAATTTAGTGACGTTGTATATCCCACCCGGTCTATAATCTCAATCATACCTCAACCTGGGAAAACTTCTCCTTTCCCTCTCCGAGGGGCAGCTTCTTCTGGGGGGAGACTTTAACGCTGTAGTATCAGGAGAACTGGTTAGACACCTACCTCGAGACATCAGCGCAGGGCACATGTGGCTGTCCAACCTTCTGGAAGCATTTGGTTTGGTAGATCTTTGGCGCGTGCACCACCCAGTACACATTCTTTTCGGGCCCACAACTCACCCTCTCCAGAAAAGATTACATCCTCATGTCTCTACAGCAGGACACTAAAATCCAAGAGATTGAACACCTGCCACAGAATATATATCAGACTACTCCCCTATATGGGCTCATCTCACTATTGGGGAACGAAAGGTTGGCTGTGTTGCGCCCATAAATCCTTGGTTCCTTCACAACCCAGAGACCAAAAAGAGGATGACTCGTTCAATCGAACATTACTTCCAAGACAATGAAGGGACGGTGGATTTCCCTACAACCCTGTGGGAAGCATTCAAAACTGTAATCAGGGGAGAAGCCCTCTCTGCAATCGCAGGGCAGCGCAAGGAAAAAGAAAAGCAAATGCTCACTCTCAAGTGTGATCTTCTCGCACTGGAGGAGATAGCACAGGTTACGGGTGAACCGGCGGCTCTGCACCAGATGCAGCTCAAGGGGGCTAAGTACAGGGCACTTGCCACAGATGCCGCTAAGAGCCTAGCGAGAGACAGGGACGGCCGTCTGTATGATCAAGGAGATAAAGCGGGTAAAATAATACCCTGGCTGGACAAAAAGCAGAAAGCACAGAGGGCAGTGGCGCAGCTCAGGGACGAGTCGGGTGCCTTCCTGACGGAGCCTCAGGAGATAGTGCGAGAATTCGCATCACATTTCAAGAAGGTGTATCAAAGAGGGCCAGAACTCCCAGAGGAGGACTCCTCCGTGCTTCTGGCTGACATTAAGATGCCTATCCTCTCCGATGCAGATCGAGAGGCCTTGGAGAGTGCGCTCACTGCGGAAGAGCTGGCCAAGGCGATCACTGACCTCAGGTCTGGAAAGGCTCTGGGGCCTAACGGTCTTCCAATTGTGCTGTACAAGCTCAAACCTGACAGCCTGGGTCCTCACCTCAAGTGTTTTTTTTTAGGATAGCAAAGCACTAGGGAAACTGCCGAGAGACCAACCTATAGTCACGATAGTGGCCATCCCGAAGGAGGGGAAAGCCAAAGAGATATGTGCCTCGTACAGGCCGATCTCACTGCTTAACGCCGAACCCAAGATCCTCGCGAAACTACTCTCAAACAGGATACCAAATTGATTCACCCAGACCAGTCAGGCTTTATGCAACACCGCAATACCTCTCTTAACCTACGACGTCTCCATGGGGTACTGGGACGCTCCCACGCGATCCAGGAAGATGCGGTGGTGGTCTCATTAGATGCCATGATGGCATTTGACACACTTGAATGGCCATACATGATGGCGGTCCTCAAAAAGTTGGGATTTGGCCCGAATTTCATCGGGTGGGTAAGACTCCTCTATGCTGAGCCATTGGCCCAGGTGGTAGTAAACAATACGATTTCCGATGTATTCACGTTGCAGAGAGGGACGCGACAGGGTTGCCCCCTCTCTTCTCTGCTACTCACCCTCTCCCTGGAGCCGCTTGCGGCCTGGATTCGGAAGGATCTCTCAATACAAGGGTTCAAGTGGGCTGATGGGTGGGAGGACCGGATTTCGCTATACGCGGACAACATTCTCCTTTACCTTGCCTCCCCGTACAAATCACTCACCTAATCAATCGCCTTAGACATTTTTACTAGTTTTGGGAGAAAATCCGGATACCGTATTAACTGGGGGAAATCGTTGCTCTACGTCTTACATGGCACTCCCCCCACAGTACTGCGAGGCTGTCCGATCAAAATAGTCACAGAGGGGTTTAAATATCTAGGAATTTTTATCACCACCAACTTGGCGGCTCAATATGAGAGGATTCTCCTGCCCCCTCTAAAGAGGTTCAAAAGGGACACTGCCACCTGGAAGAAGCTCCCACTGTCCCTACTGGGCCGGGCAGCTCTTTTTAAAATGATGACTTTGTTTCTTATACGCCCTCCAGAACTACCCGGACCGAGTCCCACACAAGTACTTCAAAGAAATCGAGACAACCCAGAGGGATCTATTGTGGGCGGGGACGCCACGTATCTCACTCCATAAGCTTACACTGGGGTGGTAAGATGGGGGAATTGTACTTCCTGACATCAGGAAATATTACTGGGCGGCCCACCTCTCGGCTATCAACCAGGGCTCTTACTGAGGCGGGGACGATCCTGGCTACTGGATAGATGGCTCCTCCCGGGTGGGAATTTTGAGACAGTTCTTTACTCTACACCTAATAAATACCCCCTCACTGGACCCACAAAACACTCGGTCCAACTTTGGCATATTGTAAGCCGCAGTCTGGGATGGGCGAACAGATTGACGCTGGCTACTCCGCTCTGGGTTACGGAGAAGCTAGGTACATTGGGTCGCACTAAAGGGTTCAGAAACTGGGACCTGATTGGGATCTCTCGCATCAAGGATCTATGGGGACCAAAAGGAATGGTATCATTTGCCTCACTGCAGCAGATGTATGAACTAGCACAGACAGAGTTTTTTCGATATGGGCAGGCAAGACACTCACTCCTTGCAAACATTCCACCCAGAACGTCACTTCCCGAATCCTCTCCCCTGGAGGACAGTCTCTTACAGGACAAGGCCACCACCCTCACATACAAGAAACTCATACACCACACACCTGACCCCCTACTCGAACTCAGGCGGAAGTGGGAAAATGACAGTCTAGAGATCGACGATGAGGAATGGAGGGAAGCGCTCTCCTCCGCTAAGAAGGTGACAATATTGGCTAAACTAAGGCTGATACAATTGAAAATTCTACATCGCAGCTACATCTCTGGCCCCCACCTGGTATTAATGGGCAGAAGCACGGGAGGGCTATGAGGAAGGCAGTGCGGAAAGGTGGGTTCATTCACGCATATTATATGGGAGTGTTCTCTGATTCAAAACTATGGAATCGAGTCCATCACTGTATGCGGGCTGTCTGGGGGGGTGGAAGTCCGGCTTGAAATCAAGAGATGCCTCTTAAACATCTGGGAACCCACAGACCTGACAGCGAAAGGCAGAACCCGGGCGGCGCTTGGCCTGATGATAGCTAAGCGCAACATAGCTCGACTGTGGGGGGCAGTAACACCTCCAAAGCTTGGTGCATGGAAAAAGGACATGGACTGGTGTATGCTGCAGGAAAAGACAGTCTATGTAGCTCAGGGCTGCCCCCGGAAATGGATAGCAATCTGGTCAAAGTGGAACGAATTCCGTGGGAATCTATGTGAACCCCCCTGATCCCTTCCCTTGACGAACCACTGACCCCCAAACGTGGTGTATAATATCTCCATCTTGTGCCCTTGTTCCTTGACAATGGTATTTTGGGTGTGCTCCTGACAATGTAACACTGTGATAACACTGCTTATATATATGTACCTACCACTGAGATTACATTCACTAATAAAAAGAGTTATACAAAAAAAGAACAGCTGAAAAATATGCACAAGGACGTTGCTTGTCACCGTGTGTCTGTACTAAAACTGACAATGCACACCCATCTCTCTCATGTACATAGAGTGTAAAAGTCTTAGTGTAATCTGGAGTGCCTAATACTGGTGCAGAACAAAGAGCTTGACTCAATTGATGGAAAGCATTCTGACATTTAGTCGTCCATGGAAGTGTCATTGGAGTGTCTTTAGTCAGAAGAGCCAACAAGGGTTTAACAATGTGTGAAAAGCCTAAAATCCATTGCCTACAAAAATAGGTAAGACCAATGAATGCACGGACATCTTTCTGAGTACGGGGCACTGGTGTGTCTAAAATAGCTTGAATGCGATCTGGTGTAAGTGCACGTCCCTCCTTAGACAGAAGCTGACCCAAATAAGTCACCTTCGGTCTACAATACTGTAATTTCCTCCATGAAACTTTGTGATGGTGAGATGCAAGGAATGAAAGTAAAGACAGTGTACCTTCTTCACACTGTTCGGGCGTATCAGCTGCCAACAAAATGTCATCGACATATATATATATTTTTTTATTGAGCAGAGCAGAGAATCAAAAGATAACATAGCATTGGTCGTCAGGGAGCAACAGCACTCATATTTCCAAATTTGACGCACATAAATCATATATACATTTACACATATATCATATATATAGTTAAGAACTGGAACCCTTCAGACCAAGATATACACATCCTCAAATGAAAAATAAAACAAAACAGAGAGTCCGGAACACCCTCTGTTCATCAACATCAAGAAAGCAATTAATTACAACCTCCACATCTAAGACTACCCTAAAGTGACTAGTGCCATGTAATCATCAAGAATACGAGTAAATCAGCTGTCTCATCAGTAGCTTTTTTCATTTACAAAATCTTGGCATTGCCACTATAGTACAAAACGTTTCCCCTCCCCCTTCTTTAGGGTTTAAAGTGCAATGCATTAAAGTGCTTAATTTTCTAAAGTGCAAACGTGCTAAAGTGCTAGAATTCCTGTAATACAGCCAAGTTGTCAAAAAACTTCCAAACCAAACCACTGCAAACCTTTTTGTTGCACCAACCCGTTTAGCATATGCTTCCTAAAATCTCCTTATTCTTGCCATTTTATTTACCCATTTTTGGTGAGATGGAGTCTCTTCCGACCTCCAATTTTGGAGAATTAATGAGCATGCTACTATAGAGCAGATTGATATATACGTCTCTTTAGCTTTTGTCAGATCTGACCTAGCTTTAGAGAGTCCAAAGAGAGCCACTTCTGTCTCGGTGTTGATCTTTATTTTAATTAACTGGCTCATTGCTAAAAAAATGTTTTTCCAAAAGGTCTCAAGCTTCGGGCATGTAAAAATTATATGAAGCCAGTCTCACTCGCCTTGGGAGAGACATCGAAAGCATTTATTATCTACTTCCAGATGACATTTGTTTAGCTTTTTCGGAGTATAATAGGCCAGCCATTGTGACAAGAAGACCATCCTTTTCAAATTAGCCGCTCTCAGGGCCTTGCTTCCTATTTGGGCTATAGCCTGCCTTTCCTGATGAGAGAAGGAACAATTCGTCTCCCGAGTTATTTTCCCCAAAAATTCATCAACCAAGGGAAGTGCCTTGTGCTTCATAAGAAAGGAATATCAATGTCATCGACATATTGTATGAGAGCCACACCCGTGGGTAAAGGGAAAGAATCAAGCTGTCTTGTCAATGCTTGGCTGTTAATACTAGGACTCTCTGGATACCCCGAGGAACTCTATAGAATCTATAGGATCGATTATTCAAAGTGAAGCCGAACAAACATCGTCTGTCAGGATGAATAGGAATTGAAAAGAAAGCGTTTTTCAAATCAATCATGGTGAAGGTAGTAGCCGTCGGAGGAACCAAAGTAAGAAGTGTCGTAATATCAGAAACCACTGGGTATTGTGGTACTACAATCTTGTTAACCTCTCGTAAATCAATGATAAACCTGTAGATTTTAGTATCAGTCTCTTTCTTCAAAATAGGCAGAATAGGGCAATTGCAAATATTGTAAGGGACTTCTTCCACAACCCCCTCTTCAATCAGAGCATGACCAATACATACAAGTGCCTCTTCACCTTCTCGAGAAATTTTGTATTGAGGCAATCGTGGCAATGAAGCACCCTCCTTGACACTAATATGCACTGGTGGAATAACCATTTGCGCTACGTCAGTGTCCGAAGTGGCCCACAAAGTACTAGGGCCAATGCAATATCTTCCCTAAGGAGATAGGACTTCTCTACCACTGGATAGTTATTATTCAAAATAATATGTACACCTTCTGGGGAACAACGTAAAAACTGATAAATTGTAAATTGATACTTGTATATCACACTACTCACCCGCAAGGGTCTCAAGGCGCTTGTACGAATACCGCTGTGGAACCCATCCTGGCTTTCCCTGTGAGGTGTCCACTCCTGGGCAGCCCCAAGGTGGAGGCCAGGCATCCTTAGCGTTGTGGGTGCCGTTGTGGAGATTAAGCAAGCTATTTCCCAGAGTTGCAGAGTGGGACTCCATGATTGGAATAGGCACTGAGGCGAGAATTATCAGGTCCGTGGAATTTTGAGCCCAAGACCCGCCGAGGCGGGGAATTGAACCCTGGTCCAGGCTTGACCTCTGCTTCAGAGTCTGCCTCTCTAACCATTGAGCCACACTTCTCCACTTCTCCACGTATCATAGCCCTGAAATACTTGAGCATATCAAGACCCACAATATTGTCCGGTGTGTTAGGGGAAAGCAGAAATGGACACGGAGAGGTACATTTATAAACATTGAATGCAAGTGGTTGTGACAGTAGGCTAAGGGAAGGTGTCCCATAAACAACTATCGATGTAGTAGTTAAGCCAGTCAGGGAAGCCCTTGGAACCAATTGTTTAGACAAGGCGCTACAAGTAGCTCCAGAAACTGATCAGTAGAACCCAAAACATGTGCTTGGACATAGGGACCCTTCTGATCGACTGGAACTCCAATTGATTCCTTACCCCATCCTAGGCATTCTTACGCATAAGCAGAGTCCGTCAAATCCGAAGTAAAATAGTCCGATATTTGATATTGATTACGCCTATCAAACGTATTCGGAGAATTTGGAGGATGCCCCACAATCTCAAATCTAGCACAAGTATCCATACCTCCCCTATGCCCTGGGGTCCCTGGGCGACCTCTCATTTGTCCCCGACCATTCTAGTACTGCGGCGGGCGCGAACAAGGACATTCAAAAGCCCAATGTCCGATCTCTCTGCAGTAAGCACACTGATCAATAGACAAAGTAGCTCAGGAAAAAGAGGGCGCACTAGAACGATACATTGAACATCCGCCTCGACCACTATTTCCGTAAGAGGGGCCATAAACCTGAGCTATCATAACCTTAGTTTTCAACTCCTTAGTCTTCTTATCCTTGTTTCCCTTAGCTTCTAATTCTTGTCGTTCATAATACTGAGCCATGGTCAAAAGAGAGACTGGGAAGACATAGTCCATGAACTCTCGCTGGCCTTTAGGCGACTAGCTATTCCTGGCAACATGTTTGTGGCAAATTTATTGACAAACAGATGCCTGCCTGTGTCATCTGTCAATGACTGCCACTAAATTTGTGGAATGCTTCCTCAAAACATGTAAAGAAATCAGAGACCGATTAATCTGCCTTTTGCTTGCAGGATGCTAATGTAGTCCAATCTATCTTTTTAGGGGGAATGCGTGTTTTTAATTTAACTACAATGGCTTTTGGTAGATCTAAAATCACTTGGTGTGGTTTCTGCCCAGGTTCCCTTTCCGCATCAATCCTTTCCAGCTCTTTCTAAACATCCCCAAACGTTGTGTGGTCATCGACTCTACGAATAGTTCTCCACATATCAGGGGGTAAAGTAAGCCCAAAAACATGTCGATATCAGATAAGGTCATGATACAAGAACGAATAGCTCCTTCAACTTCCTCATAAAAAGCAGCCGGATTTTTGAGCGGGTCAGGCAAAGCAGCTTTAAGAGCCATGACATCTGTTCGACTCTATGGAGTATAAACCCAATTATAAATAAAATAACCCTTCGCATCAATAGAATCTTTGTTATCACTCGTCCCCTCACCCTTAGGATGAACATACAAAGGAGCGGCTTCCCGCATGCGTTTCCCATGAACTACAACATTCTTATCTGCCTCTGAAGCATCGGCCTGCACACAGAGGTCTGAAGTGTTTGTGCAGCTGCAGCAGCCACCTTTTTCTCTTCTCGCAAACGGAATACATCAGCTCGCAGTTTAACCACACGTCTAATTAAGTCACCCACCTGAGGGAGGAGAAAAAGACTGTCACTCAATTGCTTATAATCCCTTGCTATATCATCAGGCTCTAACCCCGTGGAATGTTTCCTAAACCGTTCAATTACTTCTGTGGCAAACATTTCTGCAAAATATAACTGCTCTCTTTCCTGCCATTGTTGTACATCAGCCAAAAGATCAAAAGCAGAAATATCATTACGAACAGCTCTACGAGCAGCAGATCTAAGGTCAGCCGCACGTTCAGCGGTCCGCAAAGAGCGAGTCTCTCACAACTTATCCTGACCTGAAGGAGAATCATCATCAGAATCATGAGTAGAAGCAGAGGGAAAGGTATATGGAGGCGGAGAACAGTCTAGCAAAATTGAATCATCCTGTGGTTTATTAAGGAGAGGATAGAGGGGGGCGCCGGATAGGGTATTGGTCATTTACCTGTAAACGACGCTCCCTATCCTCTCTTTCTTTTATCTCCTTCATTTCTTTCTCTTTCAATTCCTGTGCTTTCGCATGGATACTTTTGTGTTGTTCCTTATCTAATAAAGCTTGCTCTCTTCTCATTCGTTTACTCGCGTCTTTCTCCCACATTCGTACACAGTCAAACATGTCCTGTCGACTCTTACGCTTAAACATACATTGTTCCACGTACTGAATCTTCTTAAGATCAAATAACCCATGCATAGGCCAGCGCAACTCAGGATCCTTGCTAGTATATTTATTCCATAACGTGCTGTGCATTATAGAAGAAATACCATTTTTAATATACATATCCCTATTAGGCATCCCCTCGGGGAGAGCCAACTGTGTCCTCTCAATACTTACATCGGTACCGCTACAGAAACAACACATTCTACGACGTGTGCTTAAAACAGGCATGCCCAAGAATATTGTAAAATATACAATATTATACAGCAGTGGCACTTAACGCAAAGTGTGCCATTACATATACTTCATAGATTAGAGAAAAATCTCCTCATTACCTGCCTACATAAATTGCAATTTATATATCTACATACATTCCGTATGTTGGCCAATTGTCATATTCCATACACATATTATCACATCAAACGACCTCCTTACCATACATAGGTCTCCAGATTCCAACTGCCAAGTTCTGAATCGACCAAATGGTCTCTGCACGGTGAACACCAGAAGAGATCTCAGTCGAGGACCGGCACCACCTGGAGGGTCAGATCAGAAAGAGAGGAAAATCGCCGTGGGTGCCAAGACGCGGGTCTCCTCGGGCATTGATCGTCTGCAGCGAGATTCCAATCCTTCGTGTTGACCACTCCTTCGGGCATCCGAGTCGCCGATGAGCCCCACTTTGGTTGGGCGCCAATCTGTAGAGGTGGGCCTCAGCCAGGCCTACCAGTGCTAGGGGTTCGCCCTTCTCTGCATGCAAGTCCTCAGACAAGTCAATAGAAAGTGGCACGGAAACTGAAGGGATAAAAGAAATGTTTATTAAACCTCATGAGGTGGAACTACATTCACACAGCACCCTTCGGTAGTGTATGAAGTAGCACAAGGAGTAGAAGAACCATGGGTCTTTTATACCCACACAGGAGTTCAAAAGAAGACGGTACAAACACACATAGAAGAGTTACATACATAAATGATCATACAGAAATGCACTGTCAACAGTAAGGGAAGAGCTAGCAGTTGCTGACTCCGGTAAAATCAACCTGACAGTTACAGACTACAGCATATGTATGAACAGTTACAGATTCCATTGCTCGTGTGCAGAGTGGCAGAGTCTACGTATAGCTAGTCCTCTAAGCAGAGCACAAGGGTAAACGACAGTGAAGAAGGAAAGAGCACATGGTCAGCACATGGCAGACAAAATGGCTGCCGAAAACAAGATGGCTTCAGCTAAATGCTAACACTGATCGCTGCCAATTTTCTAAGGGGGCACATGGGTAATAGCAGTGCAGGGTGCCCTCGCATACAGAGAACAGGTGCCAACTTCCCTCAACACGTGGACAAACACATGTATAGAAAACAGGTATAAAATGTAAGCACCAGCCTCGCAAGCTTCCATCACACAGAGTTGGTACAGTCGGTGCAGTATCAGTGCCAGCACTCCACAGATTGAACAGTTAAAAGGAAAGACAGCAGTGTGCATATAGTCCCCAACAAGCAGTATAATGGAATATGTAGTGAGTGAAAAGTTTTCATGTTACATCAAGCGAAGTGTTTGTGCTTTGAGACGCTCCTAGCAGCTGAGTTAAACCAATTTTAGTTGTCAGGTGGACTAACAGGGAAACTAATAGGCTAATATATGACAGAAGGTTTCGAATATTTTTTTAAGTGCTGCTTGATATTAAACACAATGTAGCAGAATAGACATGATATATTTGACACTACGATTGTTGTGCACCCACATTCTTTGTTAGAAGTGTAGGTAATTTCATGCTCTCATAGGTTGCGATTTGGCTGGCATTACTGCCCCAGCTCTGAGCTTCCCTTTTCTGTATCATCATTAGATTTATAAGCCCGATTTTAATTTGTTCTTGAAAGTTAACTAAGACTGCAGCTCTCAGAATGCTTACATCTGGAAAGTGAAACCCCCAAATTGTAAACAAGTTGACCAAATGGCCGCCTAGACCAGGGACGTGTGATATGTGAAATCCCAAAACTCCCCTCAGAAAAGCTTGAAGATGTTTGTGGTGGCCCTCATTTCTATCAATCAGGGGTTTATATAGCACGGCTACTCACCTGTAAGGGTCTCAAGGTGCTAAAGGTGTGGAGGGGCTGCTGATACGTCTGGGCACAAGGGTTCAGACGAAGAGCCAGGTCTTGAGATTCTTCCTGAATTGGGATCATTTGAAATGATCCTGTCAGTAAGTTATGGCTATATTCAGGCTTTTTGATGTGAATTTCAAAAGGAAAAATGCATGTATTTTTAAAGAAGAATTCACATTCCGCCTGCTTTCTTTATGCTTTCATTTTGAGAGGCAATGAAAGGACGAGTTGAGGCGGGTGTTGAAGAAATTATGGAAACGTAAGAAGGTTTGTGTGAGGGAAAAGATTTTCATGGTGGGAAAACGTCATTTGTTGAAGTGAACGCGTTCTCTGCTTTATTTACTTACATTGCCGACTGTATAGTATGCCAGGATTGTACCTTGGTGTGACTACCCCACCCAAACAATATGGTGCATCAGTTTTATGCCAAATTGATTTGTGATAAGAGATCACCTTTGCATAATTCTGGTAGATGTGGAGATAGCACTTGGAGGCATAAAAGTTTGTGCAACCCTGTACAAACTACTAATAACATTTTCAGGGCATGTTACATAAATACATACGATCACACACAATCGTAGACGTTCCAACCAAGCGGCTATGCTCTCCCCTTGCAGCTGGCGAACAATCAGCCAACATCTGTGGTAAAAATGGATCTCAGTGAGCCACTTCTTCCCAAATTGATGTCCTCCAGACTGGCTGTCATCTATCTGGTCTCTCCTGTCGAATCCTCGGGATCGATTCGTGGCTCAAGTTTATCCACCCCTTGATAGCCTCAATTCTGAATGCTATAATAGCTCAGAAGATTAAGGTGAGGGAAGGAAAGGATGGGGACAGCAGGGAGGTAGACCTGAAACGTGAAACAACACCTTGAACACTGGATAATGATCACCAATATAAGGTATACAGAACGTCTCTCTCTCTCTTATTACCTGTAACAGAAAACACCACAGTCCTGTACAAGAGCACACAGGAATTGTTCTATCCCTGTCTAGCCATGGTGATGAACAGGTTGCTGAAATAAAGAACTAGCCAGTGAATACCTGAGCACGTTTGACATAGGCACATGCACCTCAACCTGTAAAACAAATAAGGACATACACACACAATACCCACCATCATAATAATGATACCAAGCGTCACGGGGGATGAATCCTAGTAAAACTTCACGACCCCCTGTTAGGAAACAGCAATAAACAATTATAAACCAAGAGCTGCGATTGTATTGGAATCCTTAGATTGCGCTCTTGTATGTGCAATGACCAATAAAAAATCTTATCCGGTCAACCAATTCAAATTAGTAGCAAAGAATAGACGTTTTTTCCCCAAAGTCAATTGCCAACAATGAAACAATTAAGTTTGTCAAAAGGCACTCTGTGAATTTTTGTGGGTAAAGGCAGCAAGAATTTCCATTGAATAAATGCCCAAATCAAGTTCTGGTACTCAGAATGAAGTTCTGCACAAGGTAACTTTGCAGACTGAATCAAGATATCCCATCAGCATTTACATCCCGCCACCTTACCGCACAAGAAGATGCTGTTCCTTCACAGTGTGTATCCAAGATCCTGAAGCAAAATAATCTGCTTCAATTTCAACCCGGAAGCCTCTTTTGAGTGCTTCCGGGTTGACGTAATCGCGCACGTTCCTCCTGTTGGAACGTGTAAGTGTGTAATAGCAGTTCTCCTCCTGAACACAGCGCCACAGAGCCTCTCTCCATTATGCAGGTAAGAGCGGAGGGTAGCCCGAGTCATGCATATGGAAGCGTTATACTCGGCACCCCCGTGGCGGTTGTATGATGTTACAACGCATACTTTTACAACGTTTGCCTTTACAACACATTTATCACATCGCAACATCCTTTACAAAGCATTCCATTACATCGCATGACACGACATCACATTTTAAGAAACTACCTTTACAACGCATTCCATTACATCGCATACTACCTTTACAATGCATACCATTACAACGCATACCATTACATTGCATTTATGGTAAGTATTGGATAGTATAGGGGTCAAAATTACTATTCTAACTCTAGGGGGTGCAACAGTAGGATAAGTGTTGGATAGTATAGGGGTAAAAATTACTATTCTAACTCCAGGGGGTGCAACAGTAGGGTAAGTGTTGGATTGTGTAGGGGTAAAATTTACGATTCTAACACCAGGGGGTGAAACAGAGGGGGAAGTGTTGGATAGTGTAAGGGTACAATGCATTGCCATGGTATGTGTTGTAATGTTATGCGTTGTAATGACTGCGTTGTAATGGCATGCGTTGTAATGGTATGCGTTGTAGTGACATGCGATGTAATGGTTGAGTTGTAATGGCATGCGATGTAAAGGATGTTGCGATGTAATGACTGCGTTGTTATGGTAGTGCGATGTAAAAGTTGCGTTGTAAAGTTTATTTCCCCCCTTGGCAACATGAGGAACCGTAACAGAGGCACATGTATGCCTCTACGCATACCTTCAACAAACAACAGAAATAAGAGTGGGTGGCACAAAAGCCGATCCTCAAACAAAAAAACATATGGAGACCAGTGGGAGAGCTGTGAGTGGTGGGTTAAAAAGAATAGCCTTAACCGTATATTTCAGTGCAACGCCCTAAGTAGGATAGGTCTGCCCAGACATTGGGTCCCCACACCTGATTAATAAGCCCTAATAAGGGCAAAATCGTTTTGGGTTGGTTGTGTTCCATTCAGCGAGGACCTGGCCCGCCACTTCTGGCTGGACTGCAACTATTGGAGCAGGGTCAAGACTGGAATGCATATGTCTGGGTCCAAACTGAGGTGGCATGGAGTGCAAAGTAATAAAGGACTGGGATGCAGCTCCAAGTAATTACCAGTGGCTGAGATTAATTCAAGCATTCCATCCATCACTTTTTGGTAAACTCCAGTACGATGCCCAAGTTGGACAGGTATGCCAAGACATGGGTCAAGTGCACATTGTGCTACTGGAACCACGCTATAACCGACTGATGTGCCCTAATAAGGGTGAATCCAGTCTTCGGTTGCTTATGTACCTGTGCAGGAAGGATATAGCTTGCCAGTTTGAGCTGAACTCTTCCTGTTGGAGCAGGGCGAAGACTGATTTGCCTGCGGATGGGTCCAAACTGAGATGTCATGTTGTGCAAAATAACAATAGACTGAGGTACTGTCCAGACTAATTTCCAGTGGTTGTGATTATTTAAAGCATTTCATCCATCACTTTTTGTGGACTCCAGTGCAACGTTCTAAATAAAGCGTGTATGCCCTGGTGTCGGTCCCATGCGCACTGTACAATTGGAACCACGCTATACCCTACTGATGAGCCCTAATAAGGGTGAAAAAAGTCTTGGGCTGCTTGTGTTCCAGTTCAGGTAGGACGTGGCCTAGCAGTTCAGGCTGGGTTGTTCCTGTTGGAGCAGGATCAACACTTATTTGCATATGGCTCGAGTAATTTCTAGTGGCTGAGATTAATTCAAGTACTTCATCCATTAATTGTTTGTAAACTTCTATTCATTTATGCGGATTGTCCTTTTGGGGATGGGAGAAAGTCTGGTTGCCGGTAATGAGACCCATCAGAAGAGGTACAGAAGCTACATAAAAACAATGGAAGACAGCGACCCCGAATTACCAGTGTTTCAAATTAACTGAAGCTTTCCAACCATCACATGTTTGCTGATTTAACATCAGGTCTTGCCACAACGGTTCTGTCACATTCACTGAGCAGGGGTTGGATCAGTTTCAGATAATACAGCTCTTTGCTACTCCATTAATTTGCACTCCATAGGCAACTCTTAGCCTAGAGTGACTCCCTATGTCTTGAACCCACCAGCATCAGCTTGTTTTGTTGCAGGGACAAGCTTCCAAGGGGTAGGTCCCCCCCTTATTGTTTATTCTCATTTTCAGTGGTCTCATTACTCACTTTGGTCAAGTGATGCACCAAGTGAGATTATTCACTGCACATAGAAATCCCTTTAATCTGAGCTTGGCCATCAAACCCCACCTGGGCCCTTTAAGTACAAGTAACATTTCTCCCTATATTCACACAATTCAGTTGATGCTCCTTTAAAATGTACATAAATGTGCTATTTCAATGATGTTCATGGGCAAACCATGCTTTTCCATTGTTCATGTATTGTAAGCCAAGTACGACCATAGACTAATCTTACTTTTCACCATGGATTTCACCCCCTCTGGCACTCATTATTGCTCTCTTCATCGAATCCTACTTTCTCCATTTAGTTTATTGTATAATATGACTGTAACAGATATTTTGTTGCGCCTATTCATTTTTAACCTTGACTGATGCTGCCCATGTAATCGAGATAAATTAACCCTTTTTTCCCAACAAAATGCTATATTCTATGTCAATTCTCATCAATGCTGCTGCTTATTCTTATCCATTTGTAAAGAGGTCTACAATATATATAATGGCAAACATAGTTTACTCTTTTCTAGGCACTACATGTCACAAGGATGGCACATAATGGGAAGCCTGAAACAAAAATTGACAAAGCAAATAGGTCTCATCAGTTAATGGCGTTACCTGAGCTTTTGGCTTTGCCAATACTTTTTAATCAATGCTCTTCCATATAATGAAAAAAACTGCCATCACAGCTTACTGATGTATACACGTACAAGTCAATAGGCATGTGAATAAATGCATCATGACACACGGTAATTTTGTTTAAACCTTTAATTTACCAATCCAAGATGGAGGATGCCAATCTTGGTCGTGCAAATGAAACATGTATGCAGTAAAGTGCATAAAAAAGAGGAGTGGTTTGGTAGTAAATGGTAGTAAACTGCAGCTGCCAAACCCTAAAATAAAAAAGAATTAAAAAAAGCAACAGGGAATGGCGATGGATCAACAAAAAAACAGGGGAGGTGCAAGTTAATGCCACAACAGGAGCAGCATAGAGCAACAGAGGAGTTTGTTGCGAAGGGGGGATTGAAAAATAAATAAAATATAATCGGGCATATGCATCAACAATCGGTAATACATGTCGGTAATAGCGAACAATAAGGAATCGCTATTAAGGACATGCAAACCGCGATGCATCAAACTAATCGGTAAAAATTACAGATTCGGTAATAATCGCTATTAAATTGCGAAAGTACGACAGCGAGAGTAGCAAATACCGAGTTAGCTAATACCGATTCGGTATTAGTGAATCCGGTATTTGCAAATTCGGTAATAGCGAAAACGGGAAATTTACGCGACTCCTCGGAAGCAGGCCGATGACATTACAACCAGGAAGTAGGACAGCCACGCTGCATTCAGTGTTCGGAGTAGCACAGAGGAGGAGGCAGAGCACAGGAGCTGAGGACCCTGACAGTACCAGTAGCAACCAGGACAAGACAAGCAGGACAAGATGGAGAAGGAGGCCCCCCAGCAGGGAAAGGACACACCCCGAAAGCGAAAACGCAAGTTTTCTGATAAGGAGCTGGAAATCCTAATAGAGTGTGTGACCAGCAACAATGACCGACTGTTTGGGAAGTTGTCGCTGAAGGTGCCAGAGGCAGAAAAACGAAAGATGTGGCTGCGCATCAAGGACAAGGTAAATGCCTGCGGAGTCACCCACCGCAGCATCGACGACTTAAAAAAACGCTGGTATGACCTGCGTAAGAGGGCCAAGGAGAAGATAGCGCAGAGGGTCAAGGATGCTGCTGGCACAGGAGGGGGCACATCCAATGTGACGCCTAACACAGCCCTGGAGGATCTAGTGGAGTCCACCATAGAACCGGAAGCTGTTGTGGGGGTCACACGTCTGGACACCTCTGGTGCTGCGGAAGGAGGACAAGGTAAGAAGCATGGCAGCGTAACAATGCAGCGTGTACTAAGTCCCTGCCCAATCCCCCATGCCAGACCCAGTGCACATGTAGCGTTGCCCTAAACACATACCCTCACCACAGTGTTGCACCATGGGAGTTGTAGTCAATACATGAATGGGTGCATGCCAGAGCCCAAAGATGAATACAGCAGCAAAGGGCAAAATGTCAGTCAGAAAAAAGTAATTTATTGTGAGATGCCACAGCTATTGTCACATACTATACCATGATAATAACTATGCACTGTTTCACACACATTTGTTGTCAGATGCCGAGTGCTCACAGGGAGCTGAAGCCATGTCCTCCCCTTCACCACCACGGCGGACAACACCTCCACCATCCCTGCGGTCCAAGACACCACCACCACCACCACCATCCTCGCGGTCCAAGACACCACCACCACCACCACCATCCTCGCGGTCCAGGACACCACCACCACCACCAGTGCGGGCCACTCCGCAGAGCCGCAGAGCAGATGTTCCCTCCCTGCCCGTGATGGAGTCGGATCACAGTTCAGCACACCCAAATGCTCCACGCCAGGCTGTCGTCACTCCAACCAGCCAAACTGCAGCACGACAGCGCATCAGGCAGAGGGCTGTGCCCCCGGGTCGGGCTGCTGCAAGACCAGTCGATCTGTCCGAAGGGTACGGAGTTGTGGAGACCCGGATGCTGCGTGTCCAGCGCCTGCAGGGGAGACACATGGGTGCCATGAAACTCTCCATGACCAAACTTTGCAACAAACTAGGCAACATGACTGACGCTGTGCGTGAGCACACCACTGCCGTAGCTGCCGGCAACAATGAAATCAAGCTTTGCCTGCAAGAACTGACACGTGCCGTAGTCGCAGGCCAACAGAGTGAGCGCCGGCGTCACAGGCAGATCATGCTGGCAGTGAATACAACTAACAAGGCTATTAATAAGCTGTGCAACAGCACGGCTATGCTGTCCCGCAGGTCTGTGTCCCTGCAAGTGGACCTAGGTCATTATTGTGGGGATGTGGCAAAGGCCCTTGAGAGGGTGACCACTGCAGTGGAGCAACTGCAGCCTGGGTCAGCCAGTGTCAGCAGTCTGGGAGCGGAAGAGGGGAGTGAGGCAGCCTCCAGTGTCAGCAGCATCTCCCTGTCGGAGACCAGCGGGAGGAGGTGCAGTGGCCGCAATGCAACTGCCACTGACTCCCATCGTGTAGAAGCCGAGGAGTCACAGGACAAGAGACTGGGGGTACGCGGCAAACGGAAGTGAACATGTGGCAAAGTCACACTGTCCTTGGTGACGTAACCATGGCCAGACTAAAGTGCCGCACGCATCACCCGTTCTGAGAAGGGACAATTATAGTTTGACTTTAACTGCAGCAGCAGCATGTTTGTGTTACGTATTTCTGCACCAGTCAGGTGTCCATGCCCATTAAACCCTTGCAAATCAGATCCTGTTGTCAAGTCACTCTCTTACCTGTCTCAGAAATGATTCCGTGTGATGTATGTCCGCCTCCTTTGCCCTTCAGCTGTGTTGGGCACATGCGCCTGTCGGTGTGGGGGGGGGGGGTTGCTGTGCACGTAGTTCATCCTCTCCGTCCACCTCTATGGGTATCCCCCTGCGTGTGGCGATGTTGTGCAGGATGGCACACACAGCAATGATCTGGCAGCAGGTCACTGGGTCGTACTGCAAGGCACCTCCAGTCTTGTGCAGTATTCGGAAGCGGCTCTTGAGGATGCCGAAAGTACGCTCAACCACATTCCTTGTGCTGATGTGTGCTCTGTTGTAGCGCTGCTCTTGCGGTGTAGCTGGGTTGAGATAGGGAGTGAGGAGATATTCACGCAATGCGTATGCGCTGTCACCTGCAGGATGGGGAGAGAATGGTAATCAGCATGAATTAAAATATACATGTGGGGATGGAGTGGATGGAGAGTACGATGATGCATCTATATGTACCTAGTAGGTGTCCCTCTCCGAATTCACCGTTGATCAGGCGCCTGTGGAGGCCACAGTGACGGAAAATGTAGGCGTCGTGTGTGCTCCCGGGGAATTGTGCTACAAGGTCCGTAATGATGTACTTGGCATTGCACACCACCTGCACATTGATAGAATGATATGACTTCCGGTTGCGGAATATGTATTCGGTGGCTGATGGAGGACAGATGGGGACATGCGTGCAGTCAACACACCCTATGACATGGGGGAATTGTGCCACCTGGTAGAATTTCCGTTTGGTGCGGGTCAGCTGCTGGGGGGTTGTGGGGAAGGTGATGTGGCGATTTATTAATGTCAGCATGGCCTCTAGGAACCGGTGGAAGAAGCGTGATAAAGCACTTTGCGACACGCCTCCAGTCTCAGCTATTACCCCCTGGAAGCTTCCAGACGCAAACAGGTGCAGGCAGCATAGGACCTGCACATGGGCTGGTCTCCATGACCAGACAAGTCAACGCCGTCTCCTCATCGTGCTTCAACACCCTGCGCATGCTCCGTAAGATCTTCAGATGGATCCCCACTGAAACCCAGGCACTCGTCACCAGCCGACTGGACTACGGGAACGCCCTCTACGCCGGAACTACAGCCAAACTCCAGAGAAGACTCCAACGAATCCAGAACGCCTCCGCACGACTCATCCTGAACATCCCCCGACACAGCCACATCACCGGACACCTGAGAGAACTGCACTGGCTCCCCGTCAGCAAGAGAATCACGTTCAGACTCCTCACCCACGCACACAAGGCCCTACACGACCTGGGACCCAGGTACCTCAACGACCGAATGACCTTCTACACGCCCACGCGCCAGCTACGATCTACCAGCCACGCACTCGCCACCGTACCTCGCATCCGCAGAACCACCGCCGGAGGAAGATCCTTCTCCTACCTGGCAGCCAAGACTTGGAACTCCCTCCCCACTCACCTTCGACGCACCCAAGACCATCTCTCTTTCAGGAAGCAACTCAAGACCTGGCTGTTCGAGCAGTAACACACCCCTTCCCCCAGCGCCTTGAGACCCTCCCGGGAGAGTAGCGCGCTATATAAATGCAGTGATTGATTGATTGATTGATTATGGCGTTGGTCCTACGGGTCTCGTGCTGCAGTAATGGTTCCAGGTCTGCTATTAGGCGCATTATCATGGCACGGTTGAGTCTATACTTGTCGTACACCTGTTCCTCGGTCTGCCCCAGCAAAGTGATGCGCACCCTGAAGATCCTGTCCTGTATCATTCTCCTGCGCTGGGCCTGGGCGTTGATCCTCCTCCTCCTAGCAAGCACGTAGAGGGCAGCCATTTTGGTTGACATGTGGGGTTTCCCAGGGCATTTATGAAGGGTTACTGATTGTCAGCACCTGCTGATGGGGTTAGAATTTTTTTTCTGTCCTTCAGTTAACTTTACCTCCTGATTGTGATTCCCCTTATTTTGCTCATGCTAAATAGCGATTTTAGGGATTTTCGGTATTAGCGACTTTTCATGCATACCATTGCGATTCGTTAATAGCGATTCGGTATTTCCGAAGTCAGCTTTGGGGTTCGGTAATTCCGATTGTCTGTTTAGCGATTCGGTAATTTACCGCGGGGATTTTAGCGATTCTTTATTTTTTTCCGATTTATTGTTTGATGCATAGCATTTTCTGGTTTTGCATTCGGTATAGGCCTGTTTTACCGATTCGGTGTTTTACCGGGAGGTATTTTCGTTGATGCATCTGCCAGAATATTATTATTGAGTAGGGAAGCAGCAGATGAATTTGGGGGATAAGAATAAAGCAACACAGAGAGTATGGGGAAGGGATGTCAGGTGCACATGGAGGAGAGAGCAGGAAAAACATGCACTTCCATGAAGTGTTGCAAACAAAACAAAAACATTGGAAGAGCCAATAGGTCTCGCCTTTGTGACCTATTGGCTTTGCCAATGCTTTCGGCATAGCATCAGGTACACAATTGATGGTCGTGGGTCCCGTACTCTCCATGCCATTGGAGTCAAGCTATCCTGGCTGATGAGGGGTATAACCCCGAAACTGTTCTAGGATGCTTGTTTCCAGTCCAGGGTGGACCTGACCTGGCAGTTCGGGTTCGACTGCTCGCATTGGGCGCAGGGTCAAGACTGATTTGCATGTGGCTGGGTCCAAACTGGAATGGCATGGGGAACTAAAAAACGATGGATTTTGGCCCAGATCTCTTTACTGGTGTGAATGTATGACATTGTTCTGCATTCTGTCCATCAATCGTTCTTTTTGCATTTGTCACCCTGAGTGGGACGGGTATACCCAGACGTGGATCCCGTGTTCTCCATGCCACTGCAGTCAAGCTATCCTGGCTGATGAGAGGTGAAAACCCAAAATTGGTCTAGAATGCTTGTTCCAGTCCATTGAGGACCTGGCCTGGCAGTTCGGGCTGGACTGTTCCCACTGGGCGCAGGGGTTAAGACTGATTTTCATATGGCTAGGTCCAAACTGGAATGGCAGGGGGAGCAAAAATATAATGGATTGAGGCCCAGATCTCAATACTGGTACTGGGGTGATTGTAAATGAAATTTACTTGCACTAAAGAGCATTTTTATATGAAAGTCCCCTGAACATGTTAAAAGTAAAAAAGAATAAAAGTGCTGGGAGAGCAGCAGAGGAACCGGTGGGCGAAGTGGGTATTGGAAAGCAATAGAAAGTGGGCAGGAGGTGAGGGAGTAACAAAGGTACTTGAGGCTGGAAGAAAAAAAGAAATAGGAAAAACCAGGGAGGGGTAGGGAAAGCAATGAACCAGCCTGTTGAGAGAGCAACATCGAGCCCACTGCGGTATGCTGCTAGGATGAATGCAGCAAATGAGGGAGAGAGCTAAGAAGCATGTGAAATCTCCTAGAGTGTTGAAAGAAAAAGAAAATAATAGTTCCCTATATGTGAGCAGTGGAAGGATGAAAGTCAGCCAATCAAAAGGATGTTAAACAGGCTATGTTCCAGTAGAGGAACAGGCACAAAAAGAGGAAGGGTAGAATTTAAAAAGCAAGCAAATGAAAATGCCAATAAAGTTAACCAACGGTAAACAATGCACAGGCTCTAAGCCAATTTAAGTTTTTAGGTCTCGCCTGAGACAGCGCATGGGCTGTCTCTTCGAGACATTTAGTAAGTGGCTTTTAAAAGTGCCACCAGAGGCTTTTGCCGGTCTACAGATTGCGTTCATGAGCTCGTGCACGTGCACAGCTGCCATCTGTGTTTTTATTACTGTAATCAGGCTCCTCTGCTTGCACCGCCCTCCTCCCTTTTCCCCCTCCCTCCTGGTCAGGTTCATTTGTGTTTTCTAGCTGTGAATCATGCTCCTCTGCTCGCACTCCCCCTCCCTACGTCCCCTCCTCCTCATCGGTTTCATTTGTGTCTTCTATCACTGTGAATACTCCTGCTTCTACCAGGCACACACACCATCAGTCGTCAGTGCACGCTTTCAACAGGCACACACACCACCAGCCATCAGTGCACGCTTCCACCAGGCACATACACCACCAGCCGTCAGTACACACTTCCACCAGGCACACACACCACAGCCATCAGTGCACGCTTCCACCAGGCACACATTGGGAACACACACCACCAGCTGTCAGTGCATGCTTCGACCAGGCACACACCACCAGCCGTCAGTGCACGCTTCCACCAGGCACACACACCACCAGCAGTGAGTGTGTGCTTCCACCAGGCACACACACCCCAGCCATCAGTGCACGCTTCCACCAGGCACAAACACGCTTCCACCAGGCACACACACCACCAGCTGTCAGTGCTCACTTTCATCAGGCACACACATTACCAGTCGTCACACGCTACCAGCCATCGGTGCACACTTCCACCAGGCACACACACACCACCAGCTGTCGGTGCGTGCTTTCACCTGGCACACACACCACCAGCCATCAGTGCACGCTTCCACCAGGCACACACACCATCACCGTCAGTGCACGCTTCCACCAGACACACACACCACCAGCCATCAGTGCACGCTTCCACCAGGCACACACACCATCAGCCGTCAGAGCACGCTTCCACCAGGCACACACACCACCAGCCGTCAGTGCACACTTCCACCAGGCACACACACCACCAGCCGTCAGTGCACGCTTCCACCAGGCACACACACAACCAGCCATCAGTGCACACTTCCACCAAGTAGACACACCACCAGCTGTCGGTGCGCGCTTTCACCAGGCACACACACCACCAGCCATCAGTGCGCGCTTCCACCAGGCACACACACCATCACCGTCAGTGCACGCTTCCACCAGACACACACACCACCAGCCATCAGTGCACGCTTCCACCAGGCACACACACCATCAGCCGTCAGAGCACGCTTCCACCAGGCACACACACCACCAGCCGTCAGTGCACGCTTCCACCCGGCACACACACCACCAGCCGTCAGTGCACACTTCCAACAGGCACACACACCACAGCAGTCAGTGCACGCTTCCACAGGCAAACACACCACCAGCCGTCAGTGCACGCTTCCACCAGGCACACTCACCACCACCCATCAGTGCACACTTCCACCAGGCACATACACTACCAGCCGTCAGTGCACGCTTTCACCAGGCACACACACCACCAGCAGTCAGTGCACGTTTCCACGGGGCACAAACACCACCAGCCGTCAGTGCACGTTTCCACCAGGCACACACACCACCAGCCATCAGTGCATGCTTCCACCAGGCACACACATCACCAGCCGTCAGTACATGCTTTCACCAGGTACACACACACCACTTGCCATCAGTGCATGCTTCCACCAGGCACACACACAACCAGCCGTCAGTGCACGCTTCCACCAAGCACACACACAACCAGCTGTCAGTGCACGCTTCCACCAGGCACACACACACCACCAGCCGTCAGTACACGCTTCCACCAGGCACACACACGCTTCCACCAGGCACACATACCACCAGCCGTCAGTGCACGCTTCCACCAGGCACACACACCACCAGCCATCAGTGGACGCTTCCACCAGGCACACACACTACCAGCCGTCAGTGCACACTTTCATCAGGCACACACACTACCAGCCGTCACACGCTACCAGCCATTGGTGCACACTTCCACCAGGCACACACCACCAGCCGTCAATGCACATTTTCACCAGGCACACACACACCACCAGCTGTCGGTGCACACTTTCATTAGGCACACACACTACCAGCCGTCACACGCTACCAGCCATTGGTGCACACTTCCACCAGGCACACACCACCAGCCGTCAATGCACATTTTCACCAGGCACACACACACCACCAGCTGTCGGTGCACGCTTTTACCGGGCACACACACCACCAGCCATCAGTGCAAGCTTCCACCAGGCACGCACACCACCAGCCATCAGTGCACGCTTCCACCAGGCACACACACCACCAGCCATCAGTGCACGCTTCCACCAGGCACACACACCACCAGCCATCAGTGCACGCTTCCACCAGGCACACACACCACCAGCCGTCAGTGCACACTTTCACCAGGCACACACACCACCAGTCATCATACACTACCAGCCGTTGGTGCATGCTTCCACCAGGCACACACCACCAGCCGTCAGTGCACGCTTTCACCAGGCACACACACACCACCATCCGTCGGTGCATGCTTTCACTGGGCACACACACACCACCAGCCGTCGGTGCATGCTCTCACTGGGCACACACACACTACCAGCCATCGGTGCACGCTTTCACCAGGCACACACACCACCAGCTGTCAGTGCATGCTTCCACCAGGCACACACACCACCAGCCGTCAGTGCACGCTTCCACCAGGCACATACTCCACCAGCCGTCAGTACACGCTTCCACTAGGCGCACACACCACCAGCCATCAGTGCACGCTTCCAACAGGCACACACACCACCACCCGTCAGTGCACGCTTCCACCAGGCACACACACCACCATTTTCTTGGTAAATATATGTTCGATGCCTGGGAGGGAGTGGGTCGAGTTTCCTTAAACCATGCTGAGTATGCAGGTGCAGTGCATGAACTCCTTTGTGAGTGAGTCATGTTGCCTGGGGCTCACTCACTCCACACTTGTAAATTGCACCTGCACCAGGCTTTTTCTCATTTGCAAAGTTCGGTGCATGCGCACAGCTAGGCAGTCAGTGCACCCTTCCACCAGGCACACACACACCACCAGCCGTCAGTGCGTGCTTCCAACAGGCACACACACGCTTTCACCAGGCACACACACCACCAGCTGTCCGTGCACACTTTCATCAGGCACACACACTACCAGCCGTCAGTGCACGCTTCCACCAGGCACACACACCACCAGTCGTGAGTGCGCGCTTCCACCAGGCACACACACCACCAGCCGTCAATGCATGCTTCCACCAGGCACACACCACCAGCCGTCAATGCACATTTTCACCAGGCACACACACACCACCAGCTGTCGGTGCACGCTTTCACCGGGCACACACACCACCAGCCATCAGTGCAAGCTTCCACCAGGCACACACACCACCAGCCGTCAGTGCACGCTTCCACCAGGCACTCACACCACCAGCCATCAGTGCACGCTTCCACCAGGCACACACCACCAGCCGTCAGTGCACGCTTCCACCAGGCACACACACCACCAGCCATCAGTGCACACTTTCACCAGGCACACACACCACCAGCCATCATACACTACCAGCCGTTGGTGCATGCTTCCACCAGGCACACACCATCAGCCGTCAGAGCACGATTCCACCAGACACACACCACAACCAGCAATCAGCGCACGCTTACACCAGGCACACACACCACCAGCCGTCAGTGCACACTTCCACCAGGCACACACACCACCAGCCATCAGTGCACGCTTCCACCAGGCACACACACAACCAGCCATCAGTGCACACTTCCACCAAGTAGACACACCACCAGACGTCAGTGCACGCTTCCACCCGGCACACACACCACCAGCCATCAGTGCACACTTTCAACAGGCACACACACCACAGCAGTCAGTGCATACTTCCACAGGCAAACACACCATCAGCCGTCAGTGCACGCTTCCACCAGGCACACTCACCACCACCCATCAGTGCACACTTCCACCAGGCACATACACTACCAGCCGTCAGTGCACGCTTTCACCAGGCACACACACCACCAGCAGTCAGTGCACGTTTCCACTGGGCACAAACACCACCAGCCGTCAGTGCACGTTTCCACCAGGCACACACACCACCAGCCATCAGTGCATACTTCCACCAGGCACACACATCACCAGCCGTCAGTACATGCTTTCACCAGGTACACACACACCACTTGCCATCAGTGCACGCTTCCACCAGGCACACACACAACCAGCCGTCAGTGCACGCTTCCACCAAGCACACACACAACCAGCTGTCAGTGCACGCTTCCACCAGGCACACACACACCACCAGCCGTCAGTACACGCTTCCACCAGGCACACACACGCTTCCACCAGGCACACATACCACCAGCCGTCAGTGCACGCTTCCACCAGGCACACACACCACCAGCCATCAGTGGACGCTTCCACCAGGCACACACACTACCAGCCGTCAGTGCACACTTTCATCAGGCACACACACTACCAGCTGTCACACGCTACCAGCCATTGGTGCACACTTCCACCAGGCACACACCACCAGCCGTCAATGCACATTTTCACCAGGCACACACACACCACCAGCTGTCGGTGCACACTTTCATTAGGCACACACACTACCAGCCGTCACACGCTACCAGCCATTGGTGCACACTTCCACCAGGCACACACCACCAGCCGTCAATGCACATTTTCACCAGGCACACACACACCACCAGCTGTCGGTGCACGCTTTCACCGGGCACACACACCACCAGCCATCAGTGCACGCTTCCACCAGGCACACACACCACCAGCCATCAGTGCACGCTTCCACCAGGCACACACACCACCAGCCATCAGTGCACGCTTCCACCAGGCACACACACCACCAGCCGTCAGTGCACACTTTCACCAGGCACACACACCACCAGTCATCATACACTACCAGCCGTTGGTGCATGCTTCCACCAGGCACACACCACCAGCCGTCAGTGCACGCTTTCACCAGGCACACACACACCACCAGCCGTCGGTGCATGCTTTCACTGGGCACACACACACCACCAGCCGTCGGTGCATGCTCTCACTGGGCACACACACACTACCAGCCATCGGTGCACGCTTTCACCAGGCACACACACCACCAGCTGTCAGTGCATGCTTCCACCAGGCACACACACCACCAGCCGTCAGTGCACGCTTCCACCAGGCACATACTCCACCAGCCGTCAGTACAAGCTTCCACTAGGCGCACACACCACCAGCCGTCAGTGCACGCTTCCAACAGGCACACACACCACCACCCGTCAGTGCACGCTTCCACCAGGCACACATACCACCATTTTCTTGGTAAATATGTGTTCGATGCCTGGGAGGGAGTGGGTCGAGTTTCCTTAAACCATGCTGAGTATGCAGGTGCAGTGCATGAACTCCTTTGTGAGTGAGTCATGTTGCCTGGGGCTCACTCACTCCACACTTGTAAATTGCACCTGCACCAGGCTTTTTCTCATTTGCAAAGTTCGGTGCATGCGCACAGCTAGGCAGTCAGTGCACCCTTCCACCAGGCACACACACACCACCAGCCGTCAGTGCGTGCTTCCAACAGGCACACACACGCTTTCACCAGGCACACACACCACCAGCTGTCAGTGCACACTTTCATCAGGCACACACACTACCAGCCGTCAGTGCACGCTTCCACCAGGCACACACACCACCAGTCGTGAGTGCGCGCTTCCACCAGGCACACACACCACCAGCCGTCAGTGCATGCTTCCACCAGGCACACACCACCAGCCGTCAATGCACATTTTCACCAGGCACACACACACCACCAGCTGTCGGTGCACGCTTTCACCGGGCACACACACCACCAGCCATCAGTGCAAGCTTCCACCAGGCACACACACCACCAGCCGTCAGTGCACGCTTCCACCAAGCACACACACCACCAGCCATCAGTGCACGCTTCCACCAGGCACACACCACCAGCCGTCAGTGCACGCTTCCACCAGGCACACACACCACCAGCCATCAGTGCACACTTTCACCAGGCACACACACCACCAGCCATCATACACTACCAGCCGTTGGTGCATGCTTCCACCAGGCACACACCACCAGCCGTCAGTGCACGCTTTCACCAGGCACACACACACCACCAGCCGTCGGTGCATGCTTTCACTGGGCACACACACACCAAAAGCCGTCGGTGCATGCTCTCACTGGGCACACACACTACCAGCCATAGGTGCATGCTTTCACCAGGCACACACACCACCAGCTGTCAGTGCACGCTTCCACCAGGCACACACACCACCAGTCGTCAGTGCACGCTTCCACCAGGCACATACTGCACCAGCCGTCAGTACACGCTTCCACTAGGCGCACACACCACCAGCCGTCAGTGCACGCTTTCACCGGGCACACACACCACCAGCTGTCGGTGCACGCTTTCACCGGGCACACACACCACCAGCCATCAGTGCAAGCTTCCACCAGGCACACACACCACCAGCCGTCAGTGCATGCTTCCATCAGGCACACACACCACCAGCCATCAGTGCACGCTTCCACCAGGCACACACCACCAGCCGTCAGTGCACGCTTCCACCAGGCACACACACCACCAGCCATCAGTGCACACTTTCACCAGGCACACACACCACCAGCCATCATACACTACCAGCCGTTGGTGCATGCTTCCACCAGGCACACACCACCAGCCGTCAGTGCACGCTTTCACCAGGCACACACACACCACCAGCCGTCGGTGCATGCTTTCACTGGGCACACACACACCAAAAGCCGTCGGTGCATGCTCTCACTGGGCACACACACTACCAGCCATAGGTGCATGCTTTCACCAGGCACACACACCACCAGCTGTCAGTGCACGCTTCCACCAGGCACACACACCACCAGTCGTCAGTGCACGCTTCCACCAGGCACATACTGCACCAGCCGTCAGTACACGCTTCCACTAGGCGCACACACCACCAGCCGTCAGTGCACGCTTCCAACAGGCACACACACCACCAGCCGTCAGTGCACGCTTCCAACAGGCACACACACCACCAGCCGTCAGTGCACGCTTCCACCAGGCACACACACCACCATTTTCTTGATAAATATGTGTTCGATGCCTGGGAGGGAGTGGGTCGAGTTTCCTTAAACCATGCTGAGTATGCAGGTGCAGTGCATGAACTCCTTTGTGAGTGAGTCATGTTGCCTGGGGCTCACTCACTCCACACTTGTAAATTGCACCTGCACCAGGCTTTTTCTCATTTGCAAAGTTCGGTGCATGCGCACAGCTAGGCAGCCAGTGCACCCTTCCACCAGGCACACACACACCACCAGCCGTTAGTGCCTGCTTCCACCAGGCACACACACGCTTCCACCAGGCACACACACCACCAGCTGTCAGTGCACACTTTCATCAGGCACACACACTACCAGCCGTCACTGCATGCTTCCACCAGGCACACACACCACCAGTCGTCAGTTCGCGCTTCCACCAGGCACACACCACCAGCCGTCAGTGCATGCTTCCACCAGGCACACACACCACCAGCCGTCAGTGCACGCTTCCACCAGGCACACACACCACCAGCCATCAGTGCACACTGTCACCAGGCACACACCACCAGCCAATAGTGCATGCTTCCACCAGGCACACACACTACCAGACGTCAGTGCACACTTTCACCGGGTACACACACCACCCGCCGTCTGTGCACGATTTCACAGGGCACACACACCACCAGCCGTCAGTGCAGACTTCCACCAGGCACACACACCACCAGCCGTCAGTGCACGCTTCCACCAGGCACACACACCACCAGCCGTCAGTGCACACTTTCACCAGGCACACACACCACCAGCCATCATACACTATCAGCCGTTGGTGCATGCTTCCACCAGGCACACACCACCAGCCATCAGTGCACGCTTTCACCAGGCACACACACACCACCAGCCGTCGGTGCATGCTTTCACTGGGCACACACACACTACCAGCCATCAGTGCATGCTTTCACCAGGCACACACACCACCAGCCGTCAGTGCACGCTTCCACCAGGCACACACACCACCAGCCGTCAGTGCACGCTTCCACCAGGCACACACTCCACCAGCCGTCAGTACATGCTTCCACTAGGCGCACACACCACCAGCCGTCAGTGCACACTTCCACCAGGCACACACACCACCAGCCGTCAGTGCACGCTTCCACCAGGGACATACACCACCATTTTCTTGGTAAATATGTGTTCGACACCAACTGTTGCATGGCTAAACACTTATAAGGTCCCAAATGCGAGACCTTTTGGATACGCCAATGCTTGTTTGATGTGTTTCACAGGAGGTTTTGCGCAACCACATATCTAAAAGCGGTCTGGTAGATGATACCTAGAAAGTAGTTTGCTCATGTAGAGCCATGGAAGGATACATGTCATCCCGTCAAAAATATGATAGAGAAACTATACTGCAGTGGTGGGACAAACACATGAAGAGTAAGAAAAGCCATCGAATGAGATGCAAGCTAATGTGATTGACAAGAAAGCAAACCAATGGTTAAGCAATTGGCCGACGGAAAGCCCACTATACGTATTGGTATTCTCCCCAATAGATCTTTCACAGTGGACAGCTAAAAGCTGCATGTAGATGAGACCTAAAAATGGGCGGGGCGCATGTACAAGAAGGAAGCCATGATATCAGGGGACAACTGTAGTACGGATTAACAGCTATTTCACAAGTGCAAAACCCATGTGGTTTTATTGTCATAGCGATTGCTGCAGTGATTTTCCCGTTGGATTAAAATTTGCTGAATGGTGCTTGGTTTCGGCAGGGGTCGCCCTGCAAACAAATTTCGGTCACTTCTTTCCTTTCTCTTCCAGTTCACCCTCCCCCTCCTCCCCCCCTCTACCCGTTCAAGCAGTCTTTTGTACCTTAAAGCAGGGCCCACTATGATTCAACTCTTGTGTTTGCGTTTTACAGAGAAATCCCCGCCGAAACCCCTCCTCTTCTGTCCCCCTCACTCTTTCTTTCCCCCCAAAGCTGCTAATCCCTCTCTCCCAGCGGGGAGCAGCTAAGCCGCCTTTTCACTTCACTTCCTTAGCAGGCCATGCTCTCATCTTGCTCAATGCCCGCCCCTGGCAGGAGACGTGTCAGACAAGCAGGCGAGATCCCTCCCCTGCCAGGAAGGTCAAGGTGCCCTTAAGCCAGTTTCTAGCCTTTCATGCCTAGCTCCCCCCAATCTTTCTCAAAGCAGTGAGCATGCCAACTTGTCAAGTTCTTTTAGAGCAGGCCTCGACCCAGCCGTGCGGGGAAGACCTTTATCCTTAGCTCGCAGAACATTATTTTTAGAAGGTCCGAGAGCGGTTTTTACTCATTCACTTCCCTGTTGCACTGAGAACGGGCACTTACCTCAGCTCGAGTTAGAAGACCAGATTGTGTGGTTTTCATGGTTTGGGAAAACACTCTTGTACTTGGATTAGGAAGTTACTTTTAGTAGGTAGTTTGGACATTTACTAGTGTACCACCCGTGAAAAACAACAGTGTTTACCAACAGTAAAAACAAGCAATTACAATGCAATGGTCTCGGCATCATTAAGGGTAGAGCTATTGGCATTGCTCATGACATTTCTTTTTTTTTCTTTAAATCATAAATAAATGGCATTGTCATTTACATTGCCAATACACCGCACTCTGCACTCAACAGCACACAGCACTCAACAGCACACACCACTCTGCACTCAACAGCACACACCACTCTGCACTCAACAGCACACACCACTCTGCACTCACTACTCTGCACTCACTACTCTGCACTCACTACTCTGCACTCACTACTCTGCACTCACTACTCTGCACTCACTACTCTGCACTCACTACTCTGCACTCACCACTCTGCACTCCCCACTCTGCACTCCCCACTCTGCACTCTGCACTCCCTACTCTGCACTCTGCACTCACTACTCTGCACTCACTACTCTGCACTCACTACTCACTACTCTGCACTCACTACTCCCTACTCTGCACTCCCTACTCTGCACTCCCTACTCTACACTCACAACTCTGCACTCACTACTCACTACTCTGCACTCACTACTCACTACTCTGCACTCACTACTCACTACTCTGCACTCACTACTCTGCACTCACTACTCTGCACTCACTACTCACTACTCTGCACTCACTACTCTGCACTCACTACTTTGCACTCACTACTCTGCACTCACTACTCTGCACTCACTACTCTGCACTCACTACTCACTACTCACTACTCTGCACTCACTACTCTGCACTCACTACTCACTACTCTGCACTCACTACTCACTACTCTGCACTCACTACTCACTACTCACTACTCTGCACTCACTACTCTGCACTCACTACTCTGCACTCACTGCTCTGCACTCACTGCTCTGCACTCACTACTCTACACTCACTACTCACTACTTTGCACTCACTACTCTGCACTCACTACTCACTACTCTGCACTCACTACTCACTACTCTGCACTCACTACTCTGCACTCACTACTCACTACTCTGCACTCACTACTCACTACTCTGCACTCACTACACACTACTCACTACTCAGCACTCACTACTCACTACTCTGCACTCACTACTCTGCACTCACTACTGACTACTCTGCACTCACTACTCACTACTCTGCACTCACTACTCACTACTCCGCACTCACTACTCTGCACTCACTACTCTGCACTCACTACTCACTACTCTGCACTCACTACACACTACTCACTACTCAGCACTCACTACTCACTACTCTGCACTCACTACTCACTACTCTGCACTCACTACTCACTACTCTGCACTCACTACTCACTACTCTGCACTCACTACTCACTACTCCGCACTCACTACTCTGCACTCACTACTCTGCACTCACTACTCTGCACTCACTACTCACTACTCTGCACTCACTACACACTACTCACTACTCAGCACTCACTACTCTGCACTCACTACTATGCACTCACTACTCTGCACTCACTACTCACTACTCTGCACTCACTACTCTGCACTCACTACTCATGACTCTGCACTCACTACTCACGACTCTGCACTCACTACTCTGCACTCACTACTCACTACTCTGCACTCACTACTCTGCACTCACTACTCTGCACTCTCTACTCACTACTCTGCACTCACTACTTTGCACTCACTACTCACTACTCTGCACTCCCTACTCTGCACTCACTACTATGCACTCACTACTCTGCACTCACTACTCTGCATTCACTACTCTGCACTCACTACTCACTACTCTGCACTCACTACTCACTACTCTGCACTCACTACTCACTACTCTGCACTCACTACTCTGCACTCACTACTCTGCACTCACTACTCTGCACTCACTACTCACTACTCTGCACTCACTATTCTGCACTCACTACTCACTACTCTGCACTTACTACTCACTACTCTGCACTCACTACTCACTACTCTGCACTCACTACTCTGCACTCACTACTCGCTACTCACTACTCTGCACTCACTACTCTGCACTCACTACTCTGCACTCACTACTCTGCACTCACTACTCACTACTCTGCACTCACTACTCACTACTCTGCACTCACTACTCACTACTCTGCACTTACTCACTACTCACTACTCACTAATCTGCACTCACTACTCACTACTCTGCACTCACTACTCACTACTCTGCACTTACTACTCACTACTCACTACTCTGCACTCACTACTCTGCACTCACTACTCTGCACTCACTACTCACTACTCTGCACTCACTACTCTGCACTCACTACTTTGCACTCACTACTCTGCACTCACTACTCTGCACTCACTACTCTGCACTCACTACTCACTACTCTGCACTCACTACTCTGCACTCACTACTCACTACTCTGCACTCACTACTCACTACTCATTACTCACTGCTCTGCACTCACTGCTCTGCACTTACTGCTCTGCACTCACTGCTCTGCACTCACTACTCTGCACTCACTACTCTGCACTCACTACTCTGCACTCACTACTCACTACTCTGCACTCACTACTCACTAGTCTGCACTCACTAGTCTGCACTCACTACTCTGCACTCACTACTCTGCACTCACTACTCACTACTCTGCACTCACTACTCACTACTCTGCACTCACTACACACTACTCACTACTCAGCACTCACTACTCACTACTCTGCACTCACTACTCACTACTCTGCACTCACTACTCACTACTCTGTACTCACTACTCTGCACTCACTACTCACTACTCCGCACTCACTACTCTGCACTCACTACTCTGCACTCACTACTCTGCACTCACTACTCACTACTCTGCACTCACTACTCACTACTCTGCACTCACTACTCACTACTCTGCACTCACTACTCACTACTCTGCACTCACTACTCACTACTTACTACTCTGCACTTACTACTCTGCACTCACTACTCACTACTCTGCACTCACTACTCACTACTCTGCACTCACTACTCTGCACTCACTACTCACTACTCTGCACTCACTCACTACTCTGCACTCACTACTCTGCACTCACTACTCTGCACTCACTACTCTGCACTCACTACTCTGCACTCACTACTCACTACTCTGCACTCACTACACACTACTCACTACTCAGCACTCACTACTCACTACTCTGCACTCACTACTCTGCACTCACTACTCACTACTCTGCACTCACTATTCTGAACTCACTACTCACTACTCTGCACTCACTACTCACTACTCTGCACTCACTACTCTGCACTCACTACTCACTACTCTGCACTCACTACTCTGCACTCACTACTCACTACTCTGCACTCACTACTCTGCACTCACTACTCACTACTCTGCACTCACTACTCACTACTCTGCATTCACTACTCACTACTCTGCACTCACTACTCACTACTCTGCACTCACTACTCACTACTCTGCACTCACTACTCACTACTCTGCACTCACTACTCACTACTCACTACTCTGCACTCACTACTCACTACTCTGCACTCACTACTCACTACTCACTACTCTGCACTCACTACTCACTACTCACTACTCTGCACTCACTCACTACTCTGCACTCACTACTCTGCACTCACTACTCTGCACTCACTACTCTGCACTCACTACTCACTACTCTGCACTCACTACACACTACTCACTACTCAGCACTCACTACTCACTACTCTGCACTCACTACTATGCACTCACTACTCTGCACTCACTACTCACTACTCTGCACTCACTACTCACGACTCTGCACTCACTACTCACGACTCTTCACTCACTACTCACTACTCTGCACTCACTACTCTGCACTCACTACTCACTACTCTGCACTCACTACTTTGCACTAACTACTCACTACTCTGCACTCCCTACTCTGCACTCACTACTCACTACTCTGCACTCACTACTCTGCACTCACTACTCTGCAGTCACTACTCTGCACTCACTACTCTGCACTCACTACTCTGCACTCACTACTCACTACTCTGCACTCACTACTCACTACTCTGCACTCACTACTCTGCACTCACTACTCTGCACTCACTACTCACTACTCTGCACTCACTACTCTGCACTCACTACTCACTACTCTGCACTCACTATTCTGAACTCACTACTCACTACTCTGCACTTACTACTCACTACTCTGCACTCACTACTCACTACTCTGCACTCACTACTCTGCACTCACTACTCACTACTCTGCACTCACTACTCTGCACTCACTACTCACTACTCACTACTCTGCACTCACTACTCTGCAATCACTACTCACTACTCTGCACTCACTACTCACTACTCACTACTCTGCACTCACTACTCACTACTCTGCACTCACTACTCACTACTCTGCACTCACTACTCACTACTCTGCACTCACTACTCACTACTCACTACTCTGCACTTACTACTCACTACTCACTACTCTGCACTCACTACTCACTACTCTGCACTCACTACTCACTACTCTGCTCTCACTACTCACTACTCTGCACTCACTACACACTACTCTGCACTCACCACTCACTACTCACTACTCTGCACTCACTCACTACTCTGCACTCACTACTCTGCACTCACTACTCTGCACTCACTACTCACTACTCTGCACTCACTACTCACTACTCTGCACTCACTACTCACTACTCTGCACTCACTACTCTGCACACTCACTCTGCACTCTGGACTCACACTCTGCACTCACTACTCTGCACACTCACTACTCTGCACTCACTACTCTGCACTCACTACTCTGCACTCACTACACACTACTCTGCACTCACTACTCACTACTCTGCACTCACTACTCACTACTCTGCACTCACTACTCACTACTCTGCACTCACTACTCTGCACTCACTACTCTGCACTCACTACTCTGCACTCACTACTCACTACTCTGCACTCACTACTCACTACTCTGCACTCACTACTCTGCACTCACTACTATGCACTCACTACTCTGCACTCACTACTCACTACTCTGCCCTCACTACTCACTACTCAGCACTCACTACTCACTACTCTGCACTCACTACTCTGCACTCACTACTCACTACTCTGCACTCACTACTCACTACTCTGCACTCACTACACACTACTCACTACTCAGCACTCACTACTCACTACTCTGCACTCACTACTATGCACTCACTACTCTGCACTCACTACTCACTACTCTGCACTCACTACTCTGCATGCACTACTCACTACTCTGCACTCACTACACACTACTCACTACTCAGCACTCACTACTCACTACTCTGCACTCACTACTCTGCACTCACTACTCACTACTCTGCACTCACTACTCACTACTCTGCACTCACTACACACTACTCACTACTCAGCACTCACTACTCACTACTCACTACTCTGCACTCACTACTCACTACTCACTACTCTGCACTCACTACTCACTACTCACTACTCTGCACTCACTACTCACTACTCTGCACTCACTACTCACTACTCTGCACTCACTACTCACTACTCTGCACTCACTCACTACTCTGCACTCACTACTCTGCACTCACTACTATGCACTCACTACTCTGCACTCACTACTCACTACTCTGCACTCACTACTCACTACTCTGCACTCACTACTCACTACTCTGCACTCCCTACTCACTACTCTGCACTCACTACTCACTACTCTGCACTCACTACTCACGACTCTGCACTCACTACTCTGCACTCACTACTATGCACTCACTGCTCACTACTCTGCACTCACTACTCACTACTCTGCACTCACTACTCTGCACTCACTACTCTGCACTCACTACTCTGCACTCACTACTCTGCACTCACTACTCACTACTCTGCACTCCCTACTCTGCACTCACTACTTTGCACTCACTACTCTGCACTCACTACTCACTACTCTGCACTCACTACTCTGCACTCACTACACACTACTCACTACTCAGCACTCACTACTCACTACTCTGCACTGACTACTCTGCACTCACTACTCACTACTCTGCACTCACTATTCTGAACTCACTACTCACTACTCTGCACTCACTACTCACTACTCTGCACTCACTACTCTGCACTCACTACTCACTACTCTGCACTCACTACTCTGCACTCACTACTCACTACTCTGCACTCACTACTCACTACTCACTACTCTGCACTCACTACTCACTACTCACTACTCTGCACTCACTCACTACTCTGCACTCACTACTCTGCACTCACTACTCTGCACTCACTACTCTGCACTCACTACTCACTACTCTGCACTCACTACACACTACTCACTACTCAGCACTCACTACTCACTACTCTGCACTCACTACTATGCACTCACTACTCTGCACTCACTACTCACTACTCTGCACTCACTACTCACGACTCTGCACTCACTACTCACGACTCTTCACTCACTACTCACTACTCTGCACTCACTACTCTGCACTCACTACTCACTACTCTGCACTCACTACTTTGCACTAACTACTCACTACTCTGCACTCCCTACTCTGCACTCACTACTCACTACTCTGCACTCACTACTCTGCACTCACTACTCTGCAGTCACTACTCTGCACTCACTACTCTGCACTCACTACTCTGCACTCACTACTCACTACTCTGCACTCACTACTCACTACTCTGCACTCACTACTCTGCACTCACTACTCTGCACTCACTACTCACTACTCTGCACTCACTACTCTGCACTCACTACTCACTACTCTGCACTCACTATTCTGAACTCACTACTCACTACTCTGCACTTACTACTCACTACTCTGCACTCACTACTCACTACTCTGCACTCACTACTCTGCACTCACTACTCACTACTCTGCACTCACTACTCTGCACTCACTACTCACTACTCACTACTCTGCACTCACTACTCTGCAATCACTACTCACTACTCTGCACTCACTACTCACTACTCACTACTCTGCACTCACTACTCACTACTCTGCACTCACTACTCACTACTCTGCACTCACTACTCACTACTCTGCACTCACTACTCACTACTCACTACTCTGCACTTACTACTCACTACTCACTACTCTGCACTCACTACTCACTACTCTGCACTCACTACTCACTACTCTGCTCTCACTACTCACTACTCTGCACTCACTACACACTACTCTGCACTCACCACTCACTACTCACTACTCTGCACTCACTCACTACTCTGCACTCACTACTCTGCACTCACTACTCTGCACTCACTACTCACTACTCTGCACTCACTACTCACTACTCTGCACTCACTACTCACTACTCTGCACTCACTACTCTGCACACTCACTCTGCACTCTGGACTCACACTCTGCACTCACTACTCTGCACACTCACTACTCTGCACTCACTACTCTGCACTCACTACTCTGCACTCACTACACACTACTCTGCACTCACTACTCACTACTCTGCACTCACTACTCACTACTCTGCACTCACTACTCACTACTCTGCACTCACTACTCTGCACTCACTACTCTGCACTCACTACTCTGCACTCACTACTCACTACTCTGCACTCACTACTCACTACTCTGCACTCACTACTCTGCACTCACTACTATGCACTCACTACTCTGCACTCACTACTCACTACTCTGCCCTCACTACTCACTACTCAGCACTCACTACTCACTACTCTGCACTCACTACTCTGCACTCACTACTCACTACTCTGCACTCACTACTCACTACTCTGCACTCACTACACACTACTCACTACTCAGCACTCACTACTCACTACTCTGCACTCACTACTATGCACTCACTACTCTGCACTCACTACTCACTACTCTGCACTCACTACTCTGCATGCACTACTCACTACTCTGCACTCACTACACACTACTCACTACTCAGCACTCACTACTCACTACTCTGCACTCACTACTCTGCACTCACTACTCACTACTCTGCACTCACTACTCACTACTCTGCACTCACTACACACTACTCACTACTCAGCACTCACTACTCACTACTCACTACTCTGCACTCACTACTCACTACTCACTACTCTGCACTCACTACTCACTACTCACTACTCTGCACTCACTACTCACTACTCTGCACTCACTACTCACTACTCTGCACTCACTACTCACTACTCTGCACTCACTCACTACTCTGCACTCACTACTCTGCACTCACTACTATGCACTCACTACTCTGCACTCACTACTCACTACTCTGCACTCACTACTCACTACTCTGCACTCACTACTCACTACTCTGCACTCCCTACTCACTACTCTGCACTCACTACTCACTACTCTGCACTCACTACTCACGACTCTGCACTCACTACTCTGCACTCACTACTATGCACTCACTGCTCACTACTCTGCACTCACTACTCACTACTCTGCACTCACTACTCTGCACTCACTACTCTGCACTCACTACTCTGCACTCACTACTCTGCACTCACTACTCACTACTCTGCACTCCCTACTCTGCACTCACTACTTTGCACTCACTACTCTGCACTCACTACTCACTACTCTGCACTCACTACTCTGCACTCACTACACACTACTCACTACTCAGCACTCACTACTCACTACTCTGCACTGACTACTCTGCACTCACTACTCACTACTCTGCACTCACTATTCTGAACTCACTACTCACTACTCTGCACTCACTACTCACTACTCTGCACTCACTACTCTGCACTCACTACTCACTACTCTGCACTCACTACTCTGCACTCACTACTCACTACTCTGCACTCACTACTCTGCACTCACTACTCACTACTCTGCACTCACTACTCACTACTCTGCATTCACTACTCACTACTCTGCACTCACTACTCACTACTCTGCACTCACTACTCACTACTCACTACTCTGCACTCACTACTCACTACTCACTACTCTGCACTCACTACTCACTACTCACTACTCTGCACTCACTACTCACTACTCTGCACTCACTACTCACTACTCTGCACTCACTACTCACTACTCACTACTCTGCACTCACTCACTACTCTGCACTCACTACTCTGCACTCACTACTCTGCACTCACTACTCACTACTCTGCACTCACTACACACTACTCACTACTCAGCACTCACTACTCACTACTCTGCACTCACTACTATGCACTCACTACTCTGCACTCACTACTCACTACTCTGCACTCACTACTCACGACTCTGCACTCACTACTCACGACTCTGCACTCACTACTCACGACTCTGCACTCACTACTCACTACTCTGCACTCACTACTCTGCACTCACTACTCTGCACTCACTACTCACTACTCTGCACTCACTACTTTGCACTCACTACTCACTACTCTGCACTCCCTACTCTGCACTCACTACTCACTACTCTGCACTCACTACTTTGCACTCACTACTCACTACTCTGCACTCCCTACTCTGCACTCACTACTCTGCACTCACTACTCTGCACTCACTACTCTGCACTCACTACTCTGCACTCACTACTCACTACTCTGCACTCCCTACTCTGCACTCCCTACTCTGCACTCACTACTCTGCACTCACTACTCTGCACTCACTACTCTGCACTCACTACTCACTACTCTGCACTCACTACTCACTACTCTGCACTCACTACTCTGCACTCACTACTCTGCACTCACTACTCTGCACTCACTACTCACTACTCTGCACTCACTACTCACTACTCTGCACTCACTACTCACTACTCTGCACTCACTACTCTGCACACTCACTCTGCACTCTGGACTCACACTCTGCACTCACTACTCTGCACACTCACTACTCTGCACTCACTACTCTGCACTCACTACTCTGCACTCACTACACACTACTCTGCACTCGCTACTCACTACTCTGCACTCACTACTCACTACTCTGCACTCACTACTCACTACTCTGCACTCACTACTCTGCACTCACTACTCACTACTCAGCACTCACTACTCACTACTCTGCACTCACTACTCTGCACTCACTACTCACTACTCTGCACTCACTACTCACTACTCTGCACTCACTACACACTACTCACTACTCAGCACTCACTACTCACTACTCTGCACTCACTACTATGCACTCACTACTCTGCACTCACTACTCACTACTCTGCCCTCACTACTCACTACTCAGCACTCACTACTCACTACTCTGCACTCACTACTCTGCACTCACTACTCACTACTCTGCACTCACTACTCACTACTCTGCACTCACTACACACTACTCACTACTCAGCACTCACTACTCACTACTCTGCACTCACTACTATGCACTCACTACTCTGCACTCACTACTCACTACTCTGCACTCACTACTCACTACTCTGCACTCACTACTCACTACTCTGCACGCACTACTCACTACTCTGCACTCACTACACACTACTCACTACTCAGCACTCACTACTCACTACTCTGCACTCACTACTCTGCACTCACTACTCACTACTCTGCACTCACTACTCACTACTCTGCACTCACTACACACTACTCACTACTCAGCACTCACTACTCACTACTCACTACTCTGCACTCACTACTCACTACTCACTACTCTGCACTCACTACTCACTACTCACTACTCTGCACTCACTACTCACTACTCTGCACTCACTACTCACTACTCTGCACTCACTACTCACTACTCTGCACTCACTCACTACTCTGCACTCACTACTCTGCACTCACTACTATGCACTCACTACTCTGCACTCACTACTATGCACTCACTACTCTGCACTCACTACTCACTACTCTGCACTCACTACTCACTACTCTGCACTCACTACTCACTACTCTGCACTCACTACTCACTACTCTGCACTCACTACTCACTACTCTGCACTCACTACTCACGACTCTGCACTCACTACTCTGCACTCACTACTATGCACTCACTGCTCACTACTCTGCACTCACTACTCACTACTCTGCACTCACTACTCTGCACTCACTACTCTGCACTCACTACTCTGCACTCACTACTCTGCACTCCCTACTCTGCACTCACTACTTTGCACTCACTACTCTGGACTCACTACTCACTACTCTGCACTCACTACTCTGCACTCACTACACACTACTCACTACTCAGCACTCACTACTCACTACTCTGCACTCACTACTCACTACTCTGCACTCACTACTTTGCACTCACTACTCACTACTCTGCACTCCCTACTCTGCACTCACTACTCACTACTCTGCACTCACTACTCTGCACTCACTACTCACTACTCTGCACTCACTACTCTGCACTCACTACTCACTACTCTGCACTCACTACTCTGCACTCACTACTCACTACTCTGCACTCACTACTCACTACTCTGCACTCACTACTCACTACTCTGCACTCACTACTCACTACTCTGCACTCACTACTCACTACTCTGCACTCACTACTCACTACTCACTACTCTGCACTCACTACTCACTACTCACTACTCTGCACTCACTACTCACTACTCTGCACTCACTACTCACTACTCTGCACTCACTCACTACTCTGCACTCACTACTCTGCACTCACTACTCTGCACTCACTACTCTGCACTCACTACTCACTACTCTGCACTCACTACACACTACTCACTACTCAGCACTCACTACTCACTACTCTGCACTCACTACTATGCACTCACTACTCTGCACTCACTACTCACTACTCTGCACTCACTACTCACGACTCTGCACTCACTACTCACGACTCTGCACTCACTACTCACGACTCTGCACTCACTACTCACTACTCTGCACTCACTACTCTGCACTCACTACTCTGCACTCACTACTCACTACTCTGCACTCACTACTTTGCACTCACTACTCACTACTCTGCACTCCCTACTCTGCACTCACTACTCACTACTCTGCACTCACTACTTTGCACTCACTACTCACTACTCTGCACTCACTACTCTGCACTCACTACTCTGCACTCACTACTCTGCACTCACTACTCACTACTCTGCACTCCCTACTCTGCACTCACTACTCTGCACTCACTACTCTGCACTCACTACTCTGCACTCACTACTCACTACTCTGCACTCACTACTCACTACTCTGCACTCACTACTCTGCACTCACTACTCTGCACTCACTACTCTGCACTCACTACTCTGCACTCACTACTCACTACTCTGCACTCACTATTCTGAACTCACTACTCACTACTCTGCACTTACTACTCACTACTCTGCACTCACTACTCACTACTCTGCACTCACTACTCTGCACTCACTACTCACTACTCTGCACTCACTACTCTGCACTCACTACTCACTACTCACTACTCTGCACTCACTACTCTGCAATCACTACTCACTACTCTGCACTCACTACTCACTACTCACTACTCTGCACTCACTACTCACTACTCTGCACTCACTACTCACTACTCTGCACTCACTACTCACTACTCTGCACTCACTACTCACTACTCACTACTCTGCACTTACTACTCACTACTCACTACTCTGCACTCACTACTCACTACTCTGCACTCACTACTCACTACTCTGCACTCACTACTCACTACTCTGCACTCACTACACACTACTCTGCACTCACCACTCACTACTCACTACTCTGCACTCACTCACTACTCTGCACTCACTACTCTGCACTCACTACTCACTACTCTGCACTCACTACTCACTACTCTGCACTCACTACTCACTACTCTGCACTCACTACTCTGCACACTCACTCTGCACTCTGGACTCACACTCTGCACTCACTACTCTGCACACTCACTACTCTGCACTCACTACTCTGCACTCACTACTCTGCACTCACTACACACTACTCTGCACTCACTACTCACTACTCTGCACTCACTACTCACTACTCTGCACTCACTACTCACTACTCTGCACTCACTACTCTGCACTCACTACTCTGCACTCACTACTCACTACTCTGCACTCACTACTCACTACTCTGCACTCACTACTCTGCACTCACTACTCACTACTCTGCACTCACTACTCACTACTCTGCACTCACTACACACTACTCACTACTCAGCACTCACTACTCACTACTCTGCACTCACTACTATGCACTCACTACTCTGCACTCACTACTCACTACTCTGCCCTCACTGCTCACTACTCAGCACTCACTACTCACTACTCTGCACTCACTACTCTGCACTCACTACTCACTACTCTGCACTCACTACTCACTACTCTGCACTCACTACACACTACTCACTACTCAGCACTCACTACTCACTACTCTGCACTCACTACTATGCACTCACTACTCTGCACTCACTACTCACTACTCTGCACTCACTACTCACTACTCTGCACTCACTACTCACTACTCTGCACTCACTACTCACTACTCTGCACTCACTACACACTACTCACTACTCAGCACTCACTACTCACTACTCTGCACTCACTACTATGCACTCACTACTCTGCACTCACTACTATGCACTCACTACTCTGCACTCACTACTCACTACTCTGCACTCACTACTCACTACTCTGCACTCACTACTCACTACTCTGCACTCACTACTCACTACTCTGCACTCACTACTCACGACTCTGCACTCACTACTCTGCACTCACTACTATGCACTCACTGCTCACTACTCTGCACTCACTACTCACTACTCTGCACTCACTACTCTGCACTCACTACTCTGCACTCACTACTCTGCACTCACTACTCTGCACTCACTACTCACTACTCTGCACTCCCTACTCTGCACTCACTACTTTGCACTCACTACTCTGCACTCACTACTCTGCACTCACTACTCTGCACTCACTACTCACTACTCACTACTCTGCACTCCCTACTCTGCACTCACTACTTTGCACTCACTACTCTGCACTCACTACTCTGCACTCACTACTCTGCACTCACTACTCACTACTCACTACTCTGCACTCACTACTCTGCACTCACTACTCTGCACTCACTACTCACTACTCTGCACTCACTACTCACTACTCTGCACTCACTACTCACTACTCTGCACTCACTACTCTGCACTCACTACTCTGCACTCACTACTCTGCACTCACTACTCACTACTCTGCACTCACTACTCTGCACTCACTACTCACTACTCTGCACTCACTATTCTGAACTCACTACTCACTACTCTGCACTTACTACTCACTACTCTGCACTCACTACTCACTACTCTGCACTCACTACTCTGCACTCACTACTCACTACTCTGCACTCACTACTCTGCACTCACTACTCACTACTCTGCACTCACTACTCTGCACTCACTACTCACTACTCTGCACTCACTACTCACTACTCTGCACTCACTACTCACTACTCTGCACTCACTACTCTGAACACTCACTCTGCACTCTGGACTCACACTCTGCACTCACTACTCTGCACACTCACTACTCTGCACGCACTACTCTGCACTCACTACTCTGCACTCACTACACACTACTCTGCACTCACTACTCACTACTCTGCACTCACTACTCACTACTCTGCACTCACTACTCACTACTCTGCACTCACTACTCTGCACTCACTACTCTGCACTCACTACTCACTACTCTGCACTCACTACTCACTACTCTGCACTCACTACTCTGCACTCACTACTCACTACTCTGCACTCGCTACTCACTACTCTGCACTCACTACACACTACTCACTACTCAGTACTCACTACTCACTACTCTGCACTCACTACTCACTACTCTGCACTCACTACACACTACTCACTACTCAGCACTCACTACTCACTACTCTGCACTCACTACTATGCACTCACTACTCTGCACTCACTACTATGCACTCACTACTCTGCACTCACTACTCACTACTCTGCACTCACTACTCACTACTCTGCACTCACTACTCACTACTCTGCACTCACTACTCACTACTCTGCACTCACTACTCACGACTCTGCACTCACTACTCTGCACTCACTACTATGCACTCACTGCTCACTACTCTGCACTCACTACTCACTACTCTGCACTCACTACTCTGCACTCACTACTCTGCACTCACTACTCTGCACTCACTACTCTGCACTCACTACTCACTACTCTGCACTCCCTACTCTGCACTCACTACTTTGCACTCACTACTCTGCACTCACTACTCTGCACTCACTACTCTGCACTCACTACTCACTACTCACTACTCTGCACTCCCTACTCTGCACTCACTACTTTGCACTCACTACTCTGCACTCACTACTCTGCACTCACTACTCTGCACTCACTACTCACTACTCACTACTCTGCACTCACTACTCTGCACTCACTACTCTGCACTCACTACTCACTACTCTGCACTCACTACTCACTACTCTGCACTCACTACTCACTACTCTGCACTCACTACTCTGCACTCACTACTCTGCACTCACTACTCTGCACTCACTACTCACTACTCTGCACTCACTACTCTGCACTCACTACTCACTACTCTGCACTCACTATTCTGAACTCACTACTCACTACTCTGCACTTACTACTCACTACTCTGCACTCACTACTCACTACTCTGCACTCACTACTCTGCACTCACTACTCACTACTCTGCACTCACTACTCTGCACTCACTACTCACTACTCTGCACTCACTACTCTGCACTCACTACTCACTACTCTGCACTCACTACTCACTACTCTGCACTCACTACTCACTACTCTGCACTCACTACTCTGCACACTCACTCTGCACTCTGGACTCACACTCTGCACTCACTACTCTGCACACTCACTACTCTGCACTCACTACTCTGCACTCACTACTCTGCACTCACTACACACTACTCTGCACTCACTACTCACTACTCTGCACTCACTACTCACTACTCTGCACTCACTACTCACTACTCTGCACTCACTACTCTGCACTCACTACTCTGCACTCACTACTCACTACTCTGCACTCACTACTCACTACTCTGCACTCACTACTCTGCACTCACTACTCACTACTCTGCACTCGCTACTCACTACTCTGCACTCACTACACACTACTCACTACTCAGCACTCACTACTCACTACTCTGCACTCACTACTATGCACTCACTACTCTGCACTCACTACTCACTACTCTGCCCTCACTACTCACTACTCAGCACTCACTACTCACTACTCTGCACTCACTACTCTGCACTCACTACTCACTACTCTGCACTCACGACTCACTACTCTGCACTCACTACACACTACTCACTACTCAGCACTCACTACTCACTACTCTGCACTCACTACTATGCACTCACTACTCTGCACTCACTACTCACTACTCTGCACTCACTACTCACTACTCTGCACTCACTACTCACTACTCTGCACTCACTACACACTACTCACTACTCAGCACTCACTACTCACTACTCTGCACTCACTACTATGCACTCACTACTCTGCACTCACTACTATGCACTCACTACTCTGCACTCACTACTCACTACTCTGCACTCACTACTCACTACTCTGCACTCACTACTCACTACTCTGCACTCACTACTCACTACTCTGCACTCACTACTCACTACTCTGCACTCACTACTCTGCACTCACTACTATGCACTCACTGCTCACTACTCTGCACTCACTACTCACTACTCTGCACTCACTACTCTGCACTCACTACTCTGCACTCACTACTCTGCACTCACTACTCTGCACTCACTACTCACTACTCTGCACTCCCTACTCTGCACTCACTACTTTGCACTCACTACTCTGCACTCACTACTCTGCACTCACTACTCTGCACTCACTACTCACTACTCACTACTCTGCACTCCCTACTCTGCACTCACTACTTTGCACTCACTACTCTGCACTCACTACTCTGCACTCACTACTCTGCACTCACTACTCACTACTCACTACTCTGCACTCACTACTCTGCACTCACTACTCTGCACTCACTACTCACTACTCTGCACTCACTACTCACTACTCTGCACTCACTACTCACTACTCTGCACTCACTACTCTGCACTCACTACTCTGCACTCACTACTCTGCACTCACTACTCACTACTCTGCACTCACTACTCTGCACTCACTACTCACTACTCTGCACTCACTATTCTGAACTCACTACTCACTACTCTGCACTTACTACTCACTACTCTGCACTCACTACTCACTACTCTGCACTCACTACTCTGCACTCACTACTCACTACTCTGCACTCACTACTCTGCACTCACTACTCACTACTCTGCACTCACTACTCTGCACTCACTACTCACTACTCTGCACTCACTACTCACTACTCACTACTCTGCACTCACTACTCACTACTCTGCACTCACTACTCACTACTCTGCACTCACTACTCACTACTCACTACTCTGCACTTACTACTCACTACTCTGCACTCACTACTCACTACTCTGCACTCACTACTCACTACTCTGCACTCACTACTCACTACTCTGCACTCACTACACACTACTCTGCACTCACTACTCACTACTCACTACTCTGCACTCACTCACTACTCTGCACTCACTACTCTGCACTCACTACTCTGCACTCACTACTCACTACTCTGCACTCACTACTCACTACTCTGCACTCACTACTCACTACTCTGCACTCACTACTCTGCACACTCACTCTGCACTCTGGACTCACACTCTGCACTCACTACTCTGCACACTCACTACTCTGCACTCACTACTCTGCACTCACTACTCTTTACTCACTACACACTACTCTGCACTCACTACTCACTACTCTGCACTCACTACTCACTACTCTGCACTCACTACTCACTACTCTGCACTCACTACTCTGCACTCACTACTCTGCACTCACTACTCTGCACTCACTACTCACTACTCTGCACTCACTACTCACTACTCTGCACTCACTACTCTGCACTCACTACTCACTACTCTGCACTCACTACTCACTACTCTGCACTCACTACACACTACTCACTACTCAGCACTCACTACTCACTACTCTGCACTCACTACTATGCACTCACTACTCTGCACTCACTACTCACTACTCTGCCGTCACTACTCACTACTCAGCACTCACTACTCACTACTCTGCACTCACTACTCTGCACTCACTACTCACTACTCTGCACTCACTACTCACTACTCTGCACTCACTACACACTATTCACTACTCAGCACTCACTACTCACTACTCTGCACTCACTACTCACTACTCTGCACTCACTACTCACTACTCTGCACTCACTACACACTACTCACTACTCAGCACTCACTACTCACTACTCTGCACTCACTACTATGCACTCACTACTCTGCACTCACTACTATGCACTCACTACTCTGCACTCACTACTCACTACTCTGCACTCACTACTCACTACTCTGCACTCACTACTCACTACTCTGCACTCACTACTCACTACTCTGCACTCACTACTCACTACTCTGCACTCACTACTCACGACTCTGCACTCACTACTCTGCACTCACTACTATGCACTCACTACTCTGCACTCACTACTCACTAGTCTGCACTCACTACTCTGCACTCACTACTCTGCACTCACTACTCACTACTCTGCACTCCCTACTCTGCACTCACTACTCTGCACTCACTACTCTGCACTCACTATTCTGCACTCACTACTCACTACTCTGCACTCACTACTCACTACTCTGCACTCACTACTCTGCACTCACTACTCTGCACTCCCTACTCTGCACTCACTACTCACTACTCTGCACTCACTACTCTGCACTCATTACTCACTACTCTGCACTCACTATTCTGCACTCACTACTCTGCACTCACTACTCACTACTCTGCACTTACTACTCACTACTTTGCACTCACTACTCACTACTCACTACTCTGCACTCACTACTCTGCACTCTGCACACTCTCTCTGCACACTCTCTCTGCACACTCACTACTCTGCACACTCACTACTCTGCACACTCACTCTGCACTCTGCAAACTCACTCTGCACTCACACTCTGCACTCACACTCTGCACTCACACTCTGCACTCATGGAATCTTCCACCACACTTTCTAAAACTCTATAGTCCGAAGCATAATAGGCACAGGACCAAAAGCAGGGTAGACATTTGCTTAAAATAATCTTATTGTATTTATGAGAAGCAAAAGCGAGACTGTGAAGTGTGCTGAATATCAGTTTGTTACGAATCAACAGAGTGGAGTTAGAGAACCAAGAAATAGTAATTTAGAATCCGGGTTAGAAGGAGTAGTAATCACAAGCTGAGGATCAACGGGCGCGAAACAGCGTGGTGGGCGCGCACGAGACGCAGCGTGGGCGTGCACATCAGCTGAAGATCGCCGGAGAAGACACCGAGTCTGCCTGCTGCCATGACTGACCCGCTGCGGAGGGAAAGAGCCCGGTGAGTGGGGGTAGAGGGGGGGCGGCAGAGAGGGAGTGGGCAGAGAGGGAGGGTGTGTGTGTGTGTGTGTGCGTGCGTGTGCGTGCGTGTGCGTGTGTCTGTCTGTCTATGTGTGTCTTTCCGTGCCTGGGTGTGTGCGCGTCCACAGACCCTGGTCGGCTCGTGTACCGCTCTGTACTCCCTTGCGAGCTTACTCGGTGACAATAGTTCTCGTTGCCGAGACCTAAAAATAGCTGGAAAGTGCTCTTTAGAGCTTCAGTGCGATATATATATATATATATATATATATATATATATATATATATATATATATATATATATCCACACGTAGCAGGTTCACCCTGAGCGGAGAGACCACAGGAGGCTTTCAGTGATGCTTGTAAGTTTTAATCACTGCAGGCAAGCAGACACGGCAATAGCGCTTTCACTTCAAAAGTCAAATGGCCAGACGCGTTTCAGGACAAAGGCAGTCCTTTCCTCAGTGGCGCATACTTGAATGGACGCTGGCAGCAAAGTTTCATCACGCACAAGTTAATTATAAAACACCTGCCTGTGAGGGCGTGGCTGTATGCACAGCCTGCTGGTTGTTGTAGTGCGCGATGGTATTCCCCAGGTGGGCTTGCTGCTTGAGTCCTTCGTAATTCAATAAAGTATTTCCCAAGTGGGTGAGTGAGGGCACTAAGCAATATCTGCCCCGCTTTGTTGCTGTGATACATGCAATCTGGCCCCCTCCTGCAAGGCGCCAGATTACCTCCTTCCTTACTGCTCGCACCAATGGTAACGGCTTGGAACCGCACTTCAGCGGTGGGCCATCTCCCCGACCGGGACCGGCCGGAAAACATCCACACGTAGCAGGTTCACCCTGAGCGGAGAGACCACAGGAGGCTTTCAGTGATGCTTGTAAGTTTTAATCACTGCAGGCAAGCAGACACGGCAATAGCGCTTTCACTTCAAAAGTCAAATGGCCAGACGCGTTTCAGGACAAAGGCAGTCCTTTCCTCAGTGGCGCATACTTGAATGGACGCTGGCAGCAAAGTTTCATCACGCACAAGTTAATTATAAAACACCTGCCTGTGAGGGCGTGGCTGTATGCACAGCCTGCTGGTTGTTGTAGTGCGCGATGGTATTCCCCAGGTGGGCTGGCTGCTTGAGTCCTTCGTGGTCTCTCCGCTCAGGGTGAACCTGCTACGTGTGGAGATATATATATATATATATATATATATATATATATATATATGTGTGTGTGTGTGGAAAGTGCTCTTTAGAGCTTCAGTGCGTTTTATATATATATATATATATATATATATATATATATATATATATATGTATATATATATATATATGTGGAAAGTGCTCTTTAGAGCTTCAGTGTGTTATATATAATATATATATATATATATATATATATATATATATATATATCAAACACACAAGAGTTGCCTCGAATGATGGAGCCTCTCACGGGTGATTTTTTCTGCATCTCTTTAATGAAAACTGTGACACGGAAATTGCACCGCCAGCAGCACAATCATTAAAAGTCAATATGCCGACGCGTTTCGGGCTCCCGCCCTTCGTCACAGGCTGACTTTTGGAATGAGCCCTCGTTGTCCATAAGCGCTGAATTAATCGAGTTCCCGCCCCAGTACCCACTCGGGATTTTACTTTGTTTCACTGCATGAGCCCTCGTTCAACTCACTTGAGGAATACCGGCGCTGAACTATGAGTACCATCATGCTGCAGGAGCAGCTACGCCCACTGGGGCGGGAACTCGATTAATTCAGCGCTTATGGACAACGAGGGCTCATTCCAAAAGTCAGTCTGTGACGAAGGGCGGGAGCCCGAAACGCGTCGGCATATTGACTTTTAATGATTGTGCTGCTGGCGGTGCAATTTCCGTGTCACAGTTTTCATTAAAGAGATGCAGAAAAAATCACCCGTGAGAGGCTCCATCATTCGAGGCAACTCTTGTGTGTTTGATATATATATATATATATATATATATCAATACAAAATACGAGCTGAATCGCTCGCAGCGCCTCTCCCAGCCACTTATGGAAGGCGGTCAATGACGAGGCAGGCAGCCTCATCAAAATACACCACGGCTGTTCTCCTTTCTCCTTTCTCGAAAAGCAGCAGTCACGGACACAAAAAAGAGTTTAGTGCAGCAGACATCAATTTATTCAGCAATCGGGTCTGGCAAGAATTACACTCAACGCGTTTCAGGACCACTCCCTTGTTCGCCAGTAGGTTGTCATAGTTAGGACCTAGTTTCCATAGGAGAGGTCATTTTTAGGTGCCTATATATTTAGCGCTGCTTAATGAATTCCCAAAATATGTGCCTGGTACTTCAGATGGAGTCTGGGAAGATTCGGGGTGATCCTGCAAGCGGGGGCCGAAACAAAAAGGCGGTCCCAAAATGCAATTTCCCCATATTAATTCCCGTAGGACATTTGAAAAAGTCTACAACCCGAACTGCTGAACGGAATTACACTACATTGGGAGGAAGCTAGATCTTGGTCTGCAGAGGGTGCTTTTTGTGATTTGGTATAAATCCGTTCAGTAGTTTGGGAGATATTAAGTAGAAAACAAATTTGTATATCTGGGGATGCGGATAATTTGCGGATCTTCCTGCAAATTATTTGCAAATCTGGAGGTGAAAGGAAGGCCCCGATGGGCTGGCTGCAGCTTGAAAGAAGGTTGTGGCTACCATTTGGTTTCCCTGCATCGGCTCGGTGCAGGGAAATACACAGTAAAACAGATATAAGGGGGCATTATACAGGTATCCTGACCCCAGAGGACGCATAGAGGGGTCTCTGAGGGACGCCTTATGTCCGTAAAATTGCAGGGGGGGGGGGAATTTCACTGCAATTTACTATAGTCAGATCCTCCCCAAACTTTGGCCCCAGCAGAAAAAAAGTTGAAATTCACAGATAAAACTGATAAGACCAACGGTTACAGGACCGTTATAGTTACGCTTACTTTTTATCCATACAGATCCATAGAAATTCAGCAGTTATAGTTATACTTCTACTTACCTGAAGAAACTATAACTAGTGATAATTAAGTAACTGAAGGCAACTAGTCGTACAGCCTGATTCATCAAGCTAAATTGCACTCGCAAAGGGCAAGTTTCTCAGAATCTTGCCTTTTGCGAGTGCAATTTTTGCATTTGGGATTCATCATCCCAAATGCAAAAATCGCTATTTAAGAATTCGCATATTTGCGAGGAATTGGATTTAAGGAATCTCTAATAGAGATTCCTTAAATGCAATTCATCAACCAATTAGAAATTGCGAAATTGCAATATTTGGTCGCAATTTACCACCAAGTCTGACTTGGTGGTAAATTGCGAAAATAGTGTAAAAAGCACTTAAGTGCATTTTTTTCTTTTGCATGTTACACACACACATGTCCTTTGGACATGTGTGTGCGCAACACCTGTTCAAATGTGCATTTAAGGGGTGCTACAGGGTGTCCTTTGGACACCCCTGGCACCCTTTAAATCGCTATCTTATTTGCGAGTAGCAAATTGCTACTCGCAAATAAGGGATACTCCCCATTCATTCCTATGGGCCTTTTGGCCCATAGGAATGAATGGGGAGTTATTCCTTATTTGCGAGTAGCAAATTGCTACTCGCAAATAAGGAATATGTAGGAATCGCTATTTATTTAGCAATTCCTACATGAATACCGTTTTGCAAGTCCTTAATAGCGATTCGCTATGAATCGCTATTAGGGGCTCGCAAAACGGCCCCTTGATGAATCAGGCTGATAGTTTCTTTACAGAAGTTTAACTAGAAGTATAACTATAACTAGAATTTCCATGGTTCTGTATGGGTAAAAAGTCAGCGTAGCTATAACTACCAGTTGTGGCCGGCACAGATAAGAGCAGTGGGGTGGTAGGGCGGGGTGGGGGCGTGGCTGTGTGGGGTTCAGGAAGTCAACATATAATGGGATTAGTTAAATTAAATTAAAAATAAATAAAACCACCTACCCTGCGCTCGCCACATTGTCGACTTGCCACTGATAACTACCTTGTAACCTTTGAATATTTGAATCCGTGAAAATATATATATATATATATATATATATATGCAAAAAAGAAGGAGAGAACTCTGGGTAGGTCTCAGTTTAGGTGGAAAGCAGCTCCTGTTAGAGCACTCTCAACACCAGCGACACTCTAGATCTGCTCACCTCAAATGTCTGTTTTTCTATCAAAGTTTTTAAGCATAGGATTAGACAGTGCTATCCATGCCGAGATAGAAAATGACAAAGTCTTTCGCCATTTAAACAGCAAAGTCTTTAAGCATAGGACTAGTACAGTGCAGTCCTTGCCGAGCTGTCAAATAACAAAAGCCATTTATCACTCCAGGCACAATATTACAGCTTTGAATTGGTAAAATACCATCTCAAGCCAACCTGGAATGAATAAAAGCAACCCCTGACACAGTGTTTCGCTCTAATTAGAGCTCTTCAGAGAGGTATAGCTTTGTCCAGACACAAGGGAGCACCCAGTATTAAGTCAAAACAAAACCCTTTCAGGCATAGAGCGACGCATAAATTATGCAAAAAAGAAGGAGAGAACTCTGGGTAGGTCTCAGTTTAGGTGGAAAGCAGCTCCTGTTAGAGCACTCTCAACACCAGCGACACTCTAGATCTGCTCACCTCAAATGTCTGTTTTTCTATCAAAGTTTTTAAGCATAGGATTAGACAGTGCTATCCATGCCGAGATAGAAAATGACAAAGTCTTTCGCCATTTAAACAGCAAAGTCTTTAAGCATAGGACTAGTACAGTGCAGTCCTTGCCGAGCTGTCAAATAACAAAAGCCATTTATCACTCCAGGCACAATATTACAGCTTTGAATTGGTAAAATACCATCTCAAGCCAACCTGGAATGAATAAAAGCAACCCCTGACACAGTGTTTCGCTCTAATTAGAGCTCTTCAGAGAGGTATAGCTTTGTCCAGACACAAGGGAGCACCCAGTATTAAGTCAAAACAAAACCCTTTCAGGCATAGAGCGACGCATAAATTATGCAAAAAAGAAGGAGAGAACTCTGGGTAGGTCTCAGTTTAGGTGGAAAGCAGCTCCTGTTAGAGCACTCTCAACACCAGCGACACTCTAGATCTGCTCACCTCAAATGTCTGTTTTTCTATCAAAGTTTTTAAGCATAGGATTAGACAGTGCTATCCATGCCGAGATAGAAAATGACAAAGTCTTTCGCCATTTAAACAGCAAAGTCTTTAAGCATAGGACTAGTACAGTGCAGTCCTTGCCGAGCTGTCAAATAACAAAAGCCATTTATCACTCCAGGCACAATATTACAGCTTTGAATTGGTAAAATACCATCTCAAGCCAACCTGGAATGAATAAAAGCAACCCCTGACACAGTGTTTCGCTCTAATTAGAGCTCTTCAGAGAGGTATAGCTTTGTCCAGACACAAGGGAGCACCCAGTATTAAGTCAAAACAAAACCCTTTCAGGCATAGAGCGACGCATAAATTATGCAAAAAAGAAGGAGAGAACTCTGGGTAGGTCTCAGTTTAGGTGGAAAGCAGCTCCTGTTAGAGCACTCTCAACACCAGCGACACTCTAGATCTGCTCACCTCAAATGTCTGTTTTTCTATCAAAGTTTTTAAGCATAGGATTAGACAGTGCTATCCATGCCGAGATAGAAAATGACAAAGTCTTTCGCCATTTAAACAGCAAAGTCTTTAAGCATAGGACTAGTACAGTGCAGTCCTTGCCGAGCTGTCAAATAACAAAAGCCATTTATCACTCCAGGCACAATATTACAGCTTTGAATTGGTAAAATACCATCTCAAGCCAACCTGGAATGAATAAAAGCAACCCCTGACACAGTATATATATATATATATATATATATATATATATAAGATACGTTCACAAGACAAGGCCTCTTCTCAGGCTTATTGCTGCATAATTCCTACAGTGGCTTAAAACAAATAGGGTAACTCTGGTTAACAAGCACTGGCTACAAGAATTCATTTTCATCTGAGCACCATAAAACATTCAGGCAGAAGTGCGCTTAGAAGATTTCCCAAAAGCATAGCAGAACATAATATTCCATAAGAGCAATCACCGCCGGCTACAAGCCTCTGGTGGAGTGAGTCATTTTGCCTCTATTGTTAGCCCATCTGTTACTTTGCCTCATGCTAAGCAAACGTGTGTTACAACAGCGCCCTCTGCAATCTCGAACACCCGTAGGCGCTGGCGTCGATCATTCTTTGGCAGAGAAGAGTGCCCTAAGACTTTTGTGTAGTAATTCACCATCTGTTACTCGGTCAAGCTCCAACTACGAATAGTGAGTCAGGACAGGTGGAAATTCGAAGACTGGATAGTGACTCTGGGAGAAAAGTTGTGGGGGAGAAGGCAGCCTCGACAAGCACGGCAGGGTTTCCTGGCAGCCCTCGTCTTAGGTTTGTCATGGCTACACGTGTGTGATACAATTAACCGACAGCCTGCCCCTGCATACCTCCCACAGTGCCATAACCGGTGCCCACACACGCATTCGTCAGTGAAAACAAACCCCACCTGCCGGCATGGCTGGCCTTTGTTTATTTTTCGTGATTTGTTGGGTGACACAAGGCCCCACGAGGAGGCTTGCACGTTGTTTCAGTAGTGAGTCTAAACAGGCCCATACGTGTACGTCATTCCAGAGCTGCAATAATAAGGCCGGCTCCAGTAATAACAACTGCTGGAGCTCCCCACTTCTGTCCTCTGAATCAGTCCCAACCCACTTGTCGCATTAAAACAGCTCTACTCTAGCTCTGCTGTGTGGCCTCTGTCGTAGAATGCACCATTAGAGCTCCCTACGCTACGTGGCCTCTGACCTAGAATGCACCATTAGAGCTCCCCTACACTACGTGGCCTCTGACCTAGAATGCACCATTAGAGCTCCCCTACGCTACGTGGCCTCTGACCTAGAATGCACCATTAGAGCTCCCCTACGCTACGTGGCCTCTGACCTAGAATGCACCATTAGAGCTCCCCTACGCTACGTGGCCTCTGTCCTAGAATGCACCATTAGAGCTCCCCTACGCTACGTGGCCTCTGACCTAGAATGCACCATTAGAGCTCCCCAACGCTACGTGGCCTCTGACCTAGAATGCACCATTAGAGCTCCCCTACACTACGTGGCCTCTGACCTAGAATGCACCATTAGAGCTCCCCTACGCTACGTGGCCTCTGTCCTAGAATGCACCATTAGAGCTCCCCTACGCTACGTGGCCTCTGTCCTAGAATGCACCATTAGAGCTCCCCTACGCTACGTGGCCTCTGTCCTAGAATGCACCATTAGAGCTCCCCTACGCTACGTGGCCTCTGTCCTAGAATGCACCATTAGAGCTCCCCTACGCTACGTGGCCTCTGACCTAGAATGCACCATTAGAGCTCCCCTACACTACGTGGCCTCTGACCTAGAATGCACCATTAGAGCTCCCCTACGCTACGTGGCCACTGTCCTAGAATGCACCATTAGAGCTCCCCTACGCTACGTGGCCTCTGTCCTAGAATGCACCATTAGAGCTCCCCTACGCTACGTGGCCTCTGTCCTAGAATGCACCATTAGAGCTCCCCTACGCTACGTGGCCTCTGTCCTAGAATGCACCATTAGAGCTCCCCTACGCTACGTGGCCTCTGACCTAGAATGCACCATTAGAGCTCCCCTACGCTACGTGGCCTCTGTCCTAGAATGCACCATTAGAGCTCCCATACGCTACGTGGCCTCTGACCTAGAATGCACCATTAGAGCTCCGCTACACTACGTGGCCTCTGACCTAGAATGCACCATTAGAGCTCCCCTACGCTACGTGGCCTCTGTCCTAGAATGCACCATTAGAGCTCCCCTACGCTACGTGGCCTCTGACCTAGAATGCACCATTAGAGCTCCCCTACGCTACGTGGCCTCTGTCCTAGAATGCACCATTAGAGCTCCCCTACACTACGTGACCTCTGTCCTAGAATGCACCATTAGAGCTCCCCTACGCTACGTGGCCTCTGTCCTAGAATGCACCATTGGAGCTCCCCTACACTACGTGGCCTCTGACCTAGAATGCACCATTAGAGCTCCCCTACACTACGTGGCCTCTGACCTAGAATGCACCATTAGAGCTCCCCTACGCTACGTGGCCTCTGTCCTAGAATGCACCATTAGAGCTCCCCTACGCTACGTGGCCTCTGTCCTAGAATGCACCATTAGAGCTCCCCTACGCTACGTGGCCTCTGTCCTGGAATGCACCATTAGAGCTCCCCTTCGCTACGTGGCCTCTGACCTAGAATGCACCATTAGAGCTCCCCTACACTACGTGGCCTCTGACCTAGAATGCACCATTAGAGCTCCCCTACGCTACGTGGCCTCTGTCCTAGAATGCACCATTAGAGCTCCCTACACTACGTGGCCTCTGACCTAGAATGCACCATTAGAGCTCCCCTACGCTACGTGGCCACTGTCCTAGAATGCACCATTAGAGCTCCCCTACGCTACGTGGCCTCTGTCCTAGAATGCACCATTAGAGCTCCCCTACACTACGTGACCTCTGTCCTAGAATGCACCATTAGAGCTCCCCTACGCTACGTGGCCTCTGTCCTAGAATGCACCATTAGAGCTCCCATACGCTATGTGGCCTCTGACCTAGAATGCACCATTAGAGCTCCCCTACACTACGTGGCCTCTGACCTAGAATGCACCATTAGAGCTCCCCTACGCTACGTGGCCTCTGTCCTAGAATGCACCATTAGAGCTCCCCTACGCTACGTGGCCTCTGACCTAGAATGCACCATTAGAGCTCCCCTACGCTACGTGGCCTCTGTCCTAGAATGCACCATTAGAGCTCCCCTACACTACGTGACCTCTGTCCTAGAATGCACCATTAGAGCTCCCCTACGCTACGTGGCCTCTGTCCTAGAATGCACCATTGGAGCTCCCCTACACTACGTGGCCTCTGACCTAGAATGCACCATTAGAGCTCCCCTACACTACGTGGCCTCTGACCTAGAATGCACCATTAGAGCTCCCCTACGCTACGTGGCCTCTGTCCTAGAATGCACCATTAGAGCTCCCCTACGCTACGTGGCCTCTGTCCTAGAATGCACCATTAGAGCTCCCCTACGCTACGTGGCCTCTGTCCTGGAATGCACCATTAGAGCTCCCCTTCGCTACTTGGCCTCTGACCTAGAATGCACCATTAGAGCTCCCCTACACTACGTGGCCTCTGACCTAGAATGCACCATTAGAGCTCCCCTACGCTACGTGGCCTCTGTCCTAGAATGCACCATTAGAGCTCCCCTACACTACGTGGCCTCTGACCTAGAATGCACCATTAGAGCTCCCCTACGCTACGTGGCCACTGTCCTAGAATGCACCATTAGAGCTCCCCTACGCTACGTGGCCTCTGTCCTAGAATGCACCATTAGAGCTCCCCTACGCTACGTGGCCTCTGTCCTAGAATGCACCATTAGAGCTCCCCTACGCTACGTGGCCTCTGTCCTAGAATGCACCATTAGAGCTCCCCTACGCTACGTGGCCTCTGACCTAGAATGCACCATTAGAGCTCCCCTACGCTACGTGGCCTCTGTCCTAGAATGCACCATTAGAGCTCCCCTACGCTACGTGGCCTCTGACCTAGAATGCACCATTAGAGCTCCCCTACACTACGTGGCCTCTGACCTAGAATGCACCATTAGAGCTCCCCTACGCTACGTGGCCTCTGTCCTAGAATGCACCATTAGAGCTCCCCTACGCTACGTGGCCTCTGACCTAGAATGCACCATTAGAGCTCCCCTACGCTACGTGGCCTCTGTCCTAGAATGCACCATTAGAGCTCCCCTACACTACGTGACCTCTGTCCTAGAATGCACCATTAGAGCTCCCCTACGCTACGTGGCCTCTGTCCTAGAATGCACCATTGGAGCTCCCCTACACTACGTGGCCTCTGACCTAGAATGCACCATTAGAGCTCCCCTACACTACGTGGCCTCTGACCTAGAATGCACCATTAGAGCTCCCCTACGCTACGTGGCCTCTGTCCTAGAATGCACCATTAGAGCTCCCCTACGCTACGTGGCCTCTGTCCTAGAATGCACCATTAGAGCTCCCCTACGCTACGTGGCCTCTGACCTAGAATGCACCATTAGAGCTCCCCTACACTACGTGGCCTCTGACCTAGAATGCACCATTAGAGCTCCCCTACGCTACATGGCCTCTGTCCTAGAATGCACCATTAGAGCTCCCCTACGCTACGTGGCCTCTGTCCTAGAATGCACCATTAGAGCTCCCCTACGCTACGTGGCCTCTGACCTAGAATGCACCATTAGAGCTCCCCTACACTATGTGGCCTCTGACCTAGAATGCACCATTAGAGCTCCCCTACGCTACGTGGCCTCTGTCCTAGAATGCACCATTAGAGCTCCCCTACACTACGTGGCCGCTGACCTAGAATGCACCATTAGAGCTCCCCTACGCTACGTGGCCTCTGTCCTGGAATGCACCATTAGAGCTCCCCTTCGCTACGTGGCCTCTGACCTAGAATGCACCATTAGAGCTGCCCTACACTACGTGGCCTCTGACCTAGAATGCACCATTAGAGCTCCCCTACGCTACGTGGCCTCTGTCCTAGAATGCACCATTAGAGCTCCCCTACACTACGTGACCTCTGTCCTAGAATGCACCATTAGAGCTCCCCTACGCTACGTGGCCTCTGTCCTAGAATGCACCATTGGAGCTCCCCTACACTACGTGGCCTCTGACCTAGAATGCACCATTAGAGCTCCCCTACACTACGTGGCCTCTGACCTAGAATGCACCATTGGAGCTCCCCTACGCTACGTGGCCTCTGTCCTAGAATGCACCATTAGAGCTCCCCTACACTACGTGACCTCTGTCCTAGAATGCACCATTAGAGCTCCCCTACGCTACGTGGCCTCTGACCTAGAATGCACCATTAGAGCTCCCCTACGCTACGTGGCCTCTGACCTAGAATGCACCATTAGAGCTCCCCTGCGCTAGAATACACCATTCAACCTTTTTTTACTGTCAGTGCTCTAAACAGCTCCATAAATCCTGACCTTTGACTCTCCCAAGGCACATTAACCCTGAATGGACTTCAGTAGCCAAAATGATCGCAGTGGTGACGTCACGCATCCTTTGAACCCTAATGACATCACATATTGTATACCCTACTCCCACCTTTAGCCACTCAGCAGCCTCTGATTATTTCCTGCTGATAGGCCAGGCTAGGGCTAGCAGTGGGAACTATGGAAAGTTAATAAGGTCTAATATCCTGCTTACTTTCATTTCTTGCCACTGTAAAGATGACCACTGACCAGAGCCAAACTGACAACCAAAAGCAGCCTTGGTACATTTTGTTAGACCAGCCCTGAAGTAGCGAGTGAGTGCAGAGAGCGAGTCTGATCACTGCAAGGGATGTTGTGGGTGTGAAGTGGGTGGGGGGAGGGGGAAAGGTCTTCCTTCCCCAAGATAAAAAAAAATGAAAATGTGTTTTATTATTTACAACACATTTTTCATTACAGAATCTTGTCCAATCATTGAATGGATGGATGGAGGTTGCAGGCATGCCTACATGGCTCAATGAGTGAATGAATAGTTGGATGGGTGAGGAAGGTGTGGATGAATTCATTCAAGAATGGTTGACAATGTATTACTCCTTCGCCTTGGTGTTTATGTTTGTTGTTTTGGTGTGTTTTAAAATAAGAAAATTGTCTCATCCTGTTCCATGATGTGGGTGACATTTTGTGTTCAGTTTGTGCCTGACTGCCGGAGTGGCGATCACTGTTTTATCTCATATTACGCTCTGATCCTAGTGGCCGGCCCGTGCGGTTGTGGGCCCATCTCTGTACACATGTTTTTGTTGCTCAATAAAAGTTTTTAACAAAAAAAAAAAAAAAAAAGAATGGTTGATAATGAATACAAATATTTAGCTACTTGGGTCAAATAACCAATGCTGAGTGCTCTGGTTTTCATTTTAGTTTCTGCATTAAAACATCATCCCAAGGGTGTAAGATAAGGCCCTGTGTAGCAGGGGGGGCATAATAAGGCCAAGGTAATTGAACATCTGTGAGATGTGGTAGACTCAGGAGCTCCTCATCACATTCTGCAGAGGGGCCCCATCGTTTTGCGTTAGGCCACTGCATCATTCTCCCTAAACAGTGCCAATACCAAATGTTATGTTATGTTATGTTATGTTATTTCCACTTGTAACGCGCACGGATACTCATGAGTGTCCCGGCGCGGAGCTCGAAGGGAACAAGAAGAAATGAACAAACAAAGAGATGTGTCTTAAGTTTCTTTTTAAAAATAGCAGGGTTCTGAATCGACCGTAGGAAGAGGGGGAGGGCATTCCAGGCTAGGCTGGCCTTCACGGCAAGGGAGCTGCCTCCCAATCTCTGTAGTCTGAAGCGAGGCACCCGGGCAAAGCATTGAGTGGCGGAGCGAAGGGCACGAGCCGGAAGGTAAAAGGAGAAACGCTTCTGTAGATAGAGGGGGCCAAGGCCATGAAGGGCACGATGGGCCAGAACTAAAGACTTAAATCTGACTATCTGCAACAGGAAGTCAATGAAGAGAACGGAGTTGAAAGGTCACACTAGTCCTGGCAGAGAGGCCCAATAACAATCTGGCGGCCGTATTCTGGACTACCTGAAGTTTTTTAAGCAGGTAGCCAGGAGACCCGACAAAGAGAGCATTGGGATAATCCAAACGGGAAAGGATCAGGGCGCAGGTGACAGTTTCTCTAGCCGCTTGGGGAAGAAGCGGGAGGAAGGTGCGCAGAGTCTTGAGGAGGCCAAAGCAACAGCCTGCCAGTTTCTTAATGTCGGAAGAAAAGGAGAGACTCTCGTCAAACCAGACTCCCAGGTTTTTAGCAGGCTGTCCTGTCGCCGAGGGGAGCGGGAAATCAGGGTGCCACAGCTGTTCACGGAAGTCAGTGGGAAAGCTGCCAAACAGTAAGATTTCAGATTTTTGCTCATTACATTTAAGCTGAGCATCAGCTAGCCATTTAAAGATGGAAACTAGGCACTGTTGGGCTGCAACAACTGAGCTGGAGGTCAAATCTGAGAAACATGCATAACCTGAATGTATTTAACAGTCTGGTAATTTAGTGCCTCAAAGAATTAAACACAAATCATTAACCTTTGATCTAAAACAGTAGAGAGAGAGAGAGAGAGAGAGAGAGAGCTGAGAGAGAGAGCTAACCATGAAGTGGCCAAAAGGTACAACATGAAACAAGGAAACCTTGCATCATTTCAGGAGCGGCCCATGCAGATAAGAGTGGTGGGCCGGGTGGGGGGATTTCGACAGATGACAAGGGAAAATTAACTATTTATTTCATTTTCCCTTGTGGTCGTCTGTTGAATTCCCCCTCCTCCCCCAAGCCAACCCCACAGCTCTTACCTGCACGGGCCACTCCTGCACAGTGGCGGCTTGCAGAGGTAATGCTGTGGGGCGGGGCGGTGGCGGGGCTGGGTAGGGGCATCGTCCTCAGTAAGAGTTCCCTTAGCACATGTTGGGCCAGGATTAGAAGGAAAGATGAATGGTGGCAAAGTTCCTTACCCATTTAGGGTCACTGAAGGTCAGGGGTCATGGAAGCCATGACAGAACTAATTAATATAGAAGCATCGAAAGCACAGTCTAGTCAGCATGGTTCCAACAACAATCCTGCACTGACACAAACACACCACTGGCACAGGGTGAAAGAGCAGAAGCTACTGACAGCAGGCTGGACTCTGTACAGTCCCAGAAAATAGCCGGGGAAATTATGGCCCCTTATTTTCTATGAATTTGCTACTATAAATCCTACAGGTTGCATTCTTTGAATACCAACAGGGATATCCAAGTTTTTGATAAGACTGACACTCTGATACTTTGGCACCCTTCCTCAAAAATTAGCGCTTTAACTTACAAGTGACCTGCTTTTTCAGTAGTAGTAGTAAAGTATATATGAAAATATAGAAGTTTGGCGCCTATAGGGTCAGTGGAAATCTTCGGAGCAAACCCAGCCCTTCCACATAATCCAGACTTTTAGAAAAAACTTTTCTTTATTTTTTTTAAATTATAAAAGAAATTTTGGAACATTGCAAGTATCAACCCTGCAAAATATAGTGGCTTGGGTTTTATTCTATTATTCTTAATATGTTTGGCTGTTAGAGTGTTGTTTTTTTAGTGCTTTATAGAGCTGTAGCAGTTTTGTTGCTGTGTTTAAGCATGGTGTGGAGAGAAGAGTACAATAGTATATGTACATATCACTCATCAATATCGAACTGGAATCTAAAAAGGCCTCTCTACCATCCTATTGCCTTGCGCCCCCCTTATCTGCTGCTGAACAGTCCAATCCAGTTAGTCTGAGCACCAAAAACAATGCCTCTTGTGACACTTTCACCCCTTTAAGCGAAAGTGACATCAACCAAATTCTTCAGAATATCAACCCATCCAGTCCCTTCATTGACCCGCTACCACCCTCCATCTTCAAAGAAATCAAGGAAGTCCTCACCCCCCTCTGGACAAAGATTGTCAATGCCTCTCTGTCTCAATGTATGATCCCTGACTGCCTAAAAGCAGCTCAGGTTTCCCCTATCTTAAAAAACCTAAATGCTAATAGTGCAGACCTTAACAACTTCCGCCCTATCTCCAACATCACTACTCTGGCCAAGCTCCTTGAAAAATTTATCCATTCTCAACTTTGTGCTCACATTGAAAATTTCCAAATCCTAGACCATCACCAATCTGGTTTTCGGAGCAGACACAGCACTGAATCGCCTCTTATTCATGTTTTTTTTTAATTAAATATTTTTATTGTTTTTCACTTTAATCGTAGTTACATACATAATCCAGTTGACAGTTTGGTTATTTACACATCCAATTAGCAATCCTAGGGAGAAAAAATCAATTACAATCACAGCAAAGTCATGTGTCGCTCTCCAGTGCATTGCAATTTCATTTCTACTGATGGGGAAACGCAGATGTTGCCCTGGTAGGCGTTCCACTTGCCCCACTTTCTGTCCCATTTCTTAGGGCACCCTTGTGCTTTGAACATTTCTTTTTCGGCGATCATACACTTATCATATTCTCTAACCCATAGTCTAAGTGAAGGTCTGTCTGCTACCCCACACCGCCGTGCAATTTCCCGCTTAACTAGAGGATATCCCAGTGTCGCCATTTGTTGTTCTATCTCCGTGAGGTCCTTCTGTTCCCACATGTTAAGGAGCGCCAATCTTGACGTAAGGGTGAGTTCCTTTCCTAGGGCTTCAAAAATATGACCTGTGGCCCCCTTCCATAATGGTCGTACCCCTGGGCATTCCCAGATCATATGATAAAAGGTTGCCTCTTGTTGGCAGCCCCGAAGACAGAGCGAACTCGTACTTGAGCCTGTTCTCGCTAGGGTTGGTCCGGACAGATAGGATCTATGTAGGATTTTAAGTTTAATAAGCTGGTAACAGAGGGTAATGGCGGCCTCCCGGGGGTAAATCAGTGCCGCCTGCCAGTCTTCATCATCAATGGGCCCGAGGTCCACCTGCCACTTCTCCCGAAGTTTACAGAATGTATCAGGTAGATTGTTACATAGCTTTTTATATGTTAATGACATTGCTTTGGTGAGCAACGGCCCATCGAGTAGTCTGTCCTCCAAGGGGGATGAATCCGGCAAATTCACCATATCCGGAAGAGCAGTGGTGATGGCTTGTCGATTTGCAGGTATCTAAATACCTCACCTTGGGCCATGTCATATTTTTCTCTTAAGTCTTTGAATTTAAGGATTGCCCTCCTCTGCACCAGGTCTCGTATAGTAGAGATCCCGATGGTATCCCATTTGCTGAACCCAGGTTGGTGACATTAAAGTCCCAGCTTTTGAGTAGACCACAGTGGCGTGGCTTTGGTGAGGACATTCAACCAGCTAAGAAGGGAGTTTGCCAGGTGCCATATGGTGACTGTGTGGGCTGTGGGGCCGAGATATTGTCCTTTCCGAGCCCTAGAATACAGTTTCCCCCAAGTAGCCCGCGTGTCCCATTTGGTATTTATCCAACATGTAAGCTGGGTCAATCAGGGAGCGGTACATCTAATGATTCATCACCTCCAGCTGTGAAGCCCAGTAGTGGAGTCTAATGTCTGGGAGGGCAATGCCTCCGTCGTACCACCCTTGGTTAACTTGTTCAGCACTATACGCGTTGCTCACATGTCCCACAGCAGCGTCCAGACTTCACTCTCCACCCCTGAAAAGTATGCATCCGGGACCTTGTGTGGACAGTTTTGAAGAATATAGAGGAATCGTGGAAGGGCCAGCATCTTGAAAAGAGCCGCACAACCCTTTAGAGACAGGGGTAGAGACCGCAAGTGTTTAACATCTGCACGTAATCGGACAAGAGGAGCAGCCAGATGTTGGTCGTAAAAAAGTTGGGAGTCTGGGGTTATAAACACCCCAGTGGCGGCTGGCGACATTTGAAAGTGGCAGGGCATAACATTTTGTAATGAGTGCGCTCTGGCGAGCGAGCGTAGCAATCGAGCTGGACTGCCATAAGGAGGGTCCGTGGGCGTTCTCCCCCTGAGAAAATTTTGAAAAACAAGTGGGCAAATGGTGCATTTTCAAGCAAATTTGAGAAAGCAAGAAGGTTAATAAAGCAAGTGTAAACTGTCCTTACAGAAAGGGGGCCAACAATGAGTGAGCCTGTGGTGTGTTTAGTACATTCACCTGTCAAAGTCTACTCATGCTGCACCAAGGAAGATGGTGTTCATTGAGACATGATCTCTGTGGTCACCCTGGAACACAGTGGAGATCAGTGTTCACCAAGCCACCTATTTTAGTAAGCCTGTTCTGCAACGGCAAGGCGGGCATGCCAGTCTCCTAGCGATACGGCGCCATGCATCTAGAGTGCAGGAGACCGAAGTATTCGATGTCGTGATAGATGTCTCGGGACAGTGTAGCAGGCCGTTGAGCGGGAGCGGGTGTACAATCCAGTCTTCCACCGCTACATGCGGCAGGAAGGGAGCAGGAGCCATCCAGTGGTAGGCAAAATGTGCCTGCGCGCACTGATAGTATGTTTCAAAATCAGGGATATCAAATCCTCCTCTGTCATAGGGAAGAGTCAGTGTCGACCACTTTAAGCGGGGAGATTTGCCACCCCAGAACAGTCTGCGCAGCTCCGAGCGGAGTGTCTTGAAGAAAAAGGCACCTGGGTAATAGGGGATATTAAGAAAAAGGTACAGAAAGCGGGGCAAAATCACCATTTTTATGAGTGATGCTCTCCCAGCCATGGAGAGCGGTAGCGTGATCCATCTATCGGCGGAAGCAGTCAATTTGGTCATGGCTACCCCGTAGTTGGATCGTATCGTCTCGTCCTTATCCCGAGAGATACGGATTCCCAAGTAGCGGAGGTCATCGCGGCACCATGCTAACGGGTAATCAAGAGGGAAGGCGTGTACCGCATCTGTAAGAGGAAAAAATTGCGACTTGGCCCAATTGATGTGTACACCTGATATCCCTCCGTAGAGGACGAACTCCCGAAGCAGGGGATTGAGATGCGTGTCCGGATATTTGACGTACAGTGTGATATCGTCCGCATAGAGGGACACATCAATTTGTCGCTGCAGGCATTGTACCGCTCCTGCTCGGTGTAGTTGACGTAAGCGACAGGCGAGTGGCTCAACCGCAAGGGCAAATAGCAGAGGAGAGAGCGGGCATCCCTGTCGGGTGCCTCTCGTGATGGTGATGGGTTGTGACAACCTTCCGTTAATTAACACCCTCGCCGTGGGGTCCGTGTATAAGAGGCGAACCCAGGCTAAGAACATTTTAGGGAAGCCCATTCTAGCTAGGACCGAGAAGAGGTAGGGCCACTCGACAGAGTCGAACGCCTTGGTGGCGTCTAGGAACACAGCCGCCACTGGGACGTCAGGGTGTACCGTGCGGAGCAGGGAGAAAAGGGTGCGAAGATTATAAGATGTGGATCTACCCGCAACGAACCCAGATTGATCGGGCAGAACAAGTCTGGTCATGAGCAGCGAAAGCCGCGTGGCCAGGATCTTGGCGAGAATTTTAACATCGCAGTTGAGGAGGGAAAGCGGGCGGTAAGAGTCACAGGAGGAAGGGTCTTTATCCGGCTTCAGGAGGGAGGTGATGACCACTTCTCGCATAGAGCCGGGAAGTATCCCATCAGCGAGGGACTCGGTAAAGACCTCGCGGAGCACGGGCGCCATGATGTCTATGTAGGCTTTGTAGACCTCTGCTGGTATACCGTCGAGCCCCGGAGCCTTACCATTTTTGAGGGACATAATGGCTTCACGAACCTCGTCCAATTCGAACGGTGCCGCGAGAAACTCCCTGTCACCATCGCTGAGCCAACAGAGCGCCACGGCATTGAGGTATTCAGCGTATGGCACGTCCGTCTCTGCCGTGGACGTATAGAGCGACGAGTAATGCGTCGTGAATGCGGAGAGTATCGCATCCGACTCTCTGATAGTGGCGCCGGATTCATCAGTAAGCTCTAGTATATTGGTGTGCACCCGGTCTGGACGTGTAATCGCAGCTAGTACTTTACCAGGCCTATCTCCCTCGCAGTATTTCCGGGCGACCCAGTGTTTACCCCGATACTTCGCTTCTCTGGCCGCCTCCTCCTCATATTTGGACAGTGTTTCTCTGAAAGTCGCGTGTAGTTGTGGGTCAGTGTCTGATGTCATGCGGAGTTCCAGTTCTCGCAGGTCCCTGTCCAGTGTGGTGATGGTGTGTAGAATAGCACGCAGTACCCCGTGACCCTTTGAGATGCAGAACCCCCTGATAGTGACCTTGAAAGCCTCCCATACATGTTCGACTGACTCCACCGAACCCTTATTCCTAGGAAAGAAATCCTCGATTTCCTCGCCCAGCTCAGTGCGAAATAGGTTGTCGAGGAGCATATCGGGACGCAGTCTCCACTGCGGCCGCGTGCTGTCCCATCCAGGAGTACGGAACTGCAACTTGACAGGGCTATGGTCAGAATAGGTACGAGGCAGATGGTCCACCCCCAATAATTCTATAGCAATGTCTCTGTTAACTAGAAAGTAATCTAAGCGCGCCCATGTCCCAGTATGAGATGTGAAGTGTGTACCCTCCCGTCCAAGGGGATGCAGGTGTCGCCAGGCATCCAATAGTCCCCCCTCCTCCACAACCCCCTTCAAAGCTTCTCGGGGCCCGGTCTTGTAAGAATTAACTCCATCCGCTCTGTCTAGGGGGGGCGCCAGCACCAAGTTAAAATCACCACCCCAAATGACATGTCGTGCCCCAACAGCCACAATCTTACCCCACAATGTAGAAAAAAAGGCAGGTAAATCGACATTCGGTGCATACATTGACTCAAACAGATAGATGTCGTGGCCCACCCTACCCCACAACAAAGCATAGCGGCCTTCTTTGTCCACCTCCTCCCCAAGGCGATGAAAAGGCACTCCACGGGCAATCAGCACTGCAACACCCCTTGCATAGGTCGAGTAGGAGGAAAAAGCACGAGCGCAAGCCCACTTTGACGCAAAAGAAACAGCACTTCGCGCAGGCAGATGGGTCTCCTGCAGCATGGCAATCTGCACATGATGCCTATCCAAGTAGGCAATGACATTTCTGCATTTTTTAGCATCATTCAATCCTCGGACATTCCATGATAAACATGTCAAACGCGCCGTCGCAGTCAAAGCAGCCATGGACACAGCAACAGTATACGTAAGAGCGCCCGAGGGGGTCGCATTATGACACCACACCCACCCCTCCAGCACCAAGACATACTCCAGGCGAGCAAATATACACACAGTCTAAGCACAGTTAGCCTCAAGAACTCTAACCCCCCCCCCCACCCACCCCAGCATCCCAATCATGCCAGAAGCCATGGAACCCACCCACGTAGCCCTCCCCCTCCCCCTCCCTCCCAACTTTAGTAGCGCAAACAGCGTAAAACGCAACAATGCAATGGGGGACACCCGACAGGGGTACAACATAGAGCGCGCGCTGCCACTATCCGATCCTTAGCTCCAGAACTATACCGCCCTCGGTGGAGACTAGGGCCGAGACAGTGGTCCTTGGTGTACGTTACCACTGGGGTGCAAGGTTCATACAGGTCCAGCACTCATGCAGCATCCCAGCTATTAGAGTCCAATCCGTTGTCAGCAGGCAGGTCGGTGCAGTGCATACGCAGTTCAAAGCGTGAAGTGATAGTTAGTCATCGTGATGCACCGGAGGTAGGTCAGCATTCTCCATTTCGTCCGCAGGCTCTTGTTCGTCCCTGCTTGCCCTTCGGATCTTCTTCAGGAAGTCCTCAGCTTTTTGCGGGTTTGTAAAAAAACTTTGCTTGCCCTGATGGGTGACTCGGAGCTTTGCAGGATACAAGAGGGCATAGTCTATTTGAGCTTCCTGCAGTTTTTTCTTCACTGGAAGGAACTTGCGTCGTTCGTCCTGAACCATCGGCGTAAAGTCGGGGTAGATGGAGAAAGTGATCCCGTCATACTGCAACGATCTTTGAGTCCGAGCAGCTCTGAGGGCGGTATCACGATCGCGATAGTTCAAGAGACGAGCAATTATAGGCCTCGGTGGTAGACCAGGCTGTGGCATAGGTGCCAGGGAGCGGTGAGCCCTCTACACAATGAACTGAGGCGAGAAAGCCTCCTCTCCGATCGAGCCCCTAAGCAATTTCTCCACGTACAGTTCCATCCTGCCCGTGGCCGTGGATTCCGGCACATTTGTAATGCGAATGTTGTTTCGGCGGCTGCGTGCTTCTAAGTCCTCGTTCTTTGCCGCTATGATACGAAGCAGGTTGTCCATTCTGGCCAGCTGCGTCGTATGGGTCGTGGCCACATCAGTGTTGTCAGAGATCCTCTGCTCCGCAGTCGTAATACGCTCTGCATGGCGGTCAACTTTGTGAACCAGGGCGTCCAAACGGGCCGTGACCCCGTCCACTTTCTCCACAACGGTGGCAAAGCCTTGACGCATCTCCTGTATCAGGTTGGTAAGGTCCACAGCAGGGGCCGGAGGTGAGGAGGGCTGTGGAGACGGCGCGCCGGGTCCCGGGTTCATCTGTGATGATGTGGCGTTTTTGCGCGCGCTGTCGAAGCTCAGCTTGGGCTGGCGAGTCTCAGGCCGCCCCATGACAGTGTCCGGAGGCGAGCGATGGGCCACAATGAGGGAGGACAGTGCAATCCAGCGCAGGTGCAGGCCTAGCAGGAAGGATGGGGCCAGCAGGAGGCAGGAGGATCACAGGCTCAGGTACGTCCCTATAGACAGCAGGAAGGACGACACCAAGGAGAAGCGCTATGCAGCCTTCGAGCGCCAAGAGGCAGTGGGTGAGGATCCAGCCAGAGGCACGCAGTCGCAGCTACAGGCACCTTCAGCACACAGCCGGATGGGGAAAGGGCCAGGACTCCGAAGGTAGCAGCAGACAGCAGGGGCCAAGCCAGACGGACAGAACGCGGCTATCAGCAGCTGCGTGATGTATCTTGCAGGATGGCACCCCACACGTCCCAGTAGGGCGCCGGCGAGTGAGGCGGGATGTGGCAGGGGGCACCTCGCGCAGGGGGGGGCGGCCTCCGACCCCCAGAAGGCAGATCCAAAGGTCCGCGCCGCACAGGCCGGGGTCCGCGGCAATGCTGAAATCAGGGACGACAGACCCAGGGGGCCGCAGCTCTACCCGCCGTGTGGGGAGCATCCCCCCCTCAGCGCCAGCAAGGTGAGTCCGCGAGGGCTTGGGGAGGGGGGGGGACCCAAGGGAAGTCCACAGCTATCGCCTACCTGCTCGGCAGCTTCCGCACACCGCCCCGGAAGGATCGTGAAGAAAGAGTCCTGGCGCGGCCTTGGGTCCTCGTGGCAGTCCCCGAGGTCGCGTGATCGCGGTGGCCCAGCGCCCGCTCTCCGCAGCTCCGGAGCCCAAGCCGGGCAGAGTCCAGCAGCCCGTAACTCCGGCCCCAGAGCCCACAGCGGCTCCAAACTTGGAACGAGTGTAGGGTTCAATACTAGGATGCAGAATCCAGTCTTTTTAGGGTGATACAGCACCCCGTGGCGCAGGATCTAGGAAGGATGCATGACCAAGGAGCGGGAGCTGCACGTCTAAGCAGCCATTCCGCAAGCGCGCCCTCTAGCGCCCCGTGTTTCAAATAATTTTAAAAGGGCAGCAAGAATCTAATGTGTTACATTTTTCAGATTGGCCCTTCAAGTCTTTAATTTTCTACAGTGACTTTAAACAAGGTGTCCAGTACTACTTTTAAGCTCCCTGGTTTAGAAAATAAAGAGGGATCTAGCGTTCTGCCATCTGATTCAAACTATGGGCCCAAGCATAAAGTTAATGCACTTGCTAATCACACCGCAGTGCACCAGAATTTTAGGTGGGGAAAAAAAGAGAGGCAAAGCACCCATATTCGCCATAATCTGAGTCCCTATCACTTGTGTGGGCAGCAGTGAGAATGCACTAGCAAGTGCGCGCAAACACAGTGGAAAATAATCGGAGGCAAAAAAAAATATGCACACTTTTTTTAGGTCGAAGCCTGGCGTTCACTGCGCAAGCAGTGTCGCGCAGGCGAGAATTTTTGATTTCCAGTATGGGACTTTAACCCGCCTCTCTCTTCCATTGGCTAGCTCCATAAATGGAGGCTAGCCATTGGAAGAGAGATGTGGCAATCATTATGGGAGCAGATTCGTGGGCGATCCTGTGTTTTTTAAGCTCTGCCCCTTTTCTCCGTCATGCAGCGGTGGGCGTTTGTTTATTTATTTATTTTTTTCCAAGGTTTGTTTTTGTCATTCCTCCGAAGATGGCGCCCGGGCAGTAGCGGTGGTGCGTTCAGTTTTGATTTGCATTTGTGGTTGTTGCCTATTTTTCAGCAATCTACAACAATCGCCAGAATCTTAGCATCGCAACTGAAGTATACGCACCAAAGGTATGTTTTTTGTGCAGTGCGTTTACTTTTGGGTAATGTCTAACTACAAATGTTTGTTACTTTTTTGGGCTTTGGTTATATGTGCACGCTCAATGGAGGGACACGCACGCGGCATCGGGCTTATATAACTATTTTAAAACACATTCAGTAGCGCTAGTGCGTCGTTACACTGTAACTTTAATGTCTTTGCAGCGGCCGTTTCTGGAGCGCCTCACGTAATCTTACGAATTGTGTTCTTTGGGATGTACCATCATCGAAGTAGAGGGGGGGTATTTATTTAAGTGTAAGGACAAATGCTTCATAATGCGCTAGAATTGCTACAAACTTATTTTTTATTAAATACATTTAGTAGAGCTAATGCATTCGCAATCTTGCGGAAGTGCGCTTTAGTCATTTCCGGTAATGACAGGCTAAACCCTTTAGTTCCACCACGATTTGGTTTCATCCTGTCGAATCTTCTGCTTCCCTTCGGTGTTGCTGCGTGTTACTTGGGGTTGTTTGTACTCCGGGTTGTTAAAAGAGGAAGACTGGTCTTTTCTGCACTAGGGAAAGTTTAAAGAGTTATTTTAATCATCAGCAGTGTTTACATCAGCACTGAGAAGGCTAATGAGGGACTTCAAACGGTATGTGTGCACTGTACATTTTTCTGTCTTCTACCAAGGGGACAGGCTCAATGTATACTCTCAGCCGGGGATCAGAGTAGAGTCGACAGCCATGCTGGACAGGTTTGGAACATAACAGTACGGACCTTTGCAGGGGCTTTGTCAGGAGAAAGTAGACCCCCTCACCCCAAGCAGTCGTGTTGGTTTCCTCTTCTGTCCTAACCCATCCTACTCATTCATTCCTGTCTGCTTGCTAGCGCTTTACCAGCATTACTTTCTGGGACGCAGCTCCTGCTGCAACGGATCTCTTCCTAGCCTCTTTACCAGCATGGCCGCTTAGCTATACATAGTAGAGCCTGCTTCTTTCCATTTCCCACTCCTGCATCCCTCTCCTTGCACAGACTCCAGTTTCCATAAACACTCGTCCGCTTCCTTAAAATGACTTTAAGGAGAACAGCAGCAGACTGTGATCCTGCGGTTCAGGAAGAGAACAGTACTGTAGGTGTGTTGTTGGAATCTAACCTTTTCTTCATTCATTTACTCTTTCACTCATCCATCCACGCTTTCAATCTGTCTATCCACTCTCTAATCACTACTACTCTAGTACTCACTCTCTACTACTCTAGTACTCACTCTCTATTACTCACCATCTACTATTCACCCTCTACTATAATACTACTCACTCTCTACTACTCACTCTACTACTCTCTACTCACTGTACTACTCTCTACTACTCTCTACTCACTCTACTACTCTCAACTACGCTCTACTCACTCTCTACTACTCTCTACTATCCACTACTCACTCTCTACTACTCACCCTCTACTACTCACTCTCTACTAACTTTGTACTACTCTAATACTCTCTACTACTCACTCTACTACTCTACCTCTCACTACCTCTACGTGCACACATATGCACATATATATGTATATATATATGTGTATGCATTTATATATATGTATGTGCCACCTTTTATTTATGTTTTGGTTTTTGAAACATAAATAAAACGCATTGTTATTTGCAATGTCAATAGCTCATACTCACTTAAATATGCGACCTATTGCATTGCAAATGCAATAGGTCTCACATTTGCGAGAGATTAAGCTATTGGAATTGTAAATGACAATGCCATGTATTTATCTGTTTTCAAAACCAACACATAAATAAAAATGTTGTCCTTTACAATGCCAATAGCTCTAACTTTTGCAAAGGCGAGACCGTTGCATTGTAAATGCTTGTTCTTGCCTGCTTTTTGCCTCGTTGAACTGTCTTCCCTTACCTTGATTGTGTTGTCTCTTTCAGTCACTGTTCTTGATCAACTTCATGATGATCAGTTCGATGAGGGAGGCTGTTAATGACCACAAGCACCCGAGGGAGCCCACCACCTTCTCTGCTTCGTCTTCAGCTGATGGCATCCAGACACGACACAGGCCTGCAAATAGCAGCGCAGGAAGCACACCTTGAGTCGGAGCAGTGAGTCTTCAAAAGCCATGAAGACAAACTGCGCAGACTCAATTTTTCCGTTTCTCGCACTGCCTGCAGCCTCTACCTCACCCTTTCCCAACTTGTCACAGGGATGGACCCACCCCTTGAGACGAGTTGGGAAAGGGTGGGATGACAATCCTCTCTACTCCCTGAATGACGTGAAGCCCCTGGTGCTACAGGGCTTCAGCCTGAAGCGCTCGGGGCAAACTTTACCCACACGTCATCAGGGGGTGGAGACTTGTCCTCGAGGCTAGGTCTTTGCCGAGCTGATGACCTCACAGGCCTCAGGGCAGTGAGCTCGTAAGCCCGGCAAATACTATTGGCTCAGGGCAAGTCCAGAGGGAATGCAATGCATCAGCGTGATGCTAATGCATTATTGTATGTCACGTGACTCATCACGTCATCACAGCACAAGCCCCGGCCCCAAGCAAGAGGTGAGAGTATTTTTTTTTATTAACAGACAACTACTTTGCCGATCTTGGGGACGTGGGTGTTAAAGTTCATTCAAGATCCGCCACTGAAACACCCTCAGATATCGAAAACCCTCTATGGTCACATCTACCTTGCATCCCAGGGGAGTCTGGGAACTTGACCACTGAGAACAAACAGTATCGACTTGCTCCAATTTATAGCATACCCGGAATATTTTCCGAAGTTTGTGAATATGTTTAATACCCCATTTGGGATCTATAGGGAGAGGCGAGATACAGCAGGATGTCATCAACATAGAGCGATATTCGGTCATCATGCCCTTCCGCCCACTTCAAATCTCTCACCATGACATCTCGTCTGAGCCAAGAGGCGAGCGGCTCTAACATTAGGGAGATGATCATGGGGGATAGAGGACACCCCTGTCTGGTGCCTCTTTTCAGTGAGAAGACTTGTGACGTGTAGTTATTTACTCGGACTTGCCCACGAATATCTGTATATAACAGCTTCACCCAGCCCATGAATTTCGTACGAAAGACCATGCGTAATAGTACCTTGAATAAATATGGCCATTCAATGGAATCGAACGCCATAGAGGCATCAAGGGATAGGACCACTGCGTCTTCCTCAATACACTCCCGGCGTGCGAGCACACTGTGGAGGCGATGGATATTGAGCGCTGTAATTCTCCCTGGCATGAAGCCAGATTGATCTGGGTGAACTAACGATGAAATAACCGTGAGCAAGCGTAATGCCAGCACTTTCGCCAGAATCTTCACTTCCGCGTTGATCAGGGAAATAGGACAATAGGATCCACAACTGTCAGTGGGTTTCCCCAGTTTTCGGATCACAACAATAGATGCTAATCGCTGATCCTCTGGTAGGATCCCCTTCTCGTAGCTCTCTTCATACATGGCCCGCAGATAAGGCGCCGTCTGGGTAGTAACCACTTTCAGGAATTCTATAGGGATCCCATTAGGCCCCATTGCTTTTCCCGAATTTCTATTTAAACTTTATTTCGATCTTTAGATCATAAAAGTACACAGTAAAAAGAGAAGCAAATCAACAGAACAAAATTCAGTACTGCAATAGCGATAGTTACAATAATTTGGTTCAGGGGGCATACAGTTAACAATCCCTCATAAAAAGAGTATACTATTAAGATCAGGTAATTCATTAATACCGTGGTTCCCAAAGTGTGCGCTGCGGCGCCTTGGTGCGCCGTGATGAGAAGCCAGGGGCGCCGCGACGCCGTGCAGGATGTGGGTCGTGAAAACTGTAGCCACAAGTCCTCCCCCTCCTTTGTGCTGCCAGGTCAATTGATCCCAGCCCTCGCCCTCTGCATCTGAATGGCTCCAGGGCTGCGCTCATCTGCCCCAGCGCCTTACCTGCTCCTGCTGCCCCAATAACCAGCTGCTAATTACTGGACTCCCATTGTCTGTGCAGATAAGGCCGGCCAGGGCGGGGAGCTCTGTGATTACAGCTAATGTCAGGTGTGCATTTTACCAATCTGCAATTGCCGTTGAATGAACTTTCTGTCCAAAACCGGAGAGATTGCACCCAGGAGAAGTGAAATGATGAAACATCGGTTTACATGTTGGAACATTAATATGAACACATTGTTCAAGATATTGCAGACGCAGGAGTGATGTTGCTTTGTCATGAAAGACTTTGAAAAACATTTCTTTTGATCATGTAACAGAATTAATTCAGCAACTGACTTTTTTTAATGCTCATTGGTAATCATCATGCACTCGTGAAATGTTATATGCACAGCACTAACTTTGTCAGTTCAAGTGGTGATTTATGCTTGAAATACTGCTTTCTATAGAATATTAGCATTTCAGTTCACCAGGACGGGGAGCATTAGTTCGAGTGTACCTTTATCTTTTGTTTGGGGCATTCTGGGTGATGGAGTTTGGTGAATTAACTGCATTGGAAAAGCCAATGAGCAATCTTAGAAATCCGGTGCTGAGTTTAGCGTGTAGTGGTTCGCACGTGACAATTCACCTGGGGCGAGTTGGTGGAATAAAGTAAAGGTGACGTTTGACGTAGTTAAGCTGCTTCTATACACAAGAGGAGCGGGAGCATTTCGCGGGTCTTCATTATAAAATGTACAGCAATAGAGTGAAACGTGAGAAGATACATTTTCTTTTAAATATGGTCTCGCTTAGAGACAGATCAGCATGTTATGGTAAGCAGTCTTGCAGTGAAAATGAATATTGTAAATCAATGCCAGATTAGAGGGGTCACAAACTTGTCAGTAATAAAGCTTAAATTCTAGTAAAGCGAGGTAGTTGGACAGCAAGAGATCTGAAATACAGGCTCATGTTTAAAGTGCTGTCAGCATAATTGGTGATGTAGTAGGAACTGTGAATAGTAGCGCTTTTTGGGTTAAATAGCGCTATAGAATACAAGTGTATTTAGTACATTTTTTGTAATATGTATAACACAAAGGAATTAATGAAGGTGAATCTTTTTGTATTATAGATACCCCTGAAGGTTTTTTACCGAAATGCATTGGGTGACTTTTTAATAAAGCGTGACATATAGAAACATCGTCAAAGCTACATCCGCCTTGGAGTCATGTCTTTTCATAATACACATATAACCCACCTTTATCTGCAATTGCCATTCAGTTACCTCTTTCTTAACATGTAGACCCTGTGAGTAAACCGAGTTATGCTGATAACCATTTCCCCTTTTCCACGCTCGTCTCTGACAAAATTAGGTTAGACGTGTTGACAGAGAAAAAAAAAGTGGAATTTCTGCCTGTAAATGAGACAGGTGATCTATGTGACCAGGTAGTACAGTGCACAGATTATCAATATGATGGGCGTTCTCCAAGATGGTTTTGGCATCTTAAAAGGGAATGCTAGTGAGTTTGAGAGCTTTGGGGACCCCGATCTATTCATTGTTCTAAAATCGCACACAAATGTTTCCACATTAGCATTGCTAATTAAGGCCACCAGTATGCCCCTGCGCGTCACCTGGAAGGAAGGTACCCTTGGGAAATTCCAACTTGTCATTTTGCTGTGCCCACAGCAGTCTTTGAGAGGATGGGGCAGTCGGTGATGGAGGGGCTTAGACTTTGCGAGTTCGTTTCATGTGCTGTGTGATCACTGTTGGCCTGGGAGAGCTGCCTCGCCCCGATCAGGTTGGGCTCCAGTTGCAGATCTGAAGCAGCGTCTCGACTTGCCCAGTGCATGCAACTCGAGTACACCCAAGAGCATGAATGTTGCATTTGGCACGCCCAAGAAATGCTATCTTCCTTCCGTACATGACGACTTGCTACTCTATGATGGTGTTGTATGCATTGCGATGTACTTTATAAGATCTTTGTGATTGCAAATAAAGTTTTAAATGGTGATGGCCACTCTGAATCCTTCATCACGTCTAGGCTTGATTCTTCATGTAGACCAGTGGTTCCCAAAGTGTGCGCTGCGGTGCGCCGGTAAAAAAATGGCGGGGAGCCACGGCCAACTGCCAATTAGGTCAAGGGAGCCACGGGTCAAAAATGTTTGGGAACCACTGCATTAATACAATAAATAGGATAAAAAATGTTTAAAACCCTGCATAAAATCTTAAGAAGGCACAAGAAAGCGTATAAACACTCGTCTCGTACATTATCTATCAGTGACATACAAAATCTAATTCTCCACAAGAAAAAAAAATCATCATTATATTGAATCAGCGGCTTGCAACCTTTAAAACACAGGAACATAGTACAAAATACTGATATATTGGGATGATTTTTATAATTTCCATCTGTTTTTAGCTCTGATATACATCACGCAAGAGAGGAATCTCGATACACAAAAAACTACCAATTGCATAGTTTCAGTCCTCAATACACGTTCTGCCTCTCTGCACTGCCTTAAATTTAGACTGATACATAGTGGTTTTATGCATCTCTTTCTTGGTTTATCATACAAGGGGCAGAAAAAAGTATATGTTCATCATCTTCCTTCACTTCACTACGGTGTTTACAGAATATACATTTGTCATAATCCTTGACGGCCCTATAACAATCCCATTTTGATTTGTTTCCATTGGTTTGCAATACCCATACCTAAATTTAAGCTACAGTGATTTTGCAATTTGTGGGCATACCTCATCCATTAAGGGCTCAAATGAGGCCGTATCTTTGAACAGAAGAAAAGCAGTGGATAGAGAGCCCAATTTAGAATCATATAAAAAACGGCTATTAATATAACTCCAAAACAATAGTTTTACAGTTTTACTACATGATCTAGTCAGGTTTGAGGGCTCATCCCAATAGTGAGATAGTCCTATTTTGTTTAACCATGACGATACATGTTGTAACCATGGAATTGCCTTTGAGGCACCAGCTCTCATTATCTCCTGTAGGCCTTTTTTGTAGTGTACAAGCTCTATTGTGGCCCAAATTCTAACCCAAAATAGGAGTGGGCGCAGTACTGCTAGGTTATCAGTACATTTTAAATCAAGGTCAAGCATTACAGGAAGCATAGGTGTCCTATTAGGTAAAGACAATAGCTTTCGAATACATTTGTTTTCATTGATTTCAAAATTGCGTTTACAATAGGGACCCCAGAGTTCTGCCCCATATAAGGCGGCCGACTGCGCCTTAAATTTATAAACTTCTAAGGCTGGTGAAACTGCCTTTGAGGTGCTCCCTCCATGTTTTTTTGTAATGGGAACACAGTTTTGGGTAAGAACTAATCGACTTTTTTCTAATTGTGGCTTCCACATTAATTTAGAGTCAATTGTGATGCCTAAGTAGTTAAAACTATGTACATATTCCAGTTTATGGCTATCTAATTCCAGTTTATTTTTAAAAGATTTGAGGGGGTTAATAGACATATATTTGGTCATGCTAGCATTAATTTCCAAACCCTTGTTAATACAGTATGAATGAAAGGAGTTCAGCAGATTTTGTAGCCCACGAGGGGTTTGCGAGATTAAGATGGTGTCATCTGCAAAAAGTAAAGCTGGAATTATTTCCCCAGCCAGCTTAGGGGAATCATTTTTACAACCCTCCAGGAAGCTTGTAATGTCGTTTACATATAGTGTGAATAGGGTGGGCGCCAGGATGCAGCCCTGGCGCAAGCCCCTACTCACATGTATGTCCCTGGTGAGTTCGCCCCTAGGCCCCCATCTCACTTTTGCATAAGTCCCCTCATGCAGTCTGATTATCTGGACCAATAATTCGATAGGTACTCTCAGGTCCTTTAGGCAAGCCCAGAGGAGTCTTCTGGGTACCTGGTCGAATGCGGCCTTCAAATCGACAAAGGCTATATATAAGCTACCTTGTCTAAGGGTTATATATTTCCAGCAAAGACACAAAAATCTGAAGACTTGGTCGATGGTACTCGTCTTCTTCCTAAACCCAGCTTGATATTTGGAAAGCAACCCGACTTCTTCAAGCCAATCAGTTAACCGTGATAATAAGTACTTGGCATACAATTTCTGTGGGATATCTATCAAACTGATAGGGCGATAATTCGCCAGATCGTGTCTGTTACCCTTTTTAAAGATTGTGACTATTTCTGCCCCCTTCCACGTATGGGGTATTGGTTCAAATTTGGCTATTGCATTGCACAGATGATTGATGTATGGACCCCAGACCGTTAGGTCATGCTTTAAAAGGTCACCGGGAATTTTGTCCGGCCCCGGCGCTTTACCGGATTTGACAGAACCCAATATTGCGATAGTTTCATCTAAGGTAAAATTTAGATCGGCTGCCTTAGCATTATTTATCGTTTCCTCTGTTAGCACAAAGTGATTATCGTTGGGATCAGAGTATAGTGTGGAAAAGTGATCTACCCAGGTATTACCGTCTAAAAATAGGTCTCTTTGGGATCTTCCTGACCTATTATCTTTGGCCATCAGGTTCCAGAATCCCGCCTGATCCTTATCTTTAGCTCCATATATTAGGTCCGCCCAGATCTCTTTGTCCCAGGACCTTTTTGCAGCTTCGATAGTTTGTTTGTATGATCGCCTTTTATCCCTTATCTTGTCTATCTGTTCACTCTTAATGGCCAAAATTAGCTCCTGCTTTGCTGTTCGGCAATTCCCGTTGAACCACGGGTTGTCTAAACTATTCCTAGTCATGGCTCCTGGCTTATTCCCTTGGACCGATTTAGTTAAAAAAGGTCCAAGCGATCTGACCAATCTAGCATGAATTTCTATCATCACTGGTTGGCCCATGGGATTCTCTATCAAGGGTGCCATGATTTCCGCAAAGATTGAATAAATATTGGCCATTGCACTTATATTCCCTGAAATGGATGGCCATTTTATCGCTCTGTTGTTGCCCTTTAATAGGATTTCATTGTCCAGACAACCAATCTCATCTACTTTTATGGGTGATGAGTGAAAAAAAACAGGGAGAATCATTAGTCTCAGGGGCCGATGATCACTTTCAGCTCTATCATCTATTTTTAAGTCGACCAGATTGCTCCAAAAACCTAATGATACTAAGATATAGTCAATATTACTCCTTGATTTGCCTCTATTAAACGTATGGGCTTTAGGTCTATCTGACGGGAGGCGCCCATTACAGGCTCTAAGACTATGGGACATCGTTAGTCTTAGAAGTTGGGTCACAGCAACAGTACATCCAACTTCTTTGGTGCTTTCCAGTTCTGGGATATTAAATGACAGGTCTTCATTCTCCATTATATTACCGAATCGCCAACACAGGCTCTAAATTACAGTTGAAGTCACCTCCGACAATAATATTCTTTTCTTGTCCTAAATTGTCAAGGAGTGATTCCAACTGGGAAATTACTAATGACTCACGGTGCGCAGGGCAGGGTCTATTATAGATATTCAGTAAATACACTACCCCGCCATCTTTTGAGACCAGCTTAAGACCCAGTATATCTTTAGAAGGGATATCCAAAGGCACAATTGTAATTTCAAGAGAAATCTGTATCCAAGACACAAGTCCCTCCGCTGGTCTACCCCTCGATGAGGGGCTTGCCTCCACACTTAGGGGCCTATTAGGATTGCGGTTTTTCCGCATCCTCCGGGCCGGCGGAAGCTACCGCCAGCCCAGAGGATGCGGAAAAACCGCAGCAGACCCACCAGAGACCCACCGCCACATTAGGATGGCTGGTGGGTCCTGGTTTCCGTCCGCAGCTATTCCGCCGCGGTTGGCTTACAACCGCGGCGGAAAAGCTCTAATATGGTGGAGGTGTCTCTCAGACACCGTCCACCATATTAGGAAATGCTTGAAAAGATGCTTTTCCGCAGCAGATTTTCCGCCGTGGAAAAGCATGTGTAACTTCACTGCGGGGGCCCGTTGCGGGCCCCTTAGGTGAAGGGGGGGTGGGGGGTGCACATGTGGTACCCCCTGCATTTGTATGCAGAGATCGGCAGGCACCGCGCGGTGCCTGCCGCTTTCTGCATACAAAAGCAAAGTATGCATTTTTTACATTGCGGCGGGTGCAGCTTGAAGCTGCACCCGCCGCAATGTTAAGGATAGAGGATGTGACCGCCACCCTGGCGGTCACATCCTAATCTTCACGGGCGGAACGCCGCTGCCCATGCGGATGTTCCCCCCTACTCTATGGCGGCGGACGGACTCAGGTCCGTCCGCCATCATAATCGGCCCCTAAATGTTTTATAGCCGACTCTATGCGGGATGTCTAGAAGCCAGGACTCCTGTAGGAGTATCACATCACCAGATTCAATGTAGGTATTCCACACTGTGTCCGGCAAGTTCCTTCGCAGGCCTGCAATGTTCCATGAGATCACCTGAATATTTTGTGTCGTTCTGGTTACCCTAGGTTGGAAAGCCTCATCATTACCTAAGGTCCCATTTGTACTAACGAAATCAATACATGTATCAGATTGCACGTTTGGGAATATCGGTATAGTTCTCCCCTGATTTTTATTGGTGGTGTCGCCTATCCCATAAGTGGGTACTTCCACCCTATCGTCATTAGTAGTCATCCCAGGGACAAAAGGTGTTTTCTGCCCACAAAATGTGGAGTTTGGATGTCAATCCAAGTCATCCACGGTTGACAATACCCCAAAACAATTATTCAAGGGGATTTTTGGATCGTCAATAGCTGGTTTGCCCATTTCTGCTGGTCTGTAAAAGTATCCTAGCGGTAAGGCGCTAATATTAGTGGTCCCCAGTTCAAGCATCTCGTTGTGCAATAAAATAGCCCTAACCATGTGTGGCCACCTAAAATTAACTACCACACAGTCCCCGCTTATATTCTTTCTAGTTTCACCCACCCAGCCCACCCTGCGTACCATTAGAATATCTGCTTCCCTCAATGGATTGAATTTCCTATGTTTTGCCAACCAGCCAACAACCTTGTTTTTTAAATTAGGCCAATTCTCTTTCTGGTCCCTCCTTAACACCGGTACCCCTGCCAGGATTAAGGTGTAAGGGCAAGAGGCGGGTGGCAACTTTAAGATATCCTCGTTGGGAATAAGATCTGTGGATTTTGGGCTGTGTAAGGCGGATTTACTTGGTAGAATCCCATGTCTGTCGCCAGCTGTAGAGCCTTGTTGACAATTTTCTGCCTCCCGTTGTAATTCAATACCTGCTCTAGCTGTGCTTACCAAGGAACCTACTCTAATTTCAGTTGTTAAGCTATCATGGGGGCTATGGGTGTCTAGTGTCTTCTGACGACATATAGTTATGTCAGGTTCTAATGGGATGTGTCTAGTTGCAGGCTGGGCGCCTGTTTTAGATAAAACTCCCTGTGTTTTCCCCTTCCCTCCTGTCTGAACCAGGTCACCTGATAAAAGGCTGCCCAAGCTTAATTGACCCACTGTATTTTGCAATTGCCCCAATTTATCTTCCAGTGGTTTTAGGATCTTCGTGATATGGTTGACTATGTCTATCTGCATGCTATCCCTTGCAGAATCCAGTGATCTCTTTACAATTAACTCTAGGTCCCCCAGATGGGAACCCTCAGTTGCATTGTTTAAATCTTTACGTTTACTCATGGCGCGGCCCCTATCACAAATAGCAAAATATGAAGATATGCTTGAGACACAATACTAACTGTCCAACTTACGTGTTTCACAAAGGGGCAGATATCAATAGGGTGGCCCAGTCCAGTCTCCGTCAGGCTACGACGGGCGCGGACGGGCACGCCCGCGCGCGTCCCGCGCTGCAGGAGGGAGCAGCCGGTTTTGAGGGCCTCGGTCGCCCTGTACGCTCGTCACTGTGGTGCGCGGCGTAAGGCCCCCTGGGAGTTGGAGTCCGGGGCCTCGCATCTCACAGCGCACCACTCGCCACTCGTACCCCCACCAGTAAGGAAAAGCAGAGTCCCTCAAGATCCGGGCAGGGAAGTTACCACAGTGTTCAGGTAGGGCAAAAGGAATCCTGGTAACAGTCACCAACAGCGTCCCGTGCTGCAGGAGTGAGCAGCCGGTTTTGAGGGCCTGGGTCGCCCGGTACGCTTGTCACTGTGGTGCGTGGCGCAAGACCCCCTGGGAGTTGGAGTCCGGGGCCTCGCGTCTCACAGCGCACCACTCGCCACTCGTACCCCCACCAGCAAGGAAAAGCAGAGTCCCTCAAGATCCGGGCAGGGAAGTTACCACAGTGTTCAGGTAGGGCAAAAGGAATCCTGGTAACAGGCACCAACAGCGTCCCGCGCTGGGGGAGTGAGCAGCCGGTTTTGAGGGCCTCGGTCGCCCTGTACGCTCGTCACTGTGGTGCGCGGCGCAAGGCCCCCTGGGAGTTGGAGTCCAGGGCCTCGCGTCTCACAGCGCACCACTCGCCACTCGTACCCCCGCCAGTAAGGAAAAGCAGAGTCCCTCAAGATCCGGGCAGGGAAGTTACCACAGTGTTCAGGTAGGGCAAAAGGAATCCTGGCAACAGTCACCAACAGCGTCCCACGCTGCGGGAGTGAGCAGCCGGTTTTGAGGGCCTTGGTCGCCCTGTACGCTCGTCACTGTGGTGCGCGGCGCAAGGCCCCCTGGGAGTTGGAGTCCGGGGCCTCGCGTGTCACAGCGCACCACTCGCCACTCGTACCCCCACCAGCAAGGAATAGCAGAGTCCCTCAAGATCCGGGCAGGGAAGTAACCACAGTGTTCAGGTAGGGCAAAAGGAATCCTGGTAACAGTCACCAACAGCGTCCCGAATTAATTTTGCTCATGGCCTGCTGGATTTCGAGGTCTGTCAGGTTCTCGTCTAGAGTCTCTCTTTCACTATCAGAAAGCGTCGGTAAGTCACTGTCCGAGAGGAGCGACCAGGAATCCTCTGCCGTGTATGTGGTGGATGAGGTGTATTTGTGTTCCAGGTGGTCTGCGAATACGTCCGCTATATCTTTCGGGTGTGTAATCTGTGACCCGTTCCCGAGTGTCAACTGAGGCACCCACCTCTCACCCTGCTCCCTCCTCTCCAACCAGGCTAGCAATTTATCCGCCCTGTCTCCCAGTTCATACAGCTTGTGCTTAGTGTGGAGAAGTTTGGACTTCATTTGTTCATTCACCAGGATACTATACTCCTTTTGTTTGAGCGTCAGGCGGTGTCTGGCCTCCTCTGAGGGGGTGGTGATGCTATATCTTTCTAAGACTTGGAGCTCGCTTTCTAAGTGGGCTATTTGCTGTTGCCTTTTCCTAGTATCCTACCTTAAGGGCTAGGGCAGGACCTTTGACCACTACCTTAAAGGCCTCCCATACTATCTGCGACGATTCCACAGATCCCACATTGTCTTTAAAGTAGTTGATGGTCTGGGTGAGTAGTTCCTCCTTGATATCAGGAATTGTCAATATCTAAGGGCTGAGAACTATCGCTGCTCGTGGCTGACAACCAAAATTTGTGAATTCCACCCTTACAGGGGAATGATCTGATATGCCTCTTGGTAGAGCGTGGGGATTGTGGAAGTGACTAATGGATGCCGAATGTGTTAAGAAATAATCAATGCGGGAGGTGCTCTTGTGAGCGTTGGAGTAATAAGGATATTGTATGCCCTCTGGTTGGAGTGTACGCCACACATCAGAGAGACCCATGGCTGAGGTGAATTCCCCCGTGTGTGTGGGGTCGGGACTGTGGTCGCTGGGGAGATCTATCCCTCCAATCATCCATGACCATATTAAAATCCCCCCCCCCCAATATCAGGGTGCTCATGGGAAGGTCATCTAGTATCTTCCCCAGGTCGACAAGCGCCTCCCTGCCCAGTGCCGGCGGGAGGTACATCGAAATCACCTTAATTGCCATTCCCTCCCATTGCGCCTCCAGAACCGCAAAAATGCCTCGGGGGTCTGCCCACGTGAGTGTCGATGTGAGTGGCAAGTTCTTTTTGACCAGGATTCCCATCCCACGGGATCCCGAGGTGTAGTCAGCATGTACCAGAAATGTGTAACCCCAATGTGTAAGGGCCTTACATTTATTGCCCACCATGTGCGTCTCTAGCAATAACACCAGGTCGGGGGCCTGTCGTCTCAAGTATTGCTGCACTATTCCATGTTTGATTTTATCTCCCATGCCATTCACGTTCCAGGTCAGCACGGAGAGTGCCGTGTCCATGCTAGCCCCCGCCATCTGATGGCAATGCCCCTGGACCTGAGTCGCTCGTAACTCTCCACAGCATGGTATTTACAATACGGAGATATGACCCCCCATGTACATATTGGCCTGAACAGATGCACACATAGAGAGCTACACAGATTACGTCTAACTTCCCTGTGCAGTTGCTTTCGATGGTATGAGTGAAATAGGTCAGTACTGGATTTGTGAATCGCATATTCAAACAATCCTAACACTCCCCCAACCCCTCCTCCCAAGCTGTCTCCTCTACCCCCACCCTGCCCCCCTGCCAGTGGATTCAAAACTACCCACACCCCAACTAGGCAGAGTGCCTCTTTCCCCCAATTGGTTTATAGGTGCAGGCTGGCAGCTCTCAGTCCCTCGCCTTTGTCAGAATCCACCGTGTTACTAAATACAGTGACCAAGGTCCGCCCTCCGGCGCCCCCCATTTTCCCCCCCTCTACCCTGCGACGCTTGTCATACACATGCAAGAATATTTAGTCTATCTCTTGGGTTACAGTAGTCCTCCAGTCATGGGCAACATTCAATTGTCCCCCCTTTTTTCCCCACTCCAATAGGCCACTTATCTGAGAACAGTATGTGTCTGCCTCAATTCGTGGATCAGTGTGACCCTCGGCGCTCTGTCTCTCTCCTGTCCACCTGGGAATGGACTTCTGCTTGTGCTTTCTCCCAGTCGGAGTCCACCTGTTCATCCCCTGCTTGGGCCACCCACTCTGCGCCAGCCTTCCAACCAGTCCCAAGCGTCTTCCGGTGAGGAAAAGAACCAAGGCTTCCCCTCTGATTCAATGTGCAGTTTCGCTGGAAAGAGCATGGCGTATTTCACTTCGCGCTCATGAAGCTCTTCTTTCAGGGCCAGAAAGCTACGTCGTTGGGCCTGGACCTTTGCTGTGAAGTCGGGAAAGAACGTGACCACATTGTTGTCCAGTTGAGCGGAGAATTAGCTTGTGCCGTCTGCAATAGAACGTCCCGGTCTTTATAATTGAAGACTCGAGCAATAAGCGGACCTGGTTGGGCACTAATATTCATGTTTTTGATGACATTATAAAAATGCTCGACCACAACGAATCCTGCTTCCTGATCCTCTTTGACCTTTCCTCTGCATTTGACACTGTAAATCACGACAATCTACTATCAGTTCTGGAACACAGGGTGGGCCTCTCTGGTCTGGTGCTGCAATGGTTCTCGTCCTTCCTCCACCACAGATCCCAAAGAATAAAGGCAAACCACTCCCTATCCCAGCCCTCGCCTGTATCCATGAGTGTCCCACAAGGGTTTAACTTATTCCCCATAATATTCAACCTATTCTTGGAACCACTTGCAAATGCACTAAACTCAATGAAGATTCTCTTACACATGTACGCAGATGACACGCAACTTTACGTGAAAATCTCCTCCCCTTACAATCTCACATCACTCAACACTATCCTCATAAACACTCAAAACTGGCTAATGGAGAACCACCTCCTACTCAACACTTCCAAAACCGAATTCATGCACATTTTTCCTCAGAATCATACCCCCATGGTAGACCTCAGGCTGAACCATCTAACTGCTTTCAACTCCCCCCCTTTCTTCGTTTATTCAGCCAAATCACTCTGAATCACCCTGGACAAACACTTAAATTTGGAGAACCACATTAGGAAGGTTTGCAAGGGAGCGAATCACCAGATGAGACTACTCAGGAATCTCAAACCTTTCCTCCCTCAAGCTGACTTCAAGCAGGTTGTTTAAGCGCTGGTTCTGCCGAGGCTAGATTATGGCAGTGCTACACTATGTGGCCTCCCAAAATATACCTTGGCCCCACTTAAAGCTGTATTGAATGCGGCGGCCAGACTGACCACGGGCACTAAAAGATCTGCGCACATCTCCCCAGTCTAAAATCGCTAAAGCGGCTGCCTCTTGAAGCAAGAACACAGTTAAAGATCGCCTACCTGACTCACAAAGCTCTCCATCTCAAAACCCCCAAGTACCTATGCCAAAAGCTAGAACTATCTGGAGGTGGTAGACCTTCAAGAAGCGCTAACACCTTCCTTCTGAAACCACAGATATTTCGAAAAAAGAGAACTTGTCAAAGAGCTTTCTCCGGCTCCGCTCCACGAATCTGGAACTCTCTCCCTCCTGAAATTCGTATTCTCACCTCCACGGTTATCTTCAAAATTGAAGTAAAACGATTCCTTATGTGCAAGTTCTTACCTTAATTGGGCTCTGATCTTTTGCTTGATGATACTGGACTTACTCCCTCATTCGTTGTACTAACTGTGATGATGTGTTTGTACCCTTTATAATTTGTTATATATTTGACGCCTGTCTAACCTTGACCAACCGTAATTGTGAAGCGCTCTGATATCCCTCGGGATCATGTTCGCGCTATATAAAACGTTATAAATAAAAATAAATAAACATATCTACCATTTGTGTAAATGTGGCTGATTCTACTTGAAAGAGTGGCCAGGGTCTAGGACTACTTTGTGGTGGAGGTGTCCTCTGTTGTGATCTTTATTACCTTTTTGGATCCAGGATGATCTCAGTTGCTTCTTATCCTTGCTAGAAGAGTGTCCCAAGGTTTTGCCCTTGAGAGGAGCAGGATAGGCAGTAGCAGTGCCAGTCTTGAACACAGGGATCTGTTCTGCATGTGTCCCAAATAACAGACCTGAGGACTAGATGGGAAGGAGCTAGAATTCTGCCAGATGCTGTTTGTCTGGGGCAGTATAGGCCCCAAACTGTGACTTATAGTGGCCTTGTATTAGAAATCAAATGCTTTAATGGACATTGAAATTGACAAGAACATGGACCGGATGGAGACTCGCTTGAATTTCACAAATGTAATTTGGGATTTATATCGACCTGCAATGTGTGTGCGTTATTGAAAGTGACAATCTTGATCTTACAATTGATTTGCAATTGTGCTTATGAAAGTCAATATAGGATAACAGTGCCATTGCCAAACTGATCCTTAGATGACGTCAGCAATAGCAGCTATGAAACAGGACAAATCAGCGACTTGTTTTCTTCCTACGTCTGCCGCGCATGCCTGCCCCATGAGCAAGGAGCAGAAGGAGCTCCGAAACGCGTTGGGGCTTAATGAAATATCCAGCGCTGTGTCTCGTTGTGCCTGAATAAATGACTTAACCGTGGTGGCTGAGTTCGCCTGTCATTGCGTGCACCTCAAACTGTGGCAGCGTAATTGGAAATATTTACCGGCCGAGCCTGGTCGGGGAGGTGGCAACATCACTAAAGTATTTGTGGACTGCAGGCTTCGAAAAATTGAGAAACCGAATTGCAGAATGACAGGTTGTGTGCATTTAATCTCCAACGGACACAGATTTGGAGGCCCGACTAAGGGTTTGATTATATTTTGCAGGAGGCAGAGCCCAACATGGGTCGTATGGTGGTTGGAGGACTACGAATCCGAGAAGTCCTTAGATGACATCAGCAATAGCAGCTATGAAACAGGACAAATCAGGGACTTGTTTTCTTCCTACGTCTGCCGCTGCATGCCCGCCCCATGAGCAAGGAGCAGAAGGAGCTCCGAAACGCGTTGGGGCTTAATGAAATATCCAGCGCTGTGTCTCGTTGTGCCTGAATAAAGGACTTAACCGTGGTGGCTGAGTTCGCCTGTCATTGCGTGCACCTCAAACTGTGGCAGTGTAATTGTATATATATATAATATATATATATATATATGTATTCACTGAAAAAACCATAGGTTATAGACTATATATAGTTAGGAATTTGCATTTACAAAACCTTGAAAATTCACTGAAAAAACCATAGGTTAGAGACCATATATAGTTAGCTGGACATTTTATTGACATAAAACCAATGAAATTCCATATATAGTTAGTTGCACTAACTATATATCGCGCACCCGCAATCCACTGCTGATGATGTCACATATTACATCATTCATGACATGGTCAGTGACATCACTGATGACATCACTGATGACATCTCAAATGACATCACTGATGACATCACTGATGACATCTCAAATGACATCACTGATGACATCATCTAGTGTCTGTGTGTTTTTGTAAAGTTTAAATATGTTTTACATATTGAAGAATGAGTGGATGTATGGAAGACTGAGTGTGTGTGTGGCTGGCTGGGAGGTGTGTGACTCTGTGCATATCAATGTGTACTTGTATCAGTGATTGTATAAGAGAGTAAGTATGTGTTAGTATATGTGTGAAAAGTATGGTGTTCTGTGTTTAACTGTATAGATGAGGAAATGATTGATTCTTCACAGGACTGACTAGGTGTATGAGTGCATATGATAGTGTTGTAATAATGAGTGACTGTATGTATGAGTGATTGTATGGGTGAATGAGTGAATGTGTGTGTAGACGTAGGAATCAGTGAGTGCGTATGTAGTAACTGGTATTGGTGTGTCATGATGTCATCAGTGATGTCATTTGAGATGTCATCAGTGATGTCATTTGAGATGTCATCAGTGATGTCATCAGTGATGTCACTGAAGTATGGTGTTCTGTGTTTAACTGTATAGATGAGGAAATGGAAGTGTGATTGATTCTTTACAGGACTGACTAGGTGTGTGAGTAACTCCATGGATGAGTGGCAGTGTGTGAGTGTCTGCATAGGTGTATGAGTGCATATGATAGTGTTGTAATAATGAGTGACTGTATGTATGAGTGATTGTATGGGTGAATGAGTGAATGTGTGTGTAGACGTAGGAATCAGTGAGTGCGTATGTAGTAACTGGTATTGGTGTGTCATGATGTCATCAGTGATGTCATTTGAGATGTCATTTGAGATGTCATCAGTGATGTCATCAGTGATGTCACTGACCATGTCATGAATGATGTAATATGTGACATCATCAGCAGTGGATTGCGGGTGCGCGATATATAGTTAGTGCAACTAACTATATATGGAATTTCATTGGTTTTATGTCAATAAAATGTCCAGCTAACTATATATGGTCTCTAACCTATGGTTTTTTTCAGTGAATTTTCAAGGTTTTGTAAATGCAAATTCCTAACTATATATGGTCTATAACCTATGGTTTTTTCAGTCATTTCATTGGTTTTTTAAAAGCTAATATCTATAGCTGTAAAATATATTCTTTATTACGTGACGTATCACGTAGCCACGTGAGACGCCTCATGACGCGTCGTATAACCGTGACGTATCGGCTCTGCAGCGCAAACAAAACCCGTAACGTAAGCGTGCCGGAGCACGCTTACAGATATATATATTTTTTTTAACCTTAATTAGACAAAATCCACACGTGCACATATCTTGAGGCCTTGCAAAGGCACATCAAACAAACAGTCCCTACAATTTTGCCAAGTTTGCTGGAAATCTATTCCCTTAATTTTTTTTTTTACTGTTTCTCTTGGTTTTCCCCTTGTTACGCTTACCGGGTCGCTACCCGGTACGCGAACCGGACGCTCCAAAAACAGAAGATGGCGGACTCCCGCTACGCTGCCGGTTAGCTGCCCGGTTCGTGTACCGGGAAGCGCCTCTACCGCGAAAAATCGCGGGGGACTTTAATATCCACCTCATCAATCCTAGGGGGTCAGGAGGGGTTTACATTGCCCCCTTTCCTTCATTTCCCCGTTCTTTTTTCACCACATCTTGTCTCTCGAACCTACCGAGAGACAAGATGGCGGCCGCTCCGGACTGTTTACAATGTTGACAGCTACGCTGCCGGTTAGCTGCCCGGTTAGCTGCCCGGTGAGCTGCCCGGTGAGCTGCCCGGTGAGCTGCCCGGTTCGCATACCGGGACGCGCCTCTACGGCGTAAAATCGCAAAAAAAATTTTTTTTTATTTTTTGCCCCGCGGGGCACTTTAATATGCCCCTCATCAATCCTAGGGGGTCTGGAGTGGTCTACCTTGCCCCCTTTCCTTCATTTCCCCCTTCGTTTTTCACCACATCTTGTCTCTCGATCGTAGCGAGAGACAAGATGGCGGCCGCTCCGGACTGTTTAGAATGTTGACAGACACCGGAGAGCCAATCAGCTTCGCTTCGCGAAGTTCCGTTACGCGTCAGGTACGCGAACCGGGGCGCTAACCGGAGCGCTGTCACAGATATATATATTTTTTTAAACGTTAATTTCTCAAAATCCACTGGAGCACATATATTGAGACATAGCAAAGGCACTTCGGGCAAACCATATCTACAATTTTGCCAAGTTTCATGTAAATCTATTCAGCCGTTCGAGCTAAAAGTGAGTCCAACCGCCCTATGGAAAAATGAATGGGAAAAACGCGTTTTGGGACCCCCCTTTTTTCTCGGCCCCCCCTTGACGAAACCCCGCCCCCCCAAATTTTCAGGGGCTGCTCAGAAACAAAATGTGCCATTTTCCTGAAAATTTCAGCCAATTCCGTCGACAAACGCCAAAGTTATTAGACATAGAATTTTCAGAAATCCCATAGAGAAAAAATCCTAACTATATATACCCACTGGCTATCGCCAGTAGGTAATATACATATATAAACATATATAATCTGCATATCTATATAAATATAAATGCATGCATACATATACATATATGCATACATATGCATGTTATTTACATGAAAGTTTTAAAAACACTAATAAAAGCAAAGCTAAAAAGCCACCTCATTACAAACAGAATGGCTTTAACTTAAACGAGGGCGAGATCTATTGCATTTTCAATGCTTGTTTACTTTGGTTCTATCAAGAAGGCATTCAGATGTGTCACACATTTGCCATAAATTCTGAATGTTAGCACTCTAGTTGCTCATTAGATCACTGTAGTAAAGCTAGTGCTCACCAGGGAAGTCTGCTGCTAATCATGGTTTGCAGCCATTTTCCCGCATTTTTTATCCCGCAGACTTTCAGTCCGCATACCATTATCCCGCAAGGTCATTGACCTCGCATACCATTATCCCGCATTTTTTCAAAACGCATGTGCATTTATCGCGCATGCCTTTACAAAGAATTACGTTTTAAAGGCATGTATGGTAAATGCATTTGCGTTGTGAAAACCACGATGACGAGATGATGAAGTGGGTTTGTGTTAATTTTTTCGTGGGTTAGTGATTGTGTAGTGTAGTGTAGTGTTGTGTAGTGTAGTGTTGTGTTAGTGTAGTGTAGAGTTGTGGTGGTTGTTTAGTGTAGGGTCATGCTGGGGGTAGTGTTTTAGGGTTTAGGGTTGTGTTGTAGTGTTTGCGTAGTGTAGGGTCATGCTGGGGGTAGTGTTTTAGGGTTTAGGGTAGTGTTGTAGTGTTTGCGTAGTGTAGGGTCATGCTGGGGGTAGTGTTTTAGGGTTTAGGGTTGTGTTGTAGTGTTTGCGTAGTGTTGCGTAGTGTAGGGTCATGCTGGGCGTAGTGTTTTAGGGTTTAGGATAGTGTTGTAGTGTTTGCGTAGTGTAGGGTCATGCTGGGGGTAGTGTTTTAGGGTTTTGGGTAGTGTTGTAGTGTTTGCGTAGTGTAGGGTCATGCTGGGGTGTAGTATTTTAGGGTTTAGGGTAGTGTTGTAGTGTTTGCGTAGTGTAGGGTCATGCTGGGGGTAGTGTTTTAGGGTTTTGGGTAGTGTTGTAGTGTTTGCGTAGTGTAGGGTCATGCTGGGGTGTAGTGTTTTAGGGTTTAGGGTAGTGTTGTAGTGTTTGCGTAGTGTAGGGTCATGCTGGGGGTAGTGTTTTAGGGTTTTGGGTAGTGTTGTAGTGTTTGCGTAGTGTAGGGTCATGCTGGGGGTAGTGTTTTAGGGTTTTGGGTAGTGTTGTAGTGTTTGCGTAGTGTAGGGTCATGCTGGGGTGTAGTGTTTTAGGGTTTTGGGTAGTGTTGTAGTGTTTGCGTAGTGTAGGGTCATGCTGGGGTGTAGTGTTTTAGGGTTTTGGGTAGTGTTGTAGTGTTTGCGTAGTGTAGGGTCATGCTGGGGGTAGTGTTTTAGGGTTTTGGGTAGTGTTGTAGTGTTTGCGTAGTGTAGGGTCATGCTGGGGGGTAGTGTTTTAGGGTTTTGGGTAGTGTTGTAGTGTTTGCGTAGTGTAGGGTCATGCTGGGGGGTAGTGTTTTAGGGTTTTGGGTAGTGTTGTAGTGTTTGCGTAGTGTAGGGTCATGCTGGGGGTAGTGTTTTAGGGTTTCGGGTAGTGTTGTAGTGTTTGCGTAGTGTAGGGTCAAGCTGGGGGTAGTGTTTTAGGGTTTAGGGTAGTGTTGTAGTGTTTGCGTAGTGTAGGGTCATGCTGGGGGTAGTGTTTTAGGGTTTAGGGTAGTGTTGTAGTGTTTGCGTAGTGTAGGGTCATGCTGGGGGTAGTGTTTTAGGGTTTAGGGTAGTGTTGTAGTGTTTGCGTAGTGTAGGGTCATGCTGGGGGTAGTGTTTTAGGGTTTAGGGTAGTGTTGTAGTGTTTGCGTAGTGTAGGGTCATGCTGGGGTGTAGTGTTTTAGGGTTTTGGGTAGTGTTGTAGTGTTTGCGTAGTGTAGGGTCATGCTGGGGGTAGTGTTTTAGGGTTTAAGGTAGTGTTGTAGTGTTTGCGTAGTGTAGGGTCATGCTGGGGTGTAGTGTTTTAGGGTTTTGGGTAGTGTTGTAGTGTTTGCGTAGTGTAGGGTCATGCTGGGGGTAGTGTTTTAGGGTTTAGGGTAGTGTTGTAGTGTTTGCGTAGTGTAGGGTCATGCTGGGGGTAGTGTTTTAGGGTTTATGGTTGTGTTGTAGTGTTTGCGTAGTGTAGGGTCATGCTGGGGGTAGTGTTTTAGGGTTTAGGGTTGTGTTGTAGTGTTTGTGTAGTGTAGGGTCATGCTGGGGGTAGTGTTTTAGGGTTTAGGGTAGTGTTGTAGTGTTTGCGTAGTGTAGGGTCATGCTGGGGTGTAGTGTTGTAGGGTTTTGGGTAGTGTTGTAGTGTTTGCGTAGTGTAGGGTCATGCTGGGGGTAGTGTTTTAGGGTTTAGGGTAGTGTTGTAGTGTTTGTGTAGTGTAGGGTCATGCTGGGGGTAGTGTTTTAGGGTTTAGGGTAGTGTTGTACTGTTTGTGTAGTGTAGGGTCATGCTGGGGGTAGTGTTTTAGGGTTTAGGGTAGTTTAGTTATTTAGTGTATGCTAAAGGCATATTCGTTCTAAAAGTTTTCGTTATTTTAATTTGCGGCCTAATAGTACATGCGGGATTTTTTTTGCGGACTGATGGTATGCGGGATTTCGTCATATATTCGCTAATCATACTTTCTATGGCAAAATGAACCCCCTCATTTTGTTCATTTTTAAATTAAATGTTTTAAGAGTTACCACTTTATTCCAATCAAGATGGCTTCAGGTGTGCCATACCTTTGTAATAAGTAGGACTGTTAGCACTCTAGTTGTTCTTTAGAACACTCTGGGACATTCTGTCATTGGGCTATAGTTGGGCTACATCTGGCTGATATTTGGGCTACATTTGTTTTTTTTGTCTCTGGTGGCCATCTTTGGGCTACATTGGGCTACATTGGGCTACATTGGGCTACATTTGGGCTCCAACATATATATAGCCCAATGTAGCCCAATATATATTTTTCAAAGTTAATTTTCGTAAAAACCACTGGAGCCTATATCTTGAGACATAGCAAAGGCACATCAGGCTACCAGTCCCTACAATTTTGCCAAGTTTGGTGTAAATCCATTCAGCCGTTCAGGCTAAAAGTGAGGCCCACTGCCCTATGGAAAATTGCATGGGAAAAACACGTTTTGGGACCCCCCTTTTTTCTCGGCCCCCCCTTGACGAAACCTCCCCAAAAGGGGCTGCTCAGAAACAAAATGTTCCATTTTCCTGAAAATTTCAGCCAATTCTGTCCTCAAACGCCAAAGTTATTCGACATAGAATTTTCAAAAATCCCATAGGAAAAAAATCCTAACTATATATACCTACTGGCTATCGCCAGTAGGTAATATATATATATATATATATACACACATATATATATATATATATATATATATATATATATATATGTATGTATATATATATATATATATGTATATATATACACACACACGTGTGGAGAAGTGTGGCTCGATGGTTAGAGCGGCAGACCCTGATGCAGAGGTCTGGCCCAGGACCAGGGTTCAATTCCTGCCTTGGCTGGTCTCGGCGGATCTTGGGCTCATAATTCCTCGGACCTGATTTCTCGCCTCGGTGCCTACTCTAAGCATGGGTCCCACGTTGCAACTCTGGGCAATAGCTTGCTTAGTCTCCACAAGGGTCCCCTACAGCGCTAGTGATGCCTGGTTGCACCCTGGGGATGCCCAGGAGTGGACATTTCACGGGGAAAAACCAGGAAGGGTTCCCTAGCGGTATGAGTACAGCGCCAGGACACTCAGGAGTATCAGTGCGCTTTACAAGTACGGCTACATTTACATTTATATATATATATCATCTTGCTAATTCATCTGTCTATTGGTATATTCAAAATTGTTTGTGCTGTGCATATTATGAGCAGTTAGAAATTATGTCAGATGTTTGCTAGTCTGCGAGTTTTAAATGCTGCACAGAGGAACGAAGCCACCGCCAAGCAAACATATGTGGTTTGTAGTTGAAGCATAACACACAATGCAGAGATAACATTACGCAGGTAAAATTTCTTCAGAAGTGGCACAATGAATCTTTTCCTCTCAGTTTCATAAAAATTGCAAAAATACAGTAAGTGTTTGATTGACTGTTTGGATCAGGAGTCACATGGACATTGTCCTAGTTGGGGCTCAGAAAACACGTTTACTGGGTATCCCAGCATTAACGTTACATATCCCACCCTAAACCTTATTAAAAGAAAACAATGGCGATTATTAGTCACATGACCCAGATATGAAGGTAGGCCATGCACCAGAGAAGGTCTCTTGTTATGGGCAGTTACTGTGGCATTATCTTTATTTCTGTGCTCTCTTTATTTTGTGCATTTCTCTGTGAAAAGATATAATAATTGTGCCTTTGAAAAAGATTTGCATTGCATTGGATGGTCATACAGGGCCCCAACCCCAAAGATTCCAGAGTACACCTTATGTAATTTAGCCACGTTATTTTGTGCCCATAAGCCAGTTTCATCACATCATGCATTGATTTATCTGTACTGTCTCCAGTTTGCAGATAGACACCCAAAGTAACAGGGGAGCCATTTTAATTGTATCAGAAATATAGGGTAAGCCTAGTTCTTTGTGTGGGATTACATTATTGCATGCCTTAGGAACTGACAGTAACCTTTTATTGAACCCATCCTCTATTTTTTGGAGGGTATCCACATTAGATGTACCCCATATTGCTGCCCCATATACGGCCATTGATACAGTTTTTGCCAAATACATTTTGACCATCTCTGGTATTGGTTTGTTGCCCAGCATCGATGCAAACCTAAAGATTGCGGATATACTTTTATTTATCTGTATCGCCCTCGAGGACACCAACATTTTCCAATGTAAATTATCAAAGATGATGCCTGAGTATGAGAAATTAGCTATTATGTCAGCTTTTCTCTCTGCAATATCGTAATTTCCTTTATAATTTGCTTTTTCCAATACATATAATGAATGACTTCGCTTTGTTTACATGTAGGTCAAGGTTTTCCATGAAAGTTACATAGGTAGATATATAGGGGCAGATCTACAATGAAGTGCCGCAGCGTGGCACCGCAAGCCCTTTGGCTGCACCACGCTGCGGTACTTCCAAAGCACAGGGATGCTACATATTTACAAGAATATGTTGTATCTCTGTGCTTCCCCCTGCGCTGGCGCACAAACTGCAGCCATGTGCTGACGCAGGCACCCATGCACAATGGTGCAAGGATGCCTGCGTCGTGGGGAGATTGTTTTTGTGCAGGAAGGTATCAAAATCTCATATTTTATCTTCTGTTTATCTGTTTAATATGTTTATTTTCAACTGTCAAAGTCAAAGTCAAAAACTGCTTTATTTGATTTTGATTATAAAAACCATAAAAGCACAGTAAAAACAGTTAAAAACATTCTCATGATATACATAAATCCAAAAGAGCATTAAAAATAATTTACAGTAGTTTAAGCGATTATTTAAATCACTTCATTGAGATCCTGTGTCTAATGATAACTTTTAAAAACAAAGACACAGAGTGCATTATAAATTCATCTTCCAGCATTTGTAATCTTAAAAGAGCTATTCTACATTCTCTCAAACCCCATTTTCGCATCACCGGAATTAAGAGACTTTTTCTCGGCAGGGTATAGAATTTACAAAAAAGTATGCAATGTAACGTAGATTGAACAGAGGTGTCATCACAGGGACATAATATAACATTTTTAGACCAACAATTTACTTCTGGAAATGTGACCAGTCTAAAAAAGGCCCACCCCGCGCTTTGTGTCTGAATCAAATAAGGCTGGATCCCCTGTCCTTGGAGAATCAAATGATTCTACATGACTGAGGTCTTACATTTCTCTAACAGCCAGCGTTTACTCTAAAAAAAGAGCAAACAGCTTTCTTTAAGTTTCTTCCTTGTAACCGTCTCTAGGCTACTCGGGGAGTCAAAGTATTCAGGGTGTCCAATGTCGTTAGATAGTTTCTTCACATACATAATCCAGGGGATTCTTGAAGCTCCCTGGAGGTTAAGACAGTCCCTGATTATGTCTCGGTTTAAGCCTGTCTCATCAGTACACCATACCTTGTGCCATAAAAGAAGGGGATTAACTTTGATGAGGTCTGAAATATAGTGTAGACCTAATTCCTTGTGACATACATAAGTAGAAGTGGACCCTGGGTCACCTAGTAAATAGCAAAGAAAAGCATTCTCGCAGAGCTGTATGTTGTGGGGCTCGGTTATGCCCCATATGCCTGCCCCATATGTCGCCGTAGAGACACATTTAGATTCGTATATGTCCACTAACACTGGCACAGGACATCCCCCTAGTTTGTTTGCAAAGTTTCGAACGGCCCCAATTTCTCGTGAAAATGCCAGTTTTCTGGCTTGGGCCGCTGAGGACCAGGTCCCTTTCTTATAAAAGTTGATACCCAGATACGAAAACGTATCAGTTTTGTCTATTTTTGAGTTTGAGAGGAAAATTTTACATGTAGAAGTTCTTTTGGATGTGCAGCACATAGCGAATGTCTTGCTTATATTTATTTTTAGCCCTCTATCAGTCATGTACTTGGAAAAATTTGCAAGGGATCTTTGAAGCCCAACTTGTGTCCGTGGCATAATTACTGCATCGTCTGCGTATAATAAAATAGGGGCTGGGGTATTGTTCACTCGGGGGTAATCCTGCTTATCTTCAGTAAGATGGGAGGCTAGGCTATTTATATATAAATTAAATAGGAGTGGAGCGAGTATACAACCCTGCCTGACTCCTTTTTTTATGTCAAACTTGGAGGTGCACTCGCCCTGGTTCCCAAACCGTACCCTCGCCCCAGCCCCCCGATATAACTCCTTAATAAAAATCATCAAATCTGGTTCTATGCCCATTTGCAGTAATATGGACCAAAGTTTGTCATGATTTAGGCAGGCAAACGCCGAACTTAAATCGACGAATGTTAGGAACAAACTTTCCTTTTTAGCTGCAACATACTTAGCTATAATCAACACTAAGTTTAGGCCCTGCTCAGTTTTGCCAAGTCCAGCCCTGAAACCATATTGAAACTGGGGTAATATACCTTTATCCTCCACCCATAACTGTTTTCTCCACTTATTCAATTCATTTTATACATTCAAATTCCCCTGGAAGGTTATATACAAAGCACAGCAGAGTAAAATGTTTCCATCAGTCACAACATTAAAATATCCAATGCATTTCAGGAATAGTTCCCTTCGTCAGGGATACCTAAAATACAAATAATTCATAAAAAACAATCAATATCATCATTTATCCTCACACAATTTTAATAAACATAAAGCACTACTTGCCTATTACAAACTCTGCATCATGTATCTCGAAATCCATATAAAAAACGTCATAGATTTAAGCCCACTCATTAATCTGTACCAAGGTACTATTTTTGCCAAAGTCATGCATGTTTCAAATCCCCCCATCGCACCCCCACATGTTTAACTACCATATTACCACCACAATCGAATCCACCCTTCACCCCATTTTCCTGAAATACCACTCTTTAACAAACTGTACTCCCCAAACCGCTACAGCAGAGACATGCTTACCCAGACTGATTCTTACAACAAATGCGACTTAATTTGAACTGTTCACATCTCTGGCATTCCTCTCGATGTAGACAAACCGGATCTCAAACCATATCAGCTGCATTTTCTTTTTTCTTTTTTTTTTTTTAATTATATTTTTATTTTATACTTTACAACCAAAGCACACATTAGAAAAGAAACAAAACATATTCCATCTTACATTTGTTCATCTCACAAAGAGAAAGAAAAGAAAATCCGTTACATCGGTGTATAATATTGTAGGATTTTCGATAAGATCCAGAGAATAAGCACAAAACAATAATAATAACAAAGAACCCTCCGATCAACCTATCCCTGCTCTCCATCTCGCCAGAGGCCCCCAGATTTTAATACCCCGAGCCCTCCCAATACTACCTTTTCTTGCATATATATATTTCTCTAAATTGTGTATAGAAATTAGATTTGATAACCATATTTGCATGGATGGAGGAATCTTATCTAGCCATACTCTAGCTAACATTAGTCTATAAACAGCGGTTGCCATAAACAAGAACATTGCATCATTTGGAGCTATTGAAATATTTTCAGTACCATCTCCCAACATAATCAAACTTGCTGTAAGGGTTATCTTTATCCTTAATGAGTTATCCAAAAAGTACTCAATATCCTTGATTAACGTATATAACTGCGGACATGTAGCAAACATATGCACAATATCTGCATCAACCGAGTTACATCTTGGACAAGTAGTACCCTCAGTACCCCCCCATTTCGCGATCCTGGCTGGAGTATGGTATAGTGAAAATAAGGTTTTATAATGTTGGGATTGCAAGGGAGCAGAACAGAGAATGGACCGACCTAGTTCCAGGGATTCATGAAAAGATTCAGAAGTAATCCCTACTTTCGCCACCCATTTATCCCTGTGTTTATCCATATCATCCGACCTGCTTTTTGACAAAAAGGCATATGTCGACCTAATGGAATGTTCCTCCCCCATAGTTATCCCTTCCATAAAGTCATTAAATTCGAACCCCGCCGGTCCCCCTCGCTTATTTCTCAAAAAACTCCTAACTTGAAGGTATTTAAAAAAATCTCTTCTATTTATTTTATATCTACTTACCAAATCCTCAAATTGGACTATCCCCACTGAATTTCTTAAATCCCCAATCTGTTGTATCCCTTTATCTTCCCAACCTGCCATTACTGAATCCGCGAAAATCTCTGCAGGGAAGGATTTATTTTGGTATATTTTGGTGTACCTATTGAATCTACCCAGACCTGTCTTTTTTAAAAAGGAACTCCCAATTTTAAGTGCAGCACTAAGGGTCTTATATGACTGTCTTCTAAGATATCCCAAGTCCGTATGGTACAGAAAGCAGTTTTCTGCATCTTGGCCTAGTACGGCTGCGTAAACTTCAGTTGACATAGTGGTAATTTTCGGTAGCCCACCGCCCCCTCCTATTAGCCCCTGCATATAGTGAAGTGCAGCAGCAAGATAATATAATCTAAAATCTGGTGCACCCCAGCCCCCTCTGTCCCTTGGTAGAGTAATACATTTATAAGCCCTGCGGGTCTTTCCGTGAGCCCATATAAACCTATTTACTATACCCTCTAACATATTAAACCATTTATTCTCAAAAATTAAAGGAATTGATCTAAATAGATACAAAAATTTAGGTAAGACCACCATTTTCAACACATTAGTGCACCCAACCAATGACAAATGTAAATTATTTATTCTTTCTAAATCTCTTTTAACCTTCGCGAGCAATGGACCCATGTTTAGCTCAACCACCTCCTCCAGATTTGTAGTAATTTCAATCCCTAAGTAGGTTGCACTATTAACCACCCTGTTATCCATACTGCTTGCAAAACTGTTCAAAACGATCTGGGTTTTGGTCTTATTTAAGCTGTATCCTGAAACCTGCCCAAAAGCATATGCCTCTGTCTCCACTCCTACCATAGCTAAATCTGGATCCGGGGTCAATATAGCCACGTCATCGGCATAGGCAAGCGTTTTCACAATACAACCATTTAATGACATAGGCTGAATCTCAGGATTTCCCTCCAGTTTCCGAAGTAATGGCTCAATATATAGGGCAAAAAGCAGCGGGGATGATGGGCAGCCCTGTCGAGTCCCTCTTTGTATATTAACTATCTCTGAATATCCTCCGTTGACTCTAATCCTTGCAGCCGGATCTCTATACAGGGCTTGTATTGCAAGTACATAACCTTGCCCTATACCACACCACTTCATAACCTCCCATAGATATTCCCAGGCGACCCTATCGAAAGCCTTCTCGGCATCTAAGAAAAGTGCTGAAATAGGGTCGCCTGTGACCCCTGCTGCATCAATCATAGTTATCGCCATCCTGATATGCTGGGTAGTACCCTTCCCAGGTATAAAGCCATGTTGTGATGGGCTCACCAAATGCTCAATACAACCTGCCAACCTCTTTGCCAACATCTTAGAGTAGATCTTAACATCTGAGTTCATCATCGTGATTGGCCTGTAAGAACCAGGGAGAGATGGGGGCTTTCCTTTTTTGGCGATAACAATTATATCGGCCCCTCCCCATGACTCTGGTGATTGCCCCCCCTGTTGTACAAATACCATAACTTCAAACATGTATATCAGCAAGCTTTTACTAAATACTTTATAGAACTCGACCGGAATTTGATCTGGCCCGGAGGCCTTTCCTGATGGTAAACTACCCAATGCCTCAATAAATTCCTCCAAACGTAAGGTAGACTCTAATATTTCTCCTTCCTCACTTGAGAGAGATGGGGGAGTTATATCCCTAAGATAATTGCTAATTTCTACAATCCCCCCTGTATCTTCTTGTGCATACAGCTCTTTATAAAATTCTCTAAAAACATCTAATATCTTATCCGGATCTGTGGCCATATTCCCCTGCGAATCCACTATCTCTTTTATCTCTGCCGCCGCCCTCTGCTGCCTAGTTTTAACCGCAAGGATATGACCCACTTTCTCACTACACTCATAGGCCTCCTCCCTTTTAGCCAGATATTTCTCCGCAGCCTTTCTAGAAAAACTTTCTACAGCTTCTGCCTTTAATGCTACCAGCTTTAATAACAAATGCTCCAGACCAGACTTGGATTCTACTGCAGTAACTAACTTCCCCTCCTCAAAAACCAACTTTTGCCGAATGGCTTCAGCCTTCACCCTCTCCTTCTTACGCCTTGTCAAAACGTAGCTCAATGTTTCTCCTCTTACCCCTGCCTTAAAACAATCCCAGGTTTGTCCTACAGGTGCTGTACCATGATTAATTTCCCAAAAGAACTTAATCCAACCTTCCATATGTTTCTGATATTCAATATCTTGAAGAAGGCTCCGCTCAAAAGTCCACGTCGACCTCTTACTCTGTATCTGAGGAATCCTAACTGTCAATACTAACGGACTATGATCCGAAATGATCCTAGGTTGTTTTTCAATCAATGAACCAGAGATAAAGGCCCTTGAGATTAGGAAATAGTCCAGCCTAACCAAAACCTGGTGTGGTGCCGAAAAAAAAGTGCTACTATCTACAAAGGGGTGTTGTATCACCCAGGGATCCGTCAATGAGTTATTCTCAACCATGCTGGCAATAGCCCTAAATACCTTTCTCTTCCTTCCAGCATACCCCCCTCCTGTATTCAAAAATGAACTTGTAGGATCATGTAAATTAAAATCTCCGCAGCATATCACTGGTTCAGACCACTGGGCTAATTCTGCATCCATAAATTGCCATATCTCAGGATCATCCTCAGTAGATCCATACATAGTTACCAGCGTTAACCTGAGACCTTTAAAACATAATTCCGCCATAGCCCATCTCCCCCATAGATCCTCCTTTTTCCTTTGAACTACCACATCCCTTCTTCTCCCTAAAATTGCCACCCCTCTTGTCCTAGATCCTTGCCTACTAGCTGCTAGAACATCGAACCCCAGCTGATTCATTAAATATATCTGCATTTCTTCTATGTGTGTCTCCTGTAGACATACTAGATCCGCTTGTAAAGTTCTGAGATAGGCTGCTACTTTTAACCTCTTCCTTGGGTCATTCAGTCCACATACATTTATTGAAACTACCTTACAAGACATTGAGAAGTATCATAGAAAACTCTCCTGCATATCCAACTTGTGTTAACGCTTCCATCCATTGTGCTTATCCAATCACCAATATCCCTTCTATCTTTTATACCCTTAGGACCGACAAAATACATAAAGAAAATGTGCGCTACAGAACTTAACCATCCTACAAACTGACACTGGTTTTCAACCCCCTCCCCCTCCCCCACCCTCTCTACCCTTTCTGATCCCCTCCCCCCCTTACAGGCAAATAGGTCAGCAATGACCTATGTGTGGCCGCTTCTGGGTTGCGTTAGTCGCACCCCTCTCCCACCCTCTCCAACACCCCCCCCCTTTTTGGCCGCTCTTATACCCCATTCATTGGCCCATAGTACGCAGTCCTACATTTTTCCCCCTAGAAACTTATTTCTTCCCCAACTCCTGAATGAACTGCTGGGATTTAACTTCCGACATTAACATCCTAACTCTTCCCTTTGTAATGACTTTCAGTTTAGCTGGAAACAGTAGGTATGCCTCTGACCCCAGAACCTTGAACTGCGAGATCAGTTGCCTGAGCCTCCACCTCCTCTCGATTGTCACATGGCGGAAGTCTGGCCTAGAAAAAAAGGTAACTCCCTCGACCGTTCTTTTGCTGTCAGGTCTAGCTTTCTGAATAATTTCTTCTCGAAGCAAAAAGTTTCCCACATATACTAATATTGCCCTGGGGAAGGTCACTTTAGAGCTTCCTTCTGCCCCCTATGTCTTCCGCTGGACAAAGGGGAACCTGTGCGCCCTCTGGATCTCCGTCTCCCACTGCCACTGGGACTCAGGAAATGCGCCTTTTAGTAGGTTGATCACAAAACCTCTAGGATCCTGCCCTTCAAGCCCTTCTGCCACACCCAAAAGGCGAACATTGTTACGTCTTTGACGATTTTCGAAATCCTCCATCTTCCAAAGGAAATCATCTGCCCTCTTCTCCTGTTCTGTTTTAAATTCCAGAAAGCTTCCAAAATCATCCTCCAACTTGCCAGTCCTTTCCTCTACCTCCCCAACTCTCCCAGCCAGGTCGTCATATAGTTTGTTTGTTTTCCGTAATGTTGTTTGTATCTTCTTGAAGTCTTGCCTTGTTTTCCGGCTTGTCGATCTTGCTTCTGTTTGTATTTTCTTCAGCATACTGAACACCATTCCAAATGGGTCTTCCTGCCTTGGGGCTACCTCTTGCTCTTCCCGATAGGTCTGTGATGTCGCTGAGTAATCCCAGACCAGACGCTTCTCAGCTCCCCTTGTATGCGACCCTCCGCGTCTGCACAACCTGGTCTGTTTCCTCTTTTGCGTAGAGTCTTTACCCAAATCTGTTCCCGAGGAGGTAGTGGCTGACCATGACTCCTCATCGTCTTCCTCCTTTTCAACCTCCTCCTCTTCTGATATTTCTTCTTCATTCTGTATGGAATCAGAATCCTCATTTACTGAAAAGAAATGTTCCCCCTCCAGAGAGCATAGGTCTTCCTTCTCCCTAGGGTAGCCGCCTGTCGTTTTTGCTGCCACCAGGCTTACAGAGCTTCCCCATGAGGATTTAGGGGTTTTAGATAGTAACTCAGCTTCGACCTGCATTATTGCCACCAACATATCAGCATTACTTTGCCCCCCTGGCTCCCCCTTACCAGCACCCAAATCTTCCTCAGTAATCCCTGCTGAATCTCCTGGGGATACAGTCTTTTGCAGAGCCTCCGTTTCTCCTTTCTCAACAGCGCTTGTGTCAGTGCTCTGCCCGGCAGACACTGAAGGCACTGAAGGCGGTTGCCTAGCGACGGCTACCTCGGCGTCTAGCACGTCTCCTGCTGCCGCTCCTGCTGCTGCCGCTGCGTCCTCGAGGACGCTTTGCTGATTGCTGCTAATGCCGCTTTCCTCGTCGTGGGGGCTTCTCGCCGCTGGTTCTGCTATCGCTGGACGCGAGGTAAAAGACTCCGGTAAGGTGGGCTGCCTAAGGGGGGTTCCTCTGTTTTTAACTTTCATGCTGCCTTCAGTCCCAAGTTTTCCTGGCACTTTTGAGCGCGGTGCCAGTGTAGCAATATCATCGCTGACTGTCTTCCCCTTTGAGTCCATCTTTTTCCTTGACGGGGGTGGGGGTGCGATCACCTTCCTGATTGCACCCGGATTCTTCATTAGCCCCAAAGTCTTTTGTGATACAGGTGACTCCGACTCACTAGGGGTCGTTTTTGTGACCTCTATCACATCCTTCGCTTTCTCGTTGTCGATCCTCACATGCCGAGGGGGCATTTTCCGGAACAGTGAAAGCACAGAAGCTTTAATTCTTCGGTCAGATGCAGCCTTGACGTGTGGCAGCAAGCTACTTACAATGAGCCTTAGTTTACTTTTGAGCCTGGCAAACTCGCAAATCACACTGCCTCTAAGCCAGACACCAAATGGCTGCAGTGTAACAGCGGATAAGCACTCTCCTGCTCCGGGAAAAAGAGAATCAATGGCCATCAGGGGGAGGTCTCGTGCTATCGTTATAGCATTCTGTTACTGCTTACTGGTGGGAGAGAGGTTTGGTGCGACCGCTCACCACAACCCTCCCGCGGCCATCTTGCCCATAGACCATATCAGCTGCATTTTCTGGCCCTGGACAGAAGATGAAATTTGATATTTTGATTCATTGGATTCATTCGCATGGGCTGTGCAGCTTGCATAGGGACTGAACCTGGGGGTCCATTAAGATGTCGGACGGTGGCACAACCACGTTGCTGGCGGGGCGGAAAAACACCTTTTACCGCCCGTGAGCAGCGGTACTCACGTCCAGCATATTAGTATAGCAAAATATAGGTCATTTCTCGTCCGCCGCGGAGCAACGCGCACCGCCATCAAAGTGCGCCCGCCACCGCGGCGGTGGGAGCCAATGGAGACTCACCGCCGTGCGGAATGACGTCCGCCCCGCTCCACAAATTAGGATGGTCCAAACAGGCATATGCACCGCAGCGGAGACACCGCCCAACCAGACACGGACGAAACTCGACAGCGGAGCGCCATAGCAGAGACCCAGTCCTCTCCACCCGGTCATGAACGCCAGGGACCCAGCTCTACATATGCATCCGGTGATGTACCTGCTACAGCACTACCATCAAATGGGACGCCGCGGACGCCGCCGCAGGTACGCAACTACACGAATACAACACACAACACACGGGCTGACACAGGGTCCAATTCCACCACAGACACCCTGCTGGGGGTCACAACACATCCACAAGGGCCCCCACACATTACCCACCTGCCACCAAGTCACCCCTCTGCATCCGGGACACACATCGACCGCGAACTAGCTGCAACGTCCCGTTCGCGGTCACATCACCGCCACGGTCAACACATGCGCACAATGCAGAAGGCAGGGCCACTCCAAGACATGGGCAGGGCACAGAGACCACAGGGACACACCACCCCCAACCACACGTCAACACACCCCATCAAGTCACAGGCCAGGTGCCCATCCTGTGCACCCCCATGCGCACCAACAAGCAACAAGCACAGCAACAAGCAAGCACAATACACACCCTGCACCACACAACAAACAACCAGGGTGACAGCCACTGCAGGAGTGGCTGACAAGTAACACACAACACCAGTGCCTCACACACTGAAGGCTGCCAATACTTCCCAGCACATACACACACAAACAAACTCACACCCTGGGTGTATCCACAAACAGAACACACACAGGGAAGCTTGAGCAGATGCCTGACCAAAAACTACACACAAACACCACAGGAACACACACAGAACCCCAACAGAAACAGACATACCCTGTCAGCCAAACTGTGGAAAGGCAATGGGAGCACAGACACAACATGACTGCACAACATCATCACTCAAGAACAAAACACACACACAACATACCACAAATCACACAAGAAGTGCACCTGCACAGACCTACACTGCCACATAAAACCAACCACAGATGCCCATGAAAGCACAAATCAACAAACACCACAGGACATCAGGGAATGCACATCAGGCAATGCCAAGCCCACATACACACATCACTGTATTCACAACAAGCAGTGTGTGCACACCAAGCATAACAGCTACACACAGACATGACTGACACAGCCTCAGCACACACACCACAAATCTGCACAGCACAAATACAACAGCACACCCAGGAAGAGAAGCAATACCACAGCCAACACACATACATTCAACACAACAACAACAGGATGCACCACTCTGGGATACAAGAGCAGAACCATTTACACCAGAGCACTGAGCAGCACACACAGCTCAAGTGCACATGGGCAATCCTCAGTGATAAATAGCTCAAGAACATCACACATGAACCATTGGGGCAATGTCCAGAGTGGAACATCACTCTTGGCCCAAGAACTGCACCACAAGGCACAGTCTCACAAATGAAGTGATGGGGAGGCACATAGACATGTAAACAAAGGGGACAGCTGACCTCAAAGTCAACTGACTTGCATGTCAGTAGTAGACATGTAAGGAGTTTACCATACACAAATAGAGGGAGTGCAGATCCACAATGGCTTGGCACAAGTGGCACACATAAGGGATGGCATTATAACACACACCATGCCATACGGGAGGAGAAAAGGCACCATGTGCCTGCAATGCATGAGAAACACAAACACAATGCCAGTGAGGAGCAGCAGGCCCACACAGTCTACACAAACACACTCAAGACACATTGATGATCATAAAAACACAACACTGATGTGCAAGTCACACACTTTGCACACTCATAAGTGACCAAAACAACAAGGAGGAGTCACACAGAACTGCATGGACACACCAACACACTGCACAGTGCACAACAGACAACTCACAGAAGTGCATACAATAATTTACACAGGGCAGGACAATCCAAACAACAGCCACACAACTCCTGGGTAACACATGTGTGGCTATCATAATCCAGGGGCACACACACATCCACACCCACTACAGTCACACCCTTCACACTGCACACCTCCTCACCATCCAAGAGCACACATCTCGTGTAGGCCAGGGGACCAGGTCTAAGGGCCAACACAAAATGACCATACACATACACAGCTGGCCACATATACAGGAATAACACACATACATCATGACATTGCCCAACCTGCATGCAAACCTGTGCACAGCATCACACCCTGTGCTGGCAGTGTACCCCAACCTGACATGGCAACAACGTAACCAACAATAGCAAACCAATAAAAAGAGAACTGCACGACAGGCAAAAGAGCCAACACAGATAACACAAGTATCCGTGTCTCAATGGACTGAAGACCCTGTCACCCCTGTTTAAAAATGTGATGCGGGCAAACAGCTTGGCAACGTTGAAGTGACACATAGAGCATGGGGCACAGGCAACCAAATGCACACACCAAAAGAACTTTAATCAGCAAGGACAGTGACAAAACACAGGAGTAACTGTCTTTATTCACATATTGCACAGATGTGACAGTAGAACAACAGTAGACAAGAGAAAGGCACAAAATGCTGATCATATGCAATATAATGTGCACAGACAAACTCCAAACAGGAAGGTCAGTGTCCAGGGCAGGTGGCACAGCAGGTACATGAGAGGCTGCACAGGGGAGAGTACAACACAGCAGAGCAACAGGGCCAGTGTCCATGGCACAGGGTAGAGTACAACACAGCAGAGCAACAGGGCCAGTGTCCATGTCAGGTGGCAAAGCAACTACATGAGAGGCTGCACAGGGGAGAGTCCAGCACAGCAGAGCAACAGGGCCAGTGTCCACGGCACAGGGGAGAGTGCAACACAGCAGAGCAACAGGGCCAGGGTCCATGTCAGGTGGCACAGCAACTACATGAAAGGCTGCACAGGGGAGACTCCCACACAGCAGAGCAACAGGGCCAGTGTCCATGGCACAGGGGAGAGTCCAACACAGCAGAGCAACAGGGTCAGTGTCCATGTCAGGTGGCTCAGCAACTACACGAGAGGCTGCAAAAGGGGAGAGTACAACAGAGCAGAGCAACAGGGCTAGTGTCCATGACACAGGGGAGAGTCAAACACAGCAGAGCAACAGGGCCAGTGTCCATGGCACAGGGGAGAGTACAAAACAGCAGAGCAACAGGGCCAGTGTCCATGTCACAGGGGAGAGTCCAACACAGCAGAGCAACAGGGCCAGTATCCATGGCACAGGGGAGAGTACAACACAGCAGAGCAACAGGGCCAGTGTCCATGGCAGGTGGCACAGCAACTACCTGAGAGGCTGCACAGGGGAGACTCCAACACAGCAGAGCAACAGGGCCAGTGTCCATGGCACAGGGGAGAGTACAACACAGCAATGAATGACAATTTCAGTTGCCAGGGAGAAATGCGGAGTCAGGACATGAGAAGCTGCACAGGGAGTGTGTTTGACTGTACCCTTCCATGACCAGCAACACACCCAGGTGGCAAACAATGGGCAGGACTAGCACACCTGTATGAGAGACAGGTCTATGAGGGGGACTGCCACTCACATTTGGCTGTCAGGTGGTCTTGGAGCTGGCTGTGTGTCGGGGACAGCAGGAACACTTGAGTGGGGAGACAGAGGCGCAGGTGATGTAGGGCTATCAGTCGTTTGTCAAGCTGGAGGGCTGTTTGGACCAGGTGGTATAGTGGCACGTGGAGGTGGAGTCATGCAGACCTGTGACACAGTGTGGGTGGGAGATGTTGGAGGGCTGCCCTTCCACTTTTTGGGAATACAAAATGGCTTCCCTGTCTTGGGGTTAATGGGAACTGGCGACGACACAACAGGCACACACACCAACTGTCTCACATCAGGTGCAGACACTGGCACTACCTCTGGTGACGTGCTGGATCCTGCGGAACGCTTTGTCTGGCTACGAGTCTGCACCACCTTCCCCTGTTTGCCAGGTGTCCTACCTATAGTGCCCTCCTTTGCCTCTTTGCCAGGGGTGGTCCCTGCAGTGCCCTCCTTTGCCTCTTTGCCTCTTTGCCAGGGGTGGCCCCTCCTCCACCTGATTCACTGGGCTTGGAATTGGAGTTGATGTGGTGGAGGGATGTGGCCCTGTGCCCTTCCTAGGTGTACCCTTGTTATGGAACACCTCCTCAGTGGGCACAGACACTGCATGCCTAGCTCTGCGTGAAGTTTTAGGGACAGGAGAGTCCTTTGCTGGTGATGCCTCTGAGGCATGTGAGCCTGATGTCAGCCTCATTGCTTTTTCTGCCTTGCTCTTCCCTGATGGGCTCTTGTCCTTGCATTCTGGGGTGGCTCTGCTCTTCTGTGGGGATGGTGTCTGTGGGCGGGACCGCTTCAGTTGTGTCTGCTGTGTGCTCCTTGTGCTGTATCGTGTCTGTGAAGCATGCAAATTGTGGTCACTGTCATCTGATGTGGCCACTGACTGGGGGGTGGACAAAGGCACCTGAACAGGAAAGGGAGCATGTGCCTGTTGAAGGGCAGACGTCACTGCGGATGACAAAGCCTGGACTGTACGGTGTAGCCCACCCACGTCAGAGGTATGCCCTCCATGTAGACAACCACATGGCCTAATTTCTTGTCATGGTCACTGAAGGTGTTGAGCAGGGCGGTCTGGCCCATACAAAGATGGTGCAGGAGCTCTACAGACTCTGCACTGAGGGCAGCAGGGAAGACAGGTGCAGGTTCAGTGGTGCCAAGAGTGAATATAACTCGTCCCTTCTTACTGACACGGACACGGACATCCCCAGAGGAAGTGGATGGGAGGCTGGGCACTGGCCGCTGTGTGGGAGATGATGTTGCAGACTCCCCATCCCCTGTGCCTGCCAACATGGATGCATCACCACTGGCATCAGATGATGTAGTACTCTGTGTCTCAGCCACGGATTCCTCCTGCATACTATGGTCCCCCTCAGATGCGCTGGTGAGCTCTGTGTCACTGGCCTCTGGTGCAGCTGTGGTGCTACTCTCACCACCACTGGTTCCCGGCTCCCGTTCCTCAGTGTCCACTGGTGATTCTGCATGAGAGAGAGATGCAGCCTTGTGTTACTGTCATCATCAGGACAAAGCAATCCAATCAATGCAGTACTGGGGATGCCCAAATCAACATGGTGACCACCACACCCTGCAATCACATTGCAGCAACATAATACATAGACCACAACAGTGCCTGTAACACTGAATATCTGCCATGTTGAGGCCACACAGCACAACACCCTGCCCGTGGATGAAGTGTACCAGACACACAACTTGCCCTGCCCACACCTATCATGTCCCAACACTCATTGCCACTGACATACCTTCAGGGAACAGGAGGGGACAACACACACACCTATTAGGGCATGACAGTCCATAATGCCAAGTAGGCCCTACCAAGCACCATGTGGTCCTCTGGGGCACCTTGTTGTCAGATATGTGGGCCTCAGCGGCCATGGTGCATGCAAAGTAGGCATACATGAAATCACACTCAGATAGTGGACCCTGCTGTTCAACCCCTAATGGATTCCCCACACCATCCCAATGCTGAATGACCATGTGGATCCTTACACATCAGGATATGAGAAAGCACAGCAGGGAGGATCAGCTTTGTAAGGGTAGTTTGGCCCAATGCCTGACACTAGCACACATCCAAACAGCCACTCACATGACACAGCACAGCACCACCACACGAACATCACATGGGCCAACGCTGCCACAGGCCCTGTACACATGCATCCGCTCCCAGCCAAATTCACCCTCCCCAAATACTCACCCCTGCCTTGCTGGCGATGCTCCTTCAGACGTGCATCCAGCTCAGGATTAGTCACTGCCAATATGCGGACCATCAGTGGTGTTAAGTCGTGCCGTGCCAAACGCCCAGTGCGCGGTTGCAGCCCCAATGTCATCTCTGCCACGTTCTTTGCCAGCCGGCTGATGTCGTCCCACCTCTTGTGGCAGTGGGTGCGTCGTCGGTTGGATACCCCCAGGGCTCAGACCTTTGCTGCAATGGCCCTCCACACGGCCTTACGCTGGTGTACCTTGAGCTGTAGGTATGGGAGAAAAGAAGGGTAAATGACCAGTTACACAGTGTCATGTACCAACATCTATCAGTACAGTAGCAAGACACAGACTCATGACATATTGTAATCTCCCTCCATCCCAAACTGGGGGACACCTCACAAGGGCACTCTACATGGTCTAAACACATGTGATTGCATGCATACATGAGGGCGTAGAGGGTCCCTGACAATCTCACACACATGCAGGATGACTGCACTGAACCCCCTCAGTGGCTTGCAGACATCACCAGTCCCATGCATGTCTGCTCACTACATACATCACATATCTATCTGTGTCTGTGTCTAGAAGCACTATGTGCATGACTGGGCAGCATTCAATGAGCATGTCCTGTGAACATATGTGTTTGTAATGTGTATGGCCTCGGGGCACATGGACTCACCAAAAAAATAGCCATCTACAGAAGTGTGTTCGTGTGCAATTGTACAGGGCTGAGATGGTGCATATCTACTATTCAGTGTGAATGAACAGGAGCAAGGACCATGTCACTTTGGTGATGTGTTTTCGTTTGGGTGGGCAGGCACTGGGCCTAGTCTCTGGATTCGCACTGAGTCGGACAACAGGGGCACACAGAAACATTCACCCGAGCAATTACTGTCCTGGCACCTACATGTCCAACATCCTGTGGCTCTGTATGGCTGACAATGTAACACACTCCACACACACATACAACTGCAAGCAGGGAAAACAGTGACATTGGGACACACATACTCCCTCACCCTGGAGACAGCTTGTTTGTCAGTGTATGGCACAACCCCACACCCTCAGGCATATACTACAGCAGCACAACTACATGTCAGACACCCCCCTTCCCTACAGGTCCCTTAATGCTGACTTACCACTAAATTGGGGCCACCATACATCCTTGGGTACTGTGCCAGCACCTCGTCCACTAGGACCTCCAGCTCCTCGCTTGTGAATGGACTGGCACAGATATTCTCTGTCCTTGCCATCCCTGTGGACATGGAACACCTGTGGTGGAAGTGAGTGGTGAGGGGACCCAAGCAGCAGGCACTTGAGGCAGCAGCAGGAGAGGGTCCCAGGCAGCAGGCACTTGAAGCAGCAGCAGGAGAGCGTCCCAGGCAGCAGGCACTTGAGGCAGCAGCAGGAGAGGGTCCCAGACAGCAGGCACTTGAGGCAGCAGCAGGAGAGTGTCCCAGGCAGCAGGCACTTGAGGCAGCATCAGGAGAGGGTCCCAGGCAGCAGGCGCTTGAGGCAGCAGCAGGAGAGGGTCCCAGGCAGCAGGCTCTGTGAGCAGTGGAAATTTGAGGCTCACTCCCACAGATTTATAGCCCCATGGGGTCGTTTGTAAGGTGCAAAGCTGCAACAATTGGTTGTCCAGGTGTGCCTCATTCAAAAGCATCCAATGACTGCCTCCGCGGTGGCAGAGCACGCCTTCCGCGATTTTCAAAACTGCATCATGCCACCGTAATCATCGCTCCCATTGGCTGTAGGCAATGCTCCATGGCGGTGATGCACCACAGGGGCCCGGGGTGCGCTACCGCAATGGTGCATCGTTCAAAAGCATCCAATGACCGCCTCTGCGGTGGCGGAGCATGCCTTCCGCGATTGCCACCACAATCATCGCTCCCATTGGCTGTAGGCAATGCTCCATGGCGGTGATGCACCGTAGGAGCCCAGGATGCGCTACCGTGATGGTGCATCGTTCAAAAGCATCCAATGACAGCCTCCACAGTGGCAGACCACGCCTTCCGCGATTTTCAAAACTGCATCATGCCACCGCAATCATCGCTCCCATTGGCTGTAGGCAATGCTCCATGGCGGTGTAGCACCGCCATTGCCAGGTGGTAGCTACCGCAATTTGGGTGGCAGAGCATGCCCACCACCATCTACCCATGTCTCCATGCCAATGGCTACCGCACTTGTGAAGGGGGTGGTGCTGGTATCACACCGCCATTGCCAGGCGTTAGGTACCGGGATGTGGGTGGCAGAGCAAGCCCACCGCCATCTACCCATGTCTCCATGCCAATGGCTACCGCACTTGTGAAGGGGGTGGTGCTGGTGTCACACCGCCGTTGCCAGGCGGTAGCTATCGCGATGTGGGTGGCGGAGCATGCCCACCGCCATCTACCCATGTCTCCATGCCAATGGCTACCGCACTTGTGAAGGGGGTGGTGCTGGTGTCACATCGCCGTTGCCAGGCGGTAGCTACCGCGATTTAGCGCACATGCAATGGCAATGTCCATCGTGAACACTGCATTAGTACACAGCAGCAACATGGTTAAGGGAACATCATTGTGCACACAATGCCATTATACAATATAATTCACAGGTGGTGGCACGTTATGTGTGACGCACATTGGTCTGTAGTCCCTGCCATGTCACTTATGCATTTGATGTCTGATGATGCTTCACAGTGTTAAGCTGATGTCAAGGATGTGTGACAAGTCAATGTGTTGTGGGTCAGTGCTGACCTTGACAAGGCTTGTCTCACTGTATGGTGTTGTTACTTACTTGTGCTACCATATCAGCTCATGCACACCAGTACAGTTTTCCAGCTACTGTGATCATTGGGCTGTTGATGTGTGCCAAGTTCACGTGATGCATTGAGGTGTGACAGGTACAGCAGATGGGTATGAGACAGTCATGGTCATTTCACACACCTTTGTGGATGGTACGGTACGAGGCGTGCACATGTGGAATGTGGGGTTCTATTTGTGTGCATTCCCACTTCCCTATGTGTTGTTAGCGGCACTTGTATATTGTAAATGGAGAGGTGTGCCCTCTGTGTGTCTCAACTGTCCACCCATGTAACCTGGTGTGCCACGCATCTCTCATGGCAGTCTTTGTTTTTTTGTGACATCCTTAACGGTATGTGCTGTGGCCATCTCATGATGGCTGTCATTGACATTTGTCCATTTACATTTGAACTAGGAGGAGGTCTAATCTCATACGTCACCTGACAGTGCTGGAGGACATGGAGGATATATTGATCATTCGCAAATTCCGCCTCGACAGACCAACACTGAAGACCCTTTGTGATCTGTTGGAGCCCCACCTGCAGCCTCATCGCCACTACTCAACAGCATTCACACCCACATACAAAATGATGGCAGACCTCCACTTTTTTGCAGCTTGTTCCTTCCAGGAGACCATGGCCAGCGCTGCAGGGATGTCGCAACCCATGTTCAGCCTGGTGCTCAGGGATGTTCTTGCAGCCATGATGATATATAAGGATCAATACATACATTTCCCCAGGGGAGCAGAATTGGCCGCTGTGAAGGGCGACTTCTATCCACTTGGGCACATCCCCCATGTTGTTGGTGCCATCAATTGCACCCATGTAGGTCTGGTGCCACCAGAGGCGACTGAGCACATTTTCAGAAATCGTAAACATTATCATTCACTGAATGTGCAGGTGGTGTGCCTTGCGGACATGACCATATCAGATGTGTGTGCAAGATTCCCCGGCTCAGCCCATGATTCGTACATCCTGAGGAACAGCATCGTGCCCCGGATGATGGCAAATCTGCTTCCTGAACGTTCTTGGATTGTGGGGGAGTATGCCTAGTGATGTGGCGTGCTGTGTGTGCGATCTGCTGCCCTCTGCCTGTGCAACATTGCAATGTGTGTTTGTCATTCACAGGTGACTCTGCATATCCCAGCCGGCCATAGCTGCTGAGCCCACTACGGAATCCCAGGACCCCAGCTGACGTCAGGTACAATGAGGCCCATGGCAGGACCCGACGTGTGATTGAGTGGACTTTTGGCCTGCTCAAGTCAAGATTCCGCTGCCTTGACAGGATTGGAGGTGCACTGTCATACTCGCCTAGGAAGGTCTGCAAGATCATTGTGGCATGCTGTATGCTGCACGACATGGCCATTCACAAGGGGATTCCCCTGCTCCTGGATGATGGTGAGGACCCACGGCCCCTGCCTGCCCAAGGACCTGAGTCCAGTGGTGAGGACAGTGGAGAGGAGGAAGGAGTTGACATGCGTCAGCAGCTCATCACCCGCTACTTCACTTGAAGGTGGGTGACTAGGTACAACTTGTACATTGTCTGGTGTGATTGCTGTTGTTGTGAAGGGCTATGCGCGGATGGTACAGACAGGCACATGTTGAGTCACCTGTGTGTGGAAATGTGGCAGTGACATTTCACATGTGAACATATACAGAACTCTGTTTGTTGACACTTGCTGTACAGTGTGTTGTCTGCCTGTAGACTTATGTGGATGTTTTGTGTAGTGTTATGTCTGTGATGGCACACTAACGCCAGTGACTGTTGTTCTGTTGTGTCTCCCTAGATGCTTCAAAATTATCCAGCCCTACATACTGTACATCTTTTGGATACATCATGGACATTTGCAACACTGTAAATATTGCACTAAAACAATAATGCACAAATTCAAGTGCATAAGGTATTTTATTTATAAAGGTGACATGTGAGGGGTGCGGGCATATTTACATGAAGGTGGTGATGGAGCAGTGAGTTGACAGTCATGATAGATGAGATGCAAGAGTGGATGTGGTGACCCAGTCCAACAGACAGGTGCCATTCACAAGGCAGTGTGGGGAAGGACAGTCCAAACAGTCAATGCAGTGGGGGAGAGGGTTGCCATCAGAGCTGGCTCTGTGACTGGCGTGTGGCTGGTGCTTTGCCTCCAGAGACTCCCAGGCTCTTCTTTGTACGCCCCCTCGATCGCTTTGGTGGGGGGGGGCTTGCTGCATGGCCAGTGGCATCTGAGGACTCACCCCTCTCTGTGGCCACAGGGGAGGATGGTACACTGTCATCCTGCAGCACAACAGAGGGAGGCGGAGGTGTTGTTTGGGACGCAGGCCTCTTCCTCAGTAATAACACTTGCTAGGCCATGAGGTCCACCATTTGTCCAATGCGTGTGTCGATGGACCTCCTCAGCAGGATGAGCTCACGTAATAGTTCGTCAGACCGGCCACTTTGTCCCTGGACCTGTTCATATGCCCAGAGAACTCTGGTGAAGTGGTCCAGGGATGGTGTGCCAACCTCCTGAGGTCTGGGGGTGATCCTGGCTCTCCCACCTGCCCTGCTGCCACGGACCTGTTTCCTCACCACGGTGGGTCCACGCACACTCTCCCTGCCCTCAACAGTTGTTGGTGTGTCCTGGTCATCCCCTGGGCCAGGGAGGGTGCTGCAGGTGGTACTGGTGGTGGTTGTGGTGGTGGAGGTGGCAGTGGAGGAGGCACAGGCCGTGACTGCATGGGTCTGCTGTACTGTTGTTGTTGCAGCAGATATGGTGGTGGGGAGGATTGGGGCCTGGGACCTGTTGGTCCCAGGCACACCAGATGGGCCGGCCTGGAGCTCATCGTCCAAACTATCCTGGGAGTCAACATCCGAGAGTCCATGTGCAGGGGGTGGAGACTGGCTCTGCTGGTCGTTGTTGTCCTCAGCAGCGAGTTCTTCATCACCTGTGGATTAGATGGGGAATGGTCAGTGTTGGGCACTGTGCAAGTATTCTGTTAGCTGTGTGTCATCCACTGTCTGTACACTATACAATTGAGACAACTTCTCTTTTATTATTAAGTGGTGGTGGTGGTGTGTGTGCTGTGTTGTTTTGCCTCTAATGTCAGATGTGGTGTATGGCCTTCTCTTCTGGAGTCTTGCAAAGGATTGTGGTCAGTAAAGGGGCTGTTTTTTTACTCAGATGTGTGGGTGTGTCGAAATGGGAATTTGCTGTCAGGTGTGTTGTGGGTGTTGTCCTGGGAATTGAATGTTTTTTGGCATTTGTTTTTTCATTGGAATGTGTTTTGTGTATTTGGAGGGCATGGCTACTTTGATTTGTGCTAAGTTTGGCATTATTGCTGTGTTTTGGCATCGTCCGCCATGTTTTTCATGTTCCGTCCACTGCGGTGGCTATGCTGCTGCTCTTCCGCTGTCTCTCCCATTCACTCCTGTGTGCGACCGCGGCGGTCGGAAACATCGGATCGTACCGCGGGACCATCGGGGATATCCTAATTTCCCGTGCGGTGTCTCCGCTTTGCTTGCGGCGGGGTGTAGCTTTTCCGCTGCGTTTCCGACCGCCATCGTCGGTTTTTGGACATCACCGCCCGCGTCGGGCAGTTTTTGTTAGCCCGCTACCGCTGCGGTCTGTATTTTTTGGTGGTTGATCCTAATTTGACCGCCGGTTTATCCGCGGTCATGGCGGGCGGTTGTTTCCCGCCTCCATGGCGGTCGGGGTGGTTTTCCGCCCGCTATCCTAATGGGGCCCCTGGTTCCCCTTTGATTGCATGTACTTTCAAGGTACTGGGCGACGCGCCATCAAGCTTGCATGCCACTTCCGTTTTGCAGAAATGGAGCCTTCAATTATAGAAGAATACACTGAGTACATGGGAGTGCAGTCCAACACCCACATTGATTCTCATTATATGATTGGCCAACCCATTGTTTGGATTTGCACCCAAGAGTATAATTGGTGTTGCTAAACATTGGAAAAACGAAGATGGGACAAAGCACAGTGAAAATTACCATCTAAAGCACAGGGGAGGTTTCTATGGTCATGAGTTTTGATGACCAGCAAACAAACATTAGAGACTTGAATATTAAATGGTTTCTATTTTGGACTTGTGTAATTGAACACAATGGTATATCAAGATTACATTTCATGGTATAGATTCATGTAATGTACAGTTTACTCCATGGATTATTTTATTGCTCTCATGAAATGGGGGATTAGGCACTTTCAGTTTTTTGGACAATGTATGATGCATGTTGGGAAATGTAGTTTGGTCGGGTAAAAAGAGGGTAATGATTGAAGTTAAGTCGAAGGTAAATTGGAGTGTTACTTTAAAAGTCACACGTGTGCAGAGTTGGTGGGGTGGTGTTAAAGGAATTGAGCGCGCCCAGGTTTGGAAAATGTAGCTGATATGGTTTGAGGTCTGGTTTGTCTAGATCGAGAGGAATGCCAGAGATGTGAACAGTTCAAATTAAGTCGCATTTGTTGTAAGAATCAGTCACGGTAAGCATCTCTCTGCTGTAGTGGTTTGGGGATTACAGTTTGTTAAAGAGAGGTATTTCAGGAAAACTGGGTGAAGTGTGGATTCCATTGTAGCGGTAATATGGTAGTTAAACATGTGGGGGCGCAATGGATGAGGTGATAGGGGGGTTGAAATATGCATGACTTTGGCAAAATAGTACCTTAGTACAGATTAATGGTTGGACTTGAATCTATGACATTTTTCTTATATGAATTTCGAGATACATGAAGCAGAGTTTGCAATAAGCAAGTAGTGCTTTATGTTTGTTAAAACTGTGTGGAAACGTTTTACTCTCCTGTGCTTTGTATATACCCTTCCAGGGGGAGTTAAATGTATAAAATGAATTGAATAAGTGGAGAAAACAATTGAAAATAAACAGATTAAACAGAGATAAACAGAAGATGAAATTTGAGATTTTGATTTATTGGATTCATTTGCACGGGCTGTGCAGCTTGCATAGGGACTGAACATGGTTCCCCTTTGATTGCATGTACTTTCAAGCGTACTGGGCGATGCTCTATCAAGCTTGCACACCACTTCCGTTTTGAAGAAATGGAGCATTCAAGTATAGAAGAATACACTGAGTACATCGGAGTGCAGTCCACCACCCACATTGATTCTCATTTTGTGCAGGTAGGGGCCTTCCTGCACAAAAACAATCCCTACAGGCATTTTCCTCTTTCAATGCATGCTGTAGAATGCAGCACTCATTGAAAGAGGAAACAAGCATTAGAAATGCAATCGGGCTCGGATTTATTTGAGTTTGAGCTAATGGCATTGTAAATGCCAATGTATTGTTGCTATGTGTTATGGAGTGTGTTCATGTGGTGTGTACTGCCAGTGATCTCCTTGTGAGTGTGAGAATATTGCACCGTTACTGCCTGTGATGTCCTACTTGTGAGTGTGAGAAGCTTGCACCTCTGCTGCCTGTGGTCTCCTTGTGAGTGTAAGAAGCTTGCACTGCTGCTGCCTGTGATGTCGTTCTTGTGAGTGGGAGAAGATTGCACCTCAGCTGCCTGTGGTCTCCTTGTGAGTGTAAGAAGCTTGCACAGCTGCTGCCTGTGATGTCCTACTCACTACTCTACTCTACTCACTACTCTACTCACTACTCTGCACTCTCTACTCACTACTCTACTCACTACTCTACTCACTACTCTACTCACTACTCTGCACTCACTACTCACTACTCTACTCACTACTCTACTCACTACTCACTACTCTGCACTCACTACTCACTACTCTACTCACTACTCGCTACTCTACTCACTACTCACTACTCTACTCACTACTCTACTCACTACTCTACTCACTACTCTACTCACTACTCTACTCACTACTTTACTCACTACTCTACTCACTACTCACTACTCTGCACTCACTACTCACTACTCTGCTCACTACTCACTACTCTACTCACTACTCTCCACTCACTACTCTACTCACTACTCACTACTCTACTCACTAGTTTCTACTCACTACTCTACTCACTACTCACTACTCTACTCACTACTCTACTCACTACTCACTTCTCTACTCACTACTCTGCACTCACTACTTTACTCACTACTCTACTCACTACTCACTACTCTACTCACTACTCACTACTCTACTCACTACTCACTACTCTGCACTCACATCTCTGCACTCACTACTCACTACTCTACTCATTACTCTACTCACTACTCTACTCACTACTCTACTCACTACTCACTACTCTGCACTCACATCTCTGCACTCACTAATTTGCACTCACTACTCTGCACTCACTACTCACTACTCTGCACTCACTACTCACTACTCTGCACTCACTACTAACTACTCTACTCACTACTCACTACTCTACTCACTACTCACTACTCTGCACTCACTACTCACTACTCTACTCACTACTCTACTCACTACTCTACTCACTACTCTCCCCTCACTACTCTACTCACTACTCACTACTCTACTCACTAGTTTCTACTCACTACTCTACTCACTACTCACTACTCTACTCACTACTCACTACTCTACTCACTACTCACTTCTCTACTCACTACTCTGCACTCACTACTTTACTCACTACTCTACTCACTACTCACTACTCTACTCACTACTCACTACTCTACTCACTACTCACTACTCTGCACTCACATCTCTGCACTCACTACTCACTACTCTACTCATTACTCTACTCACTACTCTACTCACTACTCTACTCACTACTCACTACTCTGCACTCACATCTCTGCACTCACTAATTTGCACTCACTACTCTGCACTCACTACTCACTACTCTGCACTCACTACTCACTACTCTGCACTCACTACTAACTACTCTACTCACTACTCACTACTCTACTCACTACTCACTACTCTGCACTCACTACTCACTACTCTACTCACTACTCTACTCACTACTCTACTCACTACTCTACTCACTACTCTGCACTCACATCTCTGCACTCACTAATTTGCACTCACTACTCTGCACTCACTACTCTGTACTCACTACTCACTACTCTGCACTCACTACTCTGCACTCACTACTCACTACTCTGCACTCACTACTCTGCACTCACTACTCACTACTCTGCACACTCACTCTGCACTCACTACTCACTACTCTGCACTCACTACTCACTACTCTACTCACTACTCTACTCACTACTCTGCACTCACTACTCACTACTCTACTCACTACTCTACTCACTACTCACTATTCACTACTCACTACTCTACTCACTACTCACTACTCACCACTCACTACTCACTACTCACTACTCTGCACTCACTACTCACTACTCTACTCACTACTCTACTCACTACTCACTACTCTGCACTCACTACTCACTACTCTACTCACTACTTTACTCACTACTCACTACTCTACTCACTACTCACTACTCTACTCTCTACTCACTACTCTACTCTCTACTCACTACTCTACTCACTACTCACTACTCTACTCACTACTCACTACTCTACTCTCTACTCACTACTCTACTCTCTACTCACTACTCTACTCACTACTCACTACTCTGCACTCACATCTCTGCACTCACTACTCTACTCACTACTCTACTCTACTCACTACTCTGCACTCACTACTGACTACTCTACTCACTACTCTACTCACTACTCACTACTCTGCACTCACTACTCACTACTCACTACTCTGCACTCACTACTCACTACTCTACTCACTACTCACTACTCTGCACTCACTACTCAACTCACTACTCACTACTCACTACTCTACTCACTACTCTACTCACTACTCACTACTCACTACTCTACTCACTACTCTACTCACTACTCTACTCACTACTCTGCACTCACTACTCTACTCACTACTCTACTCACTACTCACTACTCTGCACTCACTACTCAACTCACTACTCACTACTCTGCACTCACTACTCACTACTCTACTCACTACTCTACTCACTACTCTACTCACTACTCACTACTCTACTCACTACTCTACTCACTACTCTACTCACTACTCACTACTCTACTCACTACTCTGCACTCACTACTCTACTCACTACTCTACTCACTACTCACTACTCTGCACTCACTACTCACTACTCTGCTCACTACTCACTACTCTACTCACTACTCTCCACTCACTACTCTACTCACTACTCACTACTCTACTCACAAGTTTCTACTCACTACTCTACTCACTACTTACTACTCTACTCACTACTCACTACTCTACTCACTTCTCTACTCACTACTCTGCACTCACTACTTTACTCACTACTCTACTCACTACTCTACTCACTACTCACTACTCTACTCACTACTCACTACTCTACTCACTACTCACTACTCTGCACTCACATCTCTGCACTCACTACTCACTACTCTACTCATTACTCTACTCACTACTCTACTCACTACTCTACTCACTACTCACTACTCTGCACTCACATCTCTGCACTCACTAATTGGCACTCACTACTCTGCACTCACTACTCACTACTCTGCACTCACTACTCACTACTCTGCACTCACTACTAACTACTCTACTCACTACTCACTACTCTACTCACTACTCACTACTCTGCACTCACTACTCACTACTCTACTCACTACTCTACTCACTACTCTACTCACTACTCTACTCACTACTCTGCACTCACATCTCTGCACTCACTAATTTGCACTCACTACTCTGCACTCACTACTCTGCACTCACTACTCACTACTCTGCACTCACTACTCTGCACTCACTACTCACTACTCTGCACTCACTACTCTGCACTCACTACTCACTACTCTGCACACTCACTCTGCACTCACTACTCACTACTCTGCACTCACTACTCACTACTCTACTCACTACTCTACTCACTACTCTGCACTCACTACTCACTACTCTACTCACTACACTACTCTACTCACTACTCACTATTCACTACTCACTACTCTACTCACTACTCACTACTCACTACTCACCACTCACTACTCACTACTCACTACTCTGCACTCACTACTCACTACTCTACTCACTACTCTACTCACTACTCACTACTCTACTCACTACTCACTACTCTACTCTCTACTCACTACTCTACTCTCTACTCACTACTCTACTCACTACTCACTACTCTACTCACTACTCACTACTCTACTCTCTACTCACTACTCTACTCTCTACTCACTACTCTACTCACTACTCACTACTCTGCACTCACATCTCTGCACTCACTACTCTACTCACTACTCTACTCACTACTCTACTCACTACTCACTACTCTGCACTCACTACTCACTACTCACTACTCTGCACTCACTACTCACTACTCTACTCACTACTCACTACTCTACCCTCACTACTCAACTCACTACTCACTACTCACTACTCTACTCACTACTCTACTCACTACTCACTACTCACTACTCTACTCACTACTCTACTCACTACTCTACTCACTACTCTGCACTCACTACTCTACTCACTACTCTACTCACTACTCACTACTCTGCACTCACTACTCAACTCACTACTCACTACTCTGCACTCACTACTCACTACTCTACTCACTACTCTACTCACTACTCTACTCACTACTCTACTCACTACTCACCTCACTACTCTACTCACTACTCTACTCACTACTCACTACTCTACTCACTACTCTGCACTCACTACTCTACTCACTACTCACTACTCTGCACTCACTACTCTACTTACTACTCTACTCACTACTCACTACTCTACTCACTACTCACTACTCACTACTCTACTCACTACTCTACACTCACAAGTCACTACTCTACACTCACTACTCACTACTCTACTCACTACTCTACTCACTACTCACTACTCTGCACTCACTACTCACTACACTACTCACTACTCTACTCACTACTCACTACTCTGCACTCACTACTCTACTCACTACTCACTACTCTACTCACTACTCTACTCACTACTCTACTTACTACTCACTACTCTACTCTCTACTCACTACTCTACTCACTACTCTACTCACTACTCTACTCACTACTCACTACACTACTCACTACTCTGCACTCACTATTCACTACTCTGCACTCACTACTCTACTCACTACTCACTACTCACTACTCTGCACTCACTACTCAACTCACTACTCACTACTCTGCACTCACTACTCACTACTCTGCACTCACTACTCACTACTACTCTACTCACTACTCTACTCACTACTCTACTCACTACTCCACTCACTACTCTACTCACTACTCACTACTCTACTCACTACTCTGCACTCACTACTCTACTCACTACTCTACTCACTACTCTGCACTCACTACTCAACTCACTACTCACTACTCTGCACTCACTACTCACTACTCTACTCACTACTCTACTCACTACTCTACTCACTACTCACTACTCTACTCACTACTCTACTCACTACTCTGCACTCACTACTCTACTCACTACTCACTACTCTGCACTCACTACTCTACTCACTACTCTACTCACTACTCACTACTCTACTCACTACTCTACTCACTACTCACTACTCTGCACTCACTACTCTACTCACTACTCACTACTCTACTCACTACTCACTACTCTACTCACTACTCACTACTCTACTCTCTACTCACTACTCTACTCACTGCTCACTACTCTACTCACGACTCACTACTCTACTCACTACTCACTACTCTACTCTCTACTCACTACTCTACTCTCTACTCACTACTCTACTCACTACTCACTACTCTACTCACTACTCACTACTCTACTCCCTACTCACTACTCTACTCTCTACTCACTACTCTACTCACTACTCACTACTCTGCACTCACATCTCTGCACTCACTACTCTACTCACTACTCTACTCACTACTCTGCACTCACTACTGACTACTCTACTCACTACTCTACTCACTACTCACTACTCTGCACTCACTACTCACTACTCACTACTCTGCACTCACTACTCACTACTCTACTCACTACTCACTACTCTGCACTCACTACTCAACTCACTACTCACTACTCACTACTCTACTCACTACTCTACTCACTACTCACTACTCACTACTCTACTCACTACTCTACTCACTACTCTACTCACTACTCTGCACTCACTACTCTACTCACTACTCTACTCACTACTCACTACTCTGCACTCACTACTCAACTCACTACTCACTACTCTGCACTCACTACTCACTACTCTACTCACTACTCTACTCACTACTCTACTCACTACTCACTACTCTACTCACTACTCTACTCACTACTCTACTCACTACTCACTACTCTACTCACTACTCTGCACTCACTACTCTACTCACTACTCACTACTCTGCACTCACTACTCTACTTACTACTCTACTCACTACTCACTACTCTACTCACTACTCACTACTCTACTCACTACTCTACACTCACAAGTCACTACTCTACACTCACTACTCACTACTCTACTCACTACTCTACTCACTACTCACTACTCTGCACTCACTACTCACTACTCTACTCACTACTCTACTCACTACTCACTACTCTGCACTCACTACTCTACTCACTACTCACTACTCTACTCACTACTCTACTCACTACTCTACTTACTACTCACTACTCTACTCTCTACTCACTACTCTACTCTCTACTCACTACTCTACTCACTACTCTACTCACTACTCTACTCACTACTCACTACACTACTCACTACTCTGCACTCACTATTCACTACTCTGCACTCACTACTCTACTCGCTACTCACTACTCTGCACTCACTACTCAACTCACTACTCACTACTCTGCACTCACTACTCACTACTCACTACTCTGCACTCACTACTCACTACTACTCTACTCACTACTCTACTCACTACTCTACTCACTACTCACTACTCTACTCACTACTCTACTCACTACTCTGCACTCACTACTCAACTCACTACTCACTACTCTGCACTCACTACTCACTACTCTACTCACTACTCTACTCACTACTCTACTCACTACTCACTACTCTACTCACTACTCTGCACTCACTACTCTACTCACTACTCACTACTCTGCACTCACTACTCTACTCACTACTCTACTCACTACTCACTACTCTACTCACTACTCACTACTCTACTCACTACTCACTACTCTACTCTCTACTCACTACTCTGATCACTACTCACTACTCTGCACTCACTACTCACTACTCTACTCACTACTCTACTCACTACTCTGCACTCATTACTCTACTCACTACTCTACTCACTACTCACTATTCACTACACTACTCACTACACTACTCACTACTCTGCACTCACTACTCACTACTCACTACTCTGCACTCACTACTCACTACTCTACTCACTACTCACTACTCTACTCACTACTCTACTCTCTACTCACTACTCTAATCACTACTCACTACTCTGCACTCACTACTCACTACTCTACTCATTACTCTACTCACTACTCTACTCACTACTCACTACTCTACTCACTACTCTACTCACTACTCTGCACTCACTACTCACTACTCTACTCACTACTCACTACTCTACTCACTACTCACTACACTACTCACTACTCGGCACTCACTACTCACTACTCTGCACTCACTACTCACTACTCTACTCACTACTCTACTCTCTACTCTGCACTCACTACTCAACTCACTACTCACTACTCTGCACTCACTACTCACTACTCTACTCACTACTCACTACTCTACTCACTACTCTGGAGTGGAGGAGTGTGGCTCACTGATTAGAGCGGCAGACCCTGATGCAGAGGTCTGGCCTGGGACCAGGGTTCAATTCCCGTCGCGGCAGGGTCTTGAGCTCAAATGTCCACGGACCCGATAATTCTCGGCACGGTGCCTACTCTAATCATGGGGTCCCACGCTGCAACTCTGGGCAATAGCTTGCTTAGTCTCCACACCGGCCCTAATCGCTAAGGATGCCTGGCTTCACCAGGGGGGTGCCCAGGAGTTGGGCGCCTCACAGGAACAGGCCAGGACGGGTTCCTCAGCGGTTTATTCAGCGCGGGGACACACTGGTAAGTGTAACCATGCGCTTTATAAGCTTATGAATTACTACTCACTACTCTACTCACTACTCTACTCACTACTCACTACTCTACTCTCTACTCACTACTCTACTCACTACTCTACTCACTACTCTACTCACTACTCACTACACTACTCACTACTCTGCACTCACTACTCACTACTCTGCACTCACTACTCTACTCACTACTCTGCACTCACTACTCAACTCACTACTCACTACTCTGCACTCACTACTCACTACTACTCTACTCACTACTCTACTCACTACTCTACTCACTACTCTACTCACTACTCACTACTCTACTCACTACTCTGCACTCACTACTCTACTCACTACTCTACTCACTACTCTGCACTCACTACTCAACTCACTACTCACTACTCTGCACTCACTACTCACTACTCTACTCACTACTCTACTCACTACTCTACTCACTACTCTACTCACTACTCACTACTCTACTCACTACTCTACTCACTACTCTACTCACTACTCACTACTCTACTCACTACTCTACTCACTACTCACTACTCTACTCACTACTCTACTCACTACTCACTACTCTGCACTCACTACTCTACTCACTACTCTACTCACTACTCACTACTCACTACTCACTACTCTACTCTCTACTCTCTACTCACTACTCTACTCACTACTCACTACTCTACTCACTACTCACTACTCTGCACTCACATCTCTGCACTCACTACTCTACTCACTACTCTACTCACTACTCTACTCACTACTCTGCACTCACTACTCACTACTCTACTCACTACTCTACTCACTACTCACTACTCTGCACTCACTACTCACTACTCACTACTCTGCACTCACTACTCACTACTCTACTCACTACTCACTACTCTGCACTCACTACTCAACTCACTACTCACTACTCTACTCACTACTTTACTCACTACTCACTACTCTACTCACTACTCTACTCACTACTCACTACTCTACTCACTAGTCTGCACTCACTACTCTACTCACTACTCACTACTCTGCACTCACTACTCTACTCATTACTCTACTCACTACTCACTACTCTGCACTCACTACTCAACTCACTACTCACTACTCTGCACTCACTACTCACTACTCTACTCACTACTCTACTCACTACTCACTACTCTACTCACTACTCTGCACTCACTACTCTACTCACTACTCACTACTCTGCACTCACTACTCTACTTACTACTCTACTCACTACTCACTACTCTACTCACTACTCACTACTCACTACTCTACTCACTACTCTACACTCACTAGTCACTACTCTACACTCACTACTCACTACTCTACTCACTACTCACTACTCACTACTCTGCACTCACTACTCACTACTCTACTCACTACTCTACTCACTACTCACTACTCTGCACTCACTACTCTACTCACTACTCACTACTCTACTCACTACTCACTACTCTACTCTCTACTCACTACTCTACTCACTACTCTACTCACTACTCTACTCACTACTCACTACACTACTCACTACTCTGCACTCACTACTCACTACTCTGCACTCACTACTCTACTCACTACTCTGCACTCACTACTCAACTCACTACTCACTACTCTGCACTCACTACTCACTACTCACTACTCTGCACTCACTACTACTCTACTCACTACTCTACTCACTACTCTACTCACTACTCTACTCACTACTCACTACTCTACTCACTACTCTGCACTCACTACTCTACTCACTACTCTACTCACTACTCTACTCACTACTCTGCACTCACTACTCAACTCACTACTCACTACTCTGCACTCACTACTCACTACTCTACTCACTACTCTACTCACTACTCTACTCACTACTCACTACTCTACTCACTACTCTACTCACTACTCACTACTCTACTCACTACTCCACTCACTACTCTAATCACTACTCACTACTCTGCACTCACTACTCACTACTCTACTCACTACTCTACTCACTACTCTGCACTCACTACTCTACTCACTACTCTACTCACTACTCACTACTCTACTCACTACACTACTCACTACTCTGCACTCACTACTCACTACTCACTACTCTGCACTCACTACTCACTACTCTACTCACTACTCACTACTCTACTCACTACTCACTACTCTACTCTCTACTCACTACTCTAATCACTACTCACTACTCTGCACTCACTACTCACTACTCTACTCCCTACTCTACTCACTACTCACTACTCTACTCACTACTCTACTCACTACTCTGCACTCACTACTCACTACTCTACTCACTACTCACTACTCTACTCACTACTCACTACACTACTCACTGCTCGGCACTCACTACTCACTACTCTGCACTCACTACTCACTACTCTACTCACTACTCTACTAACTACTCTGCACTCACTACTCAACTCATTACTCACTACTCTGCACTCACTACTCACTACTCTACTCACTACTCTACTCACTACTCTGCACTCACTACTCTGCACTCACTACTCTGCACTCACTACTCTGCACTCACTACTCTGCACTCTGCACTCACTACTCTGCACTCTGCACTCACTAATCTGCACTCACTACTCTGCACTCACTACTCTGCACTCTGCACTCACTACTCTGCACTCTGCACTCACTACTCTGCACTCACTGCTCTGCACTCACTACTCACTACTCTGCACTCACTACTCTGCACTCAGCACTCACTACTCTGCACTCTGCACTCACTACTCTGCACTCTGCACTCACTACTCTACACTCTGCACTCACTACTCTACACTCTGCACTCTGCACTCACTACTCTGCACTCTGCACTCACTACTCTGCACTCACTACTCTACACTCTGCACTCACTACTCTACACTCTACACTCTGCACTCACTACTCTACACTCTACACTCTACACTCTGCACTCACTACTCTACACTCTGCACTCACTACTCTGCACTCTGCACTCTGCACTCACTACTCTGCACTCACTACTCTGCACTCACTACTCTGCACTCTGCACTCACTACTCTGCACTCACTACTCTGCACTCACTACTCTGCACTCACTACTCTGCACTCACTACTCTGCACTCTGCACACACTACTCTGCACTTACTACACTAGGTGGTAGTACTGGTGGTGGTGGTACGTGTTGCTATTCAAGAGAAATACATATCAGAGAGCGCTTCAAAGGAAATAAGCGAACACCATGTCCTTGTAATCGGGAACACTTCCTTGCAAACACACATTTTTCAGAGCAATAATAAATCACATAAAAGTTCAATACAATAAACGTCCACATTTCTCAGCCCCAAAAACGCTGCAGACAAACGCGCGCCCTATACATGCAATGCAGAATGGTGAACGCGGTCCCACCATCTGGATTGCATTACAAGGGCACTCTGACAGCTCCTAATTAAGATTAATAGTCTGCCGTGCGCGTAACCACACACAATATGCCAACATGGCCGCCTAACATTACATCTGCCCAATCGCATCAAGACTACTAACAATACATCACCGCGAGGACCAATCACAATTCAGATAATAAAAAAAAACTCGTGCACTAAGGAATGTGTCTTTCCCGAGCCCTAAAGAATCTTTTTTTTTTTTTTCTTTAACATTAGGATCTCGGAGCTCCGCCCCGAGCCCTAAAAATGAGGAGAAATGAAAAAATTCTCCTCGTTGTGCCATGTTACGCCACCGCTAGGGTGGCGTAGCATTCAGACGCATCTCCAGATTTACGATTTCTCGTAAATCTGGAGATGTGTATTGTTCCATGGATGTTGCGTGGGAACACCCACAGCAACACCCATGGAATGCCTCTTCAACGCAAAGTGCTGCATGTGAAGGGACCGTATTTACAAGGAGAGGGAAAGTCACACAGGTTGGCTTTTCCTGTCCTTGTAAATATGGAGTAGCCCCCTGTGCCACCAGTACATCACGAAAAGTGACGTACTAGTGGTGCAGGGGGGTAGTATATCTGCCCCACAGTTTTGTAGGGCTAGAGGGGTTTGTGCTAGCAGGACCGCATCGTCTGCATAAAGCAGGATGGGGAGTCACATGGTACATGCGCTCGAGGTGTCTATTACTTTTTCTACTAAACAGTCATTTAGTTTATTGATGTACAATGAGACTAGGAAGGGCGTGAGTACGCAGCCCTGCCTTACACCATTTGTAATGTTAAAGGATCTGGTACATTCACCCAGCCTACCGTAGCAGACTTTCGCTGTAGCACCTGCATACAGTTGACTTATAAAGCAAATTACTGCCTCCACTACCTCCATTTGCTCCATGATTCGCCACAAGATGTTATTATGTAATCTATCACCAAGTTGGGCTCCCCCTATAAAAAGTCGGGGTTATTTGACCAATATTGTAAGTTCTTTGTGCTCTGATCTCCAATTTCCATACCTTCAAAATGTTATTCAAAGCATTTCCATAGCTGGTGCGTAAGAAGTGCTCATTTAAGCCCTCATTTTGTGTGATTTGATGACACATGTGGGAATCCCCATTCAAGCATTTTACTGTATTAAAGCAGCCCACCCATATAAAATAAAGTGGTTTTACTTGTGTGGATATTATATTCTCTAATGTTTCTTCAAGGTCCCTTACCACCTCCTGTGGGGTTGCAAAATTGTTGCTGTAGTAATTAACTCTGGTTGCTGTCTAATACAATAATATGGAAAAATGGGGATTCGGGGGTAAAGTGTACTACCTTGAACGAAATAGTATTGTATATACATGTCAGCAGGAACCCTTTAGCTCTTCCTTTGGTCGGAGATATGGCCGGGGTACTAAAACATTGATAACCATTATGAAAAATGGGATCTACTTCCCATGTCTCTTGGAGGCATAGGATTGGTTAGGATATGATTATATTGTGCCACTCCTTAATGTGTTTTTTATTTTTGTAACCAGCTATATTCCAGGAAAGCAAGGTGTGGTAACTATTGGTTTTTGGTCTACCTCTTGCCGACTCTGTACTAGATGTCAAAGCCGGCAACCTAGCATATGTAGCTATCGGGGGAAAATTGTCTACAGAGGGTGGATGAACAGTTGCTTCGACCCCTCCCCTAGCTGCAACTGAATTCACCATCACAGGGAATTGTAAGGGAGCTTCATGCCTTTTGCTTTATTCCTTGTCCTGGCTAGTTTCAGGTGTCACACTTAGGGGTAGTCAGTCGCAGGCATTTAGATCTGTTAAAGGTGCATATCCATTGTTGAAAAAACAATTGTCCCCCCTTAGTGGATATACCCTTTCATGGTTCACCTGTGATGAAGCCCTAAACATGGTGGATCTATGTGGGAGCGGTGGCTTATAAAAGAAGCCCAATGGGACAGCATAAATCGGTGAGCTTGTTGTTCCTGCTGTGGGGAGTAGCGCTAATATTTACCCTACAACATATACATTATTGAAATTCAGTCCTTCACAATCTCCCTCAATTACTTTTTTAGAGTTGCCTACCCACGAAATTCTTCTTGCCATAATTAAGTGATAATAGACACATGGAGGCAGTCTTACAGTCTTTGTTAGCCTCTGTCTCTATTTGTCCATCAGTTGCGTAGTTGTTTCCTGTTGGACTGGTGCGAGGGTTGGGACATTTACCAATATTACCATGTAAGGACATGCAGCAGATGGTAAACTTAAACCTCCCTGGCTGTTTAAGATCCCTCTTTTGCAGCTTTCAAGAGAGCAGTTCGAATCCGCTATTGGTGATATCCTCTCCCTCAATGGGGCCTTTATATAGCTCTTATGCACCGCCAGATTATCAAATTCCCTGGTCTCTAGCACCTCTTCTCTCCAAGCTAAAGGGGTTGTGCACTGTCCGGGATCTCGACGCAATAATCTCCTTGTTTCCTCTGCAGGTTTGGTTGGCCCAGTGTTCTGTAGTCCTATAGGGTACAGATTAATAGGGTGAACATTACTGGGTGGTTGTGCAAGCGCTTTGTCTCTATTTGTTAGCGTACCGACATTTGCTGTATTATCAGTCGTTAAAGTTTTTAACAATCCTTCTATTGCAGTTAAGTGTAGCAGCATAGGCTGTAACAGAGTTGTTAGTTTCTCCCCCATAGTTTCCTCGAATGACCGCTGTGTCATTACGGCTGGCGCATTTGGCTGGATTGTATGCTCCAAGTTGATTACGCTTGGGGTTGAGTTCTTTGTTTTTTTTCGCTTTTTTGGGTGTGCCAAGTTTTTTGCGGCTCTCTTATCCTTTTTGGTAACACTTTCCACTTTGCTATAACTGGGGATACAGGGGTAGGGCAAGGTGATGGCAAGGATGCTGCTACTGGTTCCAAATACTCCGTCCCAGCTGCCCCTAACCCTGCCCGGGAGTTGCTGTTATCCAAAACCTTGTTATCTTCAGTCATAGGCTCTACTGGATTACCCCCTCCTGCCAGTGACAGTCTCTTCTCAGTCAACACAATTTGGTTGGCAATTGCTGTGGTAGCTTTTAGCAACAATTATTTGCAATGCATCAGTCTCGCCTTTGGGCCCTCATGTGTATTTAGCTATGCAGCACATTAGCCTGGATGCTAAACATCTACTGTTCTTTAACATGGAGATAAAGTAAGCACCAAACTGCCTGACACGCCAGGTATGGGAACACATGTAGCGAAATATTGCCATTCAGCGGGAAATGGTATAGTCAAAATCTTTCATATCGCTTACTTTGTCTGACAGTATGCCACTTTGACTCATTTGTATTCTCACTTAGTTGTTTTGGGAAAGACATGTACCAAATAAATCCCATTGTATTCAATATTATATGATTTACATGTTTCCTGATCACTGCAGATTTTTGATGCAACCTTAAAAGAAACAGAATTAGTAAGTGTGCTGCTTAGAAATAAAACTATAAAGAACAAAGAAAGTGCCCCAACCCTTGTATCTTGATGAAGAATCTATCAGATAGAGACCAAGTACAACTTTATGAAACTTGGTAGGGTACTTTTATTTATACCAATTATTCTTATTTTTAACTTATTTTTTGAAGAAATTGTATCTTTTGGCAGAAATAGATACACAATTACACATTTACACAATATTCACAATTCTGGCGAAAAACACCAAATCAAAACAATATCACAGTAACACAGGACAATACACATAAAAAATGCATTTTCATCATTATTTACAAATGAATTAATAATATAGAAAAACAAAGCGATGTGAAATCAAGAGCGAAACCAAAATACAACGTCTTTCAATTGATCACTCAATGATATGACTGGCTCTTGTAGATGTGCCGACGCGTTTCAGGTTCGAATATCAAGTTTTCGAACCCTCATCAGGGCTTTGTTATTTGTCTGTGTGGGACACAAAAATAAAGTTTTGTTGAAAGCCTATACGCCTCAATGAACTACCTCACCTTATTTAATATAATTCTAGAGAAAATACCTGTGTCTTTCAGGCAGGGCGTCTTTTCATTTTTACACCTGGGGGATGATGCTTCAAGCTTTAATTCTAGAGTGGATGGAGCATGGATTGTATCAAAAGCTTTTCTTTAAATACTAAAGGCAGTATAGGGAATATCTCTACGTCCTATTTACCTCGCTGCACACCGTCTAGTGCCTCGTGAAGGGAGGAGATTGTGATCACAGGAACAACCTAGTCAGAAAGAAGAAAGCAATCGTTGTGCGATTGTTTACGTAATAAATCAGAGCTAAATGTCGTCATTCCCTTGGCCCCATACCTTGTGTCTGTTGTCCGAATTCAAGATAAATATTATTTCGATCTTTTAGTGGCACGCCGCTTTTGTGTGGGGTGACCTGTTCAAGAAGATGAAGACTAATCAGTAACTGTGAAGCGGACGCCGTATCTATCAGTGTGAGCGCCCGTCTCATGTATCAGGCTAAAACGTACCTGAAATGCCGACTGGATTCAGGTATTCATTTCGTGTAGCCCACAGGGTGTCCGTCTATTCTCTTGGAGAGCCAGTGAAGGGGGATGACTTATCTGTACGGTCGCTGTTACAACGAGTGACAAGGGAGACAGCGCGTACATACCTTGATGTGTACTCATTCGAATTTAACTTGCTGCCTTCACCATCCGTTTCTTGCTCAGGAGTCTGGCAGAGCGGGGTGGCCATTTTGGTTATTTAACAAGGGTCACAGGTTCATTGTCTGTGGGCATTGTGGGATATGAAGTCCCGTATCGTTAATCCCCGGAAAAGGATGATTGGTACTTACTTCAGGCAGAGAGACCAATGACGCTACATCAGAGGGACTTTGTCTCACTGACTGTGGTGCGCACATACTTAAAATTGTCGCCAATTAATAAGGAAAAAGATCGAATGAATTCGTATTTGTACGGCCAGACCCAGTAGAGGGAGGGGAGGGAAGTTTATATGGTCTGGCCCCTCCCTCAGTCCCGCCAAGGACCTAACTCCTTTGTTTCCACAGCTTAGAAATAAAACAGCAAAGATGCAGGCTTCTAAAAGTAAAGTCGCTTTCCTGCATACGAGGAGCTGGAGTTGACAGGCTACCTTTATTCATGATACATGAAATAAATCCATCCCACAGCCCTTTCGAAAATGGTTTCAAATCTTTAAGCACCTTTCTGAAACATGTGGAAGTCAGCATTAATGAGTGCGATTGTGCAAATACATGATATGATCTGCTATAATTTGGATGCCTCAGCGAGACTCTTTTACACAGCTGGGGGGCACTTATAACGCGCCCGCTTAACCACCTAGTTTAACATGAATTATACTGCATATGTGGAAAGTTCAGGGCAAAAGACACGTAGGTAGTCGATGACAACCTGCTACTATCTTCGAAATTCAGGAACATATGCAGTCTCTGTCTCTGAGATTTCAAGCTGTCCAGCATTAGCTACAAGTAACCAACCCCTCCACTCCTGAACTTTCTTTGCACCCTTATATTTGTAGTTTTGCTGTCTCGGATATTTGTACAAACTCTAAGCGAGCGAATCACAATAAAGTCGGACACCTCCCTTCACGCTCAAGTCCAATGAATGCAAGAGAGGAGTCTGGGCCACGGAGAGACAACTCAAGGGGAAAGAAAGTAAAGCGCATCCCAGGACGGTTTCCCAGATGACGAGTGGGTCTGTGGCCCTCACCACCCCCAGGGATAGTTAGTACCTGGCCGACTGCATTAGCGGGCTGCAGCCGCAGTAGTTCCTGCTCTCCACGGCCACCCCCTTGCACAGGAGGAAGCGCACCAGGGGCTCCCAGCCCCCGGAAGCCGCCAGCTGCAGCGCCGTGTTGCCGTCCTTGTCGATGCCGTCCACTTGCCGAAGCGGGAGGGAGCCTGACAAACCCTCCAGCTGAACCTCCCTTCGCAGTCCCTGTAGTATGTTGTCTAATAAATATCCAAGGAAACTCTGGATAAAATAGTAGATTTATTCATGACAAAAGACCCACGACCAGTTCCTTCAGCATACAGTGTCTATCTTCAAATGATGCACATTCACAATCCCAACATTACATTCTAGATAGGAACATTTCAACTAAGAACATTCCTTAAAGAAACCTACACAATAAAATATCCTACCTTCATAACATATTACACATCTCCCTTTTATAAATAATAAAAATTTACATTAAACATATGTACAACATAACAATGTGGGTAATATCAATAGTACACATAATCCCTGGAATGAATAGGAGCAGATCTTACACGTGTACTACTTCTGGAAACATTGTCTCCACAATCATTAGGAATTACGCTTAAAGATGTTGATGCAGGAATTATGTTGGAAGGTACTGCTCTGCTAGTGACACGGTCAGATGAATCACCTCTATCAAAAGTATTATGATCCATCTGAATCTCTAAACTATCATTTGGACCAGACATTTTCAAATTGTCAAGATTATACCAATCTTGTCGTTCATAAACTTTTGTAGAAGTAATTTTCCGTAAAATAATGTTTGCTTGTTCTGAAGTTACCTTGACTAAAGCATTACTATTCCACCACCCCTTCTCCTGCAATAAAACAGCTGTTTTATTACTTTTGAAAACCTTCACAGGTTCAGAAAATTTAGACTGTCCATTGGCAATTCTTTTGGGTTTTTTAATCAAAACCCAATCACCAATATTCAATGATCCTTCCTTAACATGCATTTTCCTATCATAATTTTCTTTATATCTCTTTTGTTTCTGAATAACATGTTCTCGGACTTTTTGTAAATCAATATTATGATAACGTTCAACTTTTCCTAGCAACCAAGTTGGGGTAATAGATGAAATAGGCTTTCTACCTCTCAACAAGATAAACAGAGCTACATCTGTGGTTCTCTGTGGTGTGATGTTGTAGTTCCACACTTTAAACTGTAAAAAATCCACTACATTAAAATTGTTCGCGACAGCAGTCTGAACAGCTTCCTTATTAATCTATGCGCCCTCTCTACCAAACCGGTAGAAGAAGGACTATACAACGGTACCTTGATGTGTTTTACATCATGCTTCTTGAGACAATCAGTAAATATTTCCGAAACAAAATGAGAACCATTATCCGTGACAACCTCCTTCACTCTTCCTTCAATGTTAAACAAATGTTTCACAAATGAGACAGCTGAAGCTGAATCAGCATTGCCAACAAAAGAAAAATATAACCATTTGGAGTAATAATCAATTGCAACAATTAAAAACTTTTTGTCACAACCAACAACATTTAATGGTCCTGTAAAATCTAAACCAATTTTCTCCCATGCATTATTAGGCCAATTAACAGGAATGAGAGGACTATTAGAAGTCTTCCAGTGCTTGTCCGAACATAAACACCCTGAACAAGTCACCACAAATCTCTTTACCTGGCCATCAATTCCTGGCCACCAATAAGTTTGTCTAATTTTTCTTAACAGTAGCCGAAATACCAAGATGCCCCTCATGTGCGAAAGAGACAATTTTTGATCTTAGACTGATTGGAGGAACAAATAGATCTTGTCTCATCAATATATTGTTCACTAATGATAACTCTGATGACGCCTGGGCAAAATATCTTACATCCATGGACATACATCTATCATTGGGCCAGCCGCTAACTAAAAACTGTTTCACTAAGGTCAAACAATCATCCTTCTCATAACCCTTAATCCACTCTTCCTCCGTAATCTTGAATTCTTCACCAATATCTTGAACAGTAAGTACATACTCAAAATCATCCTTCACAGAAGCATGCTCATCAGAAGCTTCAGACAAAACAGGTAACCTAGACAAACAATCAGCACTTATATTCTTCCCTCCGGGAATATATTTAATCTCAAAATTGAACTCCTGTAGTCTAGATAAAATCCTTATAAGCCTAGAAGAGGCCTTATTCGAACAGCTATCACCTAACATAAATATCAATGGTTTGTGATCAGTGTGAAGTTCATATCGGGTACCCCAGATATACATCCTGAATTTTTCTGAAGCCCATGAATACGCCAATGCTTCGCGTTCAATAGTGCTGTAATTCTTTTCACTAACACTCCAAGTACGTGAAGCAAAAGCGATAGTATATTCCTTGCCATTAACCATCTGGCTGAGAACTGCCCCTAAACATTTTGCACTTGCATCAACAGTAATTATGCATTTAGCACCATACGTAAAAGGTTTAATAGCCGGTGCATTTATGATACGTTTCTTTACATCTTTAAAAACTCTCTGACACTCTTCAGACCATATATGTTTAACATTTTTCTTCAAAAGATCTCTCAAAGGCTGAACAATAACAGCATAACCTTGCACAAAGCGTGCATAATATTCACTCAATCCTAGGAAAGCCCTAAGAGAATCTTTATCATTGGGCACAGCAGCATCGTTGATACCCTTAAGTAAGAAAACTTTGGGTTTTATACCTTCAGATGAAATGTTGTGTCCCAAATAATTCACTTCTCGTGTCAAAAATTTGTCATTGTTGACTGTCATGCCATTTGACACTAATTTCCCTAACACCTCATCTAACAAGACAATATGTTGCTCAAGACTTTCAGTATGTATTAAAATATTGTCTTGGAAAGCCTGTATCCCTCTCTGATCCCCAAAAATGTTATCTATTAAACGTTGAAAAACGCTGTCTGCTGACGCCAACCCGAATGGCATACGTCTATACATGTATACACCAAACGGTGTTACAAAAGTAGTGAGATGCTGTGACTTTTCATTCAATGGTATTTGATGATATGCAGAGCGTAAATCAATAGTAGAAAAATACTTACTACCACCCACTCTGGCCAACATCTCATATATTCTAGAAAGGGGATGGCAATCAACTAATATATTCCTATTAAGGACCCTTAAATCTGCACACAAGCGTATATCGCCAGAACTCTTACGTGCGACTACTGCAGCCGAAACCCATTCGGATGACTCCACTTGCACAATTATACCCTGACGACACATATCATTAAGTAACTTCTTAAGGTCCTCTTGTGCTGAAAGAGGTACTGGTCTAACTTTCTGTTTCAATGGAACAGCATTACTCTTAAATTTGATGATGTGTTCAAAATCCTTGATTACACCAATTTTGTCAGAGAAAACATTTGGAAACTTATCATGTAGTTTCTTGGTAAAATCATCTTGTTCAAGAGCACCTTTAGTCAAATTATCTTGTTTGTGAGACTCTTGAATAGAAAAAATAGGTATATCACCCAGTATAACAGGTTCATCGTGTCCTGGTCTCAGTATTATCCCCAGTTTGGCTTGATCTTGCCACCCTAAAATATCTCTCCCATTGACAGCTACATAAATTTTAGTATAAATGTTTCTGCCTTTAAATAGCACACTGTCATCAAAGTAACCTTTCATAATAATGTCATATTAACCAAAAGCCTTAGGGTTAATGGTTGTAGGTTTTAACAATTTTTGCGACCAAAACTTGTTAAAAGTTTTCTCAGCCAGAATTGTAATAGGGGATCCAGAGTCCGCCGTGACATTTAAATCTATAGTGCCAAATTTTGTTTCACAAATACGTCCTTTACAACGTTTCTCAAATTTGCCTAACGCATTAATATCAATAGAGGATACAGAAATGTTACTTATTGCTTCAGACAATATGTCATTTTCCACATCAAGCTGGCTGACTTTAACTTTTGTTTTGATTGCATGACAAACATTAAAAAAAGTCCCACTCTCTTACAATTATTGCATCTTTTTCCCTGAGCAGAACAATTTGGGTAATTCCCTAAATGAAATTTGGATCCACATCTATAACAACTAGCATTACTTCTACGATCTATGTTTCTCTTAGTAGCATTTTTATGTGATACAAGATTCACATTCATTTCATGACTAGAAGAATTTACATCAACTGCATTAACCTTAGGTATATCACTATGAACTATATTAGGATTTTCAGACAAAATTTTTGAAGAAACCACTGAGCGTTCAATACTGCGAGCTATATCCATAACTTCATCTAAAGATGGATTTTTACAAGTTAAAATACGCTCCTGTACTTTTTTATTAAAACAATAAAAACTAGTTGATCTCGTAAAGCTGTGTTGAAATAGTTCTCAAAAACACACTTGGAAGCTAAGACTCGCAAAACAGCTAAATAATCTTCAATAGACTCATCAGAAGATTGTTTGCGTTTGAAAAATGTATGACTTTCAACCATTACTGAAGGTTCATCAACATATTGCTTACCAATGCGTGCAAGAACCTCTTTAAACACATCCCATGTTGTAAGTTATCAAAAACTTCTTGCCCAGCGCTACCCAGATGGTTAAATAATAATGCTTTTTTTTCGGGAAGCTGAGTATTTAGCTTCTAAATAATTCTCAAAAATTCTGAACCATTTATGCCAAGGTTTTGTTGGTTTGCCTGGTAATTCCAAGAATGGAGGTGGATGCATTACATTATCACTACTGCTGGTGGCCATAATGTAGTAATATTAAGAAACACTAAATAAACAAAAGGAAATATATTTAAAAATATATATCCTACTTAAGTATAAGCAACCAACCTACTTGAAACTGCAAATAAATAAAATAATATATCTCAGGCTGATTTGAGCTCAAATATAACAAGTAAACAGTATAATGCATACAAAAGGAATGGACAATTTCCTCCGTTGTGCGATGCTCCGTGTTCCTGTAGCTAAGCAATGAAATCAAGATGGCGGGCGTAACGTCAACTGCGTGTGAGAAGACGCGATGACATCAAGGTTCACGCAGCAAAAGAATGTTCAGTAATCTCAACTCTACTGAAGATAGAGTGTGCATATGCGATTGGAATCTAGAAGAGAAATTCCAAATGCGCTGATGGGTCAAACCCAGATCTTTTGACTGGGTGTGAGTGTTTGATTGGTTCAGATGCTCCGTCCATCACCACCCCCTTTTGTACCGCTTTTGGCCGCCACAAGTGTGGCAGGGTATGCTCAGACGTGAGTCCCTTGCTCACTTTGCCACTGGATTTAAGCAAGCCGTGCTGAAGACGGCTGTAATGCCAGAAACCGGTCCTCGGAAGCTTGTTTCCGGTCCAGGGAGGGCATGGCTTGGCAGTTCGGGCTGGACTGTTCCCATGAGGCACTGGGTCAGACTGATTTGCATATAGCCATGTCTGAACTGGGGTGGTAGAGTGGGCTAAAGAACGGTGATGGGTCAAACCCAGATCTTTTTACTGGGTGTGAGTGTTTGATTGGTTCAGATGCTCCGTCCATCACCATCCCCTTTTGTACCGCTTTTGGCCACCATAAGTGTGGCAGGGTATGCTCAGACGTGAGTCCCTTGCTCACTTTGCCACTGGATTCAAGCAAGCCGGGCTGAAGACGGCTGTAATGCCAGAAACCGGTCCTCGGAAGCTTGTTTCCGGTCCAGGGAGGGCATGGCTTGGCGGTTCGGGCTGGACTGTTCCCATGAGGCACAGGGTCAGACTGATTTGCATATAGCCATGTCTGAACTGGGGTGGTAGAGTGGGCTAAAGAACGGTGACGGGTCAAACCCAGATCTTTTGACTGGGTGTGAGTGTTTGATTGGTTGAGATGCTCCGTCCATCACCACCCCCTTTTGTACCGCTTTTGGCCGCCATAAGTGTGGCAGGGTATGCTCAGACGTGAGTCCCTTGCTCACTTTGCCACTGGATTCAAGCAAGCTGGGCTGAAGACGGCTGTAATGCCAGAAACCGGTCCTCGGAAGCTTGTTTCCGTTCCAGGGAGGGCATGGCTTGGCAGTTCGGGCTGGACTGTTCCCATGAGGTACAGGGTCAGACTGATTTGCATATAGCCATGTCTGAACTGGGGTGGTAGAGTAGGCTAAAGAGCGGTGATGGGTCAAACCCAGATCTTTTGACTGGGTGTGAGTGTTTGATTGGTTCAGATGCTCCGTCCATCACCACCCCCTATTGTACCGCTTTTGGCCGCCATAAGTGTGGCAGGGTATGCTCAGATGTGAGTCCCTTGCTCACTTTGCCACTGGATTTAAGCAAGCCGTGCTGAAGACGGCTGTAATGCCAGAAACCGGTCCTCGGAAGCTTGTTTCCGGTCCATGGAGGGCATGGCTTGGCAGTTCGGGCTGGACTGTTCCCATGAGGCACTGGGTCAGACTGATTTGCATATAGCCATGTCTGAACTGGGGTGGTAGAGTGGGCTAAAGAACGGTGATGGGTCAAACCCAGATCTTTTTACTGGGTGTGAGTGTTTGATTGGTTCAGATGCTCCGTCCATCACCATCCCCTTTTGTACCGCTTTTGGCCACCATAAGTGTGGCAGGGTATGCTCAGACGTGAGTCCCTTGCTCACTTTGCCACTGGATTCAAGCAAGCCGGGCTGAAGACGGCTGTAATGCCAGAAACCGGTCCTCGGAAGCTTGTTTCCGGTCCAGGGAGGGCATGGCTTGGCGGTTCGGGCTGGACTGTTCCCATGAGGCACAGGGTCAGACTGATTTGCATATAGCCATGTCTGAACTGGGGTGGTAGAGTGGGCTAAAGAACGGTGACGGGTCAAACCCAGATCTTTTGACTGGGTGTGAGTGTTTGATTGGTTGAGATGCTCCGTCCATCACCACCCCCTTTTGTACCGCTTTTGGCCGCCATAAGTGTGGCAGGGTATGCTCAGACGTGAGTCCCTTGCTCACTTTGCCACTGGATTCAAGCAAGCCGGGCTGAAGACGGCTGTAATGCCAGAAACCGGTCCTCGGAAGCTTGTTTCCGGTCCATGGAGGGCATGGCTTGGCAGTTCGGGCTGGACTGTTCCCATGAGGCACAGGGTCAGACTGATTTGCATATAGCCGTGTCTGAACTGGGGTGGTAGAGTGGGCTAAAGAACGGTGATGGGTCCAACCCAGATCTTTTAACTGGGTGTGAGTGTTTGATTGGTTCAGATGCTCCGTCCATCACCACCCCCTTTTGTACCGCTATTTTCAAATGATGCACATTCACAATCCCAACATTACATTCTAGATTGGAACATTACAACTAAGAACATTCCTAAACATTCCTTAAAGAAACCTACACAATAAAATATCCTACCTTCATAACATATTACAGTCCCCCTCCTCGCAGGTGCGCAGCAGCTGCTGGCGGAGGGCTGGGAGGCTGCGCTCCATGGCGGCGCCGGTGAGGGCACACTGCAGTCCCGTTACTCAGAGGGGGTTGGCTTTGGGCAAGGCTTGTTCCTTGCTCTCCTCGGGCTGGGGCAAGGGGTCACCGGCAGCTACGGCGCGCATGCACTGGGAGCGGCTCCGAGTCTGGAGCCTGCCTGTATGATACGGGCCTGGACCCGAAGCCCTGGGTGGAAAGTAGTAGGGTTGGTTCCGTGTGAGGTTGGCAGAGTTTTAAAGGATAAAAGTAAAGCAACCTGTTGGTAAATTTAAAAAGTTTGTTTCTTCGCTTCAATGGCTGTTTCATATCTGCAAAATTTTCAGTATGCATGTGTGATACCAGAAGCACGATGCGACCCTCGGATCCGGATTGGTGTCCCAACGACCCGCAGCATGACCAGACGGCGTGCCAGGCACCAAAGAGGGGAGGGAGGGTCTAAAGGCAACATGGACAAAGCGTGAATGACAATAAGTACACAGCGTGCGCCTCGCTCCAGCCGAATGACGAAAAAAGTCCTCACCCTGAAATTAAAGGACATAGTAATATGCCGCCAGTAAACGATCCAATCCCGGTGGGCGGGGCCAATAGGAGACAAGGCAGCAACAAGGAGGGACTAAGAAGCCTCCTTTCCAATCGTGAGCCTGCGCTTTGCATGCAGGATGACGCCAGCGAATGAGCAAGAGGGGCGGGGCTTCAACTCCGCCTCCGAGAGCTTCGGATTCTGTATTGATTCCAAGAAGCTCTCGTATGACGAGAGCAGCGCATGCGCTGTCACGTCAGGCTGAGACCTAAAAAGGAGTCCAGTGTGGAAATATGCCCTCCCTCAATTGTTGGTGTATTTACCTTTTTCTTCCCCATGCTGTCTTCGGAAGGTTCTTATATCAGGAGTTAGAAGGGGGGCCCAGCCCAGCCTCCTCTGGGCTCTGAAGGGCATGGCCGGGCCCACCCTTGGCCCGGGCATGGGCCCGGCCATGGCCCGCGGCGCGGGATGCGCCCGGACCTGCGACAGTGTTTTAGGCAGACTCCAGGCTCAAGGGAGGTTGGTGACTTTAGTCCCCCAGCGGCAAGATTTGCGGCTTCTCCCTCAGCGCAGAAAGATTGCAAATGCCCACCGTCCAGGTCGGAAGGCAAAATGAGGTGAGTGTTCAATCTCCCCGCTGATACGAATAGCAGCTACGCACGCCGCGGGCCTGCGGCGGTGTTTTAGGCAGACTCCAGATGCACGGGAGGTTGGGGATTGTAGTCACCCAGCTGCAAGATTCGTGGCTTCTCCCTCGGCGCAGAAACATTGCAAATGCCCAGCGTCCACGTCAGACGGTAAAATGAGGTGAGTGTTCAATCTCCCCGCTGATACGAATAGCAGCTACGCACGCCGCGGGCCTGCGGCGGTGTTTTAGGCAGACTCCAGATGCACGGGAGGTTGGGGATTGTAGTCACCCAGCTGCAAGATTCGTGGCTTCTCCCTCGGCGCAGAAACATTGCAAATGCCCAGCGTCCACGTCAGACGGTAAAATGAGGTGAGTGTTCAATCTCCCAGCTGATGCGAAAAGCGGCTAGTTCAAGTCAAAGTTGATTTATCACAAGCTAAAGTAAAAAGATATTAATAAAAAATGAATGTACTGCCTTCATCACATAGCCCGTCATCTGCTGCACAATTTGCAGGTTTTATTAATCTTCTTTGTAGGTAAAGCAGCTCAAAAGTTAATAAAGTTATGCTTTAAAAAAGTTCATTACTTAACTTAAGCTGTTGATTGCTATAATCAGACATTTAAAGAGGTGACCAATGATCGGGCTTTATCTAAACATGTAATAATCTAATATAATTTAAGGAGGGCAGAACGAATTCATTATTGCAATGCATTTTTCACATTTAGCAGAGTCATGTTCATTTCACAGGCACTGGCTCGAACCTGAAGGTACTTCAACAGATCACTCTGACATTAGCAGCACTACAAGCATGTTGCATATCAATGTTGGTCTCAAGCATTCAATCGTTAAGTATCTCTTAGGGAAACGGGCATTAAAATATAAGTGGCATTAAAGTTTTTGAGAGCTGTTAATGAAAAGAGGTGCCATATATTCTCCCTTTCCGTGCCGTATAATTTATGCAGCCACACTGCATCATTTGGTCCCCCCCCCCCCCCCCCCGCTGCTGCATAATACCATGGCCCTGCTTATATACACAAACTGACATAATGCAGAAAGTGAAACATGATAAACGAAGCCAGGAGAACAAAAAAATGTCATTAGTACAAGTTACGAGCGTAGGCTTTAAGGAGAAACAGATGGGATAAATCTCTAAAGCAGGAGGCATTTCAGGTCTTTTCTGAATGTCATATGGTAAATAGATAACAGAGCTTAGGGGGGAGGGAGTGCCATAGTCTAAGGGCACAGCTTGAGAATGGGCGTTGTCCTTCTTAAAGCACGACAGCTCTAGATACAGAGTCTCAGAGCTCTGCAGTTGCGGAAAACCTCCACAGCATACTGATTGATTCACTTTTGGGTTAGACAAATGGGAAGAATGTTGAGGCACCCTTGATGTTGACAGGGCCCAGAGTGCTATAAACAGGCATATCCAGGTGGTATCACTAGATCACCGAGGCAAAGATTTCCTTAGATTTCAAGCGAAGCAGCACAGCATCCAAGTGTACAACACTGCATTGTGCAAATGGAAAAAACAAGCATTGGCAAAAACCAATAGGTCTTGCCTATGACGATGTGTTTTTAGCCATGTTGTACACCATGCTGTTCAACATGCCTAAAACTTAGTAGCATGGAGTGTTGTGGAGTGGCATAGAGTGGAGTGGAGTGTCGTAGAGTGGAGTGGCTTGGAGTGTCGTAGAGTGAAGTGCAGGGCCGCACTGGGAACCACAACCGGCCCTGGCAAAGTGCTCAGCTGCCCATCTCCCCACTGGAGGAGGGGAGAGGGGGAGTGAGGGGGGGGGGATGGAGGTGCCGCCGTGCTCTTTGCCGGGGCTGGTTTTTGGCCGATTTTGGTACAGGGCTGAATTTGCAGCTATGCAAAAACGACCCTGTAACAAAAACGGCCCCCACCCATGTGGCGCACCGGGGGATTGCCAGGTGCACGCTATGGCCAATCCGGCCCTGGTGAAGTGGCGTGGAGTGTCATGGAGTTAAGTAGCGTAGAGTGGAGCGGAATGGAGTAGACTGGATTAAAGTGGAGTAGATTGGAGTGGATTGGAGTTACTTAGAGTGGATTGGAGTTACTTAGAGTGGAGTGAATAAAAGGGGATGAGAGTGGAGTGGATTCGAGTGGATTGGATTAGTGTGAAGTGGATTGGACTGGATTAGAGTGGATTGAAGAGGGTTAGAGTGGATTAGAGTCTAGTGGATTGGACTGGACGGAATTAGAGTTGAATGGATTGTAGTGGAGTGACTAGAGTGGATTAAATTGGAGTGGATTATAGTTGAGTGGATTGAAGTAGAGAGGAGTAAGAGTGCATAGAGTGGAGTTGATTAGAGTGGATTTGAGAGGACTGGATTAGAGTAGAGCGGATTAGAATGGTGTGGATTAGAGTGAAGTGGACTGGATTGGAGTGGAGTGGATTAGAGTAGGTTGCACTGGAGTGGATTAGAGTGGATTGAAGTAGGTTGAATTGGATTAGAATGGATTAGATTGGAGTGGGTTAGAGTGGAGTGGGTTGGAATGGATTACGGAAGAGTGCATTAGAGTGGAGTGGGTTAGGGTGTAGTGGATTGGAATGGATTAGAGTGAAAATGATTAGAGTGCATTGGATTAGAATGGAGTGGATTATATTGGAGTGAATTAGAGTTGGGTGGATTGGAGTTGAATGGATTGGATTGGGGTGGGGTGGATTACAGTGGAGTGGGTTAGAGTGGATTGAAGTGGGTGAGAGTGGATTGAAGTGGATTAGAGTGGATTGGAGAGGATAAGTGTGGAGTGGGTTAGAAGGATTTGAGTGAAGTAGAGTGGACTGAAGTGAATTAGAGTGGAGTGGATTGGAGTGGATTATACTGGAGTGGATTGGAATAGGGTGGGTTAGTGATGATTATCGTGGATGTGAATGGAATGGATTGGAGTGGAGTGGATTAGAGTAGACTGGACTGGATTAGAGTGGAGTGAATTGGAATGCAGTTGATTGGAGTGGATTACAGTGGAGTGGATTACAGTGGAGTGGATTAGAGTGGAATGGATAAGAGTGGATTAAATTAGAATGGAGTGGATTACAGTGGAGCAGAATAGAGTGGATTATAGTGGGTTGAGGTGGATTAAATTACAGGGGAGTGGATTAAAGTGGATTTGAGTGGATTCAAGTGGGGTGGGTTACAGTGGATGTGTGTGAATTGGAGTTGATTGGAGTGCAGTTGAGTGGAGTGAAGTGGATTAGAGTGAAGTGGATTGGAGTGCACTGGAGTGGGTGGAGTGCACTGGATTGGAGTGTATTATGGTGGATTAGAGTGGAGTGGATTAGAGTGGAATGGATTGGAGAGGGATCGAATGGATTAGAGTGGAGTGAATCAGACAGGGGTAGAGTGGACTAGAGCAACATTATGTTGAGAAAGACCAAGCACCAGATGAAATTCACTGGTATATTCTGGAGAAGATTCATCATAAACCAGGCACTACCACAGAAAGGATCAGAAAACAGAGAGGTTTACTGGATTTTTATTTTGGGGACAGCTGTAAAGGGTCTCAATCAGGAAATACCATTGGATCAAGCCATAAAATATAATACCTAATTGATCACACTTCCTTACACACCTCAGTCTCTTATTAGATTTAACTATTAAAGAAAATAGAGTCAATTTTACACTAGACCAATGAGAATTAGGTCTTATTCAGATCCACTTGATACTAAGTACTTAACAATAATTGCTGGCATTACATTATATAACACCTAGTATCATGCTTTAAAAAAAGGGGGGAAAAAGGGATAGAGGTGAGACAACACATGCAAGTGGGTTCTGTGTGTAATGGGTAAGCATATACGCAAGTGTGTAGCTTATTGTACCATGCTCCATATATATGCAATCACTATTGACACCGACATGGCAAAGGAATTTCAAGATGGCGCACATCTGTTATGTTATGTTATGTTATGCGCTTTTATTAGGCGCACAGATGCTCCAGCGAAGGAGCGTCCTGGCGCCGCGACAAGGTAGCAGCACAACACAACGTGACAACACACAGTAAAATAAAACTAAGGGAACAAGAAAGTTTTCACCGCACGGCGAAAGGAAAGCAGGTCCCTGGAGGCGCGAATCGCCGGGGGGAGGGAGTTCCAAAGCACCGCCGCACGGACTTGGAAGGAACGTCCGCCAGCTCTACTGCGCTTAAAGCGAGGAACAACAGCCAGTTCTAAATCAGCAGATCTTAAAGCTCATGCTGGAGTGTAATGAACCAGAAGTTTGGACAGAATCATGGCCGGAGACCCCTTGAGTATTTTATAGGCGACACAGAGGACCTTGAACTGAATCCGCTGAGCCACCGGGAGCCAGTGCAGCGAGCGCAGGGTACTGGAAGTAGGGCATGATCTAGGTAGTCCTACCACCGATCTCGCAGCGGCATTCTGGATCCACTGCAGGCGTCCAATTTCTGCCTGGTTCAGGCCAACCATTAGGGAGCTCGCATAATCCAGCCTAGAGATGACAGTGGCTTGGATCACAAGTTGCCTGGTGGCGGCATCAAAAAACTTAAGCACAGGACGGAGCCCCCGTAGAATGCCAAAACAACAGGCCGCCGTACGTTTGGTATGGCAGGCAAACGTAAGGGAAGGATCCAACCATACCCCGAGGTTTTTAAGCTCAGAGACTGGGGTAGGTGTAGGACCCAGATCCCCTGGCCACCATCTCCCTCCCAAAAGTTCCGGTTGTTTGCCAAAAATCATGACCTCGGTCTTACTGGCGTTCAACTGGAGACAGTTGGACGCCATCCAGCCAGCGACCGCCCGCAGTCCTTGTTGGAATCTGGGTGCATCCACATCGGCATCCCCGCTGATCGTGACCGCTAGCTGGGTATCATCGGCGTATGACACCATTGTCATACCCCATTGCCGGACAACCTCAGCTAGCGGCCTTACGTATAGATTAAACAACGTAGGACTCAGCGAGGAGCCTTGGGGGACCCCCAGATCCAACAGATGGTATTTGGACTGGTACGGAGGAACGGTCACGCTGAAGGTCCGATTGGCTAAAAAAGACCGGAACCATTGGAGAGCGATGCCGGTGACACCAGCCTCCTCTAAACGACGCAGAAGGATGGGGTGTGATACGGTGTCAAAGGCGGCGCTCAGATCTAATAGCACCAGCGCCGCCGTTTGACCCGCATCAAGCACGGAGCGCAAATGCTCCACCATATACAGCAGAGCCGTCTCCGTGCTATGACCTGCCCGAAACCCATTCTGCGTCATATCAAGGATATCGGCTTCGTATAGATGTTCCGAGAGGACCGCGTTAACATGCGCCTCAGTCACCTTGGCAGGCCACGGCAGAAGTGAAATTGGCCGATAACTTTCGGGCTTGCTACCATCCAGGCTAGGTTGAGAATAGGCCGGACCATGGCCTGTTTCCACTTATGTGGAACTACGCCGGATGTAAGCGACGTGTTGATCAAAGAACATATCGGTGAGATGTCATGCACAACTAGGTCTTTGAACACAGCCGGACAAAGCGGATCCGCTGGGGACCCCGACCTCACTTGGCAAGCCAATTTGCCAAGGCTTTCAGATGTTAAATTCGGAAAAGAGTGCAGCTCCTCAGATGTCAAAGGTTTAAAAGGTGTATCAGCGGGTGGAATAGCCGACGGAAAGGCCCGATAAATAGCATTGACCTTTTCCAAAAAGAAATCCGCCAATATTTCACAGTGCTCGACAGAGCTCTGGTGGATCGCAGTCACCTTTTTAGCGGTAAGGTCTTTCAACACCTTGAAAATGGTTTTAGAGGGGTTAGCACTAGTCCGAAATTGTAAGGCATAGAAAGCAGCGCGGGTTCTGCACACTGCCCGATGATAGAGTTTCACAGTGGCCAGGTACAGGACCTTTTTCTCATTGTTATAGGTTTTGCGCCATGCCCGCTCTGCACGCCTACAAGTGGTCTTGAGTGCCCGTAACGCGTCGTCATACCATGGGCTGGAATTCCTGGCTCCCGATTTACACCAGACTGTGGGGATAAGGGAATCTAATGCCCTGGTCACCCAGTTGCAGAAGCCATCGTAGCCTTGATCTACAGCCCCAGTAATATCTAATGGGTCGGACGACAAGAGATGGTAAAACTCATCCAACTTCAGTTTATTCCAACGCCGTCTGGGAGTTGGACACACCACTGGTTTGGGCTGCATAGCAGGTACGGAGCACCGGATCTGTATCAAATAATGATCAGTCCATGCCAACGCTGTAAGGCTAGAAATGCTGGCTTCCGCCAAGTTGGTAAAAAACGGGTCGAGGATATGGCCCCCTATATGGGTAGGTTGTGAGACCATCTGAGCCAGCTGGAGCGCTTCAAGATCTGCCATGAAGCTAGACACCGACGGGCTAGAGAGATTGTCAAAATGCAGATTCAAATCCCCAATAATGGAGAAGTTGGAACACCCTACAGCCAGCTTGCTGATGGCATCAGGTAGTGCAGCTCTAAAGGTCACTTCACTACCTGGGGGTCGATAGATCAGTAACCCCGACAGAGTAAAATTAGGCGTGATAGCCACCTTAAACATTGCACTCTCACAGCCAGAGATACTCTGTCCCTGCCATGTACACGAGTAAAAGGACTTGACCGCAAGGGCTATCCCTCCACCTCTAGAGGCTCGGTTGAGAGTGAATACCGAGTATTCAGGCGGGAAGCCAGGTTGACAACGGCCGTATCAGCATCCTGCAGCCAGGTCTCTGTCAGACAGAATAAATCTGGCGGATCGTGGCATAGCAGGTCGGAAATATCCAGCTGATGCTTTACCAGCGACCTGACGTTCAAATTCCAGATGCTGATAGAAGGAGAAGAACTGACAGCCACAGTGACGCGCTCCTTGGAACCCCTTCCAAGGGGAGCGGGAAGAGTGAACCGCCCACAACCACAAGAGAGGGGGCCACATAAGGGGTCCACCCGCGTTGTCCCACAGGTCCCAAGTGACTGACCAATGGCAACGAGTCTGTCCCTAGCATAGCACAGCATACTGGCCAAGAGAAAAAGAGAAAATCTAGCGGGGTATTTCACAGCCTCCCATGTAAAATGGCCCTCTCCTCCTTTTTTTGACATAATTTAGGAGAGACATGTGCGGACGCATTCGTAGATTTAACAAACTTCACCAACACAAATGTGTATTATAGCTAGTAAAGTTAAGGAACTTAAAGATGGCGACGATTTATATTGTAAGGGTTCAACCTTATATATTATAGCACCTAACATCTTGTGAAGGGAAACAGTGATTAATAAAGAATCGCACACTTAGAGCGGGTTTTCTTGGTAATAATCAATTAGAAACGCAAGGTTGCAGCTCCAATCAGACTAAATCACCATGTTATCCAATACGGCTAAGTACCTTCAACATGGCGCCTGGTTATCAGGGCAGCCAATCCAATGTAGCACGGCCCTCCTTTATGACATTGCTCAAGAGAGACAAGTGAGGGCGGTTTGAAAAGCGTGTTTCACTCAGTTTTGGCATTGGGGATACATAGAGCACGGACGTCATGTTATATTGGTAAGTCAAAATAAGCAGCGATGTGATCATTGCGTCTTGCAACAAGATTGTTACATTAGAAAGTATATTCTAGATTAGTATCAGGAAGCAAAGCTACAGAAAGTTATCGGTAGACCACACCTCAATTCCTCAATTCCTACATCTTGGTGATAGGTGAAACTATGCACGCCCTACAGAGAACAGGAGGCCCATCGGCCTGGTTTAACTGTGATGTCAGTGATACACATGCATTTGGAGCTACATATCTTTAGGAAGACATTACCATAAAGACTATGATAGATAATTTAGACAACAGAACATTTTAGTCTAACTTAAAAGAATTGAATAACACTAGAATTGTTTTATTGGTCTGGCCAGAGAATTTGACAATCCTGCATAAGCATGATGACACATGCGTGCTTACATTAAAAAGTAGTATGTCGCATTTCAGTGATAAGTCTTATATTGAATTTGTGACTTTATCAAAGATTGTCACAGTGTAATGGCCCCTCAATCTCGTGACCCAAAAATATTCCTTTTTTTTCACTTGTCTTTTTCATTTACAGTATCGCCAGACTTTGGTAGTTTAAAAAGAGAATTCAGCCTAATCCCAAAAAATTATATTGTGATGTTGATCGACTTGTCTCCCATTATGGCCTCAGCCTCTCCCTTCAATAACGGAGATTAATTTATCCTCTTATTTATTATTTTGTTATCCAGGTTGCAAGTCTCCTTGATAGTTTCCCTACAAGGTGTACCAGTCAGCAGAATCTCAAATAATAACCATATAGTGGTCTGAAAAGAAGATTTTAAGAGAAGCTATTAACTAATAAATAAAGCAGAACCTGTATATCACATTGCAACCTCAAGCCCAATAGTATAATAGGAGGTTATAATATTGCCTTTTTTGCTTTATCAATACAGTTATTGCATATTCAGCATAGAGATATTCCATATCTCTATTTGCTCGAGGATAGTGTCATCTTGACACCCATGAGGTAGGCTCAAGTAAAATAAGATTTAATTTACAATAATATAAGCATGTGAGTGCATACTAAACAGAGTAGGAAATATTTATCTACTCTATTTACTCTATGTTATCTTGTTGGGAAGTTTGGTTCTAACCACTGATAAATCAAACTATTGGCACCTTTATGATTTCTTGGTTTGGTACTGTTTCCTACTTTTACATTGACAGCATGCAATCTGAGTTATAGATAATGCTGTAAACCTAACATTCACCTATATGTGGTTGCCATACATTGTCGTTGTTTGATACTGACTCGAGGTCAGAAACCTTCAACTAGATCCTTTTATCAAATGGGTACCTAAGGTTTTAAAACATGTTTTTAATGATTCAAAAGGGCATTTAAACTCTAGACTATAATTATGTTTATATATATTTTTTGGTTTAGTAACCACTGTGACGGAGTCCTGATGAAGGCCTAGCCAAAACGCTTGTTTGTCAACAAGCCCCAGTCTCTGTGCATTTAGTAATTTGTGATTCATGGGTTTTTATTATGCACTTCCTTTGACTAAAGTAGTAAACGGAAAAAAGAAAAAAAGTGATGGGTGTATAAATGAAACTATGATAATTGTGTTATCTGAAATATAAATTCATGAAATCATATGAAATGTATCTATTGTCCAAAGAAGAGAATACATGTGGTTCATAGAATATTATTCAGATTGTGAATTTATTTATCTTTGTCCACACATTATTTATAAAAAATATTTTCTTATATAAAAAAGATATGAGAATATTAAAAAGAAAATAATAAACTATTTATACTGATCGTGTAGTAGCATTTGTGTTCTCACTGTATATGTATCTAAATGGTCTAGAGTTAACATGCCAGTTTAAGGTATAATACACTGTACCAGGTGTTCTCGTTTTCTAAACAAGTAATTTCCCTGTCAGGGTTTTGTATCCTATTTTCAGGGACCCCGTTCTTTTTCCAAAGACCAAGACCCGGGAACCATACCGTTTCCCTTAGCATCTTTTTGGTTGCCACTATGCCCTAGTGGGACTCATGGGCCAGACTCACGGTCTGCTGTCTAAGCATTTTTGGTTACTATCCTTCTTCTTCAAAGTAGAACCCCTCTTTCCGTTTCCACCAGCTCCTCCAGTATTTGGTTGAATACTAGCATTCACTCCCTTCTTACTCCTTCGCTCATTGGACTGGTGATATTTACATGTCTTCACCTCTGTTGCCGTGTTGTTGTTTTGACTGCTTGCAGTCTGGCATCACCCATTGTCTCTTGCTCCAGTTCCTCAATTGTTAGTGAAGCGGGGGTGTTTTGTCGCAACATAAAGTTGAGGTACTCCTCCACCATGGACGTGATCTCTTGTGCTAGTGGTAGGGAATGCCTTGACTTGTAATCAGCAGGGTTGTGTTCCTTTCCTGGTTTGTGCACTATTTTGAAATCATGGTCCATGAGGAGTATTCCCCCACCTTTCGATACGCTGTGGAATGTTTGCGGTGGGGCTTCCATATATTGTCACCAGTGCCTGGTGATCTGTCTCAACAGTAAACGGCTTCCCATTTATGAACATGTGGTAGTGCTCGAACGCCCACACCACTGCTAGACTTTCCTTCTCTGGTTGCGAGTTTGCCCTTTCTATGTCTTATAAGCTCTTGCTTGCATATGCAACCATCTGTCTGGTCGAGTCTCTTCCTGGCATGTGTTGTGTGAAAATAGCTCCTAGTCCCACAGGGCTAGCATCAACAGTAAGCTTGGTGCATAGCAAAGGGTTAAAGTAGGCGAGGTGGTCCACTGCTGTGACTGCATGTCGAATGGCATCAAACACCTTGTCACATTCTGTGGTCCAGAGAAACAGCTGGTCCTGTTTTGTTAGTTCATGAAGTGCAGTGCTCACAGTAGCAAAATCCTTCATGTAATGAGCACAATAGCTCGTCAGTCCAAGGAATGACCACACTTCTGCTACGTCTGCTGGAGGCCTTGCTTTCTGTAGTCTTTCTACATTGCTGGGATCGGGTCTCATTAGTTTCTTTGAGAATAACACTAGTTCTCTCTTCCCCAGCTCGCATTTGTCCTCGTTCAGGGTCAGGCCGGCGAGTTCCAGCTGGTTGCAGACTTTTCATAGGGCCTTGTCGTGCTCCTCATCCTAGCAGCCGAATACCAGGATATCATTGCTGTAGTTTAAGCTGTTCTTTATGGGCCTTATAACCTGTCTCTTGGAAGATTTCAGCTGTGATGATATTCCGAAGCTGAGTCTCTTGTAGCGAGAGACCCATGTGAGTAGAGAACGTTGTGATGTAGCATGACTGCGAATCAAGCTCCAGTTGATGGTACCCTTTGGTACCCTTTGCATAGATCTAGTCTAGATAATATGCATGCTCTCCTTGTAGTATTGCAGGGTGTTCCCTCAGAATGGTGTGGGATGTCATTGCTAGGAGGTACATCATCTGAGCAGTGACATTGCTTAGTAGACACGGTGCTAGGGATGTCTCCACATAGGACATGCAGTTCTTCTTTTACGGGCCTTTCTTTGTATGTTAGTTTCTCTACAAACTTCCCTCTGTTTATCACTGGTTTCCTTGAGCCCCATGTGAACACATCGAATGTGGAAGGCGACAGCGAAGGCTTGTGTCTTCTCATATTCTGACAGTCACATGATGTTGCATGTGGCACCACTGTCGAGCATGAAGCTTGTGATGTGGTTTCCTACTCCAATGTTGACCATTGCTGTTTTCTTTATCTGCCATTTGTCCATGAGTTGGATATGTTTGGAAATATGAACCTGTGTTGGCACATATGACATGAGGTATAGCCGTTCTGTGACCTCATGTGCATTTGCTCCCTCAGAATAAGCTGACAGGCTGCGGTTTTGTGTGTCCATGTGCGTCCATACCTGCTTGTCATTGTTCGTTGTTTTGCTGGTCACCCTCACTACTTGTACAAACACAAGTGGAATCTGATGGACAACTAACTATAGAGAAGGAAGAGAAATGCAAATTCTGTACATACAGGCACAACACATGTGTTACATCCAGTAACTACTCATTCAGATGAACTCCTTATAACACAGCAAAAGGGCTATAGGATTTCCATCAACTGCCCATCGTGGCCAGTGTCATCATCTGGAATTCCTGCATGTCTACCACTGCACCTCACAACCAAAAGGGGTGCCACTGTGGATTAGATGACATACTAGTCAGACAGCAGTAACCAAGTTATTAACCAAGCTTGATAGAAAGACACCTACTGACATGTGTTCAAGGTAATTAATGGAAAGAAAAATGTGCAGTGCAAAAAATAGTGAAAGTTAAAAAGTATATGGAAGCAAACAAAAACTTTTTATTCACGTATTGCTTCCAAACCTAATAAAAAAGTGCAGGAACGGCTTTCATCAAATATGCAGCTGTTCTAATTGGTCAACTAGTTTCAGCCACATATGGCCACTCGCCCTGGCTTTCTTCAGGACCTTGTCATATTCAAGCTACTGCAAATTGTGAATAAACATATAGTGATTGAGCAAATACCTCCATACAGGCAGGGTGATCTTCACACCTGTAGGGATAGATGACACATAAGGAATATAGTGAACAATAAAAAAACAGAAAATGCATTTATCTCATACCTATATATATTATAATAAGGACAGATCCACTCACCTGTCCTCTATGAGGTAGTGGCCTCACCTCAACTGGTAACCACTCAGGTATATAGGAGACCCCGCCCTGTAAGAAAATTAATTTCCCTTATTCTGAGGCACCGTTATTACTACTATGATGATTAATGTCAATACCCCAGTCTTTGTACATTTACATTAAAAAGTTTTTGAAAAGCAAAGCAACCTCTAAAAACTACTGGGCAGCCCAATGTTTGCAAAAGCGTCCCTCTAATGTACACTAAGCGTAGTTACCGTTTCCTGTGCTAGTGCTATGCCATAAGTTCAGATATAAGCCGAACAGGACACCTATGTGGTACAAATCTGAGTAAATAAGTGCCAACCAGTCATCACTATCAGTTACGAGATGGAACCAAACTTAACACTGACAAACTTAATGGTGTACCGTTGGTCTATCAGTTAGGACCGATTATCTTTATTACATCACCTCTTATGCGTAATGGGCTTGAAAAAGTGGAAACATACTATGCAGCCTTCTGCTAATATGACCCACATCAAACCGCGATTGCAAGGTATTCTGTAGAGAAAAAAAATATATATCTCCTCAAGATCTTACTGAATATTGTCGCTAAAACTCGGGCTGAATACCGAATGTCATTTAGTCACCCACTAAAAGCGTAAGTGCACTGGTTGTCTTTAAAGAGGGCTTGACTGAAAATTGTAGAACTGCTCACCGCTAGTCTATCCACTGATACTCAGCAAACACGTGCTGCTGGAAACAGATGGCGCCATATACGTTATGTAGCCCAACTCACCTCTCCGTCGGTGCCTCGGTACTGACCCAAGTTCGTGGGAGGTACCGAGGCACAGGAAAGGGATGTATTTACACTGTGACCATTTAGTGCAGGGCACACCCATTGGTTGCGTAACATCACGTGTAACAAACACGTGGTGTGCCGACATCCTGGACGTGTACTACAAAATGAAGTGAAGACAAATATCACAGGTAGTTCTTGTGCACAGATAAGGAGTTTTGACATTGTAAACACTCCACGTGATAGCCGCAACCGGAACTACAGAGTGTCATCATCAGATGGCGACCTGTACTTCTTAAATCCATCGGCACGTAATGCTTACAATAACTCTTTATTTATAGCACTGCCAATGTGTTTCATAACACAGTCACATGGTTCTAGAGGCCAGGAAATACGGGATGGTAAAAACAAGGAATAATTAATAGTTAATTGGATGGATCGGCACTTCTATGTTAATACTATTGCCGAAGTGATACCATATTACCCCTAGATCCTCCTTCATGCCGATAACAACAAAAGATATCCGCTAATCAAGTAATTGAAACATCAGAACAAAATTCCTGCCCAGTCCGTGACAGTGCTCAGTCAATTCATTCTCCCATTTACAGGAATACTACTCGATCATAAACGTGTACATCAGAGACAATGCCATTGTGTCCAGGAACGACCTTTCATCCTTAAAAAAAGGGGCGGCACTGGATCTTCATAACTTTATTAGTGCCAACCAGGTATAAACATTAAACCGTCTAGATGGTCTCAGTTACAGGCCATGTATTGAATCAACAGATATTCCCTGTCGTTAGAACAAGTTCTTGAAACCTCAACATCTTGGTTAATGCCCTCACTTTCCTAGCATATGTGGACCAGCTTAATTGAAATCCAAGAAATTAATCTAATATACCAAGGATCAGAAAACTGTGTATGGATGAATAATATCAAAACAGTACTAAGACAATTCTTGCTATGAATCCTCATTATAAAGCATGATCAATAAGACCAGCATTGATACACATCCATATCTCCACCCAAAGCGTAATGATCAGGAATAAAAATCAGGAATAAGAATCAGGAATAAAAAGGGTGCTATAATGATGTCCACGGAATAGCATCATTCAGCCCCAATGTGTCGCTGTGTAACTTGAACACCCACTTTTTTTCTTAATGAAAGAGGAATTTGGCTTTATCTGTGACATGAGATGGTATATACGTTTTTTCCAGGACTTTCCATGAGAAGTCATCTGGCTATGGGTTCAGCTCAGTATGTGTCTCGTAAGCTTGGTGTTATTCTTCCTACACCGAAAAGTGCTCTTATGTTCAAGCATCCGCAAACGCACTTTGCGAGTTGTCATTCCAACATATTGATGCCCATATGGACACTCAATAGAATAGATCAGGTTCTCACTATTACAGTTCGAGAAACTCTCCCTCGCTACTTGCCAATAGTCATTGACGAATACTCACGGTTCCCCATAGTACAACAAGTGTCATCGACATCAGCATCAGCCACTTTGCCAATACTGGGTGACATATTCGCAGCGTGGGGCGCCCGACAAACTAGGAAGACAGACAATGGGCCACCATTCTCAGGAGAAGAGTTTCGTAGATTCATGGCGAAGCTGGGAATGCATCACAGGTAAATAACGCCTCTGTGGCCACAAGCAAAATGGCATGGTGGAAAGATTAATGGAAAACATCAAAAATGCCGTCCAATGTGCCAAACTGGCGCAGATCTCAATTGGTCAAGCACTGTGCAAAGTACTGCACGAGTACCGAAACACCCCACACAGTTCCGCAAGGAGATGCCCAGCAGAAGTGGTGTTGGGGAGAACAAGCAGAGCAAGATTTCCTCAGCTGGAGGCAAAAGCACCACCAGAAAACAGCAGCATTGTGATTTATTTCTGGTGTGTCAAAAGCAGTCAAGGAAGTCGGACAGCCCTTTCTCAAGTGAACTGCTAACAATAACAAAGGTGCTCCTTCAATGGGGGCAAATGTTGACTGAACTGTCCACAACAGAGTATGAGGGTGAGACTGTGAGCACACATAGCTCGCCGAGCACTGGGTCCGCTTTAACACCTCCAGTCATAACATTATCACATGCATCCTCTCACACAAGGACTCCATGACTCTTGTATAAGATATGAGTGTAATGCTGGTTTTTACCTAGGTCGGAGGTACTGTGCCACACCTGTCTGTTGCTGCCACAGTGGAGGAAGTGGTGATGGGGGTGGGTTCACGGAATAGAATGTGTATTCCTGGTTGTGCTTACTGTTATTAGCGTTAGTTGGGATGTTGGTTTAATTGTTTGAAGGTAACAATTCCATAGGCAAATTACTGTACTGCTAATAACTGTTCAAGCACCTTGTTCATACGAGTAATGAGCCTGTGTATTTTATTAACAATATCAGTGATATTTTTACCATAATCCCTGTAAATGTACTTGTGTGTATTTATACTTGATGTAATGAACGCAGTGTTTAATAAAAATAAGTTTATAAAAAAAACAAAGGTGAAAGGGCCCATGATAACGGCAGCAGCAGGTCCCTACCGTATCACCAGAAACAGCTCACACGTCAAGGGATTCTGGACAACAGACGATGCAGAAGGAGAGGCAGCACCAAGGAACAACAAAATAAAAGTAAAAGAGGAAGACGAGGACGGCACAGAAAAGATATCACACAGTAGTGAAGAACTAGCCAGAGCTGGATCTACAAGAGAGACCCAGAAGAAGGAACAGAAACATTGTGCCCTAAGAGAGTGAGTTATCCCCGACGACAAATGGCTGGCCCACTTTAGAACGGTGTACGGAGACAATGAGACGGCTAGCCAAGTGTGTTCCCCGGCGGTCCCGGATGCTGCCCCCATTCATTTTAAAAGGTCAGAGGTGGAGAAAGCTATCTTGGCCACTTCCAAGAACAAGGCTCCTGGCCCTGATGGGGTGCCGGCTGACTTTTATATACACTCACCCAAGCTATGGGCGGGAGTCTTGGCTAATGTTTTCATCGCCGCTAATGGCAACTCTCTACCATCCACCTGGACAACCTCTACCATCGTCCCCATTTTTAAGAAGGGCCAGCGGGATGATCCCGGGTGTTATAGGCCCATATCCCTCCTGGACTCTGCAGTCAAGATCCTAGGCAGAGTCCTTTTGGTTAAATTGAGGGATAACGTGGAGAGCTGCGGGGGGGTGGCCGATATTCAATATGGGTTCAGAGAGAGGAGAGGAACGGTTGAGCAATGTTCCAACTTACACCTGTTGATCTCGAAATATACGGTGGCCAAGGAGGGGTCCCTATTCCTAGTGTTTATGGACCTCTCCTTGGCCTTCGACTTGGTGAACAGGTCTAAGTTATGGACCACTCTCCTGGGGATGGGGATAGACGAGGCGCTGGTCAAGTACATGGCCTCCCTCCACCAAGAGCTATTTGCGGCGGTGCGGGTCACAAATGAGGGAAGGTGCACGCCTCGTTTTAATTCTATGCGTGGGGTCAGACAGGGCTGCATATTGGCCCCGCTGCTCTTCACCATTTACATTAATGGCTTGGGTGCCCACCTGGAGGACGTTGAGGGTGATGTTCCGCGTGCAGGAGCAGCTAAGATTCCTGCGCTCCTGTACGCGGACGACGCGGTGCTGATAGCCCGCACTGGTGTCTGTTTGCAACGTCTTCTGGATGCCTTTGGCACATTTATGGACCACCTAGACCTAAAAATAAACACGAATAAATCACATACAATGGTTGTGGGGCGCCAAAGTAGTAAGGGGAAATCCAAAACCTTTGAATGTAAAGGCGAGGTTGTCACCAGAGTCTCCAGTTTCCCCTATCTGGGGGTCCTTTTTGATCAGAGGGGATCTTGGGGACCCCAGGTTAGAGCTAAGAGGCTGGCGGTGACTAGATCATCAGCAGCCCTCATGGGATTTTCAGGCAGGTTGGGTGCTAGGCCGATGGAAGCCCTTTTGAAGATCTATAATAGTAAATCAGTTACACTGGCCTCATATGGTTCACCCCTCTGGGGTTATGTAAACCTTGAACCAATTCAGAAGGCGGAAAACAGATTTCTACGGACCCTCTTGTCCGTCCCACAGTCCACACCGACTTTTTCCATACATATGGAGGTGGGACTAGACTTCATCACTGATAGGCTGAACATGGCGCCCTTGATTTTCTGGCTAAAGACATGGCTCAATGAAGAACTGCCCCTTAACCACAAGATCATGGCTGATGTCATGTCTTTGGACCACTTTAAAAGGGTGCCATGGTTGGCCTACCTGAGGAAGTCCTTTTCAGACCTGGGACGACCGGTACTTTTCACATCTCCCCGGGACATTGAGAAACAGGATATAGACTCAATCAAGGAGCAATTCATGGCTAGAGCAAGAGTGGGCCGTGAGGAAAGGGAACTGCAGAAACCGGCAGTGAGGAGACACTATCTGCTTGTAAACCCCATGGCACTAGCACCTTACCTTAGTTTCGTCATGAAGCCATTCCATAGGTTTCTCCTGACCAAGTTTAGGTTTAATTTGTTACACTTTTATCTGGGCAACTTCAAAACTTGGGAAAAACCAGAATTAGCCCCCCCCCTGTTGTTGTGATCACTTTTCTGTTCAAGATACCATGCATTTTGTTATGTTTTGCGGGTTTTATTTAGAGCCTAGGAAAAAATATCTGTTACCTGTTTTAAAGGAGGCTGGCTTCACACAGGTGAGATCAGCCCTGCTCTATCTCCAATCACTGAACGATATCCGCACTACATTCTGCATGGCAAACTTTTTGGTAGCGGCAGCTAGAACTAAAAAACACATCAGAGAAATGGGCCCCCCTAAATGATTTGTATCATTATTTTTAAACTTTGTACAAAATGAATTCAATCCGCCTTTTATATATAGCCTGGTAATGAACCTTTTTGTATGCACTGATTTGTATGATGTTGTAAATAGTTTTTATTTGTCTGCAATGTTTTATCTCTTTGTATGATTTTTAACTAAATCGAATAAAAATATTTTGACTGACTGAGTGAGCAGAAAGCCAAAAGGGCTCATTGAGGAACTATAGCAATGGGACAACAAGCTGCCACCATCAGAGACAATTCAGAAAGGGGGTGGTGATGGACAGAGCATCTGAGTTAAACAGAACACTCATACCCAGTCAAAAGATCAGGGCTTGATCCATCACCGTTTTTTAGCTCACTGCACCATCCCAGTTCAGAACCTGGCTATATGCAAATTAGTCTGACCCTGGCCCAGTGCATCATGGGAACAGGGCAGACCAAACTACCAAGCCAATTCTTTACTGGAAAGGAAACAAGCTTCCGGGGACCGGTTTCTGGCATTACAGCCGTCTTCGGCCCGGCTTCCTTGAATCCTGATGGTGCAGTGAGCAAGGGACTCACATCTGAGCATACCCTGCCACTCCTATAGTGGCCAAAACGATTCAGAAAGGGGGTGGTGATGGACAGAGCATCTGAGTTAAACAGAACACTCATACCCAGTCAAAAGATCAGGGCTTGATCCATCACCGTTTTTTAGCTCACTGCACCATCCCAGTTCAGAACCTGGCTATATGCAAATTAGTCTGACCCTGGCCCAGTGCATCATGGGAACAGGGCAGACCAAACTACCAAGCCAATTCTTTACTGGAAAGGAAACAAGCTTCCGGGGACCGGTTTCTGGCATTACAGCTGTCTTCGGCCCGGCTTGCTTGAATCCTGATGGTGCAGTGAGCAAGGGACTCACATCTGAGCATACCCTGCCACTCCTATAGTGGCCAAAACGATTCAGAAAGGGGGTGGTGATGGACAGAGTATCTGAGTTAAACAGAACACTCATACCCAGTCAAAAGATCAGGGCTTGATCCATCACCGTTTTTTAGCTCACTGCACCATCCCAGTTCAGAACCTGGCTATATGCAAATTAGTCTGACCCTGGCCCAGTGCATCATGGGAACAGGGCAGACCAAACTACCAAGCCAATTCTTTACTGGAAAGGAAACAAGCTTCCGGGGACCGGTTTCTGGCATTACAGCCGTCTTCGGCCCGGCTTGCTTGAATCCTGATGGTGCAGTGAGCAAGGGACTCACATCTGAGCATACCCTGCCACTCCTATAGTGGCCAAAACGATTCAGAAAGGGGGTGGTGATGGACAGAGCATCTGAGTTAAACAGAACACTCATACCCAGTCAAAAGATCAGGGCTTGATCCATCACCGTTTTTTAGCTCACTGCACCATCCCAGTTCAGAACCTGGCTATATGCAAATTAGTCTGACCCTGGCCCAGTGCATCATGGGAACAGGGCAGACCAAACTACCAAGCCAATTCTTTACTGGAAAGGAAACAAGCTTCCGGGGAACGGTTTCTGGCATTACAGCCGTCTTCGGCCCGGCTTGCTTGAATCCTGATGGTGCAGTGAGCAAGGGACTCACATCTGAGCATACCCTGCCACTCCTATAGTGGCCAAAACGATTCAGAAAGGGGGTGGTGATGGACAGAGCATCTGAGTTAAACAGAACACTCATACCCAGTCAAAAGATCAGGGCTTGATCCGTCACCGTTTTTTAGCTCACTGCAACATCCCAGTTCAGAACCTGGCTATATGCAAATTAGTCTGACCCTGGCCCAGTGCATCATGGGAACAGGGCAGACCAAACTACCAAGCCAATTCTTTACTGGAAAGGAAACAAGCTTCCGGGGACAGGTTTCTGGCATTACAGCCGTCTTCGCCCGGCTTGCTTGAATCCTGATGGTGCAGTGAGCAAGGGACTCACATCTGAGCATACCCTGCCACTCCTATAGTGGCCAAAACGATTCAGAAAGGGGGTGGTGATGGACAGAGCATCTGAGTTAAACAGAACACTCATACCCAGTCAAAAGATCAGGGCTTGATCCATCACCGTTTTTTAGCTCACTGCACCATCCCAGTTCAGAACCTGGCTATATGCAAATTAGTCTGACCCTGGCCCAGTGCATCATTGGAACAGGGCAGACCAAACTACCAAGCCAATTCTTTACTGGAAAGGAAACAAGCTTCCGGGGACCGGTTTCTGGCATTACAGCCGTCTTCGGCCCGGCTTGCTTGAATCCTGATGGTGCAGTGAGCAAGGGACTCACATCTGAGCATACCCTGCCACTCCTATAGTGGCCAAAACGATTCAGAAAGGGGGTGGTGATGGACAGAGCATCTGAGCTAAACAGAACACTCATACCCAGTCAAAAGATCAGGGCTTGATCCATCACCGTTTTTTAGCTCACTGCACCATCCCAGTTCAGAACCTGGCTATATGCAAATTAGTCTGACCCTGGCCCAGTGCATCATGGGAACAGGGCAGACCAAACTACCAAGCCAATTCTTTACTGGAAAGGAAACAAGCTTCCGGGGACAGGTTTCTGGCATTACAGCCGTCTTCGGCCCGGCTTGCTTGAATCCTGATGGTGCAGTGAGCAAGGGACTCACATCTGAGCATACCCTGCCACTCCTATAGTGGCCAAAACGATTCAGAAAGGGGGTGGTGATGGACAGAGCATCTGAGTTAAACAGAACACTCATACCCAGTCAAAAGATCAGGGCTTGATCCATCACCGTTTTTTAGCTCACTGCACCATCCCAGTTCAGAACCTGGCTATATGCAAATTAGTCTGACCCTGGCCCAGTGCATCATGGGAACAGGGCAGACCAAACTACCAAGCCAATTCTTTACTGGAAAGGAAACAAGCTTCCGGGGACCGGTTTCTGGCATTACAGCCGTCTTCGGCCCGGCTTGCTTGAATCCTGATGGTGCAGTGAGCAAGGGACTCACATCTGAGCATACCCTGCCACTCCTATAGTGGCCAAAACGATTCAGAAAGGGGGTGGTGATGGACAGAGCATCTGAGTTAAACAGAACACTCATACCCAGTCAAAAGATCAGGGCTTGATCCATCACCGTTTTTTAGCTCACTGCACCATCCCAGTTCAGAGACAAAGCAGACAATGACAACAGTTGTTGTCAGGACAATGTGTGTGCGTCAGTAGTGACACTGTTTTCTCGTTTTCGTTTCCTGGGTCCTGTTTCTTTTCTCTTTGTTTTATTGTTTTCTTTTTCTTTTTCACAAAAGGGGGACATGTCGGAGTGCTGTGCAGTGGAGCACTAGAACCCTGCACATGACAAAGGGAGGAGTAGCCAACAGATACAACTTCTGGTGAGGGAAGGGGGACAGGGCAGTACAAGAGGAGTGAGGAGAGGAGCAGAGGTGCCTGGGTTGACTGCAACAGCAACAATACAAATAAAGAAGCCAATCCACCTACCTGCATTCGTGTGCAGTTCTTGGGGTACAGAGGGTGATGCGGAGAGACACAACACCTAGGACATCAGGCACCCCTTTTCTTCAGAGTGGAAGCTGTAATCCAAGGTGGCTCACTTCCTCAAGCAGGGGCTGAGGCATCCCTTGGATATGGAAGTGCGCAATAAAGTGAGGGCAGAATGCCCAAGACCCTCTATCAAACGCAAAGTCACAGCCATGCCTAAGCTGGATACCACTATGGTTACCTTTATGGGTAAGCTCATCAAAAACTCTTGATGGAGCAAGGTGAGGAACAAAATTTTGTTCTAACTTGTGAAGTTAATCTCTCATAACAAGTAATTTAATTAATAAGCTTGTGGTGAAAATTACTAATCAACTTAGATTAAGAATACAATTATCAATACACGTGGGATGAACTAATGTGCTTTATGTTGCTAACGCAAAGGAAAAATAATAAACTAACCTTGTCTATTGTCTTTGTCAGTATTAAATGCAGCTGTTTTAACTAATGGCATGTGCTTATTTTGTGTGCTTATGTTATGTCTTTTCTGTGACAAAAGCTCAAGGAGTTCGTGCAGTTCCTAAAGGAGAAGTAAATATAATGCTGCTTGTTTGTGCTTTGGCTAGGTAACATAATTAACATGATTAATTAGTAAAGGGGGTGGGTAACAGAATGGGCCTCATTCTTTAATTAATTGATGTCTTGTGTTTGTTTACTAATAGTTTCCAAAGTGAGGCCTAAAGGTGGTTCAGAAAACATGGCTGACAGAACTGCAGATGCGAAAGCTTGTCCAGAGCGATATCTTGCACAAGCGTAGCTGTGAAGATTTTTTACTGCACAGTCATCATCAATTGAAAAAGCAGTTCTTTGGCTGAGTTAAACGTGCTCACGGAGAAAAGGCTCAAGGACAGAAACTTGAAGTGTCTGCCAAGGCTAGGAAGTAAATGTTCAAAACTCGAGGAAAAAGTAACTTTCTTGAGGAAGCCGAAAGTTGTGGAAGTGAAAGACAATAGGGCTTAAGTGAAGCCTGGACTTGGTCACGCATCGGAGATGACATAATGAATTTTATCATGGACTGACACAGGACAGCCAATGAAAAGCTTGGATTTCATTTAAAGAATGTAAAATGTAGAAAGTTTAGCTAGAAAGAAAGGTATAAAACCTGACACCATGAGCAGAGGTTTGCTTGCTGCTCGCCATTTCCTGAATGACGTGACATGCTGTTGGACTTTTGACGCACGTAAGGACAGCAGACTTTAAATGATTTTTCCTTTCTAGGTGAAGTGAGAAATAGTCAGGGAAATAGATTTAGGGAATGGAAACTTTTATTCTGCTAATATTTCATGTTACTGAGCTTGCTTTGAAAATGTCAGTTTACTAATTCATTTTCTTATTAAAATGCTGCTTTCTCATTTGCTTATAAAATAAAGATTCTAAACGTATATGCTTTCTCTTTATGAAAAATAAAGTTAATAAAAATAGATTTGGAAAGACAAGCTGGTCTTGTTTATTCATGATCTAGTTCCATCAGTCGATCCAATCGTCTTAGTGGCCTGATTAAAAATGATAAAAACATGGTGAAAATAGACAAACTGCAGTTGTATATAAGTATGTAAATAACATGAGAATAGTTTAGATTAATCAGACCACATGATTCAGTTGCTCAAAAATTGTCTTGTTGGTATTATGGGCCTTCATATGTGTTTCATGATTAATGGTGAGTTTTGAGATGTTAGGTAGCGTTTTTGAGACAGTTTTTCAATAGGAGCGCTGGATCAATTATTTGGTAGCAGAGTTACGGTTTCTATGGTAACTAGTATGTTACATGGTAATTCATAAGATTAATGTCTAAAACATGTTAAGTTTGTTCAATTGTTATATGTAGTCGATAGGTCTTTTCCAGCAGTGTGAAAATTCCTGGTTTGTGCCGTCATATGGAGAAGTGTGACAGGTGAAGTTACACAGTGCATTTGTTCTGTTTCAAAATAGTGGTATCGCCGTATATCACTAGTGTTGTGGACGTACAGCACAAGTTTAGGGATTTTAGGTGTGTAAGGTAGAATGTATAGTGAGGGTTGTCTATGAAATTGTAGCTTTTGAGTATAGGGAAAGGTGTCCTGTTTTAAAACTCACTGTGAAAAGAGTATGTTGGACAGGCCCCACGAAGGGCTCGCTCCCTCCCCGCATGACAGGGCCCAGACATCGGCTCTCCGAGTGCTACCCGCAGAAACAACCCGCAACCCGTCCCCCTCCGGGACGCCTGCTCCCGGATATCCCTGTGCCACGGGCCCAGACCCCCGTCAACCCCATTGCTCGGCCCAGCCGCCATCTTGGACACTGCACCATGCGGCCGCGTGGCCTCGGCTCGACCCCAACCCTGGGCCTGGCCGGGCCCCGACATCCCGGCACCACCATCCATCCAGGAGGTGAACGGACCACTTGGCAGGTTAATGGGAGAAAGAAGTGTCGATGGCTCTCCCCCGCCAGGTGCCGATCGCCCCCAGCCTCCCCGGGTGCTGGCTCCACCCCCCTGCTGGGTGTCTGGACTCCCTCATCCCGGACCTTCCGACCTCCCAGTGCGAGGGTCCGGACATCAAAGGGCGCCAGACCTATAACTGAGGGAGCCCCAGAGCAGGAAGGCAGTTGCATCCTGGAGTCGAGAGACACCGAGAAGAACTCATCCTTGACGGACTGCTGGCGCTGCCGCAGCCCTGCCTTGTGAACTATTGTCCTGCCTGCTGGCGCTGCCGCGGCCTTCTGCACCGTTCATCCTCGTGGGACCTGCTGGCGCTGCCGCGGCCCGTTGTAACCGTCATCCTCGTTGGGACCTGCTGGCGCTGCCGCGGCACGTTGCCACCTACGACCTCTTCGGGACCTGCTGGCGCTGCCGCGGTCTGACCCGTCCGAACGCCGAGCTCGAGGATTGTGAGCTACCACCGTTTCACCTCAGTACCTGTAGGTACCAAGACTGTCCCGCTACCCCCTTCCCCTAATAGAGACTAGAATTGAGAGGATCATCGTGTCCTGATCTCCTTGTATCGTACCACCTTACTCAAAGAATTGCCTATAAAAGGTGTTAAGCTGATCTTCGTGTGGTGTCCATCTGTGGGGGGGGAAGTTACTTGTCTGTACGCTCGCTGGAGACGGCCCTCACCGGAGGCCTCTCCCCTTGTGCTCGGCCGACCCTCCAGGTCCCCGTCTAACATTGGTGGCCAGCGGCGCGATCCGAACCAACGCGTACCGTACAGAGAGTAACTCACCCTACGACTAATCCACAATGACGACCAGAGAGAGCGGATCTGCAGAGAAATTCCAGATGGAAAAACTGGAAGAGTACAACCACCGAGAGCTAAAACAATTTTGCATAGAACTAGGCATTGCTACCACCGGTCTGAGCACGAAAGAGGACTTCAAACACGCCCTAGAATCCTGGGCAGAGACAAATACCGCCGGACCCCGGGACCTCGAAGCCCCGGAAACAAACACCACCCTGACAGAAGAAAGGAGAACGGATCTCTCCCGGGAAGAGATCCGAGAACGAGAGAAAAATAGACTTCACGAGTTAGAGCTGGCACGGCTCAAATTAGACGGAGAATTGAAACTGGCAGAACAAAAGATGAACTTAGAACACTTACGGCTCCAAGAAGAGCGAGAGGAGAAGCAGAGACAGAGAGAACTCAAAGAAAAAAGACTGACATACGAACACGAGTGCAAGCTAGCGGAGATAGAGATGCGCAAACAGAACAAAGACCTAGGGGTGACCGAGCAACCGCGCCCCCCAGGTACTACCGAACAGAAGGTCCACATCCCCAAAGATGTGGTCCGGGAATATGTCCGGAACGACGACATACAGCAGTGGTTCTAGGCCTACGAGATCGCCATGACTGCCCACCGGATCGCTCGAAGTGACTGGGGAGCCGGTCTATGGGGGAGATTCGTCAATGAAGGCCGTGATGCCCTGCTGCAGCTTCCGGACCATCAAATGACATCCTATGACCACATGAAGGCCGCCCTCCTCAGTCGATATGGGCTGACGTCCGAGATGTACCGCCAGAGGTTCCGCAACTGCACCCGCATCCCGGGTACAACCTGGATAGAATATGTGAACTATTTCAGCTGAGCTTTCGAGGGATGGATCAAGGGTAGCAACGTAACCACCTACGAACAGCTCTTCAACCTCATTGTGTGGGAGCACCTCTCCAACAACTGCTTCGTCGAGCTCAGGCAGCACCTCCTCGACAGTAAATTGACTGACCCACGGCAGCTCGCCGCCGAGGCTGACCGATGGGAGAGCACCCGAGTGACCCGGAGTGGGCCAAACGAGCAGAACAGAACCAACCAAGGTCATCATCGTCCCCGAGGAGGAGGAGGAGGCCCGGCCGCTCCCGCGAACTACACCCCACCCCCGGCCGGCCGGGGCAACCCCCCGATGCGCCCGGGGTTCCGAGCCAACATTACGTGTCATCGATGCCAGCGAGTCGGCCACTATGCCAGTGACCCGACCTGCCCAAAGAAACCAGACCCCCGGGCCCCGCCAGGTGGCTGCCGCCGCCCTAGGAGAAGAGCAAGTCTCCGAGGAGCCTGAAGATTACGAGCAGGAGCAGCCCGAGTGGGAACCTGCCGCCATGACCCTGGCCTGCCTAGGGGGGAGAGACCTGATCCCGCAGGCTCCCCTACCAGCCAACACCAGGAAGTACAGCCAGTGGGTGAACATAAATGGGCGTAAGGCCGAAGCCCTGCGTGACACAGGGGCCAGTGTGACGGCCGTCCGTTGTCACCTGGTGACCCCAGAACAAATCCTGCCAAATGTTCTTTGCCCCGTCCGATCGGCCGACAATTCGGAGAGCCTGTGTCGGATGGCCTGCGTCCCCTTCGAATGGGGAGGAGTGTCCGGGATGCTAAAAGTGACTGTCCGCGACGATGCCCCCGTGGACTGCCTCCTGGGGAACGATCTCGAGAGCTCCCCGTGGGCAGCCGTTGAAAGAAGAGAGCACCTGGGGATGTTAGGCCTCCCGGGCTGGGCGTGCGTAACAACCCGGTCCATGGCCGCCGACACCATCCCTAGATCTGAAGAACCCGCATGGCCAGCACCTCCTCCCCCGATCGCTCCGGAGGGAGACTCCATCCCTACCGACACCCCGGAACAGACCCAAGAAGAGCCCGCTCAGCCCCAAGACCTTCCGGACCTGGCTCAGTGGCGTCAGGAAGGGGGGCCCACCCAAGAACAATTCCGGCAAGAGCAAAAGGCCTGTCCCTCCCTCGAGGGACTGCGACAGCAAGCGCTCGCCCAGAGCGCAGGAGACACCGCAGGGGCCCACTGGATCTATTGGGACAATGACCTGCTGTACAGCGAACAAAGAATAGCGGAGCTGGGGACCAGTCGAGTGCTGGTGGTGCCCCTCCGCTTCAGAGACTTCCTTTTGAACCTGGCCCATGATGTCCCCCTGGCTGGACACTTGGGGCAAGACAAAACATACAACCGCCTGGTGACTCACTTTTACTGGCCTAGGATGAGAAATGACGTCTCCAACCACTGCCGGTCCTGCCCGACCTGCCAGGCCAGCGGGAAGAGCGGCCGCAAACTCAAGGCCCCCCTGCAACCATTCCCCGTGGTGACCACCCCGTTCGAAAGGGTGGGAATAGACATTGTGGGGCCCCTGGACCCCCGAACAGCACAAGGGCATCGCTTCATCCTGGTCCTGGTGGACCACGCCACCCGCTATCCTGAGGCGGTTCCCCTTCGAACTGTAACAGCACCAGTGGTAGGGCGAGCCTTAATGGGGATCTTCTCTCGAGTGGGCTTCCCCAGGGAGGTCGTCAGTGACAGGGGCACGAACTTTATTTCAAAATATATGAAATCCCTATGGCAACAGTGCGGAGTCACCTACCGATTCACAACCCCCTATCACCCGCAAGGAAACGGACTGGTCGAGCGATTCAACCGCACTCTCAAGGGGATGATCATGGGGCTGGAAGAACCCCTACGCCGCCAGTGGGACGTGCTACTACCGTGCCTCCTCTTCGCCTACCGAGAAGTCCCCCAGAAGTCCCTCGGTTTCAGCCCCTTCGAACTCCTGTACGGACACCCTGTTCGCGGGCCTCTCAGCCTAGTTAAGGAGGAGTGGGAAATGGCCCCCCTGAAGACCCCTCCAGACGTCTACAAGTACCTCCTGACCCTCCGTAATCAGACCCGCGATTCAGAGAGCTCGCCAAAGCCAATCTTGAGGCCAGTCAGGAGGACATGAAGAAGTGGTACGATCAACATGCCTCCTCCATCGAATTCGAGCCTGGCCAGCAGGTGTGGGTGATGTCCCCCATCGAACCCTGTGCCTTACAGGACAAGTGGACGGGGCCCTTCAAGGTGATCGAGCGTAAGAGCCCCGTCACCTACCTCATCGACATGGAATCCCCCCGGAACCCCCTCCGGGTCCTCCACGCCAACAGACTCAAACCCCACTTCGTGCGCTCGGAGCTCAGCCTGCTGATGGCCACAGACAGTGGAGCTGAAGAGGACTCCAAGCCCCTCCCTGACCTGCTGGGGACCGGGGAAAAAGATGTTTCAGTGGACGGGGTCCAACTCTCCGAGGCCCTGACCCCGGAGCAGCGCCAAGACTGTCGGGCCCTCCTGCTGCAATTTGCACGCCTATTCTCCCTCACACCCGGGGTCACCCCCTGGTGCCTGCACGACGTGGACACCGGTGACAGTCCTCCTATCCGACATCGGCCGTACCGAGTACCAGAGCGGGTACGCACCTGCATCCAAGAAGAAGTCTCCAAGATGCTCGCCCTCGGAGTCATCGAACCCTCGGACAGCCCCTGGGCCAGCCCGGTTGTACTGGTCCCCAAAGCTGCGGCCCCGGGCACCACACCCGAGCTCCGGTTCTGCGTCGACTATCGGGGTCTGAACGCTGTCACCCGAACCGACGCTCACCCCATCCCCCGAGCCGACGAGTTAGTTGACCGCATGGGGGCGGCCCGCTACCTAAGCATCTTCGACCTGACGGCGGGCTACTGGCAGATCGGCCTCACCCCCAGGGCACAAGAACGATCCGCTTTCTCCACCCCGGATGGACACTACCATTTCAGAGTGATGCCCTTCGGCATGAAAAACGCTCCAGCCACGTTTCAACGACTTGTGAACCAGGTATTGGCGGGCCTCGAGGAGTTCAGCGCCGCCTACCTGGACGACATCGCGGTGTATAGCCGCCACTGGTCAGACCACCTCCGCCACCTCTGAGGGGTCCTGCAGGCCCTCCAACAGGCCGGCCTCACAATCAAGGCCAGCAAGTGCCAAATAGGCCAGGGGTCCGTGACCTACCTCGGACACCAAGTGGGGAGCGGTCTGGTGGCCCCCCTCCAGCTCAAGATCGCTGCCATTCAGTCCTGGCGGCCCCCCGTAGCTCAAACCGAGGTCCGAGCCTTCTTGGGGCTCACCGGATACTATCGGCGGTTCGTGAAGGACTATGGCAGCATTGTTCGGCCCCTCACGGAACTCACATCCAAGACCAACCCAAAAACCGTCAACTGGACTCCCGACTGTCAAGCGGCCTTCGAGAGGCTGAAAGCCGCCATGTGCACCGCTCCTGTGCTCCAGGCCCCCGACTACAGCCGTGAGTTCATCGTCCAGACGGATGCCTCAGACCATGGCATCGGGGCCGTCCTCTCCCAACTGAACCCCGAGGGAGTCGACCAACCAGTGGCCTTCCTCAGCAGACGCCTCCTGCCCCGAGAACAGCGCTGGAGCACCATTGAGCGAGAGGCCTTCGCAGTAGTATGGGCCCTCAAGAAGCTCCGGCCTTACCTCTTCGGAACCCACTTCCGGGTACAAACAGATCATCGGCCCCTGCAATGGCTAATGCAAATGCGGGGAAAGAACCCCAAACTATTGCGATGGTCCATCTCCCTGCAGGGGATGGACTTCACTGAGGAGCATCGCCCTGGCCAAGACCACGCCAACGCGGACGGCCTGTCCCGCTTTTTCCGCCTCGACGAGGAGAGTCCCCAAGAGGATGGGTGACTCTCCCCGCCTTCAGCTGGGGGGGACGCATGTTGGACAGGCCCCACGAAGGGCTCGCTCCCTCCCCGCATGACAGGGCCCAGACATCGGCTCTCCGGGTGCTACCCGCAGAAACAACCCGCAACCCGTCCCCCTCCGGGACGCCTGCTCCCGGATATCCCTGTGCCACGGGCCCAGGCCCCCGTCAACCCCATTGCTCGGCCCAGCCCCCATCTTGGACACTGCACCACGCGGCCGCGTGGCCTCGGCTCGACCCCAACCCTGGGCCTGGCCGGGCCCCGACATCCCGGCACCACCATCCATCCAGGAGGTGAACGGACCACTTGGCAGGTTAATGGGAGAAAGAAGTGTCGATGGCTCTCCCCCGCCAGGTGCCGATCGCCCCCAGCCTCCCCGGGTGCTGGCTCCACCCCCCTGCTGGGTGTCTGGACTCCCTCATCCCGGACCTTCCGACCTCCCAGTGCGAGGGTCCGGACATCAAAGGGCGCCAGACCTATAACTGAGGGAGCCCCAGAGCAGGAAGGCAGTTGTATCCTGGAGTCGAGAGACACCGAGAAGAACTCATCCTTGACGGACTGCTGGCGCTGCCGCAGCCCTGCCTTGTGAACTATTGTCCTGCCTGCTGGCGCTGCCGCGGCCTTCTGCACCGTTCATCCTCGTGGGACCTGCTGGCGCTGCCGCGGCCCGTTGTAACCGTCATCCTCGTTGGGACCTGCTGGCGCTGCCGCGGCCCGTTGCCACCTACGACCTCTTCGGGACCTGCTGGCGCTGCCGCGGTCTGACCCGTCCGAACGCCGAGCTCGAGGATTGTGAGCTACCACCGTTTCACCTCAGTACCTGTAGGTACCAAGACTGTCCCGCTACCCCCTTCCCCTAATAGAGACTAGAATTGAGAGGATCATCGTGTCCTGATCTCCTTGTATCGTACCACCTTACTCAAAGAATTGCCTATAAAAGGTGTTAGGCTGATCTTCGTGTGGTGTCCATCTGTGGGGGGGAAGTTACTTGTCTGTACGCTCGCTGGAGACGGCCCTCACCGGAGGCCTCTCCCCTTGTGCTCGGCCGACCCTCCAGGTCCCCGTCTAACAGAGTAGTAGAATTTATCTAAGAATGAGTGAAGGGTAAGGAAGCGTCGTCTATCTTACTGGCGAGTGAGGATTTCTATTGGTGGGTTAAAGTCCTACTAAAGATTTATATATGCATGGTTAGGGATTTTTTCTGTATGAATGTGCGTAAAGGAATTTGTAATGTGCGATCGAGTTAAACTCTGAATTGTCTCTAAGGAGGTGTAAAATATCTCTGTATGTGCATTTAGAGAGAAACAAGTTCGTTATTACCTGCAAGAAGGGTAAAGTAGCCTTACTTTATCAACGAATTAAAATATTCTGTGAAAATAGCGTCGTCTATTTCACGTGAAAAGAATACTTGAATGATTGGGAAAGCTATCACTTTATTTTAGCGAAACAGACAAATGGTTTGTTTTTGTGGAGTTATTAACAGAATTCAATTGAAGGTTTTGTAAATATGACGCTTTTAAAATTGTAAAGGAGGTGTTAGTTTAAGGAGTGGAGCGAGGGACAGAGAAGCTGCAGCGGTAGGATACGTCACAAGTGTCGTGCTGTGATTGGCTAACATACGTCACAGTATTCGCGCACAGATTGGTTCACGTGACTAAGACAAGTTTACAGCTGATTGGCTCATCCTGAAAACAGCAATTCTTTTGGTTGAGCAAAATAGTGACGAAGCTTAACCTGATTGGTTTGTTGGTGAGTTTTGTGCACGGATTGGTTGGTGTTGCGGAATAACAAGGAAGTTGTTACGATCTTTACCGTAGTGAGGAAATTTGTTTAAAAACATGGACTATTATTATATGAAGAAAAAAAAGAAGCATTCATGGTTTCAGAAATTGAAAAACAAAATTAAACCTGACAAGAAAATTAAAATGCGGGGTGGAAGATTACTTCATAAGTACAAAACACCTGCAGCTTATATGTTGGGTGAATATGGTTATCATACTTGTCTTTGGATTGAGAATTGGATGAAATATACTGAAAATGATGGTATATTAGCATGGCCAGAAGATGGATCATTTAACATGGCAGTTTTGAAAAACGTAAGAGAAAAAGTGATGAAACTTGTACCAAAGCCTAGACCTACTCAATTTGAAGCTTTAGTTGAATGGAAGGACGAAATGTTTGAATTACAACGAGAAAGTAGAGGAATATCAAGGGGAACAGGATTAGGTCTGAATAGAGAAACACATGAGGATAGAATGCGTCGATGGAGAAGTGCAGACATGTGTGATGGCTTGTATCCAGTGTGACTAATTGATGAGGTAACTGGACAAAAGAGTGTCCAAAAGAAAAATAATATTAGTGAAGAAAGTGATTCAGAAGATGCGGTATTAGAAGAGATTTAAACTAGAAAACCGCCACCTTATCAACCAGTTTGTTCTGGGACTTCTCCAAGTGCCCCTCCAAGAGTTATTATTGATGAGACATCTCCTAAAACAAATCAGAAAAACACCTGAAAGAGTGGAAACAAGATGTAATTCAAATATATCAGGAGAAAATAGAAATTTGATTGAAACCCCAGTCCAAAGTAATGAATCTCTAAGAAATAGAAAAAGAACAGAAAGGTATGAGGAATTACCAAACACTTCAGAAAATATTCGTTCTACCAATGAATTAATACAGCAGTTAACTAAAAGCATGGAAGGGGGGGCGTGGCCGAACAGCCACGATGGCGGACGGATTTCACTAGAGCTCCGTGCCCAGCCGGGATTTATCCAGAGAACACGGAGCTGTGAGGGACACTTGCGCCGCTGACCTGAGCGGATTAGCGGCAGAGCCCGGTCCGGTGAGCTGCGACCTAAGCGGCAGCGAGGAGGGGCGACGGGACGGCCAGATACACGGCTCGTCAGGACTCGTGGAGCAGGCCACAGAAGCCGGGAGGTAGAGTGACGCTGTGACCCAGCGGCGGGACTGGGACCCCGAGGCCCGCTTGGCGGTGGACACCGGAGCTGCGGGGGCGGGGCCTGCGCCCTGTGGACGGTGGCGGAGGCTGCATAAACTTTCCCGGACACTGCCAAATATTGCAGGGGCTTGAGGGGCACAGTGGAGACGGCGGGGAGAGGTGCGCTATGTCCCTCGCTCCGACTACGAGACACTGATACCAGACGGCGATGCCATTTTGAGGCTGCCGGCCTGGGGGGTGCCCGGGGATCGCAGCGCGGAGAATCTCGTCGATCTCCTCCTCCCCCATGTTCCCCCCCCACTCCGCCCTTCGCTGCTTGCTGACCGATCCCACTGAGGGACCGGGGGGTTCGTGAGAGGAGGGGGAGCGCAGTGAGACCCGGGACCCTCGACATACACCCTGCGCAGCGGCCATAGTGGGGAGCCGCAATCATTTACCCTCATAATTCTGACCTGGCCTGGAGACTGAGGGAGGTACTACTATAACGTGGGCTTCCGCCCGGTGTGGCCCCGGCGAGGGCGAGAGACTGCTGGGGTGAAGGCTCGAACCCCCAAGGAGGTGATCCTGATCAGAGACGGAAGCACCTGCCCCGTGGCTCTCTGTCCTCCTGGGTCCCCCACACGGGATCGCCGGAGTGGGTGTATCGTGGGGACGGAGGTCTGCTGCCTGAGCTATGGCGCCCGTGGGGGCGGAGTACCCACACTGCGGCTGGGTGCCCCGAGTCAAGCACAATATGGTGCGGAAGGGCCAGAGGGCTGTGGAGGGACTGGGTGAGCAGACAGGATCCTGCCCGCAGGCGGGGAATGGCGCGGGCGGCAGCGGAACAGAACAGGCTGATCAGGCGATGCCGGGAAATCAACAACCGGATAAACTGGACCTTATCCTCCAGGAAATCCGAGACTCACGGCACGCTCTGGAGCAACAGTTGGGGACCCTCACCACTAAGTTATCTCTCCTAAATGCTGATCACGGCAAGTTAGCGGACAAAGTCAAAGACCAAGGTCTAGTGCTCGCAGACCTTGCGCCCACTGTGGCGGACCACAGCACGTCTATCCGGGACATGCAGGGTCAGGTCACTGCCCTGATGGAAAGGGTCGAAGACGCGGAAGGGCGCAATCGACGAAACAATGTAAGGGTGATCGGCCTGCCGGAAAAATGTGAGGGACCGCGGGCTGCTGAGTTTATGGAGCAGTGGTTCCGAAACCACGTTGCGACTGACGGACTCTCCCCATACTTCTGCGTGGAAAGGGCGCATAGGATCCCGACGGGACAACCCAGGCCGGGTCGCCCTCCGCGCCCTCTCATAGTCCGCATTCTTAATTACTGTGACAGGGACGTCCTTCTGAGGAAAGCCCGTGAGAAATCCACCATCCACTTTGAGAATCAGAGGGTGTCGCTCTACCCGGATTATACGAACATTGTACAAAAACAGCGGGCCTCTTATCTGGAGGTGAAAAAGAAACTAAGAGGCGCACAGCTGAAATACGCCTTAATCTTTCCTGCCCGCTTGAAAGTTATTCACAGAAAGAAATCTCACTTCTTCGAGAGCCCTGCTGACGCTGAAGAGTGGCTGGAGGTGGTGGGACTAGATGGCAGTCAAGAGGCGTCCCAGGGAGCGGAGGCGAGGACATCCGAGAGAGGCTCGGGGGGTAGCCGCCACTCATCCTCTGGATCCGGGAGGGGGAGTGCTGGGCGAGGACCGTCGCGGGAGGACCATCAGAAGAAGGATCAACTGGTGGCTCTTTCGATCGCCAGCACCTTCAGGGAGGACTCGCCGAAAATAATCACGGACTCTGACGACAACACGGTGCACTCAGACTCGGAGAACAGTGTGCTGCTCTTTCCTACAATCACACCTAGAGCTGCGGATGATCTTATAGACAGCTGACCTGACAAGTGCTGACCAGGGCCGGTACCTCCGCTGCAGACACTGTACGGTATCCTTTATTGCTGTAATTGGTGCCTCCGGTACCTGCCTCCTTTTGGAAAGTTATGTATGGGGGAGGTGGGATATACACGTGGTGGGTGTCAACGACTCTTCCCCCAGCATACACCACGCTTCCAGAATTAAATTTGCAATGGGTACCTCTGGGCAGCGCTCAAGGAAACTTACTGACAATCCCGCAGACGCTGTTTATACATTACTCTGAACTTCTCTTCTGTGCATCATTAACCCCGGCCGGGCCACTGTTGAGCCGGTGGTGCCTGGAGCTGGTAACAAAATGAACGTATGTGTGCTAGGCCACCCCCCCAATTGCGAAAGCACGAGACTTTGGATTTCTATGTTTCGACTGTTAATGTTGGGCACAGCTATGTTCTATTACTGCGCCGAGTTAGTTTTGATTAAGTTAGACGTATTTAGAGGTGTACTCTCCTGGGTTCAGCTCCCCGGTACTCCCAATTCACGACCACTGGCAGAAATGGTTCCGCCACCTAACGATTATGGCTGAACAGTCTGAAGTGTACAAAGTCATCACCTGGAATGTGCGAGGGCTAGGGGCAGTGCAGAAAAGACACAGGGTCCACTCCTACCTCCTTAGGCAACAGACACAAATTGCTTTCCTGCAGGAAACACACCTCACGGCATCTGAGGCTCAGAAGTTAAGGAAGAAGTGGAGGGGGACTATATACTCCACGTCATATTCTGCCTTTTCCAGGGGGGCCACTATCTGGGTGCGACATGGGACACCGTTCGTGGAAGTGGAACGAAAGGTGGATGACCAGGGCAGGTACATTCTAGTTAAAGGTACCCTAGATGGCAAACTGATTGTCCTGGGCAGCATATATGCCCCGAACTACGACCAGGAATCGTTCCTGCGGAGGGTCGGGAGGGCACTCTCCTCATGGGCAGATATACCCTGGGTACTCGGGGGGATTGGAATGCTGTGTTAGACCTGGCCTTGGATAGGTCACACCCGCCCCTACAGGCTGCTGGCGCTGCGAAGCTCACTGACATTTTTAAGGCATGGGTGGAGGGCTGGAGACTGTGTGATGTATGGTGAGTGGTACACCCTACGCACAAAGAATATTCCTTCTACTCCCCAGTACATGACCTACACACACGCATTGACCGCCTCCTATGCTCCCACACACTGGTTTCATTGATAGGTGCCCCGGAATACCTGGCAAAGACCTTCTCGGACCACAGGCCACTAAAATGCACCATCTCCTGGGGCAGAGTCCCGACCCCAGTCCCTACATGGCGACTCAACCCACAGCTCTTGGAAGACGGGCCGTTCAGAGCGACCCTTTCAGATTCCCTGACACATTACTGGGATGTCAACTGGGGTTCTGCTTCCTCCAACTTGGTGGTCTGGGATGCGATGAAGGTGGTGATACGGGGGGTGGCGATAGGGAAGTTGGTCGGCGCTAGGCAGGAGATACACCGGAAGTTATGTGAGGTGGAGGCCCGATTAACGGGGCTTGAATGGGAGGCAGTTGAGGACCCTGGGAAAAAACAGGCCCTACAAGAGCAACACATTTTGCATGGAGAGACGCTAGAAACTCTGCGTACCCTTGATTACGAAGCTTATCTACAGAGACAGCACGCGGAGGCGGACCGCTCCGGCGCGCTGCTAGCCCGCTTGGTGCGAGATAGGCCAGGCACCCCGATCATAACCCAGGTCCGTAACCAGGCGGGTGACATAGTGTGTACACAATCTGATATCAACCTGGCGTTCCACAACCACCTAAAGGCACTGTATGATCGAACCGGGCCGGAAGACCTTACACAAATAACTGACTTCATGCGGGACCTTCCCTTCCCCCTATTAACAGCAGACGTGCAAAAGTCGATTGGAGGACCCATAACCCACCACGAAATGCGCGCAGCGATTAAAAATGTAAACAGAAACAAGACGCCGGGCATGGATGGACTCCCGGTGGAGTTCTATTCGACTTATGCTGACACATTAGTACCGGTCCTGGAAAAGGTTTATAAGGTAGTGTTGGACAGGCCCCATGAAGGGCTCGCTCCCTCCCCGCATGACAGGGCCCTGGTACCGGCCTTCCAGGTACTACCCGCAGAAGCAACCCCCAACCCGTCCCCCATGGGACGTCTGCTCCCGGGAATCCCTGTGTCCCTGGCCTGGGCCACCGTCAGCACCCTTGCCCGGACCAGCCGCCATCTTAGACACTGCGCCACGAGGCCGCGTGGCCTCAGCTCGACCCCAACCCCGGGCCTGGCCAGGTCCCGACATCCCGGCACCACCATCCACCCAGGAGGTGAACGGACCACTTGGCAGGTCAATGGGAGTAAGAAGTGTCGATGGCTCTCTCCCGCCAGGTGCCGATCACCCCCAGCCTCCCCGGGCGCTGGCTCCACCCCCCTGCTGGGTGTCTGGACTCCCTCATCCCGGACCTCCCGACCTCCAAGAGTGAGGGTCCGGACATCAAAGAGCGCCAGACCTATAACTGAGGCAGCCCCAGAACAGGAAGGCAGTTGTATCCTGGAGTCGAGAGACACCGCGACGAACTCATCCTTGACGGACTGCTGGCGCTGCCGCAGCCCTGCCTTGTGAACTATTGTCCTGCCTGCTGGCGCTGCCGCGGCCTTCTGCAACCTTCATCCTCGTGGGACCTGCTGGCGCTGCCGCGGCCCGTTGTCACCTTCATCCTCGTGGGACCTGCTGGCGCTGCCGCGGCCCGTTGTCACCTTCATCCTCGTGGGACCTGCTGGCGCTGCCGCGGCCCGTTGCAACCTTCATCCTCGTGGGACCTGCTGGCGCTGCCGTGGCCCGTTGTAACCTTCATCCTCGTTGGGACCTGCTGGCGCTGCCGCGGCCCGTTGCCACCTACGACCTCTTCGGGACCTGCTGGCGCTGCCGCGGTCTGACCCGTCCGAACACCGAGCTCGAGGATTGTGAGCTATCACCGTTCCACCGCCGTACCTACGGGTACCAAGACTGTCCCGCTACCCCCTTCCCTAATAGAGACTAGAATTGAGAGGATCATCGTGTCCTGATCTCATTGTATCATACTACCTTACTTCAAGAACTGCCTATAAAAGGTGTTAATCTGATCTTCGTGTGGTGTCCATCTGTGGGGGGGAAGTTACTTGTCTGTACGATCGCTGGGGACGGCCCTCACCGGAGGCCTCTCCCCTTGTGCTCGGCCGACCCTCCAGGTCCCCGTCTAACATTGGTGGCCAGCGGCGCGATCCGAACCAACGCGTACCGTACAGATAGTAACTCACCCTACGACTAAACCACAATGACGACCAAAGAGAGCGGATCGGCAGAGAAGTTCCAGATGGAAAAGCTGGAGGAATACAGCCACCGAGAGCTAAAACAATTTTGCATGGACTTAGGCATTGCTACCACCGGGCTAAGCACAAAAGAAGACTTCAAAAACGCCCTAGAGGCCTGGACAGAGATGAATACCGCCACACCCCGGGACCTCAAAGCCCCGGAAGTCAACACCACCCTGACGGAAGAACGGAGAACAGGTCCCTCCCGAGAAGAGATCCAGGAGCGGGAAAAAAATAGACTACACGAGCTAGACTTGGCACGGCTCAAATTAGACGGAGAATTGAAGCTGGCGGAACAGAAAATAAACTTAGAACACTTACGGCTCAGAGAAGAGCGAGAGGAAAAACAGAGACAGAGGGATCTCGAAGAAAAAAGACTGGCATACGAACACGAGTGCAAACTAGCAGAGATAGAAATACGCAAACTGAACACAAACCTAGGGGTGCCCGAGCCACCGCGCTCCCCGGGTACTACCGAACAGAAGGTCCACATCCCCAAGGATGTGGTCCGAGAATACCACCGGAACGACGACATACAGCAGTGGTTCAAGGCCTACGAGATCGCCATGACGGCCCACCGGATCGCTCGAAGTGACTGGGGAGCTGGGCTATGGGGAAGATTCGTCAATGAGGGCCGTGATGCCCTGCTGCAGCTTCCGGACCATCAAATGACGTCCTATGATCACATGAAGGCCGCCCTCCTCAGCCGATATGGGCTTACGCCCGAAATGTACCGCCAGAGGTTCCGCAACTGCACCCGGATCCCAGGTACAACTTGGTTGGAGTACGTAAACTATTTCAGCCGAGCCTTCGAGGGGTGGATCAAGGGTAACAACGTAACCACCTACGAACAACTCTTCAATCTCATTGTGTGGGAGCACCTCTCCAACAACTGTTTCGTCGAGCTCAGGCAACACCTCCTCGACAGTAAATTGACTGAACCTCGGCAGCTCGCCACCGAGGCGGACCGGTGGGAGAGCACCCGAGTGGCCCGGAGTGGGCCGAATGAGCAGAACAGATCCAACCAAGGTCATCATCGTCCCCGAGGAGGAGGAGGAGGACCGGGCCGGGGCAGAGACGCTGTCCCGGTCACTCCCGCTAACACCACCCCGCCCCCAGCCGGCCGGGGAAACCCCCCGATGCGCCCGGGGTTCCGAGCCAACGTTACGTGTCACCGATGCCAGCGAGTCGGCCACTACGCCAGTGACCCGACCTGCCCGAAGAACCCGGCTCCCGGGCCCCGCCAGGTGGCGGCCGCCGTCCTAGGAGAAGAACAAGTCTCCGAAGACACTGAAGCATACGAGTCGGAGCAGTTCGAGTGGGAACCTGCCGCCATGACCCTGGCCTGCCTAGGGGGAAGAGACATGGTCCCGCGGACTCCCCTGCCAGCCAACACTCGGAAGTACAGCCAATGGGTGAGCATAAATGGGCGCAAGGCCGAAGCCCTGCGTGACACCGGGGCCAGTGTGACGGCCGTCCGCTGTCACCTGGTGACCCCAGAACAAATCCTGCCAAACGTTCTTTGCCCCGTCCGATCGGCAGACAATTCGGAGAGCCTGTGTCGGATGGCCTGCGTCCCCTTCGAATGGGGAGGAGTGTCTGGCATGCTAAAAGTAACTGTCCGCGACGATGCCCCCGTGGACTGCCTCCTGGGGAACGATCTCGAGAGCTCCCCGTGGGCAGCTGTTGAAAGAAGAGAGCATCTGGGGATGTTGGGTCTCCCGGACTGGGCGTGCGTGACCACCCGGTCCATGGCCACCCGCACCATCCCTAGACCGGAAGAACCCGAATGGTCAGCACCTCCTCCCCCGATCGCTCCCGAAGACGACTCCATCCATACCGACCACCCGGAACCAACCCCAGAGGGGTCCGCACAGCCCCCCGAACTTCCCGACCTGGCTCAGTGGCGTCAAGAAGGGGGGCCCACCCAAGAACAATTCCGGCAGGAGCAAAAGACCTGTCCCTCCCTCGAGGGACTGCGACAGCAAGCGCTCGCCCAGGGCCAAGGAGACACCACCGGGGCCCACTGGGTTTATTGGGACAATGATCTCTTGTACAGCGAGCAGAGAATCGCAGAGCTGGGGGCCGGTCGAGTGCTGGTGGTGCCCCTCCACTTCAGAGACTTCCTGTTGAACTTGGCCCATGATGTCCCCCTGGCTGGGCACCTGGGGCAAGACAAAACCTACCACCGCCTGGTGACTCACTTTTTTTGGCCCAAAATGAGAAATGACGTCTCCAACCACTGCCGGTCCTGCCCGACCTGCCAGGCCAGCGGGAAGAGCTGCCGCAAACTCAAGGCACCCCTACAACCATTCCCCGTGGTGACCACCCCGTTCGAAAGGGTGGGAATAGACATTGTGGGGCCCCTGGACCCCCGAACAGCCCAAGGGCATCGCTTCATCCTGGTCCTGGTGGACCACGCCACCCGCTATCCTGAAGCGGTCCCCCTTCGTACTATAACAGCCCCAGTAGTGGGTCGAGCCTTAATGGGGATCTTTTCTCGAGTGGGCTTCCCCCGGGATGTCGTCAGCGACAGGGGTACGAACTTTATTTCAAAGTATATGAAATCCCTCTGGCAGCAGTGCGGGGTCACTTACCGATTCACAACCCCCTATCACCCCCAGGGAAACGGACTGGTCGAGCGGTTCAACCGCACTCTCAAGGGGATGATCATGGGGCTAGAAGAACCCCTACGCCGCCAGTGGGACGTGCTACTACCGTGCCTCCTCTTCGCCTACCGAGAAGTCCCCCAGAAGTCCCTCGGCTTCAGCCCCTTCGAACTCCTGTACGGACACCCCGTTCGCGGGCCTCTCAGCCTAGTGAAGGAGGAATGGGAAATGGCCCTCCTAAAAACCCCTCCAGACGTCTACAAGTACCTCCTGACCCTCCGCAATCAGACCTGGAAATTCAGGGAGATCGCCAAAGCCAATCTTGAGGCCAGTCAAGAGGACATGAAGAAGTGGTACGATCAACAGGCCTCCTCCATCGAGTTTGAACCGGGTCAGCAGGTATGGGTGATGTCCCCCATCGAACCGTGTGCCTTGCAGGACAAATGGACCGGGCCCTTCAAGGTGATCGAGCGCAAGGGTCCCGTCACCTATCTCATCGACCTGGAGTCCCCCCGGAACCCCCTCCGGGTTCTCCACGCCAACAGACTCAAACCCCACTTCGTGCGCTCAGAGCTCAGCCTGCTGATGGCTACCGACAGTGGCGCAGAAGGAGACTCCGAGCCCCTCCCTGACCTACTGAGGACCCGTGAAAGAGATGGTTCGGTGGACGGGGTCCGACTCTCCGAGGCCCTGACCCCAGAGCAGCGTCAAGATTGTCGGGCCCTCCTGCTGCCGTTCGCAAACCTGTTCTCCCTCGCACCCGGAGTCACCTCCTGGTGCCTGCACGACGTGGACACTGGGGACAGTCCTCCTGTCCGACACCGGGCGTACCGAGTACCGGATCGGGTACGTACATGCATCCAAGAAGAAGTCTCCAAGATGCTCGCCCTCGGGGTCATCGAACCTTCGGACAGTCCCTGGGCCAGCCCGGTCGTCCTGGTCCCCAAGGCCGCGGCCCCGGGCACCACACCTGAGCTCCGATTCTGCATCGACTATCGGGGGCTGAACGCGGTCACCCAAACCGACGCTCACCCTATCCCCCGAGCAGATGAACTAGTCGACCGCATGGGGGCAGCCAGCTACCTAAGCATCTTCGACCTGACAGCGGGTTACTGGCAGATCGGCCTCACCCCCAGGGCCAAAGAACGTTCCGCTTTCTCCACCCCGGATGGGCACTACCATTTCAGAGTGATGCCATTCGGCATGAAGAACGCTCCAGCCACTTTTCAAAGACTGGTGAACCAGGTATTGGCGGGCCTCGAAGAATTCAGCGCCGCCTACCTGGACGACATCGCGGTATACAGCCGCCACTGGACAGACCACCTCCACCACCTCCGAGAGGTCCTGCAGGCCCTCCAACAGGCCGGCCTCACCATAAAGGCCAGCAAGTGCCAAATCGGCCAGGGGTCCGTGACCTACCTCGGACACCAAGTGGGGAGCGGTCTGGTGGCCCCCCTCCAACTCAAGGTAGCTGCCATTCAGTCCTGGCAACCCCCCGAAACACAAACCGAGGTCCGAGCCTTCCTGGGGCTCACCGGATACTACCGGCGGTTCGTGAAGGACTATGGCAGCATTGTGGGGCCCCTCACGGAACTCACGTCTAAGAACCACCCAAAAAGAGTCAACTGGACTCCCGACTGTCAAGCGGCCTTCGAGAAGCTGAAGGCCGCCATGTGCACCGCTCCTGTGCTCCAGGCCCCCGACTACAGCCGCGAGTTCATCGTTCAGACCGATGCCTCCGACCATGGTATTGGGGCCGTCCTCTCCCAACTGAACCCCGAAGGAGTCGACCAACCAGTGGCCTTCATCAGCAGACGCCTACTGCCCCGAGAACAGCGCTGGAGCACCATTGAGCGAGAGGCCTTCGCAGTAGTATGGGCCCTCAAGAAGCTCCGGCCTTACCTCTTCGGAACCCACTTCCGAGTACAAACAGATCATCGGCCCCTGCAATGGCTCATGCAAATGCGGGGGGAGAACCCCAAACTATTGCGATGGTCCATCTCCCTGCAGGGGATGGACTTCACTGTAGAGCATCGCCCTGGTCAAGACCACGCCAACGCGGACGGCCTGTCCCGCTTTTTCCGCCTCGACGAGGAAAGTCCCCAAGAGGATGGGTGACTCTCCCCGCCCTCAGCTGGGGGGACGCATGTTGGACAGGCCCCATGAAGGGCTCGCTCCCTCCCCGCATGACAGGGCCCTGGTACCGGCCTTCCAGGTACTACCCGCAGAAGCAACCCTCAACCCGTCCCCCATGGGACGTCTGCTCCCGGGAATCCCTGTGTCCCTGGCCTGGGCCACCGTCAGCACCCTTGCCCGGACCAGCCGCCATCTTAGACACTGCGCCACGAGGCCGCGTGGCCTCAGCTCGACCCCAACCCCGGGCCTGGCCAGGTCCCGACATCCCGGCACCACCATCCACCCAGGAGGTGAACGGACCACTTGGCAGGTCAATGGGAGTAAGAAGTGTCGATGGCTCTCTCCCGCCAGGTGCCCATCACCCCCAGCCTCCCCGGGCGCTGGCTCCACCCCCCTGCTGGGTGTCTGGACTCCCTCATCCCGGACCTCCCGACCTCCAAGAGCGAGGGTCCGGACATCAAAGAGCGCCAGACCTATAACTGAGGCAGCCCCAGAACAGGAAGGCAGTTGTATCCTGGAGTCGAGAGACACCGCGACGAACTCATCCTTGACGGACTGCTGGCGCTGCCGCAGCCCTGCCTTGTGAACTATTGTCCTGCCTGCTGGCGCTGCCGCGGCCTTCTGCAACCTTCATCCTCGTGGGACCTGCTGGCGATGCCGCGGCCCGTTGTCACCTTCATCCTCGTGGGACCTGCTGGCGCTGCCGCGGCCCGTTGTCACCTTCATCCTCGTGGGACCTGCTGGCGCTGCCGCGGCCCGTTGCAACCTTCATCCTCGTGGGACCTGCTGGCGCTGCCGCGGCCCGTCGTAACCTTCATCCTCGTTGGGACCTGCTGGCGCTGCCGCGGCCCGTTGCCACCTACGACCTCTTCGGGACCTGCTGGCGCTGCCGAGGTCTGACCCGTCCGAACACCGAGATCGAGGATTGTGAGCTATCACCGTTCCACCGCCGTACCTACGGGTACCAAGACTGTCCCGCTACCCCCTTCCCTAATAGAGACTGGAATTGAGAGGATCATCGTGTCCTGATCTCATTGTATCGTACTACCTTACTTCAAGAACTGCCTATAAAAGGTGTTAATCTGATCTTCGTGTGGTGTCCATCTGTGGGGGGGAAGTTACTTGCCTGTACGATCGCTGGGGACGGCCCTCACCGGAGGCCTCTCCCCTTGTGCTCGGCCGACCCTCCAGGTCCCCGTCTAACAGGTAGCATTCGGAGAGGGCCGTCTGCCACACACAACTATGCAGGCACTAGTGACCTCCATACCTAAACCAGGTAGGGATGCTTTGGAGCTAGCAAATTATAGGCCCCTATGCATGCTGGCCACGGAATATAAAATTTTGAGCAAAGCTATCGCCCTGCGTGTCCAGCCTCACCTGACCGCGCTCATACATCGAGACCAGTGTGGGTTTCTCCCAGGGTGCAGTACCTCTCTCAACACGAGACGCCTGCACGCCCTAATGGCAGCGTCACCGACAGAACTAACACAGGCGGGATGTATTGCGTTAAATCTCAAACAAGCGTTTGCTTCACTTTCTTGGTCCATTATGTTTGAGACCCTACAACGCTTTGGCTTCCCGGCCCCGCTAATAAGATGGATCAGGCTGTTGTATACTGATCCTACAGCTCAGGCGAGAACGGGGCGCTACGTATCGGCCGAATACCCAGTTTACCGAGGCACCAGACAGGGGTGCCCTCTGTACCCAATGCTGTTTGTGTTAGCGCTTGAACCACTAGCCATTGCTCTTCGCAAACACGCGGATGCGCTGGGTATACCAATGGCGGGGACATCCCATATTCTATCCATATGTACGGACGATATGTTATTATATCTCCGGGACCTGGAGGCCGACCATATGCTATTATATGACACCTTCCGCCAGTTTGAAGTGGTATCGGGATTGACCATAAACCCAGAAAAGTCTGTGGGATTCTATTTCCGGGACGCACCCCACCCGCCCTCTATACCGTTTGGCACTTACATAATTCCATTGGCCCAATCTAGCTTGAAATACCTGGGGATCCGCATATATAGAAAAACGGAGGATCAGTCGGACGGCAATATCTCTAGGGCCATCGCCGGCCTCCGTGGCACTATTGGCTTTTGGACCTCGCATCCCTTGTCAGTCATGGGCCGCATTGCAATAGCAAAGATGGTAATGCTGCCTCGCTTACTGTACCACTTTGTGAACCTACCTATATGTATCCCGCACCGCATTTTCGCGACCATTAAGTCCTTGCTGACCACTCTTATATGGGGGTCGGGCAGACGCCGGATCAGTCTGCGTAAATTACAACTTAGTATCTCTCTGGGGGGACTAGGCGCCCCCGACTTTCAAGGATATTATTACGCAAGTCAACTCCAATGGTTGTCTTATTGGCTGGCCGGGAAAAACCTCCATGTGATCGGATGGACAACAGAACAGTTGGGTCGGGGCGACTTACATACCCTATTGCTACCTAAAAGAAGAATACCAAGATTGTGCCACCCATTGCTACGTACTGCCCTTCTCTGTTGGAAGAAGGCGCTGGCTTATACGTCGTCTGCACAGCCATACGCAGATAATATCCCCTTACTGGGTATCCCAACACCGCAGGGAAGGCTCACCAAAAATACTCTACGGCACTGGACGGAGTGCGGAATTGAGGGGGTGGGTAGTTTCTTTGGAGATAACCTACTGCTGGACCATCACACCTTTGTGCAAGTGACCGGGACCTCGGACAGACATTACTTATTACACGCTACTGTTTCTAACTTTATTAGGACGACTTGGGTGCCGCAACGCATTCAACCACAGCAACACGAGCTAGTACATCTGATGCACTACATTGGGGTGGGGGGTCACTTGGTACGCTGGCTGTACACAGGGATCAGAACTCATGCTGCACTGCCCCTTGACACATTACGAGAGATTTGGTCACAGGACACAGGGGAGGACTTTACAGATGCCACCTGGCGGGTGGCCCTGGAACATCCAAAGAGGGTTTCCCGGAATGTTAAATTTAAATTCATTCGAGCCATGATACTCCATAGGGCATACCTCACCCCTGAGAGAATTCACTGGATGTTTCCCGATGCCCCCCATCAGTGCCAGCGATGCAGGGCGGATGAGGCGGGCCTCCTACATATGCTTTGGACATGCCCGCAGCTGTGCAGATACTGGAGGGAGGTTTGTCGGACAATAAGAGAGGTTTCACAGATACAGGTGAAGGAGAGCGCATTATTTTGTTTAGTGGGAGCTCGCCCTCGCCCCAAGCCATTAAAAACCAAACTGCGATTTGTGGATCTTGCCCTCCTCTTAGCGATCAGGAAGATTACGATGCAGTGGAAGTCCCCAAGAGCGCCCAGGGTAGAGAAATGGCGGGCGGAGGTGGTGAAATGGGGCAGACAAGAATGTGTTGCCCTTAGAAAAGAGGAGGAAGGCGGGAGGCGGAAAACCCCCATGGCACAGGATTGGGAGGTCATGCTACTGGAGTTAGATAGTCTGAACCAGCCACTGTCCCAGGACGACTGAGCACACTACATCCTGAGATAAGACAGCTGAGTATACTGGACATTGAGACAGAACGGATGTGGTTAGATAGGCTTATATCGTTTATTCCGGAAGGAGAGTGGTCAACACCGGGGAGCTAAGGCTGAACGGTTAGGAGACTATAGGCACCTGGGTAGGATGGGTGGGGGAGGGATAGTTGGGGAGGGTGAGGGTGGGTATGGGTCATGTCCTGGCAATAACAGAGGACCCTGATATTGTGCATAAATCTGTACGGAAACGACCTAGTTACTTAGATTTTGCCCTCCATTTGCGGACAGGGAGTAAATTAAAAGCGTGATGTATTGCATGTTTGCTGCCTAATAACGTATGCTTATGCGATGAATATACATTCACGAATAAAGTTTTGAAAAAAAAAAAAAAACTAAAAGCATGGAAGCAGTAACAGTACCTGTAACGATTGGACCTGTTCTTCCTGTATTTGATCAAAAAGAAATTAGACATTCAGCTTTAACTGTTCCATTAAATTCAGAAATACTGAAAGTGACTGAAAAATGTTATTCAGATTTGCCTGAAATACATCGAGAGAAAATAATGATGCCTGACTTAACTTTTAATCAAAGTTTGTCAAGTAAAACTCCATCTGGTGCAGAATCTGATTCTGGAACTCCGGAAAAGAGTCCGAGTAAAATAGATTTAACACAAACCCCAGAATGTAAATTACTTGATGTTGCAAAATTAAAAGCAGATTTAGAGGAATTAATAATTGGAACGATTGGAACTGACAGTTTGAAGGCATATCAGGATGATGAATTATTATTTATTTGCAAAAGCATAACATGGAAAACAAAGAACAAATATGATCAATTAAAGGAAATGGCTTCCGAATTAGAAGTAGATTTAAGCAAGCAGAAGAATTTGCAGAAAAATTATAGAGTGGATTTTTCTGAAAAAGATATTGAAAATATGAATACCACAGGAAGAATAATTCATACAAAAGACTTAATTGTGATTTTGAGAAAATGGGGTGAATTAAGTAAATGGAGAGTGAAATGGACAAAGAAAAGAGATGAAGACAGAACAAGTTTAACTTTTCCTATCAGAGATAAAAAAAAGAGGAAGTAGTAAATGAATTTCCAATGAGAGATATACCAGGAGGAGGGTATGTACATGTCCCATGGACAAGACAAGACATTTTAAGGTTTACAAATGATTTTCCTCGATTAAGAGAAAAACCTGTAGAATGGTATCGGCAGGTAGACAGATTTGTGAAAATTTCAAAAGTTTTGTGGATTGATCTTGATGGATTCTTTGACATAGTTGTCCCATCAGATCTTTGGGCAGAATGTAAAATTACTATAAATTGGCCTAGAGAAGAATACCCTCGAGATAAAGTAACAGGTGCTCCTTCACCAGAGGTAATGAGAAAGTACGAACAGGTAATTGTGTTTTGGAAAAACAAGATTCCCCCGGAAGAAATAGATTGGGTTAAAATAGATAGAACAACTCAAGAGCCAAAAGAATCAGTACATTAATTTTATGAAAGATTACTGCTGGTATTTAAACAATACAGTGGTTATGAAAATTTAAGTGAAAAAGACATGAGCCATTTTATATACAGATTTGTATATGGCTTAAGACCTGAAATTAGTGAAATGGTAAGAACTGGAATAGTTGGTTGGCAATCACACACAGTAGATGAAATCTTGAGAAAAGCAAAATACTGTAGTGATGAAATAGATGCAAAACAAAAGAAGTTAAAAGAAAAAGCTATGTGGGCACAGGTAAAAGTGGCTGAACAACAAATAGCAACTTTAGGCAATAAAAATGTTGATCAGAATCAAGGGAAATTTAAAGGTAATTATAATAAACCAAAATTGATGGGAAATATAGAAGAGCTAAAACAGAAACTCCCATGTTTTAATTGTAGCAAAATTGGACACTGGAATCGTGAGTGTAAGAATCCGCCCAGAAATTATTTAAAAAATGCATCATTAAATTCACAGATGCAGAATGAGATAAATCAGCAGCAACAGCTACAGCGACAGGTAGTGATTCAGCATAGTCAGTTACCACAACCGCCACTTCCAAACTGTGTAAATGTGCAGAGATACAATGCAGAAACAGGATTCAGCGGAGTTGAACAGGTAAACAGATCGCCAAGAGTGAATGTGTCGAATGTGTCTCAACAATATTGGTTGAAAGAAGATGGTGGGAGTGATTCTGAAGAATACTTCTGACGGTGCCTGAGAGAGGAGGAAGAGTGTGTGCTTGGAGCCACTCTTGAGGTAGATCAATCTGGTCCATTTGTAATTGGTAAAGTGAATGATGTAGAAATTACTTTCCTAGTGGATACAGGTGCTACCCGTCTACTGTTAGATCAGTGGAAATAGAAAACCTTCCTCTCTCTGGAGATAAAATCCAAGTAGTAGGTGTGGCTAATCAGCAAATAAAAACAGATTTAACAGAACCAAGTGAAGTTGAAGTAGGTACATTTAAAGACATGCATAGGTTTATAGTTTGTGATAGCAGTCCTGTAAATCTATTAGGTAGGGATATCCTGTGCAAAATGAATTGTAAAATATATTGCTCACCGGATGGTATTGAGCTTCAAACTCCAGAAGAAGATGGGCTTTACAAATTAACAATGTCAATGGTTGAGGCAGAAGAAAGTAAATTATTTCCTGTGTTTGATAAAAATAATCTACCTGAAGAATTAAAAGACACAGTGAATATAAAAATTTGGGATTTCACTGGAGATGAAATGGGTTTGATGAAAAATGTGGATCCAGTAAAAATAACAGTAAAACAAGGAGCAGATTATCCAAACATTCCTCAGTATAAAATGAAAGCAGAAGTGATTGAAGGAGTTATTCCTGTAATAGACAAATTCATAAAACAAGGTGTTCTAAAAGAAATTGAGAGTAGCCCATGTAATTCTCCGATTATGGGAATTAAAAAGCCAAATGGCACTTTCAGGATTGTTCAAGACCTGAGAAAGGTTAATAAAATTGTGGTTCCATGTTGCCCAGTTGTACTAAACCCAGCGGTAATTCTATATCAGATTCCGCATGATGCCGAATGGTATACGGTTATTGATTTGTGTTATGCATTCTTTACTGTTCCATTGCATCCAGAAAGTCAACACATTTTTGCGTTCCGGTTCAAAGAGCGTATTTTAGCATGGTGTCGAATCCCTCAAGGGTACACCGAAAGTCCATCTATTTTTAATCAATTGCTAAAGAAATCCTTGGAAAATCTAGATTTACCTGGAAAATCTACGTTAGTGCAGTATATTGATGACTTACTTGTGGCTGCAAAAACAAGAGAAAATTGTGTAACAGATACCATTACTCTTTTAAATCATCTGTCAGATGAGGGACATAAGGTATCTCCTGCAAAATTACAGTTTTGCAAACAAGAAGTAAAATATCTTGGTCACAGAATTGCAAAGGGAGTTAGACAAGTGACAACAGAAAGAATAAAAATGATTCAAGCAATGCAACCTCCAAAAACGCAGAAACAGGTTAGAATGTTTCTAGGAATGGTGGGTTATTGTCGTCAATGGATTAGTGGATTTTCAGTAATTGCAAAGCCACTGCAGAGACTGACAAAAGCAGATATAAAAGATCCGATTAGCCTAACAGAAACTGAATTAGAAGCCTTTAATCAGTTAAAGAAAAGTTTGTGTGAAGCTCCAGCATTAGGAATGCCTGATTATGGAAAAGAATTTGAGCTGTATTGCAGTGAAAGAGAAGGATGTGGATTATCAGTTCTGATTCAAAGACATGGAAAGCTGAGAAAGCCAATAGCATATTTCTCAGCTGTTCTTGACCCTGTTGCAAAACCATTACCAGGTTGCTTAAAAGCAGTAGCTGCAACAAGCGTTAGCTTGGAACAAAGTGAAGGAATAATAATGGGATTTCCTGTAAAAGTATATGTACCACATTCAGTTGATATTCTCCTCACAAGAAGCAGAACACAACATTTGACAAATAATAGGCTGACAAAATATGAAAAGGTTATCCTTGGTTCGATAATGTTTCGATTGCGAGATGTGTGAATTTAAATCCTTCTACATTATTACCTGACACTACTGAAACAGAAATCAGGGATGAGGTTGATCATGATGCCTGGAAGTATTAGAGTATTGCACTAAACCAAGACAGGACATAAAAGATGTCCCATTAGCTGAATCAGATTATGTATTGTTTGTTGATGGTTCATGCTTAAGAACAGATGAAGGTGTTCTGAGAGCAGCATATTCGGTGTGTACAGTTGCAGATGTAATTGAAGCTTCTTGTCTCAAGGGAATTCGTTAAGCTCAAGTAGCAGAATTAATTGCTTTGCTTCGTGCATGTGAATCGGGAAAAGAGTTAAAAATTACCGTAGTGACTGATAGTCAGTATGGTTATGGTGTAGTCCATGACTATGGCCAGCTCTGGTCACAAAGGGGTTATTTAACTTCTGCGGGATCACCAATAAGAAACGCACAGTTGATCAAAAGATTGATTGATGGAATTCAGCTACCAGAGAAAATTGCAGTAGTAAAGTGCACTGCACATAAAAAAGGTGAGGATTACATAACAAAAGGAAACTCATATGCTGACTCAATAGCAAAATTCTGTGCAAAGGAAAATGTGTCAATTAATCGGGAAAAAGAAAATGAACATGTTTTGAACTCACTTATGCTAACATCTGTAGTTGAGACTTGGCAGGGAGTAAAACAATTGCAAGATGAGGCAAATGATGAGGAGAAAACACATGGTTAAAAGCAGGATGCAGACAGAAAGGAGAAGATGAGGTTTGGGTTTACAAAGATGACAGACCAGTAATGCCAGACAGTATGATTTCTGACATGGCACGCATGTACCATGGTCCAGGACACATTGCAGAGATTCAATGATTAGATTATTTAGACAAACATGGTACAATCCAAAATTCAGAATAATTGCAGAATCCCTTTGTCAGAGGTGTCTTATTTGTCAGCAGATCAACCCAAATAGAAAAACTGTTGTGAGTATGGGAACCATAGGACGGAGGGTGGTCCTTTTACCAGAATTCAGCTTGACTTCATTGACATGCCACCTCACAACAAACTCAGATATGTCTTGGTGATAATCTGTTTGTTTTCAAGATGGGTAGAAGCATTCCCAACACGCCGCAATGATTCAATTACTGTGGCAAAATTGCTTTTGAGAGAAATCATACCAAATCATACCAAACAGATTGCTACAATTGGTTTGTGAAGCATTGGATATAAAGCAAAAATTACATTGTGCTTACAGACCAGAAGCATCAGGTGTTGTTGAGCAAGTGAATGGTACAATAAAAAACAGAATAGCAAAGATGTGTTTAGCATCAGGAATGAAGTGGACAGATGCTCTTCCACTTGTTTTGATGTCCCTGAGAAGCATTTCAGATAGAAAAACAGGTTTGAGCCCTCACGAGATTCTAATGGGTAGGGTTATGAGGCAAGCATTTGTTCCAGTTGATAAACTGTTGAGCATTAATGATAGCATCATTATGGATTACTGCAAAAATCTATCTGATGTGGTGACTTCTGTGTTCCATCAGGTGGGAACTGAAATAATTACAAAAGAGAAAGAACAAGCTCATGATCTGTTACCAGGAGACTGGGTGAGGACAAAAGTACATCGAAGAAGAAACTGTCTAGTACCAAGGTGGCAGAAGGCAAGACAGGTTATATTAGTCACAAAAAATGCAGTAAAGTGTAGGGGATGAAGAGATGGATTCATGCTAGTCATACCATAAGTGTACCAGCACCTGAGAATCCTGATGAAGGTGAAACAACAGCTGATTCAGATTCAGAAGAAGAACCTGAAAGAAATCCAGATCCTGAAGATCGACAAGAAAGTCGACATCTGGAAAATTCTAATGCGAATGAAGCACTGAATGAAGAAAATGAAGAAACTGTGATACAAAATTCTGAAGAAAATGAAAATGATGAAGATCTGCTGGATCAATAAGCAGAAAAGGAAACTGAAAAAGTAGTGATTCAAGATCAAGATCAGGAGAGTATTGAAAAGCAGATTGTAAGCTCTGGAAGCAGGAACGAAAATTCTGAAACTGGAGAATTGGAAGTAATAGAAGAAGAAGAAGAAATTCCAAGTACCAGCTATAAGGAAGTTGTTCCTAACAGAGTGAAACTGCCGAGTAAAGAAGTTCCTGAAACCAAAGAAGAATCTGATACAATAAAACTGATTATTGATGAATCAGCTGATAACACAGAAAGTGAAACAGATGAAAGTAGAGATGAATCAAAAGTGAAAAGATCAAGGAAAAGAGCTTGGAGAGTGGAGTATAATTTGGCAGAGCCGAAAAGGAAATTATCAAGAAAAGGAGATAATTGGCCAAGTGAAAATAAGGGCCTAAAATTCAAATTAGTGAATAAAGTAAAAGAGCAGGTGAATGAGATCACAAGTCAAAAAGAAGAAGACTCAAATAAGAAAAAACAAGCAGGAAACAAAATAGAAGTGATAAACAGTGGAGCAAAAAGAATAATTAATCCAAATCAGAAGTACAAATCGCCTGAGTGGACTTACATTATAATTCCACCGGTAGTAGAAGTAAACAGTAGTCAAAGGAATTTTGATGATGAAAGTGATAATGATTGATTTTGTTTATTAGGTGACACAAGGTTGAAAAAACTGTGTAAGGAGACACAAGGTCGAAGAAATTGTGTTAGCTGGAAAACATATTGATGTATGACATAAGGTCGAAGAAAAACTGTTAGAAAATACATTTATCTGTTAAAAAAAAAGAGGGGAGTATATTTAGTAATTTTTCAATTTTCATTTTTCAAGATGCCTTTTATTAATAATAATTCGAGATGCTCAATTTTCAAAAGATGTTGCAAATTGTCTTCAATATGTGTGATATTGAAAATTTTAGTTTGGTTAATTCTAGCTGTCATTTTTCCTTTTGGAATAGATAAAGAGATGTATAAAACTAACATGACTAGTAAAGTTGTGGTTAATCATGATAAAGTTGATAAGACTGATAAAATTATTATACATAAACCAGAGATTCATCAAGATGGATCTGTTGGAGATTTTTCAAGTAATACCTTTTCAAGACTTTTATCTGAATATGTTAAGGTGATGGACGCAAAAGATTGCTTCATTTGTGTAAAGTTACCTACTTCTGTGTCTGAAGGTGTTACATATAATATGCTTCCTCTTACTTATGGCATAACATGTAGTGTAATAGCTAGTTTGTTTTATCAAACCAGTCGTTTGGAATATTATTATTCAAATTTTGATGACATTTTTGCAAATCTAAAAGTTGAAGATAGTTTGGATAAAGTGAAATATGCTAAACAGATGAGGGAATTTTTCTTAGTAACTAGTGAACTCACTTATGAGTATGCTTTTAGAAATAATTTAACATGTAAATTGAGAACAGAAGAGAAAATGTTCTTAAATATGGTGGAAGAGAGAAGAGCAATTTACAAACGAAATGAGATGATGAAACATACTAGGTCTAAATTTTGGCAGATGGAAGATGAAAAACGTAATGGTAGAAATGAAAATGTTGCAATCCACATAGATAAACCTGTTAGTGGAAAATTTTGTATAAGAAGAGATAATACTTTGTTTGATAATTATTTTGTTGGTGCAAGTCAATGTGAAGACACTTATCGTATTATAGGGGGTTGGGGATTTAAAGGAGGCAAAGATCCAATTTTTCCTGGAATTTATTTTGTTTGTGGGAATAAAGCTTATTACAATCTTCCAGACCACTGGTATGGAACATGTTATGTTGGTTTAGTTTTTCCACATTTTTTTCATATAGATAGAAATGCAAAAGGTTCATTTGAAATTAGCAATCACCTGAGTAGATTTAGAAGGGAAAGTTTTACAGAAATATTGGGAGATATATTTGGTGCAATAATACCTATGGTAGGAATACCCCCTGGATGCAAACAAAATCAGAAAAATGTGTACAATTGTTGATAGATTGTCAACTGATACAGCAAGTGGATTTCAATTAGTGAATACAGAGCTTATTGCTATGAGAACTATGGTAATGCAAAATCGTCTTGCTCTTGACATTTTGCTGGCAAAAGAGGGTGGAGTCTGTGGAATTTTGCATGTTCAACACTGTTGCACTTACATACCTGACAAAAGTCAGAATATAGAAATGTATATTAAGAACATTACTGAATTACACGATGAAGTAGAACCTTTAGAAGACGAAAGTTTTTCAGAACGTTTAAGTAAAAAATTTGCAGCAATCAAACACTGGTTTCAAGAGATTGGTAATTCAATTATAGGTAAAATAGGTTTTCCTTTAATAGTCATAGCTATAGTGATACTTTTGTTAAAAATTAGTTGCAGGATACACAAAAGAAGAAAATATGTGATAGAAAAGAAAAGAAAAGAATTTGCAAACTGAGAAAAGAAAAAGAAAAAGAATTAGAATTAGAAGAGTTTCGTAGCACTCAATATGAAAAATGCAGGAAAACAGATGAATCTAAAGTTTAGAAATACTAATATTAAGAAAGTCCAAAACATGTTCAAGGGTTGAAAATTTATAATTTTGGGTATTATTTGGTGATTTAGAAATCACCAGATGAGTTGATGGAGCAAGGTGAGGAACAAAATTTTGATCTAACTTGTGAAGTTAATCTCTTATAACAAGTAATTTAATTAATAAGCTTGTGGTGAAAATTACTAATCAACTTAGTTTAAGAATACAATTATCAATACACGTGGGATGAACTAATGTGCTTTATGTTGCAAACGCAAAGGAAAAATAATAAACTAACCTTGTCTATTGTCTTTGTCAGTATTAAATGCGGCTGTTTTAACCAATGGCATGTGCTTATTTTGTGTGCTTATGTTATGTCTTTTCTGTGACAAAAGCTCGAGGAGTTCGCGCAGTTCCTAAAGGAGAAGTAAATATAATGCTGCTTGTTTGTGCTTTGGCTAGGTAACATAATTAACAGGATTAATTAGTAAAGGGGGTGGGTAACAGAATGGGTCTCAATTCTTTAATTAATTGATGTCTTGTTTTGTTTAATAATAGTTTCCAAAGTGAGGCCTAAAGGTGGTTCAGAAAACATGGCTGACAGAACTGCAGATGCGAAAGCTTGTCCAGAGCAATGTCTTGCACATGCGTAGCTGTGAAGATTTTTTACTGCACAGTCATCGTCAATTGAAAAAGCAGTTCTTTGGCTGAGTTAAACGTGCTCACGGAGAAAAGGCTCAAGGACAGAAACTTAAAGTGTCTGCCAAGGCTAGGAAGTAAATATTCAAAACTCGAGGAAAAAGTAGCTTTCTTGAGGAAGCCGAAAGATGTGGAAGTGAAAGACAATAGGGCTTATGTGAAGCCTGGACTTGGTCAAGCATCGGAGATGACATAATGAATTTTATCATGGACTGACACAGGACAGCTAATGAAAAGCTTGGATTTCATTTAAAGAATGTAAAATGTAGAAAGTTTAGCTAGAAAGAAAGGTATACAACCTGACATCATGAGCAGAGGTTTGCTTGCTGCTCGCCATTTCCTGAATGACGTGACAGGCTGTTGGACTTTTGACGCACATAAGGACAGCAGACTTTAAATGATTTTTCCTTTCTAGGTGAAGTGAGAAATAGTCAGGGAAATAGATTTAGGGAATGGAAACTTTTATTCTGCTAATATTTCATGTTACTGAGCTTGCTTTGAAAATGTCAGTTTACTAATTCATTTTCTTATTAAAATGCTGCTTTCTCATTTGCTTATAAAATAAAGATTCTAAACGTATATGCTTGCTCTTTATGAAAAATAAAGTTAATAAAAATAGATTTGGAAAGACAAGCTGGTCTTGTTTATTCATGATCTAGTTTCCATCAGTTGATCCAATCGTCTTAGTGGCCTGATTAAAAATGATAAAACCATGGTGAAAATAGACAAACGGCAGTTGTATATAATTATGTAAATAATATGAGAATAGTTTAGATTAATCAGACCACATGATTCAGTTGCTCAAAAATTGTCTCGTTGGTATTATGGGCTTTCATATGTGTTTCATGATTAATGGTGAGTTTTGAGATGTTAGGTAGCGTTTTTGGGACAGTTTTTCAATAGGAGCGCTGGATCACTCTAAAAGGGGTTTCGAAAGAGCTTGCCGTTCTTGTCAAGAAAAACGTCTTGACATCACTGGCCTGATCACAAAGATAAAGAGGTGGCAGAAGACACCTGACCTTTTAAATTATACCAGTAGCATTCTACACTTCTTTGCTTCTACACAAATACATATCTATTTTCACACTATATACTTGTAATACTTCACATTACCATGCACATTTATGTAAAACCAGACCTATTGTCATTGCCAGTGCTTGTTATGTTCTCAGCCCTCCCTTCTCTGAATGATCCTATAATGTGGGTTGTATTTCGGAGCTACTATTCTCACAAAAGTTTATCTCTCTGGCCGAAAATGTAATCAACAGACATTCCCCTAGGGCAACAATGGCAATTGCCTTCTCAGGTGCTGTGCACAAACAAACAACAAAGGCTCCCCCAACCCCAGGTTAAACGCTCAAAATAATGTGTCTGTTCTTCTCACCTTATAACAACCTTTTTAAAAAACCCAACAGACAAATGTACTTCTCCTCAATATATCACCCGCTTTCTAACCCTAACCTAATTTCAATCAAATTAAGGGAACCAACCCACCAGTGCTCTTCCCCGTCAACACTAACCTAAAGATTCAATAGTCCCCCCCATCATAACACAAGTGGGAAGGCCTAGCCCAAAGCAACTACCGAAGTGCAAAATTAACCTGCCCTCCATTGTCCCCCATTCAACTACCAAGAAAAGTAAGGGCTACAAACCCAAGCCATTGGGCAGTAACTTCATACACTCTGCAAATCACATGCAGGCAATCAAAAAATCGGCACTAAAGCACTGATTGACATCACTCCATCTTGTTCCGTCAGCTCCCTTTCCCAGGGACCCACCTGGTCATTCATTCACTCCAGGTTCCACATCAAGTACATTTCCCATTCCGCAAGGGGCACAATGTGCCCCCCCTCCATCACTCCACAAGTTCTCTGTTCTCTGCGCATCCAGTCTATGCCTCCACCATGTCACTCTCCTGGCCAGGGGTCTGCATATCCTCTTCTGTCGGGCTTTCCAGAGTGATCATGCCAACTTGCCTGAACACTGTTCTGACATCATCGTGTGAAGGCATTTTTGTTGTCCAATGCTTACTTGTCATAGACCTAGACACCCAGTCACAGGGTCCCTGCGATCTCACATTTCTTCTACCCATCTGGTATTGTCGTCCACCACTGCCTAACTCAAACCAGTCTCACACCTCCTCTGGAGTTGTTATAAAACTTGACTTTCCTCCGTGTAGTACATGTACGTTTGTGCATATATCTCAGTACATTGCTTTTCATTTTTGTACTACCATCACAAATGATTTTCAAAACATTTGGACCCTTTGCGTGTAGTTGGTGAACATCTTTATTGTCGGGCCCTCATATTTAGAATGTTCGATTTTTCTAACCACTTATAATATCACACCTCTATCACGTAGTTGAAGATTTTTGCTTTGACAGTTCATAAGGGTGAAAATAGTGGCAGCAGCAGAGGGACCAGGGCCCTGTGCATCCACTCCATCACAAAAGGTTCAGACAGTCCATAAATTGTAAAACCTCTCTGATCTATTTTTCAGAAGTATTTTAGGAGGAGGCATCCTCTTCGCCCTCTCCGGGAATCCCATGAAGTGGAGATTACAGCACCAAGACCTACCCTTCCTATTATCTAGCTGTTGGGTAAGGTCTTTGAGGGAGTTAACTGTGATTTGAGTTTTTTCACCTCTTCTGGAGAGATTCTCCATTCTATTCCATCTCCAGTGTTCTTTCCGCCACATTCCGGATGTCTACCCGGATGAGGTTGTCCTCCTCAGAGATAGTTTTGATTTTGGCTTCCAGTGATTGTTGGAACTCTCAGGAGCTACCACTAGCTGAGCTTCTTTGGGACCCTTCAGCTCCCTGGGTCCCCACATGGAGGTAGCACCCCCCATCACTCTGCTTGCCCCACTGCCACCGGTGGCATACTGTCCCATTTTCATTTGTTGGGTCATCATGACATGCATGTCTCTAACCATAATGTCCCCAATCAGAGGAGGCTCCAGCCTCTCCAGGGCAGCAAGGAGGCCCCAGTTCTCTAGGCATTAATGAATTAAGGGGATCGGGGCTCACCCAATTTACCATGCATGCAGCTGGTGTGTCTGAGCCCACACTTCCACCTTAACTCAAACATTTTTCATGATTGTCCACACCTGCAATCTGCTTAGCCGCATAGTACATGTAGACTGTTTAGTGCAAAAATTGGGCTTTATCGAGGGCCATGAAGACTTGTACGACCTTGGTCAAATCTTTAACAAAAGCTTCCCCAAACAAGATGCATTTCTCATCCAGACTGGCTTCGGTGAAGACCAGTACCCCAAACTTAGGGTCCAAATGTAGAAGGAGGGAACATCAACCTCCAGTGGAAAGAGTGTTGTTGGGGTTACCTATGGTTACCTAGTTGGCCTATCACCGTCTGGGCCCAACCAGATGGGATTTCTTGGCTTATAGAAGCATGCATCTGCTTGGTGTCCACAAGGTGGGCTTGCTAGTCCATGAGGCTCAATGGGCTTTTATGCCCGGGCATGGTACCCACAAAATACGATGATTTACTTATGTAATGCACAATAGAAAGCACTGAGAAGAAGGAGCACACGTAGCGCTTGATATTGAGATGGCCATCAACACCCTGGACTGGGAGTATATGTCGACTGTGCTGTGCCAGATGGGATTTGCCCCTAATTTTATAGGCTAGATAAAATTGTTGTATATAAAGCCAACAGCACAAGTTTGAACCAGGGGAGTGGTGTCGGACAGCTGGGGAATACACACCAGACATGGATTCACCATGTCCCCTCTGTTGTTCACAATGGCGATGGTACCTTCTGAGATATATCGGAGGAAGGAAATGCAGGAGTGAGGAATTAAGATTGGCAATACTGTACATCCAGTGTCCATGTACCCTGACAAAAATGTAATATATCTACTGCAACCACAGAGATTGGTGCCAATTTTGCTTTAGGAACTGGATGAATTTGGATTGGCCTTATGCAACAATATAATCACATTTGTAAAGCACTGCTTATCATCCGTGAGGGTATCTAGGTGCTGGGGAAGGGCGTGGCTGCGGGCTATCTATTCAACAGCCAGGTTTTCGGTTTCTTTCTGAATTTTTGAAGGGTGGGTGTTGATCGGAGTTGCAGAGGGAGTTTGTTCCAGTGTTTGGCGGCCACATGGCGGAAGGTGCGTCTGCCACTCCTGTTGTTTTGGATGCGAGGGTGTCAGCCAGGTGAAAGGAGGCGGAGCGTAGTTGTCTGGTGGGTGGGTGGAAGTTAACTCTGTGGCTGTGGTAGGTAGCACCTGAGTTGTGGAGGGCTTTGTAGGCGTGGGTGAGTAGGCCTTGGTCCTTTATATTAATAAGCATAAGACAGTCCTGCTACCCTTTGCGGTGCTCTTGGGAGAAGGCTGCTGGACCTGTTGAATGTGGGTGCACCCCGGGAACTGGATAGGTTTCTTTATTTGGTAATCCAGATGGCCCTACCACCTGATAAGCAATAACCATATAACATGGGCAGAGTAGTACAAGAGCTTAAATGGTCTGCGAATTTCTGGATTACACTCCCGGGGTCAGTTATGGGCAGGATAGTGAAAAGCAAAGTGGTACTACTCCATCAGTTCCTATGCATCCTACTATGTGCCCGATACTGTAGTCCCCTTTTAGGAAGTTAAATAGCCTTTTGATCTCCTCAGTATGGACTGACAGGAGAACAGAGTAATCCTGGAAACATTAAAATTGCATAGGTGAAAAGGGGGTGTAGGAGGCTGGCTCAGAATACAGTGTCCACATAGGTGAGGCCCTTTGCATGGAGTCCATGCAACCCTTAATAATAGTGTTTAGGCTCGTTCAAAAGGGTGTAAAGCAAATGTGTTTACCACTATAATCATCAAGTAAGCTTTTCACACAAGAAAGGACCACAACAGGCGAGTATAAAAATTATTTGTATTATCACACACAAGACACTAGATTGGTATACCTCCTACATGGAGATATCAACTATACACAAGAAATACTTCAGAAATAGGTATGTAGCATAGAACAGCAGATAGGGCCCAACCTGAGGGCCAAACCATATACTAAAATAGTGGAATATGAGGTAAGTATCAAATCCCGGACTAGTACCCAAGGATGAAGGACGCCAGGGAAAACATAGAACTATCCAGGGTGAGTAGCCAGTGACCCCAAGGCACCAGGGTGCAGAGTGGTTACACTGGGTCAAGCGTCCATAGGATAACACATGGTAAGTTGCATTTGGATTGTTACAGTTCTGTGACCTTTCCCAAAGGACCCCAAAGGAACCACTTGGATCAAGGAAGGTTGGAGAGCCACCTCATTGATGGATACCCCAGGAACCAGGATACCTACACCAGGGCGCCCAGGTGCATGGGGATGAAATGGTGTTGGGACCACCTGTAGATGCCAAGGGAGGTTTGTGGAAGATCAGCAGCTACAGCGTCTCATGGACCAAGTCTGTGGAACAATGACGTGGAATCCAGATGAGAAGAACCTGAAAGCAGAGGAGGCAGAGTCCAAACCAACCTGAGGTGACCAGGAAGCACAGGAGCACAATAGCAGCCCATGTCTTTGGTTCTTGCTGTATGACGGTGAGGATGAATGAAGCAGCAGCTGTGGAGCCCACGCAGCAATGCAGGAACACAGGAGCCTTCCACAAGATGTCCCACGCCGGTCGACAAGTGCAGGAAGGTCAGTGGCAGGCAGGAACACCAACTAGCCTCGGCAAATGCAAACAACGGATTGCGGGTGAGGATGCTATGTTGCAGACCAGCAAGGTCTGTGGGACTAAGCCACCAAGGGTTAGTCAGGGCCAGCCCTCAGCACACAGGAGAGTCACAGGAATTGGTGGAGCCCCTTCAAGGACCCTCTGGCAGCAGGCACAGGGAAGCCTCAGCAGCACAGAGGAGATGAAGCCCCACGATGCAGGGGATGCAGGCAGGATGTCGTTCTTAGAGTTGTGCAATGCTGGAGGCTGGGGATTCTTGGAGCTTGAAGATCTTTCATGAAGACATCCAACAAGCCCTGGTAATGGCAAACAGACGTTGTACACAGGGAAGCTTTTCACATCGGCTGGAGTGGGATTAGTCGCCCCAGTTGCAGGGAAGACTGTCCAGGTTTCTGGAGAGCCAACAAACCACCACCCGTGGGACAACAGGATCAGCAAACCGGATGTCATTGTAGAGGTGCCTGCAGATGCAGGGAAGTGACTCAAGGGAGATTCCTTCTGGCTTGGATGCACATTGGGTCCTTGGTGACTTGGAGGATGCACAGCCACGGAGTTGCAGAACTTGAAGAAGCACAAGGACAAAGATACTGCAGGAATCTTCACACTGAAAGTAGTCTTGTCTTTCGTTCTGACTCAAAGAACAGCAGAGTTCCAGTGTCCACCAGCAGAAGAGTCTTTGAACAGTCTTCAGACGAGAGTGAGTCGGATCTTGAATTTGTTGTAAGAATGAATCTAATAGCCTACCCTCAGGGGAGCCATTAAGTAGCCCTAAAAAGGGAAAGGGCCTCTTCTGTGGTGACCTGCCTATCAGAGGGGGGCAGGAACGTTATTCAGCTGGCCTAGCCAGTAAGATGATCCCAAGGACCAAAATTCAACATGGAGAATCAGGTGACCACCTGGAGAAGCTCTGGGCACCTTCCTAGGGAGGAGCTGGACAGGGGGTTGGACACTCTCTGTCCTTTGTGTAGTTTCCCACCAGGATGGGAGCAAAGGGCTCCTGAACTGGGCAAAACTGGTTTATGCAAGGAGAGCACCAAATGTGCCCTTCAATGCAGTCTGGTGGCGCTTGGAAGTGCCCCCACCCTACCGAATTCTAAAGGAGAGGTGGTCACACCTCTTCTTCACAGGAAATCCTTTGTTCAGCTTCCCCTGCCCGGGAAAAGCTCATCAGCAGGGGGGGGGGGGGGGCAGAACACTATTTAGGCTCGGCAGCACCGCAGGCTTGAAGTCAGACCCTGTAAGGCTACCCAGGTAGGTATTGGGGGGTCCTCTAAAGGCCCCCAGTACATGGTATCATGCAACTAACACTGGAATTGGTGTAGTGGCATGATCCCGACATGTTTGATACCAAACATGAACAGTTTTGGGGCAGCCATTAAGTATTTGGACTATTTACCTTATAATGGCTGTTCCGCACTTACAAAGCCCAGAGAATGGAGTCTGGGGTTTATAGGAGTACCTCTGCTCATGCAGGGGTACCCATGCACTTAGAACCATGCACCCTACCCTTGGAAAGAAGGGCCTACCTTAGGGGTGACTTATAGGTTAAAAGTGCAGTGACCGGGATATAGGGGAATCCATATGTACAAAGTGAAAGGTGCAAGCACAATTTTACATGGACTGCAATGGCAGCTCGGCAAACACAGTTTGCATGAGCTCCCATGGGTGACATAATAGATTCTGTTGCTCATGGGAAAACCCTTGTGTACCAATGCTCTAGGTACCTCAGTGTCATATACCAGGGACTTACAATGGTACCCCCGTATGCCAATTGTGGGGTGTACAAAGTACTTACCATGGAATTTAGAGAGAGCACTGCCACTGGGGTCCTGGTTAGCAGGATCTCAGTGAACTACAATCAAAACACACTGACACCAGGCAAAAAAGGCAGGGGCATATATGCCAGAAAGATCCAACTTTCCTACAGGGGGCTATCTGATGCCAGATCTGCAACGCTGTTATATCACAGTGCAGTTGCAGCAAATAATGAAGTGGTATGCGGGAGAGAACTCTTGGGAAGAGAGGCTTCTGGCTGGATCCATAAAGGAGGGTGAGCTCCCTGTGTATCTGATGAGTTGAGGACATACTCCGGTGGGCTGCTTGCATATTGTATGACAGAAGTTGACTATCGGCTGCTGCTGAAGAGTGATATCTGAGAGAGATGAGAGTAGATGAGATTTCTGAGGTAGAACTGGAAACATGGACAGGAATGATCAATCACTTGACAGCAGATTCAGTTAGAGCCCTTTGTAAGATGGAGAACATGCAGACAGTGGATGACAACTGCTGCTAGCACGTAGGGTGAGAGAATATAGGAGAGGCCTTGAAGTGCAAAAATGTTTGGCGGTGGAGAGGGAGTAGCTGACCCAAAGACAGAGAACAGTGTTAGAGAGTCGCTGATCACCATGATGCCCTAGGTGGAAAACGGAAGCTATTATGGCTGAAGATTGCAGTACTCTATTCTATTCTACTTGGTGTTTGTAGAGCACATGGCTACCTTATCTAGGATTACCAGCTCTAACTCACCAACGTAGAACAAGACAGCACAAACGACCTATCTAAAACAAATATGTATGCATTTCATTTATGTACGGACACTGGCCGGAGTAATCAAATGCTGCAATGCTGCACACACCTGTATTTCTGGAGTTATTGTTATGCATGTTAAAAAAGGCAAATGAAGAAAATGTTAACAACGTGGGCTAAAGTAGTAACATAACCTTTGGAAAAACATAAGAAAAAGGTTAGGAATGGAATTACCAATATTATCTCTGCCAATGCCAGGAAATGACGTTGGAGAGTATCCAAAATAAAATTATCAATATCCCATAAAGTAAGGTGGCGCAACATTTAAAACAAAAAATACAAAACTGACACAAGCATGAAAAGTAAAGCATACTCTGCAACCGAATATATTCACCTCTTTAAACATAAAGGGTCAGATCTTTCCATCTTGAAGTATACCAGCCAATATTTGAGTAGTAAAGTTGACTGAGAGGTGAGAGAAGTCAATCGAGATATACATGGGAGGTGATTATGGCTCAAAGTTTTAATGAACGGGCAAAATATAAATCTTATATACTACTATGGTCCTACTAGCGACGAAACAGGTGCCCTTGTTGGGATTTTTGATTGATCTTGCTCTTGGAGCTGTAGGCCCTTTGATTTGCAAGGGAGACTTTAATTTTATACAACATCTTGTTAAAGACACCTCTAACAAAAACAAAAAACAACTCAAGCCCAAAACCAAAAATATACTAGAAGTATTAAAGTCCAGTTTTCAGCTGATTGACCCTTGGATAGAGGATTACCCGAAAGGTAGACGGTTTACATGTTTATCGTTCAAATTTAAAACTGCGTCACGTATTGATTTTTTTTATATATATATCAGGGGCCGAACAGAGATCATCTCCAATGCCTTTTCAGATCATTCCCTTGTTTCTTTAGAGGTCGAAATTCTGCCAAAAGATAGGGATGGACCTAGATGGCAATTTGATAGATCCTTGCTGTCAGATCCCGACTCGGTGGAGGAGACTAAGCAGTTTATTTGAGAGTTGTTTTACCTTAAATTCCAATACAGCTCAGTTATTTTGGATTTGGTAGGCATTTAATGTGACCTTAAGGGGAAGGATCATAGCATTAAAAGCAAGAACACATAAGCAATGTATTGAGCAGATAGCATTTTCTAGAGTAGCCTGTAGGTTTGCTATTAGAATTAGGGAACAAAACAATGGGCACGAGATAGAGCCAGGTTTAATTGCCACTGCAAAACAAAATCTTAGGGACTTCTTTACGCTTGAAGAAATAAAGAAAATCCTGCATGCACCAACAAAAAATATATGATGAGAATCAACACATCAGCAAGTTTCTTGCCTGGTCAACTAAACTAAAGAAAGAGAAGGAATTGGTCATTTCTTTGGAACATCCAATCACAGACCAGAAGGTCACTGACCAGGGATAAATTCAAAAACCTTTTTTTCAACATTATTCTTAAATTTACCAGAATCAATATATGGTATCTAAGAGCCTTATCAGTCAGTACTACATTTCATTGACTTTGCTCTTCTTTATCTGACTCGAATTATCAGGCGATGTTGATGCCAATAACTCTCTTGGAAATTCAACAAGCTTTAATGTTAATGCCCAGCGCAAAAGCTTGTGGTAATGATGGGCTACCTACAGAATTTTTCAAAACATTTTCAAATGAACTTCTTCCATTTCTAGTTGATTTATTCAATTTTATTAAAAGTGGGGCAAGATCCACTCAACCTTTTCAGAAGAAAGAATAGTTTAATTTCTTAAAAAGGATAAGAACCTAAAATCGCTGCACTCTTACAGGCCGATTAGCCTGCTTAATTCAGACTACAAATTATTAATGAAGCTATGGGCGATCCGTGTCACTCCAGCAGCACAACAATTAATACATCCAGATCAGACTGGGTTTTTTGCAGGGCGTTTAATGTCTTCCAATACCCAATTTTTGATTCAGGCCATATCTTTTTTTCAGTAAATCAGCTAAAAGCCCTAGCGATGATGATCGATGCCGAGAAGGCATTCGATCTGGTAAATTGGGACGCCTTCCTTTTCTGTTTAGGAAAATGTGGCATCCCCCCTTACTTGATTTCAATGCTAACCAACTTATATAACAGCGCCCAAGCAAAGCTGGTGGTTAATTCCAGGGTAGCAGGTCTAATTAAGATCAAAAGAAGCACACGTCAGGGGTGCCCCCAGTCCCCGCTTTTATGGACCTTTTTTTATAAAACCACCTGCAATACAAATCTGTAGCAGGGCTAATTTTAATTCGCTATTGATGGGAATGGCAAAATTAAAATTCTTTGCCGATGATATGATTTTCTATCTTAATCCCAAAAAGATAATATAGAGCACGCCTTTCAGATTATTGCAGATTTTACTAAAATAGGAGGGTATAAGATCAATCAGACCAAAACAGAAATTTTGCCTTTTAAAGTTGCATTGGATACTCTCCAGCCATCATTATAGTCCTTCGTTAAGGCACAGCTCCTGTTAGACGGGGACCCTGAGGGTCGGCCGGATACTGAGGGAGAGATCCCCGAGGGGGACCGTCTCCGGTGATCGTACAGACAAGTTACCTCCCTCCCCACAAACAGGCACCACACCAAGTCGAGTTCAATGCTTTATATAAGGTTCTTAAGGCAAGGATATCAGCGATACAGGATATCTCGGACCCGGGGGTCCTCTCACTTCTAGTCTCTGTAGGGAAAGGGGGTAGCGGGACAGTCTTGGTACCGGATCGGTACAGGTAGTGGTAAGGGGCGAGCTCACAATCCTCGAGCTGGAGGGTCTGTGGATCGGGCCGCGGCAGCGCCAGCAGGCCAAGATGGTAGTCTCACAAGGCAGAGGGCCGCGGCAGCGCCAGCAGGCCAAGTCGATGGTTTCACGAGGCAGAGGGCCGCGGCAGCGCCAGCAGGCCAAGATGGTTTCACTAGGCAGAGGGCCGCGGCAGCGCCAGCAGGCCAAGACGATGGTTTCACGAGGCAGAGGGCCGCGGCAGCGCCAGCAGGCCAAGACGATGGTTTCACGAGGCAGAGGGCCGCGGCAGCGCCAGCAGGCCAAGATGATGGTTTCACTAGGCAGAGGGCCGCGGCAGCGCCAGCAGGCCAGTCACGGATGAGTTCTTCTCGGGTCTCTCGACTCCAGGATACAACTGCCTTCCTGGTCTGGCACTGCCCCAGTTATAGGTCTGGTCCCCTTTGATGTCCGGACCCTCGCGCCTGGGGGCCGGGAGGTCCGGGATGAGGGAGTCCAGACACCCAGCAGGGGGGTGGAGCCAGCGCCCAGGGCGGCCGGGGGTGATCGACACCTGGCGGAGGGGAGCCGTTGACGATTCCTTCTTCCATTGATTTGCCAAGTGGTCGCTCTGCCTCCTGGGGGGAGGTTGGTGCCCCGATGTCGGGGCCGGCCGGGCCCAGGGTTAGGGTCGAGTTGAGGCCACGCGGCCTCGTGCTGCAGTGCCCCAAGATGGCGGCCGGTTCGATGTCGGGGTGTGGATGGTGACCCGGGCCAGCTGGGTCCGGGGCTGGTGTCTTGTAGTGGAGGGATTGCAGGGTACTTCGGGTGGTCGTTTAGGGACTCTGGCTGGGGATGCAGGGAGAGCCAGGGTCCAGGTCCTACTGCGGGGAGGGGGGGCAGCCCGACCATGCGGCCTGTCCAACATGCGTCCCCCCCAGCTGAAGGCGGGGAGAGTCAGCCATCTTCCTGGGGACTCTCCTCGCTGAGGCGGAAAAAGCGTGACAGGCCGTCGGCGTTGGCGTGGTCCTGGCCTGGACGATGTTCCACCGTGAAGTCCATCCCCTGCAGGGAGATGGACCAGCGCAACAGCTTCGGGTTTTCCCCCCGCATTTGCATCAGCCATTGCAGGGGTCGGTGGTCTGTTTGCACCCGGAAGGGGGTGCCGAAGAGGTATGGCCGGAGCTTCTTGAGTGCCCAGACTACGGCGAAGGCCTCTCTCTCAATGGTGCTCCAGCGCTGTTCTCGGGGCAAGAGGCGTCTGCTGATGAAGACCACCGGATGGTCGACCCCTTCGGCGTTGAGTTGGGAGAGGACGGCCCCCACACCATGATCGGAGGCGTCCGTCTGCACAATGAATTCCCGGCTGTAGTCGGGAGCCTGGAGCACGGGGGCCGTGCACATGGCGGTCTTTAGTTTCTCGAAGGCCGATTGGCAGTCCAGGGTCCAGTTGACGGTTTTGGGGCCCTTTTTGGAGGTGAGCTCTGTGAGGGGCCCCACGATGCTGCCATAGTCCTTCACGAACCGCCGGTAGTATCCGGTGAGCCCCAGGAAGGCCCGGACCTCCGTTTGGGTCGTAGGGGGTTGCCAGGCCTGGATGGCAGCAATCTTGAGTTGGAGAGGAGCCACTAGCCCGCTTCCCACTTGGTGTCCCAGGTAGGTCACGGACCCTTGGCCAACCTGGCACTTGCTGGCCTTGATGGTGAGCCCGGCTTGCTGGAGGGCGTGTAGAACCTCCCGCAGGTGGCGGAGGTGGTCGGTCCACTGGTGGCTGTACACAGCAATGTCGTCCAGGTAGGCGGCGCTGAAGTCTTCCAGGCCCGCCAGTACCTGGTTTACCAGCCGTTGGAACGTGGCCGGGGCGTTTTTCATGCCGAAGGGCATGACTTTAAAGTGGTAGTGCCCGTCTGGGGTAGAGAAGGCGGATCGTTCTTGGGCCCGAGGGGTGAGGCCGATCTGCCAGTAGCCCGCTGTTAGGTCGAAGATGCTCAGGTAGCGGGCGGCCCCCATCCGGTCAATTAGCTCGTCGGCCCGGGGGATGGGATGAGCGTCGGTCCTGGTAACTGCATTCAGCCCCCGATAGTCCACGCAGAACCGGAGCTCAGGGGTAACGCCCGGGGCGGCCGCCTTGGGAACCAGGACGACTGGGCTTGCCCAGGGGCTGTCTGAGGGTTCGATCACTCCCAGGGTCGGCATTTTGGACACCTCGGTCTGGATGCAGGCTCGTACCCGGTCTGGTACGCGGTAGGCCCGGTGTCGGATAGGAGGGCTGTCCCCGGTGTCCACATCGTGGAGGCACCAGGGGGTGACTCCGGGGGTGAGGGAGAACAGGGAGGCGAACCGCCTCAGGAGCGTTTGGCAGTCTTGGCGTTGCTCCGGGGACAGGGCCTCGGAGAGCTGGACCCCTTCCACTGAGCCATCCTGCTCGAAGGCCCTCAGTAAGTCCGGAAGGGGTTCGGAGTCTTCTTCTGTCCCATTATCGGTAGCCATCAGGAGGCTGAGCTCGGATCGCACAAAATGGGGTTTTAGCCTGTTGGCATGGAGGACCCGTAGGGGGTTCCGGGCAGTCTCCATGTCGATTAAATAGGTGACGGGCCCTTTGCGTTCGATTACCTTGAAGGGCCCGGACCATCGGTCTTGGAGTGCACAGGGTTCAACCGGGGACATCACCCAGACCTGTTGTCCCGGTTCGAACTCAATGGAGGACGCGTGCTGATCGTACCACCTCTTCATGTCCTCCTGACTGGCCTCGAGATTGGCTTTGGCGGTGTCTCGGAACTGCCGGGTCTGGTTGCGGAGAGCTAGGAGGTACCTGTAGATGTCCGGGGGAGTTTTCTGGGGAGGCTGCTCCCAACCTTCCTTGACTAGGCTGAGGGGGCCCCGGACGGGGTGCCCGTACAGGAGTTCAAATGGGCTGAAGCCGAGGGACTTCTGCGGGACCTCCCGATAGGCAAACAGGAGGCAGGGAAGTAGCACGTCCCACTGGCGTCGAAGGGGTTCTTCTAGGCCCATAATCATCCCCTTGAGGGTGCGGTTGAACCTCTCGACCAGTCCGTTTCCTTGCGGGTGATAGGGGGTCGTGAATTTGTAGGTGACCCCGCATTGTTGCCAAAGAGACTTCATATATCTGGAGATAAAGTTCGTGCCCCTGTCACTGACGACCTCCCGGGGGAACCCCACCCGGGAGAAGATCCCCATCAGGGCCCGGCCCACCACGGGGGCCGTCACCGTCCGAAGAGGGATGGCCTCGGGATAGCGAGTGGCGTGGTCTACGAGGACCAGGATGAACCGGTGTCCTTGGGCTGTTCGAGGGTCGAGGGGCCCCACAATGTCTATTCCCACTCGTTCAAACGGGGTGGTGACGACAGGAAAGGGTTGCAATGGTGCTTTGATTTTTCGGCCACTTTTTCCGCTGGCCTGGCAGGTGGGGCAGGCCTTGCAGTGGTTGGTGACATCCTTTCGCATGTGGGGCCAGAAAAAATGGGTCACCAGGCGGTCGTAGGTTTTATCCTGCCCCAGGTGTCCGGCAAGGGGGACATCGTGGGCTAAGTTCAGGAGGAAGTCTCGGAAGCGAAGGGGCACCACCAGCACCCGACTGGCCCCTAGTTCCGCCACTTTCTGCTCGCTGTAGAGCAGGTCTTGGTCCCAGTAGATCCAGTGGGCCCCCGAGGTATCCCCGGTGCTCTGGGCCAGGGCTTGCTGCCGGAGTCCTTCGAGAGAGGGACAGGTTTTCTGTTCGGCCCGGAATTGTTCCTGCGTGGGGCCTCCCTCCTGCCGCCATTGTGCCAGGTCAGGGATGTCCCGAAGCTGGTCGGATCCTTCTTCGGTTTGGGTCAATGGACTGGCTCCTGGGGCGGCCTCCTCTGGGATGAGCGCGGGAGGAGGTTCTGGCCACTCGTGCTCTTCTGGGCTGGGGACCGCGCGGGCGGTCATGGACCGGGTCGTGACGCAGACCCATTCGGGGAGGCCAAGCATCCCCAGGTGCTCCCTCCGTTCGACAGCTGCCCATGGAGAGCTTTCAAGGTCGTTTCCTAGGAGGCAGTCCACGGGGGCATCATCGCGGACAGTTACTTTTAACATCCCTGTTACTCCTCCCCATTCGAAGGGGACGCAGGCCATGTGGCATAGGCTTTCGGAGTTGTCGGCTGATCGGACAGGGCAAAGAATGTTCGGCAAGATTTGGTCGGGAGTGACGAGGTGGCGTCGGACCGCCGTTACACTGGCCCCGGTGTCGCGGAGGGCTTCCGCCCGGCGGCCATTAATGTTGACCCATTGACCGTACTTCTGGGTGTTGGCGGGAAGGGGGGCCCGCGGAACCATGTCTCTCTCCCCTAAGCAGACCAGTGCCATGGCGGCGGGCGCCCATTCAGAGGGATCGGTCTCGTACTCTTCTTGGTCTTCCGGGATTAGTTCTTCCCCTAGGGCCGCCGCTGCAACTTGGCGGGGGGTAGTGTTCGGATTCTTTGGGCAGTTGGGATCACTGGCGTAGTGGCCGGGTCGCTGGCACCTGTGGCACGTAATGTTGGCCCGGAAACCGGCCCGGACGGCAGGGCTTCCTCGGCCAACCGGGGTCGAGGGGTTTCTGGGGGGTGACGAGGGGCCGGGGTCTCTCCCCCGACCCTGACTCCCTCCTCCCCCTCGGGGGCGATACGGTCTGGATAATTCGCTGGGTGCGTTCCGGCCAACTCGGGTGCTTTCCCACCGGTCGGCTTCGACGGCGAGTTGTCGAGGGTCGGTTAGCTTACTGTCCAGGAGGTGTTGCCGGAGCTCCACGAAGCAGTTGTTCGACAGGTGTTCCCATACGATAAGGTCAAAGAGTTGTTCGTAGGTGGTTACTTTGTTGCCCTTGATCCACCCCTCGAAGGCTCGGCTAAAAAAGTTCACGTACTCCACCCAAGTTGTACCCGGAATCCGTTTGCAGTCGCGGAACCGTTGGCGGTACATCTCAGGTGTGAGCCCGTATCGAGTGAGGAGGGCGGCCTTCATGTGGTCGTAGGAGATCATCAGCTGGTCCGGGAGTTGCAGCAGGGCGTCCCGCCCTTCGTTGACAAACCTCCCCCATAATCCGGCTCCCCAATCGCTTCGGGGAATCCGGTGGGAGGTCATTGCCACCTCATAGGCTTTAAACCACTGCTGTATATCATCGTTCTTGTGGTATTCCCGGATGACATCTTTGGGGATGTGAACCTTGGGTTCGGTCGAGGCAGACGGGGTCGGTCGTTCGGGGAGCCCGAGGTCTTTATTCTGTTTCTGGATCTCCAGTGCTTTGAGATCGCGCTCATGTTCGTACTCTAGTTTCTTTTCCTCTAGCTCTCTCTGTCTTTGCTTGTCTTCTCGCTCTTCCTTGAGCCGTAAGTGTTCCAGGGTTATTTTTTGTTCGGCCAGCTTGAGTTCTCCATCCAAGCGAAGTCGGGCTAGTTCTAATTCGTGGAGTCTGGTTTTTTCTCTTTCTCGGATCTCTTCCAGGGAGAGACCCGCTCTTTCTTTAGTTGGTGCGGGGCTCGTTTCGGTCGTTTGTGTTCGGGGTACGGCCGTACCCGTTTCCGCCCAGGCTTCTAGGGCTCGTTTGAAGTCTTCCTTCGTACTCAGACCCGTGGTTGGGAGACCAAGTTCCATGCAATATTGCTTCAATTCTCGGTGGTTGTAGTCTTCCAATTTTTCCATCTGGAATTTCTCCGTTGTTCCGCTCTCTGTTGTCATGGTGGTCGTGTGTCGTGGGTCGGGTGACTTTCTGTACGATTATGCGTAGGTTCGGATCCCGTCGCTGGCCACCAATGTTAGACGGGGACCCTGAGGGTCGGCCGGATACTGAGGGAGAGATCCCCGAGGGGGACCGTCTCCGGTGATCGTACAGACAAGTTACCTCCCTCCCCACAAACAGGCACCACACCAAGTCGAGTTCAATGCTTTATATAAGGTTCTTAAGGCAAGGATATCAGCGATACAGGATATCTCGGACCCGGGGGTCCTCTCACTTCTAGTCTCTGTAGGGAAAGGGGGTAGCGGGACAGTCTTGGTACCGGATCGGTACAGGTAGTGGTAAGGGGCGAGCTCACAATCCTCGAGCTGGAGGGTCTGTGGATCGGGCCGCGGCAGCGCCAGCAGGCCAAGATGGTAGTCTCACAAGGCAGAGGGCCGCGGCAGCGCCAGCAGGCCAAGTCGATGGTTTCACGAGGCAGAGGGCCGCGGCAGCGCCAGCAGGCCAAGATGGTTTCACTAGGCAGAGGGCCGCGGCAGCGCCAGCAGGCCAAGACGATGGTTTCACGAGGCAGAGGGCCGCGGCAGCGCCAGCAGGCCAAGACGATGGTTTCACGAGGCAGAGGGCCGCGGCAGCGCCAGCAGGCCAAGATGATGGTTTCACTAGGCAGAGGGCCGCGGCAGCGCCAGCAGGCCAGTCACGGATGAGTTCTTCTCGGGTCTCTCGACTCCAGGATACAACTGCCTTCCTGGTCTGGCACTGCCCCAGTTATAGGTCTGGTCCCCTTTGATGTCCGGACCCTCGCGCCTGGGGGCCGGGAGGTCCGGGATGAGGGAGTCCAGACACCCAGCAGGGGGGTGGAGCCAGCGCCCAGGGCGGCCGGGGGTGATCGACACCTGGCGGAGGGGAGCCGTTGACGATTCCTTCTTCCATTGATTTGCCAAGTGGTCGCTCTGCCTCCTGGGGGGAGGTTGGTGCCCCGATGTCGGGGCCGGCCGGGCCCAGGGTTAGGGTCGAGTTGAGGCCACGCGGCCTCGTGCTGCAGTGCCCCAAGATGGCGGCCGGTTCGATGTCGGGGTGTGGATGGTGACCCGGGCCAGCTGGGTCCGGGGCTGGTGTCTTGTAGTGGAGGGATTGCAGGGTACTTCGGGTGGTCGTTTAGGGACTCTGGCTGGGGATGCAGGGAGAGCCAGGGTCCAGGTCCTACTGCGGGGAGGGGGGGCAGCCCGACCATGCGGCCTGTCCAACAGCTCCCAATCAGATATCCTGGTATATTTGTTACAAATGACTTCTCTAGTTTTTTCCAGTTGAATTACACTAAAATGTTATATAAAATAAATGGCTTGCTAGATAAATGGGCTCTTCTCCCCTTGACTATAATAGGCCGTATATCAATGCGTAAAATGTCAATTCTACCTTCATAGTTTTGTTTTATTTTCTAACGTTCTCAGGCACTAGATTCAGAAATGAGGAGCTTTATATGGAATATAAAATTGGCGAGGCTTAGGCTATCGATTTTACAACTTGATAACTCACAAGGTGGTTTGGCATGTCCCAATATTCGTATTTACTATCATGCAGCATTACCTCGATGCACTGGCATCCTATTTAAATCTGGCCAATCCGGTAGACAAGTTCTTGTTAGAGAGAATGATACAAGAAGCAGATACGAGCTCACCAGTTTTTATAAAAACAGCAAAACTACCAAAAAATACAGGTACAAAGTTCTTCGAGATATTGGTGGCTGAATAAATGCACTGGGAAAAGTCTATGAAACTCCTTTTAATGTTTCTCTAGTCCAGCTTCAGGAGAGCAAAGACATTGTTTGCCGCTCGCAGAACAGGAAATTAGATATTGGTACTCTGTAGGTTTCAAAATATTTGCAGACTTTTTTACACAAGCAAAAATGATTTCATGGAACGAACTACGAGTGCAGCTCGGCCCACAATCTGTACAACATTTTTTAAGCTTCAATAAGATTAGACATTGTCTCCAGGTTCAATGTAATGATGCAAATCCAGCGACTCAATCAATAAGTAGAGCACTTGTAATAAGCCAACTATTGGGAATTGGCATTTGGTATAGGTTTCTTCAGAATCTCTCTGCCAAGTCGGATATACCTGCGTTTCTATCAAGGCTATTTGAAAAAAAACAATGTAGTGTCTCAGAAAGCGACTGGCAAGTAATTTCGGAGCTAGGAAATAAGGCCTAGATGTAAGTAAATGTGAATTACCGATTCATAAATACCGAATTTTACCGATTCGGTATTCATGAATCGGTAATTCAAATGTAGGTCGAAATTCGGTAACAAATACCGATTCGGTATTTACCGATTCTGTAATTACAGAATCGGTATTTGCCATTGATTCCTATGGGCCTTGAAGCCCATAGGATTCAATGGCAGTTACCGATTCGGTAATTACCGAATCGGTAAAAATACCGAATTTACAAGGGGGACAGGGTGTCACTTTGACACCCTGTTGCACCCCTGTAACTGGCTTGTGCGCCATGTGGCACACAGACATGCCCTTAGGGCATGTCTGTGTGCCACATGGCAGGTGTACATGCACAGATGTGCATGTACACAAGAATTCATTATTTACCATGCAATTGTATTACATGGTAAATAACGAATTCTAAAGGCCCTGTAGCACTGTTAGAAGTGCTACCTACATAGGAAAATACAGATTCGGTAATTTGACCGATCGGTAATTTTACCGATTTGGTAAAATTACCGATTCGGTAAAATTACCGAATCTGTATGTTTTCAGTGCCCCTACATACCAATGTCAAAATACCGGTCGGAAACGGTCGAAAATCGGTATTTTCGGCCGATTCCGACCGGTATTTTGACACCTACATCTGACCCCAAATCCCTTCGGGCGGGCAACTATAAAAGAATGGCATTCCTTTCAACAGGGCTATCTTATTATACACCCGAGCATCTCCATAAGATGTATCCCACGGTACCAAATAATTGCTTTCGCTGCCATCAAGCAGGCCAAGGTGGTTGGGTTCATACGTTTTTTAATTGTGTGCACTTAACAAATTCATGGAGTCAAGTATTTACAGCTATTAGTAATGCTATTAAGCATCCTATTCAGCCTGAAGCAACATTCGTTTTTACGGGCTCGGCGACGTCACAACTTCGTCAGAAGTGGGGAGGAGCTGCGAGCCGTATTGTAGCGGGTTTCTCGTTCGTGCTGGATAAATTCTTCTTTGCTCGTGCATTTTCAGTGCGCTATTTTATTATCTGAATGGTGATTGGTCGTCGCGGTGCTGTTTTTTTAGTAGTCTTGATGCGATAGGGCATATGTAATGTTGGTCGGCCATTTTTAGCATTTTCTGTGCGGTTTCATTAATTTTAATTAGGAGCTGTCAGAGTGCCCTTGTAATGCAATCCAGATGGTGGGAGCGCGTTCACCATTCTGCATTGCATGTATAGGGCGCGCGTTCGACTGCAGCGTTTTTGGGGCTGAGAAATGTGGACGTCTATTGTATTGAACTTTTATGTGATTTATCATTGCTCGGAAAAATGTGTGTTTGCAAGGAAGTGTTCCCGATTACAAGGACATGGTGTTCGCTTATTTCCTTTGAAGCGCTGTCAGATATGTATTTCTCTTTAATAGCAACATGTACTTTGGATACCACCACCAGTACTACCACTACCAGTACCACCACCACCAGTACTACCACTCCCAGTACCACCACCAGTACCACCACTACCAGTACTACCACCACCACCAGTACTACCACTACCACTGCTACCACTACCAGTACCACCACCACCAGTACTACCAGTAACACCACCACCAGTACTACCACTACCAGTACCACCACCACCAGTACTACCACTACCAGTACCACCACCACCAGTACTAACACCATCAGTACTACCAGTACTACCACCACCAGTACTACCACTACTACAGCCACCAGTACTACCACTACTGCAGCCACCAGCACTACCACTACCACCACCACCAGTACTACCACCAGTAATACCAGTACCACAACCACCAGTACTACCACAACCAGTACTACCAGTACCACTACTACCACCACCAGTACCACCACCACCAGTACTACCACCACCAGTACTACCAGTACCACCACCACCACCAGTACTAACACTACCAGTACCACCACCACCACCAGTACTACCAGTACTACAGCCACCAGTACTACCACTTCCACCACCACCAGTACTACCAGTACCACGACCACCAGTACTACCACTACCAGTACTACCACTACCAGTACCACTACCACCACCAGTACTACCACCACTAGTACCACCATCACCAGTACTACCAGTACTACCACCATCAGTACTACCAGTACTACCACCACCAGTACTACCACCACCAGTACCACCACCACCAGTACTACCACTACCAGTACCACCACCACCACCAGTACTACAGCCACCAGTACTACCACTACCACCACCACCAGTACTACCAGTACCACGACCACCAGTACTACCACTACCAGTACTACCACTACCAGTACCACTACCACCATCAGTACTACCACCACCAGTACCACCACCACCAGTACTACCAGTACTACCATCATCAGTACTACCAGTACTACTACCACCAGTACTACCACTACCAGTACCACCACCACCAGTACTACCAGTAGTACCACCATCAGTACTACCAGTACTAGAGTGCATAGGGAGTGCATAGTGCAGAGTGCATAGGGAGTGCATAGTGCATAGGGAGTGCAGAGTGCATAGGGAGTGAAGAGTGCACAGTGCATAGGGAGTGAAGAGTGCACAGTGCATAGGGAGTGCAGAGTGCACAGTGCATAGGGAGTGCAGAGTGCACAGTGCATAGGGAGTGCAGAGTGCATTAGGAGTGCAGGGTGCATAGGGAGTGCAGAGTGCAGAGTGCATAGGGAGTGCATAGTGCAGAGTGCATAGGGAGTGCATAGTGCAGAGTGCATAGGGAGTGCATAGTGCAGAGTGCATAGGGAGTGCAGACTGCATAGGGAGTGAAGAGTGCAGAGTGCATAGGGAGTGCAGATTGCATAGGGAGTGCATAGTGCATATGGAGTGCAGAGTGCATAGGGAGCGCAGAGTGCAGAGTGCATAGGGAGTGCAGAGTGCATAGGGAGTGCAGAGTGCATAGGGAGTGCAGAGTGCATAGGGAGTGCAGAGTGCATAGGGAAGGGAGTGCAGAGTGCATAGGGAGTGCAGAGTGCATAGGGAGTGCAGAGTGCATAGGAAATGCAGAGTGGAGAGTGCATAGGGAGTGCTGAGTGCATAGGGAGTGCAGAGTGCATAGGGAGTGCAGAGTGCATAGGGAGTGCAGAGTGCATATGGAGTGCATAGGGAGTGCAGAGTGCATAGGGAGTGCAGAGTGCATAGGGAGTGCAGAGTGCATAGGGAGTGCAGAGTGCATAGGGAAGGGAGTGCAGAGTGCATAGGGAGTGCAGAGTGCATAGGGAGTGCAGAGTGCATAGGAAGTGCAGAGTGCAGAGTGCATAGGGAGTGCTGAGTGCATAGGGAGTGCAGAGTGCATAGGGAGTGCAGAGTGCATAGGGAGTGCAGAGTGCATATGGAGTGCATAGGGAGTGCAGAGTGCATAGGGAGTGCAGAGTGCATAGGGAGTGCATAGGGAGTGCAGAGTGCATAGGGAGTACAGAGTGCATAGGGAGTGCAGAGTGCATAGGGAGTGCAGAGTGCATAGGGAGTGCAAAGTGCATAGGGAGTGCAGAGTGCATAGGGAGTGCACAGTGTAGAGTGCATAGGGAGTGCATAGTGCAGAGTGCATAGGGAGTGCATAGTGCAGAGTGCATAGGGAGTGCATAGTGCACAGGGAGTGCAGAGTGCATAGGGAGTGAAGAGTGCACAGTGCATAGAGAGTGAATAGTGCACAGTGCATAGGGAGTGAAGAGTGTACAGTGCATAGGGAGTGCAGAGTGCATAGGGAGTGCAGAGTGCATAGGGAGTGCAAAGTGCATAGGGAGTGCAGAGTGCATAGGGAGTGCATAGTGTAGAGTGCATAGGGAGTGCATAGTGCAGAGTGCATAGGGAGTGCACAGTGCAGAGTGCATAGGGAGTGCATAGTGCACAGGGAGTGCAGAGTGCATAGGGAGTGAAGAGTGCACAGTGCATAGAGAGTGAATAGTGCACAGTGCATAGGGAGTGAAGAGTGTACAGTGCATAGGGAGTGCAGAGTGCATAGGGAGTGCAGAGTGCATAGGGAGTGCAGAGTGCATAGGGAGCGCAGAGTGAAGAGTGCATAGGGAGTGCAGAGTGCATAGGGAGCGCAGAGTGCAGAGTGCATAGGGAGTGCAGAGTGGATAGGGAGTGCAGAGTGCATAGGGAGTTCAGAGTGCATAGGGAGTGCAGAGTGCATAGGGAGTGCAGAGTGCATAGGGAGTGCATAGGGAGTGCAGAGTGCCTAGGGAGTGCAGAGTGCATAGGGAGTGCAGAGTGCATAGGGAGTGCAGAGTGCATAGGGAGTGCAGATTGCATAGGGAGTGCAGAGTGCAGAGTGCATAGGGAGTGCAGAGTGCATACGGAGTGCATAGTGCATAGGGAGTGCAGAGTGCATAGGGAGTGCAGAGTGCATAGGGAGTGCAGAGTGCAGAGTGCATAGGGAGTGCAGACTGCATAGGGAGTGAAGAGTGCAGAGTGCATAGGGAGTGCAGACTGCATAGGGAGTGAAGAGTGCAGAGTGCATAGGGAGTGCAGAGTGCATAGGGAGTGCAGAGTGCATAGGGAGTGCAGAGTGCATAGGGAGCGCAGAGTGCATAGGGAGTGCAGAGTGCATAGGGAGTGCAGAGTGCATAGGGAGTGCAGAGTGCATAGGGAGTGCAGAGTGCAGAGTGCATAGGGAGTGCAGAGTGCATAGGGAGTGCAGAGTGCAGAGTGCATAGGGAGTGCAGAGTGCATATGAAGTGCAGAGTGCAGAGTGCATAGGGAGTGCAGAGTGCATAGGGAGTGCAGAGTGCATACAGAGTGCAGAGTGCATAGGGAGTGCATAGGGAGTGCAGAGTGCATAGGGAGTGCAGAGTGCCTAGGGAGTGCAGAGTGCATAGGGAGTGCAGGGTGCAGAGTGCATAGGGAGTGCAGAGTACATAGGGAGTGCAGAGTGCAGAGTGCATATGGAGTGCAGAGTGCATAGGGAGTGCATAGTGCATAGGGAGTGCAGATTGCATAGGGATTGCATAGTGCAGAGTGCATAGGGAGTGCATAGTGCAGAGTGCATAGGGAGTGCAGAGTGCATAGGGAGTGAAGAGTGCATAGGGAGTGAAGAGTGCACAGTGCATAGGGAGTGCAGAGTGCACAGTGCATAGGGAGTGCAGAGTGCATAGGGACTGCAGAGTGCATAGGGACTGCAGAGTGCATAGGGAGTGCAGAGTGCATAGGGAGTGCAGAGTGCATAGGGAGTGCAGAGTGCAGAGTGCATAGGGAGTGCAGAGTGCATAGAGAGCGCAGAGTGCAGAGTGCATAGGGAGTGCAGAGTGCATAGGGAGCGCAGAGTGCAGAGTGCATAGGGAGCGCAGAGTGCAGAGTGCATAGGGAGTGCAGAGTGCATAGGGAGTGCAGAGTGCATAGGGAGCGCATAGTGCAGAGTGCATAGGGAGTGCATAGTGCAGAGTGCATAGGGAGTGCAGAGTGCATAGGGAGTGCAGAGTGCATCGGGAGTGCAGAGTGCATAGGGAGTGCATAGTGCAGAGTGCGTAGGGAGTGCATAGTGCAGAGTGCATAGGGAGTGCATAGTGCATAGGGAGTGCATAGTGCAGAGTGCATAGGGAGTGCATAGTGCAGAGTGCATAGGGAGTGCATAGTGCAGAGTGCATAGGGAGTGCAGAGTGCATAGGGAGTGGAGAGTGCATAGGGAGTGAAGAGTGCAGAGTGCATAGGGAGTGCAGAGTGCATAGGGAGTGCAGAGTGCATAGGGAGTGCAGAGTGCAGAGTGCATAGGGAGTGCAGAGTGCATAGGGAGTGCAGAGTGCATAGGGAGTGCAGAGTGCATAGGGAGTGCAGAGTGCATAGGGAGTGCATAGTGCAGAGTGCATAGGGAGAGCAGAGTGCATAGGGAGTGCAGAGTGCATAGGGAGTGAAGAGTGCAGAGTGCATAGGGAGTGCAGAGTGCATAGGGAGTGCAGAGTGCATAGGGAGTGCAGAGTGCATATGGAGTGCAGAGTGCATAGGGAGTGCAGAGTGCATAGGGAGTGCAGAGTGCATAGGGAGTGCATAGTGCAGAGTGCATAGGGAGTGCATAGTGCAGAGTGCATAGGGAGTGCATAGTGCAGAGTGCATAGGGAGTGCAGACTGCATAGGGAGTGAAGAGTGCAGAGTGCATAGGGAGTGCAGAGTGCATAGGGAGTGCATAGTGCATAGGGAGTTCAGAGTGCATAGGGAGCGCAGAGTGCAGAGTGCATAGGGAGTGCAGAGTGCATAGGGAGTGCAGAGTGCATAGGGAGTGCAGAGTGCAGAGTGCATAGGGAGTGCAGAGTGCATAGGGAGTGCAGAGAGCATAGGGAGTGCAGAGTGCATAGGGAGTGCAGAGTGCATAGGGAGTGCAGAGTGCATAGGGAGTGCATAGGGAGTGCAGAGTGCATAAGGAGTACAGAGTGCATAGGGAGTGCAGAGTGCATAGGGAGTGCAGAGTGCATAGGGAGTGCAGAGTGCATAGGGAGTGCAGAGTGCATAGGGAGTGCATAGTGCAGAGTGCATAGGGAGTGCATAGTGCAGAGTGCATAGGGAGTGCATAGTGCTGAGTGCATAGGGAGTGCATAGTGCATAAGGAGTGCAGAGTGCATAGGGAGTGAAGAGTGCACAGTGCACAGGGAGTGAAGAGTGCAGAGTGCATAGGGAGTGAAGAGTGCACAGTGCATAGGGAGTGCAGAGTGCATAGGGATTGCAGAGTGCATAGGGAGTGCAGAGTGCATAGGGAGTGCAGAGTGCATAGGGAGTGCAGAGTGCATAGGGTGCGCAGAGTGCAGAGTGCATAGGGAGTGCAGAGTGCATAGGGAGTGCAGAGTGCATAGGGAGTGCAGAGTGCATAGGGAGTGCATAGGGAGTGCAGAGTGCATAGGGAGTGCAGAGTGCATAGGGAGTGCATAGGGAGTGCAGAGTGCATAGGGAGTGCAGAGTGCATAGGGAGTGCAGAGTGCATAGGGAGTGCATAGTGCAGAGTGCATAGGGAGTGCATAGTGCAGAGTGCATAGGGAGTGCATAGTGCAGAGTGCATAGGGAGTGCATAGTGCATAGGGAGTGCAGAGTGCATAGGGAGTGAAGAGTGCACAGTGCATAGGGAGTGAAGAGTGTACAGTGCATAGGGAGTGATGAGTGCACAGTGCATAGGGAGTGCAGAGTGCATAGGGAGTGCAGAGTGCATAGGGAGCGCAGAGTGCAGAGTGCATAGGGAGCGCAGAGCGCAGAGTGCATAGGGAGTGCAGAGTGCATAGGGAGTGCAGAGTGCATAGGGAACGCATAGTGCAGAGTGCATAGGGAGTGCATAGTGCAGAGTGCATAGGGAGTGCAGAGTGCATAGGGAGTGCAGAGTGCATCGGGAGTGCAGAGTGCATAGGGAGTGCATAGTGCAGAGTGCGTAGGGAGTGCATAGTGCAGAGTGCATAGGGAGTGCATAGTGCATAGGGAGTGCATAGTGCAGAGTGCATAGGGAGTGCATAGTGCAGAGTGCATAGGGAGTGCATAGTGCAGAGTGCATAGGGAGTGCAGAGTGCATAGGGAGTGCAGAGTGCATAGGGAGTGAAGAGTGCAGAGTGCATAGGGAGTGCAGAGTGCATAGGGAGTGCAGAGTGCAGAGTGCATAGGGAGTGCAGAGTGCATAGGGAGTGCAGAGTGCATAGGGAGTGCAGAGTGCATAGGGAGTGCATAGTGCAGAGTGCATTGGGAGTGCAGAGTGCATAGGGAGTGCAGAGTGCATAGGGAGTGAAGAGTGCAGAGTGCATAGGGAGTGCAGACTGCATAGGGAGTGCAGACTGCATAGGGAGTGCAGAGTGCATAGGGAGTGCAGAGTGCATAGGGAGTGCAGAGTGCATAGGGAGTGCAGAGTGCATAGGGAGTGCATAGTGCATAGGGAGTGCAGAGTGCATAGGGAGCGCAGAGTGCAGAGTGCATAGGGAGTGCGGAGTGCATAGGGAGTGCAGAGTGCATAGGGAGTGCAGAGTGCATAGGGAGTGCAGAGTGCAGAGTGCATAGGGAGTGCACAGTGCATAGGGAGTGCAGAGAACATAGGGAGTGCAGAGTGCATAGGGAGTGCATAGGGAGTGCAGAGTGCATAGGGAGTGCAGAGTGCATAGGGAGTGAAGAGTGCAGAGTGCATAGGGAGTGCAGACTGCATAGGGAGTGCAGACTGCATAGGGAGTGCAGAGTGCATAGGGAGTGCAGAGTGCATAGGGAGTGCAGAGTGCATAGGGAGTGCAGAGTGCATAGGGAGTGCATAGTGCATAGGGAGTGCAGAGTGCATAGGGAGCGCAGAGTGCAGAGTGCATAGGGAGTGCAGAGTGCATAGGGAGTGCAGAGTGCATAGGGAGTGCAGAGTGCATAGGGAGTGCAGAGTGCAGAGTGCATAGGGAGTGCACAGTGCATAGGGAGTGCAGAGAACATAGGGAGTGCAGAGTGCATAGGGAGTGCATAGGGAGTGCAGAGTGCATAGGGAGTGCAGAGTGCATAGGAAGTGCATAGGGAGTGCAGAGTGCATAGGGAGTACAGAGTGCATAGGGAGTGCAGAGTGCATAGGGAGTGCAGAGTGCATAGGGAGTGCAGAGTGCATAGGGAGTGCAGAGTGCATAGGGAGTGCAGAGTGCATAGGGAGTGCATAGTGCAGAGTGCATAGTGCAGAGTGCATAGGGAGTGCATAGTGCAGAGTGCATAGGGAGTGCAGAGTGCATAGGGAGTGAAGAGTGCACAGTGCATAGGGAGTGAAGAGTGCACAGTGCATAGGGAGTGAAGAGTGCACAGTGCATAGGGAGTGCAGAGTGCATAGGGAGTGCAGAGTGCATAGGGAGTGCAGAGTGCATAGGGAGTGCAGAGTGCATAGGGAGTGCAGAGTGCATAGGAAGCGCAGAGTGCAGAGTGCATAGGGAGTGCAGAGTGCATAGGGAGTGCAGAGTGCATAGGGAGTGCATAGGGAGTGCAGAGTGCATAGGGAGTGCAGAGTGCATAGGGAGTGCATAGGGAGTGCAGAGTGCATAGGGAGTGCAGAGTGCATAGGGAGTGCATAGGGAGTGCAGAGTGCATAGGGAGTGCAGAGTGCATAGGGAGTGCAGAGTGCATAGGGAGTGCATAGTGCAGAGTGCATAGGGAGTGCATAGTGCAGAGTGCATAGGGAGTGCATAGTGCAGAGTGCATAGGGAGTGCATAGTGCATAGGGAGTGCAGAGTGCATAGGGAGTGAAGAGTGCACAGTGCATAGGGAGTGAGTAGTGTACAGTGCATAGGGAGTGAAGAGTGCACAGTGCATAGGGAGTGCAGAGTGCATAGGGAGTGCAGAGTGCATAGGGAGTGCAGAGTGCATAGGGAGTGCAGAGTGCATAGGGATCGCAGAGTGCAGAGTGCATAGGGAGCGCAGAGGGCAGAGTGCATAGGGAGTGCAGAGTGCATAGGGAGTGCAGAGTGCATAGGATGTGCAGAGTGCATAGGGAGTGCAGAGTTTAGAGTGCATAGGGAGTGCAGAGTGCATAGGGAGTGCAGAGTGCATAGGGAGTGCAGAGTGCATAGGGAGTGCAGAGTGCATAGGGAGTGCAGGGTGCATAGGGAGTGCAGAGTGCATAGGGAGCGCAGAGTGCATAGGGAGTGCAGAGTGCATAGGGAGCGCAGAGTGCATAGGCAGTGCAGAGTGCATAGGGAGTGCAGAGTGCATAGGGAGTGCGGAGTGCATAGGGAATGCAGAGTGTATAGGGAGTGCAGAGTGCAGAGTGAGTAGGGAGTGCTAGAGAGTGCAGAGTGAGTAGGGAGTTCTTGGGAGTGCTAGAGAGTGCAGAGTGCGTAGGGAGTGCTAGGGAGTGCTAGAGAGTGCAGAGTGACTGCAGAGAGTAAGCTAATGACAATGTAAATGACTGCCATTTATTTATCTGTTTTCAAAACCAACACATAAATAAAAAATTTGTCCTTTACAATGCCAATAACTCTACCTTTTCCAAAGGCGAAACCATTGCATTGTAAATGCTTTTTTTAAATGGGTCCTTGTGTTAGTGGGAAAACAAAGCTTCGAATCTGTTTTCCCGTCTCCATGAAGCATGAGGCCAGGGAAGAGCATAGGGAGTGCAGAGTGCATAGGGAGTGCAGAGTGCATAGGGAGTGCATAGTGCAGAGTGCATAGGGAGTGCATAGTGCAGAGTGCATAGGGAGTGCATAGTGCAGAGTGCATAGGGAGTGCATAGTGCCTAGGGAGTGCAGAATGCATAGGGAGTGCAGAGTGCATAGGGAGTGCAGAGTGCATAGGGAGTGGGGAGTGCATCAATCAATCAATCAATCAGGTCATTTGTAGAGCGCACTACTCACCCGTAGGGTCTCAAGGCGCTGGGAGGGGGGGGGGGGTGCCGCTACTGCTCGAACAGCCAGGTCTTGAGCTTCTTCCTGAAGGAGAGGTGGTCTTGGGTCAGGCGCAGATTGGTCGGAAGTGAGTTCCAGGTCTTGGCGGCCAGGTAGGAGAAGGATCTTCCTCCTGTTGTCGCTCTTCGGATGCGGGGGACGGCGGCGAGGGCGTGGTTGGTTGATCTGAGGAGGCGCTTGGGAGTGTAGAAGTTGATCCGGTTGTTGAGGTAGCTCGGGCCTTGGTCGTGTAGGGCTTTGTGCGCGTGGGTGAGGAGCCGGAAGGTGATTCTCTTGTTGACCGGGAGCCAGTGTAGATCTCTCAGGTGTCCGGAGATGTGGCTGCGTCGGGGGATGTCGAGGATGAGTCTCGCCGAGGCGTTCTGGATCCGCTGGAGTCTCTTCTGGAGTTTGGCGGTGGTTCCGGCGTAGAGGGCGTTGCCGTAGTCCAGTCGGCTGGTGACGAGGGCCTGGGTGACCGTCTTCCTCGTCTCGGTGGGGATCCACCGGAAGATCTTACGTAGCATGCGCAGGATGTTGAAGCATGACGAGGAGACGGCGTTGACTTGTCTGGTCATGGAGAGGGAGGAGTCCAGTATGAAGCCCAGGTTGCGTGCGTGGTCCGTCGGTTTGGGTGCGGTGCCCAGGGCGGGGGGCCACCAGGAGTCGTCCCAGGCGGAGGGCGTGGAGCCCAGGATGAGGACCTCCGTCTTGTCTGAGTTCAGTTTCAGGCGGCTGGTCGTCATCCATTCGGCTACGTCTCTCATCCCTTCGTGCAGGTTGGCTCTGGCGGTGTCGGGGTCGTTGGTCAGGGAGAGGATCAGCTGGGTGTCGTCGGCGTAGGAGATGATGTTCAGGTTGTGTTTGCGTACGATGGCCGCGAGGGGGCTCATGTAGACGTTGAAGAGGGTGGGGCTCAGTGAGGATCCTTGAGGGACGCCGCAGATGACTTCGGTGGCCTCTGACTTGTACGGTGGTAGGCGGACTCTTTGTGTTCTTCCGTCGAGGAAGGAGGTGATCCATTCCAGTGCCTTCTCCTGGATTCCGATGTTGCTGAGGCGCTGTACTAGGGTGCGGTGGCAGACCGTGTCGAAAGCCGCGGAGAGGTCCAGGAGGATGAGGGCCGCTGTTTCTCCGTTGTCCATCAGGGTTCGAAGGTCGTCGGTGGCGGCGATGAGGGCGGTCTCGGTGCTGTGGTTCGCTCGGAAGCCGGACTGTGAGGGGTCGAGGGATCCATTCGTCTCGAGGAAGGCGGCCAGCTGTTTGTTGACGGTCTTCTCGATGACTTTGGCCGGGAACGGGAGGAGCGAGATGGGACGGTAGTTCTTGAGGTCGGTGGGGTTTGCTGTAGGTTTCTTGAGGAGAGCGCTGAGTTCGGCGTGCTTCCAGCTCTCAGGGAAGGTGGCGGTGTCGAAGGAGGTGTTGATGATGTCCCGCAGGTGGGGGGCGAGGACAGCGTCGGCCTTGTTGAAGATGTGGTGAGGGCAGGGGTCAGTCGGAGATCCGGAATGGATGGAGTTCATGGTGCGGATGGTGTCTTCGGTGCTGATCGGGGTCCAGGTGCGGAGGGTGGTGGTGGGTGGCGTCGTTGTGGTTGTGGCTTGCGTTGGTTGGTTGTTGAAGCTGTTGTGTATGTCCGTGATCTTGTTGTGGAAGTAGGACGCGAGGGAGTTGCAGAGGTCTTGCGATGGGGTGATGTCGTTGTTTCCGGCGCTGGGGTTGGAGAGCTCTTTCACGATGTTGAAGAGTTCCTTGCAGTTGTGTGCGTTGTTGTCCAGCCGGTCCTTGTATGCATTTTTCTTGGTGGCGCGGATCAGTTGGTGGTGTTTCCGGGTGGCGAGCTTGAGGGTGGTCATGTTGTCCGTGGTTGGCTCCCTTCTCCAGACTTTCTCGAGGGCTCGACAGTTCTTCTTGGAGCTCTTGAGTTCGTCGGTGAACCATGGTGTTTTTCTGCTGCAGGATCTGCTGGGTGGGGTTCTCAGAGGGGCGAGTTCGTCCGCGCAGTCGTTGATCCATTTCGTGAGGTTGTCGGCGGCCTGGCTGGGGTTCGCTGAGTTGGCGGGAGGGTGCTGGCTCAGGGAAGCGGCGAGCTGGTCGGCTGTGATCTTGTTCCAGCTTCTTCGAGCAACCTGTTGCTGGAGGTGGTGGATCGTCGTTCTTCTGAAGGTGAAGTGGACGCAGCTGTGGTCCGTCCAGTGGAGTCCTGTTGCGTGGCTGAAGGGAGTGCAGAGTGCATAGGGAGTGCAGAGTGCATAGGGAGGCCAGAGTGCAGAGTGCATAGGGAGTGCAGAGTACATAGGGAGTGCAGATTGCATAGGGAGTGCAGAGTGCAGATTGCATAGGGAGTGCAGAGTGCATAGGGAGTGCATAGTGCATAGGGAGTGCAGAGTGCATAGGGAGTGCAGAGTGCAGAGTGCATAGGGAGTGCAGACTGCATAGGGAGTGAAGAGTGCAGAGTGCATAGGGAGTGCAGACTGCATAGGGAGTGAAGAGTGCAGAGTGCATAGGGAGTGCAGAGTGCATAGGGAGTGCAGAGTGCATAGGGAGTGCAGAGTGCATAGGGAGCGCAGAGTGCATACGGAGTGCAGAGTGCATAGGGAGTGCAGAGTGCATAGGGAGTGCAGAGTGCAGAGTGCATAGGGAGTGCAGAGTGCATAGGGAGTGCAGAGTGCAGAGTGCATAGGGAGTGCAGAATGCATAGGGAGTGCAGAGTGCAGAGTGCATAGGGAGTGCAGAGTGCATAGGGAGTGCAGAGTGCATAGGGAGTGCAGAGTGCATAGGGAGTGCAGAGTGCATAGGGAGTGCATAGGGCGTGCAGAGTGCATAGGGAGTGCATAGTGCATAGGGAGTGCAGAGTGCATAGGGAGTGCAGAGTGCAGAGTGCATAGGGAGTGCAGAGTACATAGGGAGTGCAGAGTGCAGAGTGCATATGGAGTGCAGAGTGCATAGGGAGTACATAGTGCATAGGGAGTGCAGAGTGCATAGGGAGTGCAGAGTGCATAGGGAGTGCATAGTGCAGAGTGCATAGGGAGTGCATAGTGCAGAGTGCATAGGGAGTGCAGAGTGCATAGGGAGTGAAGAGTGCACAGTGCATAGGGAGTGAAGAGTGCACAGTGCATAGGGAGTGCAGAGTGCACAGTGCATAGGGAGTGCAGAGTGCATAGGGAGTGCAGAGTGCATAGGGAGTGCAGGGTGCATAGGGAGTGCAGAGTGCATAGGGAGCGCAGAGTGCATAGGGAGTGCAGAGTGCATAGGGAGTGCAGAGTGCATAGGGAGTGCAGAGTGCATAGGGAGTGCAGGGTGCATAGGGAGTGCAGAGTGCATAGGGAGTGCAGAGTGCATAGGGAGCGCAGAGTGCATAGGGAGCGCAGAGTGCATAGGGAGTGCAGAGTGCATAGGGAGTGCAGAGTGCATAGGGAGTGCGGAGTGCATAGGGAATGCAGAGTGTATAGGGAGTGCAGAGTGCAGAGTGAGTAGGGAGTGCTAGAGAGTGCAGAGTGAGTAGGGAGTTCTTGGGAGTGCTAGAGAGTGCAGAGTGCGTAGGGAGTGCTAGGGAGTGCTAGAGAGTGCAGAGTGACTGCAGAGAGTAAGCTAATGGCAATGTAAATGACTGCCATTTATTTATCTGTTTTCAAAACCAACACATAAATAAAAAATTTGTCCTTTACAATGCCAATAACTCTACCTTTTCCAAAGGCGAAACCATTGCATTGTAAATGCTTTTTTTAAATGGGTCCTTGTGTTAGTGGGAAAACAAAGCTTCGAATCTGTTTTCCCGTCTCCATGAAGCATGAGGCCAGGGAAGAGCATAGGGAGTGCAGAGTGCATAGGGAGTGCAGAGTGCATAGGGAGTGCATAGTGCAGAGTGCATAGGGAGTGCATAGTGCAGAGTGCATAGGGAGTGCATAGTGCAGAGTGCATAGGGAGTGCATAGTGCCTAGGGAGTGCAGAATGCATAGGGAGTGCAGAGTGCATAGGGAGTGCAGAGTGCATAGGGAGTGGGGAGTGCATAGGGAGTGCAGAGTGCATAGGGAGTGCAGAGTGCATAGGGAGGCCAGAGTGCAGAGTGCATAGGGAGTGCAGAGTACATAGGGAGTGCAGATTGCATAGGGAGTGCAGAGTGCAGATTGCATAGGGAGTGCAGAGTGCATAGGGAGTGCATAGTGCATAGGGAGTGCAGAGTGCATAGGGAGTGCAGAGTGCATAGGGAGTGCAGAGTGCAGAGTGCATAGGGAGTGCAGACTGCATAGGGAGTGAAGAGTGCAGAGTGCATAGGGAGTGCAGACTGCATAGGGAGTGAAGAGTGCAGAGTGCATAGGGAGTGCAGAGTGCATAGGGAGTGCAGAGTGCATAGGGAGTGCAGAGTGCATAGGGAGCGCAGAGTGCATACGGAGTGCAGAGTGCATAGGGAGTGCAGAGTGCATAGGGAGTGCAGAGTGCATAGGGAGTGCAGAGTGCAGAGTGCATAGGGAGTGCAGAATGCATAGGGAGTGCAGAGTGCAGAGTGCATAGGGAGTGCAGAGTGCATAGGGAGTGCAGAGTGCATAGGGAGTGCAGAGTGCATAGGGAGTGCAGAGTGCATAGGGAGTGCATAGGGCGTGCAGAGTGCATAGGGAGTGCATAGTGCATAGGGAGTGCAGAGTGCATAGGGAGTGCAGAGTGCAGAGTGCATAGGGAGTGCAGAGTACATAGGGAGTGCAGAGTGCAGAGTGCATATGGAGTGCAGAGTGCATAGGGAGTACATAGTGCATAGGGAGTGCAGAGTGCATAGGGAGTGCAGAGTGCATAGGGAGTGCATAGTGCAGAGTGCATAGGGAGTGCATAGTGCAGAGTGCATAGGGAGTGCAGAGTGCATAGGGAGTGAAGAGTGCACAGTGCATAGGGAGTGAAGAGTGCACAGTGCATAGGGAGTGCAGAGTGCACAGTGCATAGGGAGTGCAGAGTGCAGAGTGCATAGGAGTGCAGAGTGCATAGGGAGTGCAGAGTGCATAGGGAGTGCAGAGTGCATAGGGAGTGCAGAGTGCATAGGGAGTGCAGAGTGCATAGGGAGTGCAGAGTGCAGAGTGCATAGGGAGTGCAGAGTGCATAGGGAGCGCAGAGTGCAGAGTGCATAGGGAGTGCAGAGTGCATAGGGAGCGCAGAGTGCAGAGTGCATAGGGAGCGCAGAGTGCAGAGTGCATAGGGAGTGCAGAGTGCATAGGGAGTGCATAGTGCAGAGTGCATAGGGAGTGCATAGTGCAGAGTGCATAGGGAGTGCAGAGTGCATAGGGAGCGCAGAGTGCTGAGTGCATAGGGAGTGCAGAGTGCATAGGGAGTGCAGAGTGCATAGGGAGTGCATAGTGCAGAGTGCATAGGGAGTGCATAGTGCAGAGTGCATAGGGAGTGCATAGTGCATAGGGAGTGCATAGTGCAGAGTGCATAGGGAGTGCATAGTGCAGAGTGCATGGGGAGTGCATAGTGCAGAGTGCATAGGGAGTGCAGAGTGCATAGGGAGTGAAGATTGTAGAGTGCATAGGGAGTGCAGAGTGCATAGGGAGTGAAGAGTGCAGAGTGCATTGGGAGTGAAGAGTGCAGAGTGCATAGGGAGTGCAGAGTGCATAGGGAGTGAAGAGTGCAGAGTGCATAGGGAGTGAAGAGTGCAGAGTGCATAGGGAGTGCAGAGTGCATAGGGAGTGCAGAGTGCATAGGGAGTGCAGAGTGCATAGGGAGTGCAGAGTGCAGAGTGCATAGGGAGTGCAGAGTGCATAGGGAGTGCAGAGTGCATAGGGAGTGCAGAGTGCATAGGGAGTGCAGAGTGCATAGGGAGTGCAGAGTGCATAGGGAGTGCAGAGTGCAGAGTGCATAGGGAGTGCAGAGTGCATAGGGAGTGCAGAGTTTAGAGTGCATAGGGAGTGCAGAGTGCATAGGGAGTGCAGAGTGCATAGGGAGTGCAGAATGCATAGGGAGTTCAGAGTGCATAGGGAGTGCAGAGTGCATAGGGAGTGCAGAGTGCATAGGGAGTGCATAGTGCAGAGTGCATAGGGAGTGCATAGTGCAGAGTGCATAGGGAGTGCAGAGTGCATAGGGAGTGCAGAGTGCATAGGGAGTGAAGAGTGGAGAGTGCATAGGGAGTGCAGAGTGCATAGGGAGTGCAGAGTGCATAGGGAGTGCAGAGTGCAGAGTGCATAGGGAGTGCAGAGTGCATAGGGAGTGCAGAGTGCATAGGGAGTGCAGAGTGCATAGTGAGTGCAGAGTGCATAGGGAGTGCATAGTGCAGAGTGCATAGGGAGTGCATAGTGCAGCGTGCATAGGGAGTGCATAGTGCAGAGTGCATAGGGAGTGCAGACTGCATAGGGAGTGAAGAGTGCAGAGTGCATAGGGAGTGCAGAGTGCATAGAGAGTGCATAGTGCATAGGGAGTGCAGAGTGCATAGGGAGCGCAGAGTGCAGAGTGCATAGGGAGTGCAGAGTTCATAGGGAGTGCAGAGTGCATAGGGAGTGCAGAGTGCATAGGGAGTGCAGAGTGCATAGGGAGTGCAGAGTGCATAGGGAGTGCAGAGTGCAGAGTACATAGGGAGTGCAGAGTGCATAAGGAGTGCAGAGTGCATAGGGAGTGCAGAGTGCATAGGGAGTGCAGAGTGCATAGGGAGTGCAGAGTGCATAGGAAGTGCAGAGTGCAGAGTGCATAGGGAGTGCTGAGTGCATAGGGAGTGCAGAGTGCATAGGGAGTGCAGAGTGCATAGGGAGTGCATAGGGAGTGCAGAGTGCATAGGGAGTGCAGAGTGCATAGGGAGTGCATAGGGAGTGCAGAGTGCATAGGGAGTGCAGAGTGCATAGGGCGTGCAGAGTGCATAGGGAGTGCAGAGTGCATAGGGAGTGCATAGTGCAGAGTGCATAGGGAGTGCATAGTGCAGAGTGCATAGGGAGTGCATAGTGCATAGGGAGTGCAGAGTGCATAGGGAGTGAAGAGTGCAGAGTGCATAGGGAGTGCAGAGTGCATAAGGAGTGCAGAGTGCATAGGGAGTGCAGAGTGCATAGGGAGTGCAGAGTGCATAGGGAGTGCAGAGTGCATAGGGAGCGCAGAGTGCAGAGTGCATAGGGAGTGCAGAGTGCATAGGGAGCGCAGAGTGCAGAGTGCATAGGGAGTGCAGAGTACATAGGGAGTGCAGAGTGCATAGGGAGTGCAGAGTGCATAGGGAGTGCAGAGTGCATAGGGAGTGCAGAGTTTAGAGTGCATAGGGAGTGCAGAGTGCATAGGGAGTGCAGAGTGCATAGGGAGTGCAGAGTGCATAGGGAGTGCAGAGTGAATAGGGAGTGCAGAGTGCATAGGGAGCGCAGAGTGCATAGGGAGCGCAGAGTGCATAGGGAGTGCAGAGTGCATAGGGAGTGCAGAGTGCATAGGGAGTGCAGAGTGCATAGGGAGTGCAGAGTGCATAGGGAATGCAGAGTGCATAGGGAGTGCAAAGTGCAGAGTGAGTAGGGAGTGCCAGGGAGTGGTAGAGAGTGCAGAGTGAGTAAGGAGTGCTAGAGAGTGCAGAGTGAGTAGGGAGTTCTAGGGAGTGCTAGAGAGTGCAGAGTGAGTAGGGAGTGCTAGGGAGTGCTAGAGATTGCAGAGTGACTGCAGAGAGTAAGCTAATGGCAATGTAAATGACTGCCATTTATTTATCTGTTTTCAAAACCAACACATAAATAAAAATTTTGGCATTTACAATGCCAATAACTCTAACTTTTCCAAAGGCGAAACCATTGCATTGTAAATGCTTTTTTTAAATGGGTCCTTGTGTTAGTGGGAAAACAAAGCTTCGAATCTGTTTTCCCGTCTCCATGAAGCATGAGGCCAGGGAAGAGCATAGGGAGTGCAGAGTGCATAGGGAGTGCAGAGTGCATAGGGAGTGCATAGTGCAGAGTACATAGGGAGTGCATAGTGCAGAGTGCATAGGGAGTGCATAGTGCAGAGTGCATAGGGAGTGCAGAGTGCATAGGGAGTGAAGAGTGCAGAGTGCATAGGGAGTGCAGAGTGCATAGGGAGTGCAGAGTGCATAGGGAGTGCAGAGTGCATAGGGAGTGCAGAATGCATAGGGAGTGCAGAATGCATAGGGAGTGCAGAGTGCATAGGGAGTGCAGAGTGCATAGGGAGTGCATAGTGCAAAATGCATAGTGAGTGCAGAGTGCATAGGGAGTGCATAGTGCAGAGTGCATAGGGAGTGCAGAGTGCATAGGGAGTGAAGAGTGCAGAGTGCATACGGAGTGCAGCATAGGGAGCGCAGAGTGCAGAGTAAATAGGGAGTGCAGAGTGCATATGGAGCGCAGAGTGCATAGGGAGCGCAGAGTGCAGAGTGCATAGGGAGTGCAGAGTGCATAGGGAGTGCAGAGTGCATAGGGAGTGCATAGTGCAGAGTGCATAGGGAGTGCATAGTGCATAGTGCATAGGGAGTGCATAGTGCAGAGTGCATAGGGAGTGCAGAGTGCATAGGGAGTGCAGAGTGCATATGGAGTGCAGAGTGCATAGGGAGTGCAGAGTGCATAGGGAGTGCAGAATGCATAGGGAGTGAAGAATGCATAGGGAGTGCAGAGTGCATAGGGAGTGCAGAGTGCATAGGGAGTGCATAGTGCAGAGTGCATAGGGAGTGCAGAGTGCATAGGGAGTGAAGAGTGCAGAGTGCATAGGGAGTGAAGAGTGCATAGGGAGTGAAGAGTGCAGAGTGCATAGGGAGTGAAGAGTGCAGAGTGCATAGGGAGTGCAGAGTGCATAGGGAGTGCAGAGTGCATAGGGAGTGCAGAGTGCATAGGGAGTGCAGAGTGCAGAGTGCATAGGGAGTGCAGAGTGCATAGGGAGTGCAGAGTGCATAGGGAGTGCAGAGTGCATATGGAGTGCAGAGTGCATAGGGAGTGCAGAGTGCAGAGTGCATAGGGAGTGCAGAGTGCATAGGGAGTGCAGAGTTTAGAGTGCATAGGGAGTGCAGAGTGCATAGGGAGTGCAGAGTGCATAGGGAGTGCAGAATGCATAGGGAGTGCAGAATGCATAGGGAGTGCAGAGTGCATAGGGAGTGCAGAGTGCATAGGGAGTGCAGAGTGTATAGGGAGTGCATAGTGCAGAGTGCATAGGGAGTGCATAGTGCAGAGTGCATAGGGAGTGCATAGTGCAGAGTGCATAGGGAGTGCAGAGTGCATAGGGAGTGAAGAGTGCAGAGTGCATAGGGAGTGCAGAGTGCATAGGGAGTGCAGAGTGCATAGGGAGTGCAGAGTGCATAGGGAGTGCAGAGTGCATAGGGAGTGCAGAGTGCATAGGGAGTGCATAGTGCAGAGATCATAGGGAGTGCAGAGTGCATAGGGAGTGCATAGTGCAGAGTGCATAGGGAGTGCAGACTGCATAGGGAGTGAAGAGTTCAGAGTGCATAGGGAGTGCAGAGTGCATAGGGAGTGCATAGTGCATAGGGAGTGCAGAGTGCATAGGGAGCGCAGAGTGCAGAGTGCATAGGGAGTGCAGAGTGCATAGGGAGTGCAGAGTGCATAGGGAGTGCAGATTGCATAGGGAGTGCAGAGTGCAGAGTGCATAGGGAGTGCAGAGTGCATAGGGAGTGCAGAGTGCATAGGGAGTGCAGAGTGCATAGGGAGTGCAGAGTGCATAGGAAGTGCAGAGTGCAGAGTGCATAGGGAGTGCTGAGTGCAGAGTGCATAGGGAGTGCAGAGTGCATAGGGAGTGCAGAGTGCATAGGGAGTGCAGAGTGCATAGGGAGTGCATAGGGAGTGCAGAGTGCATAGGGAATACAGAGTGCATAGGGAGTGCAGAGTGCATAGGGAGTGCAGAGTGCATAGGGAGTGCAGAGTGCATAGGGAGTGCAGAGTGCATAGGGAGTGCAGAGTGCATAGGGAGTGCAGAGTTGTTAGACGGAGACCTGAAGGGTCGGCCGAGCACAGTGATCGCACAGACAGGTAACTTCCCCCCCACAGATGGACACCACACAAAGATCAGGGTAACACCTTTTATAGGCACTTCTGGTAGTAGAGTGGTACGATACAAGGCGATCAGGACACGATGATCCTCTCAATTCTAGTCTCTAGTAAGGGAAGGGGGTAGCGGGACAGTCTTGGTACCCACGGGTACGGAGGTGTAACGGTGATAGCTCACAATCCTCGAGCTCGGTGTTCGGATGGGTCAGACCGCGGCAGCGCCGGCAGGGCCCGAAGAGGTCGTAGGTGGCAACGGGCCGCGGCAGCGCCAGCAGGTCCCAACGAGGATGAAGGTTACAACGGGCCGCGGCAGCGCCAGCAGGTCCCACGAGAATGCAGGTTGCAACGGGCCGCGGCAGCGCCAGCAGGTCCCACGAGGATGGAGGTTACTACGGGCCGCGGCAGCGCCAGCAGGTCCCACGAGGATGAAGGTTGCAGAGGGCCGCGGCAGCGCCAGCAGGTCCCACGAGGATGAAGGTTGCAGAGGGCCGCGGCAGCGCCAGCAGGTCCCACGAGGATGAAGGTTGCAGAGGGCCGCGGCAGCGCCAGCAGGCAGGGCAATAGTTCACAAGGCAGGGCTGTGGCAGCGCCAGCAGTCCGTCAAGGATGAGTTCTTCTCGGTGTCTCTCGACTCCAGGATACAACTGCCTTCCTGTCCTGGGGCGGCCTCAGTTATAGGTCTGGCGCCCTTTGATGTCCGGACCCTCGCTCTTGGAGGTCGGGAGGTCTGGGATGAGGGAGTCCAGACACCCAGCAGGGGGGCGGAGCCAGCGCCCAAGGAGGCTGGGGGTGCTCGGCACCTGGCGGGGGAGAGCCATCGACACTTCGTACTCCCATTGACCTGCCAAGTGGGCCGTTCACCTCCTGGGTGGAGGGTGGTGCCGGGATGTCGGGGCCTGGCCAGGCCCAGGGTTGGGGTCGGGCTGAGGCCGCGCGGCCGCGTGGTGCCGTGTCCAAGATGGCGGCTGGGCCGGGCAATGGTGCTGACGGTGGCCCGGGCCCTGTCCTGCGGGGAGGGAGCGAGCCCTTCATGTGGCCTGTCCAACATGAGTGCATAGGGAGTGCATAGTGCAGAGTGCATAGGGAGTGCATAGTGCAGAGTGCATAGGGAGTGCATAGTGCAGAGTGCATAGGGAGTGCATAGTGCATAGGGAGTGCAGAGTGCATAGGGAGTGAAGAGTGCACAGTGCATAGGGAGTGAAGAGTGCACAGTGCATAGGGAGTGCAGAGTGCATAGGGAGTGCAGAGTGCATAGGGAGTTCAGAGTGCATAGGGAGTGCAGAGTGCAGAGTGCATAGGGAGCGCAGAGCGCAGAGTGCATAGGGAGTGCAGAGTGCATAGGGAGTGCAGAGTGCATAGGGAGTGCAGAGTGCATAGGGAGTGCAGAGTGCATAGGGAGTGCAGAGTGCATAGGGAGTGCAGAATGCATAGGGAGTGCAGAGTGCATATGGAGTGCAGAGTGCATAGGGAGTGCAGAGTGTATAGGGAGTGCATAGTGCAGAGTGCATAGGGAGTGCATAGTGCAGAGTGCATAGGGAGTGCATAGTGCAGAGTGCATAGGGAGTGCAGAGTGCATAGGGAGTGCATAGTGCAGAGTGCATAGGGAGTGCATAGTGCAGAGTGCATAGGGAGTGCATAGTGCAGAGTGCATAGGGAGTGCAGAGTGCATAGGGAGTGAAGAGTGCAGAGTGCATAGGGAGTGCAGAGTGCATAGGGAGTGCAGAGTGCATAGGGAGTGCAGAGTGCATAGGGAGTGCATAGTGCAGAGATCATAGGGAGTGCAGAGTGCATAGGGAGTGCATAGTGCAGAGTGCATAGGGAGTGCAGACTGCATAGGGAGTGAAGAGTTCAGAGTGCATAGGGAGTGCAGAGTGCATAGGGAGTGCATAGTGCATAGGGAGTGCAGAGTGCATAGGGAGCGCAGAGTGCAGAGTGCATAGGGAGTGCAGAGTGCATAGGGAGTGCAGAGTGCATAGGGAGTGCAGATTGCATAGGGAGTGCAGAGTGCAGAGTGCATAGGGAGTGCAGAGTGCATAGGGAGTGCAGAGTGCATAGGGAGTGCAGAGTGCATAGGAAGTGCAGAGTGCAGAGTGCATAGGGAGTGCTGAGTGCAGAGTGCATAGGGAGTGCAGAGTGCATAGGGAGTGCAGAGTGCATAGGGAGTGCAGAGTGCATAGGGAGTGCATAGGGAGTGCAGAGTGCATAGGGAATGCAGAGTGCATAGGGAGTGCAGAGTGCAGAGTGCATAGGGAGTGCAGAGTGCATAGGGAGTGCAGAGTGCATAGGGAGTGCAGAGTGCATAGGGAGTGCAGAGTGCATATGGAGTGCATAGTGCAGAGTGCATAGGGAGTGCATAGTGCAGAGTGCATAGGGAGTGCATAGTGCAGAGTGCATAGGGAGTGCATAGTGCATAGGGAGTGCAGAGTGCATAGGGAGTGAAGAGTGCACAGTGCATAGGGAGTGAAGAGTGCACAGTGCATAGGGAGTGCAGAGTGCATAGGGAGTGCAGAGTGCATAGGGAGTGCAGAGTGCATAGGGAGTGCAGAGTGCAGAGTGCATAGGGAGCGCAGAGCGCAGAGTGCATAGGGAGTGCAGAGTGCATAGGGAGTGCAGAGTGCATAGGGAGTGCAGAGTGCATAGGGAGTGCAGAGTGCATAGGGAGTGCAGAGTGCATAGGGAGTGCAGAGTGCATAGGGAGTGCAGAGTTTAGAGTGCATAGGGAGTGCAGAGTGCAGAGTGCATAGGGAGTGCAGAGTCCATAGGGAGCGCAGAGTGCATAGGGAGCGCAGAGTGCATAGGGAGCGCAGAGTGCATAGGGAGCGCAGAGTGCATAGGGAGTGCAGAGTGCATAGGGAGTGCAGAGTGCATAGGGAGTGCAGAGTGCATAGGGAGTGCAGAGTGCATAGGGAATGCAGAGTACATAGGGAGTGCAGAGTGCAGAGTGAGTAGGGAGTGCTAGGGAGTGCTAGAGAGTGCAGAGTGAGTAGGGAGTGCTAGAGAGTGCAGAGTGAGTAGGGAGTTCTAGGGAGTGCTAGAGAGTGCAGAGTGAGTAGGGAGTGCTAGGGAGTGCTAGAGAGTGCAGAGTGACTGCAGAGAGTAAGGTAATGGCAATGTAAATGACTGCCATTTATTTATCTGTTTTCAAAACCAACACATAAATACAATTTTTGTCATTTACAATGCCAATAACTCTAACTTTTCCAAAGGCGAAACCATTGCATTGTAAATGCTTTTTTTAAATGGGTCCTTGTGTTAGTGGGAAAACAAAGCTTCGAATCTGTTTTCCCGTCTCCATGAAGCATGAGGCCAGGGAAGAGGGCAGGAATGTGACACTACTCTGACACGACGAGATTAGAAGTAATTAACAGAAAACAGATGTCCTCTTCACTTTTATGAGGCCAAGAGTGTTTGAGAGTCTGTTTTTTCTACTTTCTGTAACTTCACATGTTTTAAAAACTAAACATTTGTTGTCTTATGCCTTATATCAGTGTGTTGTTAGAACAATCTAAAGACATAGTTAAGTCGAATACTGAAAACAGCATGTCACCCCATATACGCACCACACAATCATACACGATACACACATAACACACACACACCACACACACACCACTCTCTCACCACTACACACTCATCACCACTCACCACAACACACTCACTACCATAGACTCACCCCCACAGACTCACCCCCACAGACTCACCACCACACACTCACCACTACAAACAGAAACACACACACAAACACACACACAACAACATAACACCAGCCATCAGTGCACCCTTTCACCAGGGCCAAACACCACCAGCCACCAATGCACTTTTTCACCAAGCACAAACACCATCAGGCGTACAACACCAGGCAGCCGTCAGTGCATTCTTTTACAAGGCGCACCCACCAGCAACCGTCAGTACACTCTTTCACCAAACACACACACCATCAGCCATCTGTGCACTGTTTTACTAAGCACACATACACCAGCCGTCAGTGCACCCTTCCACTAGGCACACACACCTCCAGGCGCCAGTGCACTCTTCCACCAAACACACACACCAACAGCCATCAGTGCACGCATCAATTGTTAACGCATCCACAATTAACTTTTGTACCAATCGCAGTATGATACACTTTACTTTTAAACATATTCATGTAAAGCACAGCATGACACCATTGGTAAAATTACAATACAACTCACATAATACCACTACACACCACATGCACACACTCCATCACACATGACGAAAACACATTGCCATTTACAATACCATTAGCTCAAAATCAAATAAATCCGAGCCCGATTGCATTTCTAATGCTTGTTTTTTGTGCTACTAAAGCCAGACAATCCTCATCAAAAGTCCAGCAATATTTCGTTTCAATAGCTCCATCCATCGCTCGCTCCCTTATTCTTCAGAATTGGAAATCTTGAAAGATTTTTTCGTTAGCTGAATGGAGGAATAAAATGTCCCGCACCATGAATTTCAAAGAGGCTTATGCTTAACGCGTAGGGGCTTTGAATACATTTAACAACATCTGGCAATACTGGCAGTAAGTGGGGAAGGGTGTGAGCTACTATTTTTGGGCAGCTAGTCACCCCATATTAATACACAACAATTTGTAGGGCTAAATTATGTTTTGGATAAAGGGTTCCCAACACTAGGAATAGACTAGTAAACAAGGTCTTAATACTTGTATACAGTAGATAAGTACTGCACTTTTTTGTTTGCCTTAGGCCCTCGCTATTTTAGACAGATGACCGAAACTCAAGTCCATCTAAATACATTACTAAGCACGGGGTAAAAGGCAAAGAGAAGTGGAGGGGCGAGAAGGGAGGTAGAAAGAAACAGAGGAGGTGGCGAGGGTGAGATAAGAGGCTAGTGTAAATCCATAGCACTTTCACTTATGAATGTATTTATTCTCGCCTCTTCTCTCAATAGCACTTTAGCTCATCTGCACTTCATAATATAAAATCTATGTGCAGTTTTAGAAAAAGCTATTTATTGGATTCTCTTTCCCCCCTTTATTTTTATATCCCTCCTCTTCGCTATGTATGTTGAGTTGCCATTCTTTAAGTCAATGTATAACACTTCATTGGCTCTAATAATAATGTGATGTTTAATTTTCTGTGATTTTCTCTGTTCAATAAAAAATAAAAAATAAAGTAGACCAGCCAATACATAATTATGTGTGGCTGGCCTCATTACTTGACTCCAGAATGAATCCTTTTTGCAGATTCTTTTAGAACACGAATTTAAGGACTCTATACATTAAACTGAAACTGCGGGACAAATGGAAAAATGATTTAGAACGGGTAGTATTGAGACAGGCTGGAATGCAATGTGGAGAATACTGAATGTTGCAAAGGGATGCGTTACTGCTACGTCTATCTACTTTAATGTTAACCCTAAATGTTTCTAGATACAAAATATATTTGGCCCAAGGCCCCCAAATTTTTATAAGATGTCCCTGTTTTCACCAGATCCCGATCGCAGACGCCAATTGCATCTTTCTCATCTGGTAGACATTCAGGGACAGCAGGGGGTCTCATGGGTTCACACATTTATAGCCTGACTGTGTAGCCGTGATTTCAGTGGAGAACACATTCTGAAATGTAAGCCTGTAGAGGGATACAGGAGTCATTTTCTTTTTTCAAGTGACAGACCCCAAATATATGTAGTATATTATTAATTGGTTTCAAAATGAGGGGTAGAGTGAGGGGGAGCTAATGGGGACTGTTAGACGGGGACCCTGAGGGTCGGCCGGATACCGAGGGAGAGATCCCCGAGGGGGACCGTCTCCGGCGATCGTACAGACAAGTACCCTCCCTCCCCACAAACAGGCACCACACCAAGTCGAGTTCAAGGCTTTATATAAGGTTCTTAAGGCAAGGATATCAGCGATACAGGATAACTTGGACCCGGGGGTCCTCTCACTTCTAGTCTCTGTAGGGAAAGGGGGTAGCGGGACAGTCTTGGTACCGGATCGGTACAGGTAGTGGTAAAAGGCGAGCAGGCCAAGGTGATAGTCTCATAAAGCAGAGGGCCGCGGCAGCGCCAGCAGGCCAAGTCGATGGTTTCACGAGGCAGAGGGCCGCGGCAGCGCCAGCAGGCCAAGACGATGGTTTCACGAGGCAGAGGGCCGCGGCAGCGCCAGCAGGCCAAGACGATGGTTTCACGAGGCAGAGGGCCGCGGCAGCGCCAGCAGGCCAAGGCGATGGTTTCACGAGGCAGAGGGCCGCGGCAGCGCCAGCAGGCCAAGACGATGGTTTCACGAGGCAGAGGGCCGCGGCAGCGCCAGCAGGCCAAGACGATGGTTTCACGAGGCAGAGGGCCGCGGCAGCGCCAGCAGGCCAAGTCACGGATGAGTTCTTCTCGGGTCTCTCGACTCCAGGATACCACTGCCTTCCTGGTCTGGCCCTGCCCCAGTTATAGGTCTGGTCCCCTTTGATGTCCGGACCCTCGCGCCTGGGGGCCGGGAGGTCCGGGATGAGGGAGTCCAGACACCCAGCAGGGGGGTGGAGCCAGCGCCCAGGCGGCCTGGGGTGATCGACACCTGGCGGAGGAGAGCCGTTGACGATTCCTTCTCCCATTGACTTGCCAAGTGATCACTCTGCCTCCTGGGAGGATGGTGGGGCCTCGATGTCGGGGCCGGCCGGGCCCGGGGTTAGGGTTGAGTTGAGGCCACGCGGCCTCGTGCTGCAGTGCCCCAAGATGGCGGCCGGGTCGATGTCGTGGGGTAGATGGTGACCCGGGCCAGCTGGGTCCGGAGCTGGTGTCTTGTAGTGGAGGGATTGCAGGGTACTTCGGGTGGTCGTTTGTGGACTCTGGCTGGGGATGCAGGGAGAGCCAGGGTCCTGGTCCCATTGCGGGGAGGGGGGACAGCTCGAACATGCGGCCTGTCCAACATGCGTCCCCCCCAGCTGAAGGCGGGGAGAGTCAGCCATCTTCCTGGGGACTCTCCTCGCTGAGGCGGAAAAAGCGTGACAGGCCGTCGGCGTTGGCGTGGTCCTGGCCTGGACGATGTTCCACCGTGAAGTCCATCCCCTGCAGGGAGATGGACCAGCGCAACAGCTTCGGGTTCTCCCCCCGCATTTGCATCAGCCATTGCAGGGGTCGGTGGTCTGTTTGCACCCGGAAGTGGGTGCCGAAGAGGTATGGCCAGAGCTTCTTGAGTGCCCAGACTACGGCGAAGGCCTCTCTCTCAATGGTGCTCCAGCGCTGTTCTCGGGGCAAGAGGCGTCTGCTGATGAAGACCACCGGATGGTCGACCCCTTCGGTGTTGAGTTGGGAGAGGACGGCCCCCACACCATGATCGGAGGCGTCCGTCTGCACAATGAATTCCCGGCTGTAGTCGGGAGCCTGGAGCACGGGGGCCGTGCACATGGCGGTCTTTAGCTTCTCGAAGGCTGATTGGCAGTCCGGGGTCCAGTTGACGGTTTTGGGGCTCTTTTTGGAGGTGAGCTCTGTGAGGGGCCCCACGATGCTGCCATAGTCCTTCACGAACCGCCGGTAGTATCCGGTGAGCCCCAGGAAGGCCCGGACCTCCGTTTGGCTCGTAGGGGGTTGCCAGGCCTGGATGGCAGCAATCTTGAGTTGGAGAGGGGCCACCAGCCCGCTTCCCACTTGGTGTCCCAGGTAGGTCACGGACCCTTGGCCAACTTGGCACTTGCTGGCCTTGATGGTGAGCCCGGCTTGCTGGAGGGCGTGTAGAACCTCCCGCAGGTGGCGGAGGTGGTCGGTCCACTGGTGGCTGTACACAGCAATGTCGTCCAGGTAGGCGGCGCTGAAGTCTTCCAGGCCCGCCAGTACCTGGTTTACCAGCCGTTGGAACGTTGCCGGGGCGTTTTTCATGCCGAAGGGCATGACTTTAAAGTGGTAGTGCCCGTCTGGGGTAGAGAAAGCGGATCGTTCTTGGGCCCTAGGGGTGAGGCCGATCTGCCAGTAGCCCGCTGTTAGGTCGAAGATGCTCAGGTAGCGGGCGGCCCCCATCCGGTCAATTAGCTCGTCTGCCCGGGGGATGGGATGAGCGTCGGTCCGGGTAACTGCATTCAGCCCTCGATAGTCCACGCAGAACCGGAGCTCAGGGGCAACGCCCGGGGCAGCTGCCTTGGGAACCAGGACGACTGGGCTCGCCCAGGGACTGTCTGAGGGTTCGATCACTCCTAGGGTCAGCATCTTGGACACCTCGGTCTGGATGCAGGCTCGTACCCGGTCTGGTACGCGGTATGCTCGGTGTCGAATAGGAGGGCTGTCCCCGGTGTCCACATCGTGGAGGCACCAGGGGGTGACTCCGGGGGTGAGGGAGAACAGGGAGGCGAACTGCCTCAGGAGCGTTTGGCAGTCTTGGCGTTGCTCCGGGGACAGGGCCTCGGAGAGCTGGACCCCTTCCACTGAGCCATCCTGCTCGAGGGCCCTCAGTAAGTCCGGAAGGGGTTCGGAGTCTTCTTCTGTCCCAGTATCGGTAGCCATCAGGAGGCTGAGTTCGGATCGCACAAAATGGGGTTTGAGCCTGTTGGCATGGAGGACCCGTAGGGGGTTCCGGGCAGTCTCCATGTCGATTAAATAGGTGACGGGCCCCTTGCGTTCGATTACCTTGAAGGGCCCGGACCATCTGTCTTGGAGGGCACAGGGCTCAACCGGGGACATCACCCAGACCTGTTGTCCAGGTTCGAACTCAATGGAGGACGTGTGCTGATCGTACCACCTCTTCATGTCCTCCTGACTGGCCTCGAGGTTGGCTTTGGCGGTGTCTCGGAACCGCCGGGTCTGGTTGCGGAGAGCCAGGAGATACCGGTAGATGTCCGGGGGAGTTTTCGGGGGAGGCTGCTCCCAACCTTCCTTGACTAGGCTGAGGGGGCCCCGGACGGGGTGCCCGTACAGTAGTTCAAAGGGGCTGAAGCCGAGGGACTTCTGCGGGACCTCCCGATAGGCAAACAGGAGGCATGGAAGCAGTACGTCCCACTGGCGTCGAAGGGGTTCTTCTAGACCCATAATCATCCCCTTGAGGGTGCGGTTGAATCTCTCGACCAGTCCGTTTCCTTGCGGGTGATAGGGGGTCGTGAATTTGTAGGTGACCCCGCATTGCTGCCAGAGGGACTTCATATATCTGGAGATAAAGTTCGTGCCCCTGTCACTGACGACCTCCCGGGGGAACCCCACCCGGGAGAAGATCCCCATCAGGGCCCGGCCCACCACGGGGGCCGTCACAGTCCGAAGAGGGATGGCCTCGGGATAGCGGGTGGCGTGGTCTACAAGGACCAGGATGAACCGGTGTCCTTGGGCTGTTCGAGGGTCGAGGGGCCCCACAATGTCTATTCCCACTCGTTCAAACGGGGTGGTGACGACAGGAAAGGGTTGTAATGGTGCTTTGATTTTTCGGCCACTTTTTCCGCTGGCCTGGCAGGTGGGGCAGGCCTTGCAGTGGTTGGTGACATCCTTCCGCATGTGGGGCCAGAAAAAATGGGTCACCAGGCGGTCGTAGGTTTTATCCTGCCCCAGGTGTCCGGCAAGGGGGACATCGTGGGCTAAGTTCAGGAGGAAGTCTCGGAAGCGAAGGGGCACCACCAGCACCCGACTGGCCCCTAGTTCTGCAATTTTCTGCTCGCTGTAGAGCAGGTCTTGGTCCCAGTAGATCCAGTGGGCCCCCGAGGTATCCCCGGTGCTCTGGGCCAGGGCTTGCTGCCGGAGTCCTTCGAGAGAAGGACAGGTTTTTTGCTCGGCCCGGAATTGTTCCTGCGTGGGGCCTCCCTCCTGCCGCCATTGTGCCAGGTCAGGGACGTCCCGAAGCTGGTCGGGTCCTTCTTCGGTTTGGGTCAAGGGAATGGCTTCTGGGGCGGCCTCCTCTGGGATGAGCGCGGGAGGAGGTTCTGGCCACTCGGGCTCTTCTGGGCTGGGGACCGCGCGGGCGGTCATGGACCGGGTCGTGACGCAGACCCATTCGGGGAGGCCAAGCATCCCCAGGTGCTCCCTTCGTTCGACAGCTGCCCAGGGAGAGCTTTCAAGGTCGTTTCCTAGGAGGCAGTCCACGGGGGCATCATCGCGGACAGTTACTTTTAACATCCCTGTTACTCCTCCCCACTCGAAGGGGACGCAGGCCATGTGGCATAGGCTTTCGGAGTTGTCGGCTGATCGAACAGGGCAAAGAATGTTCGGCAAGATTTGGTCTGGAGTGACGAGGTGGCGTCGGACCGCCGTTACACTGGCCCCGGTGTCGCGGAGGGCTTCCGCCCGGCGACCATTGATGTTAACCCATTGACCGTACTTCTGTGTGTTGGCGGGAAGGGGGGCCCGCGGAATCATGTCTCTCTCCCCTAAGCAGACCAGTGCCATGGCGGCGGGTGCCCATTCCGAGGGATCGGTCTCGTACTCCTCTTGGTCTTCCGGGATTATTTCTTCCCCTAGGGCCGCCGCTGCAACTTGGCGGGGAGTCGTGTTCGGATTCTTTGGGCAGTTGGGATCACTGGCGTAGTGGCCGGGTCGCTGGCACCTGTGGCACGTAATGTTGGCCCGGAAACCGGCCCGGACGGCAGGGCTTCCCCGGCCAACCGGGGTCGAGGGGTTTCTGGGGGGTGACGAGGGGCCGGGGTCTCTCCCCCGACCCTGACTTCCTCCTCCCCCTCGGGGGCGATACGATCTGGATACTTCGCTGGGTGCGCTCCGGCCAACTCGGGTGCTTTTCCACCGGTCGGCTTCGGCGGCGAGTTGTCGAGGGTCGGTTAGCTTGCTGTCCAGGAGGTGTTGCCGGAGCTCCACGAAGCAGTTGTTCGACAGGTGTTCCCATACGATAAGGTCAAAGAGTTGTTCGTAGGTGGTTACTTTGTTGCCCTTGATCCACCCCTCGAAGGCTCGGCTAAAAAAGTTCACGTACTCCACCCAAGTTGTACCCGGAATCCGTTTGCAGTCGCGGAACCGTTGGCGGTACATCTCCGGTGTGAGCCCGTATCGAGTGAGGAGGGCGGCCTTCATGTGGTCGTAGGAGGTCATCAGCTGGTCCGGGAGTTGCAGCAGGGCGTCCCGCCCTTCGTTGACAAACCTCCCCCATAATCCGGCTCCCCAATCGCTTCGGGGAATCCGGTGGGAGGTCATTGCCACCTCATAGGCTTTAAACCACTGCTGGATATCATCGTTCTTGTGGTATTCCCGGATGACATCTTTGGGGATGTGAACCTTGGGCTCGGTCGAGGCAGACGGGGTCGGTCGTTCGGGGAGCCCGAGGTCTTTATTCTGTTTCTGAATCTCCAGTGCTTTGAGATTGCGCTCATGTTCGTACTCTAGTCTCTTTTCCTCTAGCTCCCTCTGTCTTTGCTTGTCTTCCCGCTCTTCCCTGAGCCGTAAGTGTTCCAGGGTTATTTTTTGTTCTGCCAGCTTGAGTTCCCCATCCAAGCGAAGTCGGGCAAGTTCTAATTCGTGGAGTCTGGTTTTTTCTCTTTCTCGGATCTCTTCCAGGGAGAGATCCGCTCTTTCTTTAGTTGGTGCGGGGCTCGTTTCGGTTGTTTGTGTTCGGGGTACGGCCGTACCCGTTTCTGCCCAAGCTTCTAGGGCTCGTTTGAAGTCTTCCTTTGTGCTAAGACCTGTGGTTGGAAGTCCAAGTTCTATGCAATATTGCTTCAGTTCCCGGTGGTTGTAGTCTTCCAATTTTTCCATCTGAAATTTTTCCGTTGTTCCGCTCTCTATTGACATGGTTGTTGTGTGTGGTGGGGCGAGTGACTTTCTGTACGATTATGCGTAGGTTCGGATCCCACCGCTGCCACCAATGTTAGACGGGGACCCTGAGGGTCGGCCGGATACCGAATGTAAATGTAAATGTAAATGTACAGGAATTTATATAGCGCAAATCACCAAGCGGTTTCTAAGCGCTTGCTTAGGGAACCCGTCCTGGTATTCCCTTGTGAGATAACCCCGGCAGGGTATCCGCAAGGTGAAAGCCAGGCATCCCGCCGCGAGGGGCCGTTGTGGAGATTAAGCAAGCTATTGCCCAGAGTCGCAGAGTGTGAACCCGTGAATCGAGTAGGTATCGGAGCGAGAATTGTCGAGTCCATGGACATTTTAGGACTCAAGACCCGAGCCGGGAATTGAACCCTGGTGCCGGGTTGACCTCTGCTTCCAGGTCTGCCTCCTCTAACCAGTGAGCCACACTTCTCCACAGGGAGAGATCCCCGAGGGGGACCGTCTCCGGCGATCGTACAGACAAGTACCCTCCCTCCCCACAAACAGGCACCACACCAAGTCGAGTTCAAGGCTTTATATAAGGTTCTTAAGGCAAGGATATCAGCGATACAGGATAACTTGGACCCGGGGGTCCTCTCACTTCTAGTCTCTGTAGGGAAAGGGGGTAGCGGGACAGTCTTGGTACCGGATCGGTACAGGTAGTGGTAAAAGGCGAGCTCACAATCCTCGAGCTGGAGGGTCTGTGGATCGGGCCGCGGCAGCGCCAGCAGGCCAAGGTGATAGTCTCATAAAGCAGAGGGCCGCGGCAGCGCCAGCAGGCCAAGTCGATGGTTTCACGAGGCAGAGGGCCGCGGCAGCGCCAGCAGGCCAAGACGATGGTTTCACGAGGCAGAGGGCCGCGGCAGCGCCAGCAGGCCAAGACGATGGTTTCACGAGGCAGAGGGCCGCGGCAGCGCCAGCAGGCCAAGGCGATGGTTTCACGAGGCAGAGGGCCGCGGCAGCGCCAGCAGGCCAAGACGATGGTTTCACGAGGCAGAGGGCCGCGGCAGCGCCAGCAGGCCAAGACGATGGTTTCACGAGGCAGAGGGCCGCGGCAGCGCCAGCAGGCCAAGTCACGGATGAGTTCTTCTCGGGTCTCTCGACTCCAGGATACCACTGCCTTCCTGGTCTGGCCCTGCCCCAGTTATAGGTCTGGTCCCCTTTGATGTCCGGACCCTCGCGCCTGGGGGCCGGGAGGTCCGGGATGAGGGAGTCCAGACACCCAGCAGGGGGGTGGAGCCAGCGCCCAGGCGGCCTGGGGTGATCGACACCTGGCGGAGGAGAGCCGTTGACGATTCCTTCTCCCATTGACTCGCCAAGTGATCACTCTGCCTCCTGGGAGGATGGTGGGGCCTCGATGTCGGGGCCGGCCGGGCCCGGGGTTAGGGTCGAGTTGAGGCCACGCGGCCTCGTGCTGCAGTGCCCCAAGATGGCGGCCGGGTCGATGTCGTGGGGTAGATGGTGACCCGGGCCAGCTGGGTCCGGAGCTGGTGTCTTGTAGTGGAGGGATTGCAGGGTACTTCGGGTGGTCGTTTGTGGACTCTGGCTGGGGATGCAGGGAGAGCCAGGGTCCTGGTCCCATTGCGGGGAGGGGGGACAGCTCGAACATGCGGCCTGTCCAACAGGGACCATACTCAGGGGGAACAGAATAAATGTAAAGGACAGATAACAAGCATGATCTGCTACGAAAGTGAAGAGCATTGCCAGACAAAGAACATGTGCTATGAAGAGCCTGAAATGCAACTCTGCCAAAAGTTACCCAGCAGTGAGTGACCCAAAACAAGGAAGTGAGTAGACTGACTATCTGGCAGTTAGTGGGGAAGGGGCGTGGCCAAGAGCCGGTCATGGCGGACGTGTAGTGCTGAAGCTCCGTCCGTAGCCCTTTGATACTAGCTGCTAATCCTGCCTACCCTCTACGCAACCCACCTCAAAGTTTGGCCCGGACCTGCACCGGCCGAGCGGCGGGTGGTGGCGGCGAGATACCCTCCTCAGACACCGCCTACCGCCTTGGTGAGCTGCGGCGGCCGCTGGGGCCTCCTGCGCAGAGGGAAGCCGCGGCCTCAATTAGCCCTGAGGCCTGACTGCTGCTATCTGCCGACGAACCGCCGACAGGACACCGGAGGTGCGCTGGGGCATAGAACTGTGCGCACCGCAGCCGGGAGGCCGGCGATCGATCCTGCGGGCACCGGTCCGGCTTCCCGTTCGCCGGTGGACCCCCGAGACCCGTTCTGCCCTGATTGCCCGGCGTGCGGCCGGAGGAACGCCGGACTGTGCTGCACCCCCTGGACTGCTGCGGGGGCGCCTGCGTCCGGCGAAAGGAAGCGTTGAGAGAGCTGGGGAGAGGACTCTAGAGCCCTGAGTTCTGCTAAGGCTGCGTGGGACACCCGGCGGTGGCCCGGCGGGTCTTGGCGCCGAGGCAGCGACGCGGGCGCCATCTTGCCTCCGCCCTGAACACCAGCAAATCAGTGAGGGACACCGTGTACGTCGGCAATACCAGCAGTTCTTGAGGGCAGCAGGGGAAATGCAGATCTGGGGAAGCGACGCAGCGCCGGCACGACCCCTGCGGCCACGCTACCACTGGTGACCCATGACAGCATTGAGGGGTCCGGCTGCACAGGGGCACGCGTGGCAAGCCTCAGACTGCGAGACCACCTTCACTGGGACAGGTGAGAAGCGCCACACCGCTGTTTTGCCTCTTGCGGTCCCCCCCCCTCCTGCAGCCACTTGCCTATACCTGCCGCCACGCCGGGGCCAACGCGGCGGTTACGCGGGGGTTCCTCCACGGAACGCCGCCACACAGATCAGGCGTGCCGCCTCTGCTATAACGCTACTGACCCTCTCCAGCACCAGGGAGTCACCGCTCCTATTGCCTTCCCCGCTGAGACGCCAGTGGCCGCGTGGAGATCCACAGCGGACAGGAACGCGACCACCCCGACGTCGCTCTGCATACTAGGTCGATGGGACGGCACAGGGGCAGGGCCCAGGACCCCGGTGCATCGACGGACATGCAATCTACCGGCTCGGAGGACCCTCTTTCCTCCTCAAATATGGACGTTATCCCGCCGACTGGGAAGGGGTCGCAAGACGCCAAACTAGACCTTATCCTCAACGAGATACGAGCTACACGGGAGGCGCTGGAAACACGTATCGATAACATGGCGACGGGTCTCTCGTTGTTCCGAGCAGATCACAATAAACTTGCAGAGAGGGTCTCCGAACAGAAACTTGCACTGAATGATCTCATACCCCAACAAACGGAGCACTCGACGAAACTGGAAGGCGTGGAAAAACAGCTCAAGCAGTTATGGGACAAGGTGGACGATGCGGAAGGACGTGCCCGCCGCAACAACGTCCGCATCTTAGGCATTCCAGAACGCAGCGAGGGGAGGAACCCTACCCAATTTGTGGAGGACTGGCTCCGTCAACTGGTGGGTCCAGAAGATCTTACGGCCCTGTACAGCGTGGAGAGGGCGCATAGAATACCATCCAAACCACCGCAACCGGGTGCGCCCCCACGTCCTTTGATCGCACGCCTCTTTCACTACAAGGACCGCGACACTGTGCTACGCGTGGCCCGAGAGAAGGCACCGATTTGCTATGAAGACAAGAACATCTCCGTGTATCCTGACTTCACGCCCACGGTACAGCGTGCCAGGTCCACCTTCCTGGGGGTGAAACGCAAGTTGCGTGAGAGAGACTTGAAATATGCCCTTCTGTTCCCTGCCCGCCTTAAAATACTACACAGTAACAAGTCATATTTCTTTGACTCGCCGGAGGAAGCAGCAGAGTGGATGGAGGTGAAGCTAACGCCGCCGACCTCGCAGGACCCATTTATGGCCGCTAGGGGAGAAGGCCGTCGGAATCGCCCAGATCGGAAAAGCGCCACTCCGGACACTGGACAAGCCCCACCGCAGAGGACGGCGCCGACGGATGCGACCGCTACGAACCGTCCAGCAGACCCCACACCGGTGATGCAATTGACGGAGGAGGCACTCACCGCCCATGATGCGGGCACAGCCAGAGACCTGATTAGCAACTCTGATACGCACACGGAGGTGTCAGGATCGGCGGACAGCATACAACTCTTCCCCAAAATCACGGCGCAGACAGCAGACGAATTTTAACATCACCATCGTGACCGCACTCCGGGTGGTAATGTATTGACTGTATCATTCCTTGCACACAGGTGGGTTGCTTGAGGGATTGATTTATTAAGGGCCGCCGTGCCACCGCAGGCCAGTACAAGAACGGCGCTAGTAACCTGCGCCCCCCACCGCAGGCACATGGAACTGTTTGACTCCTGCCCCTGTTGGGCATCATGGTTCGGACCTCGAGCCCGTTGGCCTGGGGACCTTAGTGTTCAGGGATTAACTGTTTGCTTGACACTCCTCTTTTGCAATACGATGTACCAGGCGCGTGCGCCCACATACTCATGTTTGCCGCGCTACACGACCAGACATGGGGCCACTTAATGTTTATAACTTGTGCACCTGGAATGTGCGGGGCATGGGCTCGATTCATAAAAGGCACAGGATACTTGCCCAGCTAAACCGCAGGGGCATTATGATGGCCTGCCTACAAGAGACGCACCTGAACTGTGCTGAGCGTCTGAAACTGCATAAGAAGTGGAAGGGCCAATTTTTCGCTACGTCCTATTCTGCATTCTGTAGGGGGGCCGCTATTTGGCTCCGTAATTCTGTCCCCTTTAAGCCACTAGAGCAAAGAATTGACAAGGAGGGTAGATATGTATTTGTGAAGGGCTTACTGGATGAGGCTACTGTTGTGCTTGGTTGTGTATATTCTCCAAACTCGGGACAATCTGATTTTTTGATTAATGTCAACGGGGTCCTTGCGGATTGGGCGGATCACCAATGGGTAGTTGGAGGGGACTTCAATGCTGTGTTGGATGTTGCCCTGGACAGATCGCACCCCCCACTACACGCCACGGAAAGCAGGCGACAGGCGGACGCACTGGCACAGTGGGCGGAGGGATGGGATCTGGCAGATGCATGGCGCAGTACACATTTGCAGGACAGGGAATATACCTTTTTCTCCCCACCGCACAGGCTCCACACCAGGATAGACCGAATCTTTTGCTCCCGTTCCTTATTAGGATCGGTTATCCAGGCCCAGCACAAGGGGAAGACCCTATCTGATCACAATCCAGTTGAGCTGACTTGGCAATGGGGCCGACAGACGACCCCAATCCCGACCTGGAGATTACCCACGGAGCTGTTGGAAGATGCAGTCTTCAGGTCCGCTATGGCGGATGCCATTGAGGGTTATTTTGACACAAACACTGACACTGCCAGCTCCCGACAGTTGGAATGGGACGCCTTCAAAGTTTTCATCAGGGGGGAGGCGATGGCTACTAGAGTGGGCATGAGGAGGGCAGTAATTGCAGATCTGAAAGACGTGGAGGGTAGACTGGCGACGCTGGAGTGTGAGGCTGCGGGCACGAACACACATTTCACGCCACTGCAGGATGCACATGTAAAACACGCTGAGCTACTAGAAGACTTGAGATTGTTAGACTACAGGGAATACACGACTAGACAACACACGCAGGCAGATAGGACGGGCGCTCTGCTGGCCCGCATCATACGTGACTCCCCAGTGCACCATCCCATCTTAGAAGTACTGGATCAAGGCGGCATGCTAGTTTCGACTCAAGTAGGAATCAACGCCGCATTCGAGGACTATTACACCACGCTTTACAGCCCACACAGCTGCCTCTCACAGGCTGCATTCGAGGGATTCATGAGGGATTTAGAACTACCCAAACTCACTGACAAGCAAAGCGACGATCTAAAGCGTAACATTTCTATTGCGGAGATTAGGCAGGCAATACGCGCACTCCCAAGAAACAAAACCCCTGGGACGGACGGCTTACCGGCCGAGTTCTATGCCACATACATGGACCTGCTAGCCCCGCGCCTCCATGCCATTTATATGGCAGCGCTACGGACTGACAGCTTACCACAGTCCTCCCTTCAAGCTTTGATAACCTTCCTCTTGAAACCGGGTAAGGATGGTCTGCACCTTGCTAACTACAGACCCTTATCTCTACTTAACACCGATTACAAGATTCTGAGTAAAGTGCTAGCGACGAGACTGGCACAATACATCCCGCAACTGATCCATCCTGACCAGTGCGGGTTTGTACCGGGCAGGAGCACGGCTATGAATCTTAGACGTTTGGCCCAGCTGATGCTACGGGACCCGACAGCCCTAGGCTCTGAGGGATTAATCTCATTGGACCTGAAGCAGGCTTTCGATTCCCTCAGATGGGATTTCATGTTCGCTGTGCTCACGAGGTTCGGAATACCTATAGAGTATATAGCATGGGTAAAGCTGCTATACACACACCCCACGGCCCGGCTGCGCACATCCAGATACATCTCGGGTCCCATAGCCATAGCAAGGGGTACAAGGCAGGGTTGCCCCCTCTCCCCGCTCCTCTTCATTCTGGCACTTGAACCACTGCTCTGTAAACTCCGGACTATGGCCCCCCACTGTGGAATTAGGAGGGGTGAGACAACACATATAGTGTCCGCCTATGCTGACGACATTATCCTGTACCTGCGTAACTTACGGGGCGACCTGAACCCTATCCCTTCTATATTTGAGGACTTTAGATCGTTATCTGGCCTCACCATAAGCGAACCTAAGTCTTACGGGTTTACCTTTGCCACCGCCAACTCGACTACTCCACTGCCCTTTGCGCCACACGCGTTTCAGATGGCGGATACTACCTTCAGATACCTCGGGATACAAGTTTACAGGGATGCCGAAATGATGATTGACGGCAACCTCGGAAGGGCTATGAGGACACTTAAATCTCAGATACAATTCTGGTTGTCACTCCCTCTCTCGGTGGTCGGCAGGATCGCCATTTCCAAGATGGTGATGCTTCCCCGTCTCATTTACTACTTTACAAATCTACCGTTTCTGATCCCTGCAATGACGTTCAAGACACTGGACACGCTCCTTACGGAACTCATATGGGGACAAGGGCGGAGGCGCATAGGCCTCGCTAAGTTGCAACTCGCAACCAGCGCAGGAGGTATGGGAGTACCAGACTTCAGGGCCTACAACTTTGCATGCCAACTGCAATGGCTGGCCTATTGGCTTGCTGGTAGAAACCTACATGAGATTGACATGACAGAAGACGATCGCTCTAAAGGGAGGATCCATGTCCTGCTCCTGCCCCGCTCGGAGCTACCGAGTGACACCTCACCGCTTCTCCGACTTGCAATACACTACTGGCGGAAGGCGGTGAAGTACACGGCTCCGCTGTCATCATATGCTCCCACAATTCCACTACTGGGTATACCCCTGGGGTCGGGACCGCTCACAACACAAAAACTGATGCCATGGCACGACGCAGGTGTGACACACGTAGGAGACCTTTTTGCTGAAGGGCGGATGCTGTCCTTTGCAGACTTCAGGACCGCACATGGCATCCCTGGGGGATCATTCCTTTTGCATGCTGGCGTCGGCCGCTATGTACTAGGAAGGTGGGCGCCTGGGGGAGTGGAGCCATCCACGAACCCCTTACTGACGATGCACTACCTCATGGGAACGGGAAGTCATCTGACAAAATGGCTCACTGCTAGCATTAGAACGGGACGGGCGGTTTCACTGTCACCTCTCAGAACCAAGTGGGAGGGCGATATATGGAGGCCGTTACGGGACAAGGAATGGGAGCGGATCCTTCAATTCCCCAAAAATGTAGCTAGGAACCCCAAATTTAAGTTCATCCAACTAATGGTCCTGCACAGAGCATACTTAACACCACACCGTTTACATGCAATGTTCCCCAATGCCACCGACACCTGCCCTAGATGCGCTATAGATGATGCGTCACTGACACATATGTTGTGGAGCTGCCCCAAACTGGGTTATTTCTGGACTACTATTAATGACTCGCTCACAGACGCAGGTGCGTTGATGCAGACGCTCACCCTGGAATACACGCTCCTAGGGTTGGGCCCAGCAGCGCGTAAGAGAAGCGTAGCCGCACGTTTTGCTGCTATAGCCATATTACTTGCGAAACGTGCCATCACGATGAGGTGGAAGTCTCCCAAACCACCTGACCCCGATTTGTGGAAAACGGAAATGATACGCTGGGGCAAAGCAGAGGGTGAAGCGCTACAGCGTGAAGAACGCAGAGGCCTCAGGAAAACACCGATCTCACTAGATTGGTTTACTATTCTAGGGAGGTTTGAGACAGGGGGTGAAGAAGAGTCTGATATTTCAATACCGTAAACTGGACTGTATATTGTTGTAGATGGACTTACATGTGCCGTGCACGACCATGCTGCACTAGATTGTGATACGGGGTACCCCGTGATACTTTTGCTTATGCCACTGGCTGGTTGTGTAAAAATGCATATTTGAACTGATCTGCTTATTGGGTGCGTCCTGGTACTTACTACTGTATACGTACGTACAAAGGGAGTGTCTAGGGTGGGACTTTTGTTAGTGGGTGGCGGGAGGGATTTCTTTACATTCTGAAGGGGTTTGTTCAATTACCTGAAATCACAACAAAAGTTAAACTGTATAATGTGCCCACTGTTACTGAGCCCGATAGAGCTTCCTTCCTCCTGAATATGTCCTATGATACTGATACTGTAAAGTTGCTCTGACTACTCTGCTAATAAACAGATTTTCAAAAAAAATCTGGCAGTTAGTGGTCTAGTGTTCATAACCTCCTGAGTTTCCACGAACTCGTCTTTCACAGTTTCTAAATCCATGCACCTTATACATGATTTTGTGTCTGTGCTTAGTCTGAATCCTGACATACGCAAATGATGTGGAAGTATTTACTAAAATGTATGCATTACCGACAAGGAATTCAACCAAGCAATGAAACTGCTTCTACAAGAAATGCAAATATAAATGTAAGTATTAATTCAGGAAAAGAGGTTTAGCTGATTCCATTTCTAACCAAGCAGTTTAGTTTGTATTGGGTGAATGGCGGCAAGGCTGATGTGGCAGAATGAATGCGATAATAAACATTTGGAAAAAGCTAAAATGAATTAGATTACAGTTAATACTCTGAAAAGATTGTAGGAGCTAATCACCTGGAAAGCTGCTTAAAAGTGAGAGAACTCTGATACGTAGAAAAATATGGTGATATAATAGACATAATGGGGCTCATTTAGATGTTGGATTTTGAAACATCCGTGGTGCTGGCGGAAAACGTCCATTTCCTCACTCCTGCAGCGGTCCTTGCGTCCGCCATATTGCAATGGGCAAAGATAGCCCATTTCCCGTCGGCTGCGGAGTTTTGGGATCCGCCAGAATTTTTCTTCCATAACGGTGGTGGAGGGAGCCAATTGAGAAAGCCTGCTGTGTGGAATGACGTTACGACCGCCGGACGAATCACGATGCCTCAGCCAGCCCATCAGATTGCAGCAGAGAAACGAGCCTCTCAAAGATGGCGGAAGCACAACTGCGGAGATAGAAAGTCAAACCCGGGTGTTAGACGGGGACCTGGAGGGTCGGCCGAGCACAGTGATCGCACAGACAGGTAACTTCCCCCCCACAGATGGACACCACACAAAGCTTATGGTAACACCTTTTATAGGCACTTCGGGTAGTAGAGTGGTACGATACAGGGCGATCAGGACACGATGATCCTCTCAATTCTAGTCTCTAGTAAGGGAAGGGGGTAGCGGGACAGTCTTGGTACCCACGGGTACGGGTGTGTAACGGTGATAGCTCACAATCCTCGAGCTCGGTGTTCGGAGGGGTCAGACCGCGGCAGCGCCGGCAGGTCCCGAAGAGGTCGTAGGTGGCACGGGCCGCGGCAGCGCCAGCAGGTCCCAACGAGGATGAAGGTTACGACGGGCCGCGGCAGCGCCAGCAGGTCCCATGAGAATGCAGGTTGCAAAGGGCCGCGGCAGCGCCAGCAGGTCCCACGAGGATGAAGGTTACAACGGGCCGCGGCAGCGCCAGCAGGTCCCACGAGAATGCAGGTTGCAGAGGGCCGCGGCAGCGCCAGCAGGTCCCACGAGGATGAAGGTTGCAGAGGGCCGCGGCAGCGCCAGCAGGTCCCACGAGGATGAAGGTTGCAGAGGGCCGCGGCAGCGCCAGCAGGCAGGACAATAGTTCACAAGTCAGGGCTGTGGCAGCGCCAACAGTCCGTCAAGGATGAGTTCGTCGCGGTGTCTCTCGACTCCAGGATACAACTGCCTTCCTGTCCTGGGGCTGCCTCAGTTATAGGTCTGGCGCCCTTTGATGTCCGGACCCTCGCTCTTGGAGGTCGGGAGGTCCGGGATGAGGGAGTCCAGACACCCAGCAGGGGGGTGGAGCCAGCGCCCGAGGAGGCTGGGGGTGCTCGGCACCTGGCGGGGGAGAGCCATCGACACTTCGTACTCCCATTGACCTGCCAAGTGGGCCGTTCACCTCCTGGGTGGAGGGTGGTGCCGGGATGTCGGGGCCTGGCCAGGCCCAGGGTTGGGGTCGGGCTGAGGCCGCACGGCCGCGTGGTGCCGTGTCCAAGATGGCGGCTGGGCCGGGCAATGGTGCTGACGGTGGCCCGGCCCCTGTCCTGCGGGGAGGGAGCGAGCCCTTCATGTGGCCTGTCCAACATGCGTCCCCCCCAGCTGAAGGCGGGGAGAGTCACCCATCTTCTTGGGGACTTTCCTCGTCGAGGCGGAAAAAGCGGGACAGGCCATCCGCGTGGGCGTGGTCTTGGCCGGGTCGATGTTCCACAGTGAAGTCCATCCCCTGCAGGGAGATGGACCAACGTAGTAGTTTCGGGTTTTCCCCCCGCATCTGCATGAGCCATTGCAGGGGTCGATGATCGGTCTGGACCCGGAAGTGGGTGCCGAAGAGATAAGGCCGGAGCTTTTTGAGGGCCCACACCACGGCGAAGGCCTCCCTCTCGATGGTGCTCCAGCGTCGTTCTCGGGCCAGGAGCCGTCTGCTGATGAAAGCCACTGGCTGGTCAAGTCCTTCGGGGTTCAGCTGGGAAAGGACTGCCCCAACGCCGTGGTCGGAGGCATCTGTTTGGACGATAAATTCCCGGCTGTAGTCGGGGGCCTGGAGCACCGGGGCGGAGCACATGGCGGCCTTCAGCTTTTTGAAGGCCGCTTGACAGTCTGGGGTCCAGTTGACCTCCTTGGGTTGGTTTTTAGAGGTGAGTTCCGTGAGGGGCCCTACGATGCTGCCATAGTCCCTCACGAACCGTCGGTAGTAGCCTGTGAGTCCCAGGAAGGCGCGGACCTCGGTCTGGGTGATGGGGGACTGCCACGACTGGATGGCAGCGATCTTGAGTTGCAGCGGGGCCACCAGACCGCTTCCCACCTGGTGCCCGAGATAGGTCACGGACCCCTGGCCAATTTGGCATTTGCTGGCCTTGATCGTGAGGCCAGCTCGTTGGAGGGCCTGTAGCACCTCTCGGAGGTGGTGGAGGTGGTCGGACCAGTGGTGGCTGTACACAGCGATATCGTCCAGGTAGGCGGCGCTGAATCCTTCGAGTCCTGCCAGGACCTGGTTTACTAGCCGCTGAAATGTTGCTGGCGCATTCTTCATGCCGAATGGCATGACCTTGAAGTTATAGTGGCCATCAGGGGTAGAGAATGCCGATCGTTCTTGGGCCCGGGGTGTGAGACCGATCTGCCAGTAGCCCGCTGTCAGGTCGAAGATGCTGAGGTAGCGGGCAGCTCCCATGCGGTCGATTAGTTCATCTGCTCGGGGGATGGGGTGTGCGTCTGTTCTGGTGACCGCATTCAAGCCCCGGTAGTCGACGCAGAACCGGAGCTCCGGCGTGGCGCCGGGGGCGGCCGCTTTGGGGACCAGTACCACTGGGCTGGCCCAGGGGCTGTCTGAGGGCTCGATGATCCCGAGTGTGAGCATCTTGGCCACCTCCTCTTGGATGCAGGCCCGTACCCGATCTGGTACGCGGTAGGCCCGATGGCGGATAGGGGGACTGTCTCCAGTGTCCACGTCGTGTAAGCACCAGGGGGAGACCCCTGGGGTGAGGGAGAGCAGGGTGGAGAACTGGAGCAGGAGGACTCGGCAGTCTTGGCGCTGTTCCAGGGTGAGGGCCTCCGAGAGTCGGACCCCGTCCACGGAGCCGTCCTTCTCCCGTGACCGTAGGAGGTCAGGAAGGGGTTCGGAGTCCTCCTCGGTTCCATTGTCGGTTGCCATCAGGAGACTGAGTTCGGAGCGTACAAAGTGGGGTTTCAGTCTATTAGCGTGGAGGACCCGGAGAGGGTTTCGGGAAGATTCCATATCGATGAGATAGGTGACAGGGCTCTTGCGCTCGATTACTTTGAAGGGCCCCGTCCATTTGTCTTGCAGGGCGCATGGTTCGGTAGGAGACATTACCCACACTTGTTGGCCGGGTTCAAATTCGATGGAGGATGCATTTTGATCGTACCACCTTTTCATGTCCTCCTGACTGGCCTCCAGGTTTGCTTTTGCCATCTCTCTGAACCTTCTGGTCTGGTTGCGGAGGGTTAGGAGGTACTTGAAAACATCTGGAGTGTTCTTTAGAGGGGGCATTTCCCAGCCTTCTTTGACTAGGCTGAGCGGGCCTCGCACCGGGTGTCCATACAAGAGTTCGAAAGGGCTGAAGCCGAGGGACTTCTGGGGGACTTCTCGGTAGGCAAAGAGAAGGCACGGTAGTAGCACATCCCACTGGCGACGGAGGGGCTCTTCCAACCCCCCAATCATCCCTTTGAGCGTGCGGTTGAATCGCTCAACCAGTCCGTTCCCTTGAGGGTGATAGGGGGTCGTGAATCGGTAGGTGACCCCACACTGTTGCCAGAGGGACTTCATGTATTTTGAGATAAAGTTCGTACCCCTGTCGCTGACGACTTCCCGGGGGAAGCCCACTCGAGAGAAGATCCCCATCAAGGCTCGACCCACTACTGGGGCTGTTATCGTACGAAGGGGGACCGCTTCAGGATAGCGGGTAGCGTGATCCACCAGGACCAGGATGAAGCGATGTCCCTGTGCTGTTCGGGGGTCCAGGGGCCCCACAATGTCTATTCCCACCCTTTCGAACGGGGTGGTCACCACGGGGAATGGTTGTATGGGGTGCCTTGAGTTTGCGGCCGCTCTTCCCACTGGCCTGGCAGGTCGGGCAGGACCGGCAATGGTTGGATACGTCATTTCTCATTTTGGGCCCAAAAAAGTGAGTCACCAGGCGGTGGTAGGTCTTGTCTTGGCCCAGGTGCCCGGCCAGGGGGACATCATGGGCTAGGTTCAACAGGAAGTCTCTGAAGTGGAGGGGCACCACCAGCACTCGCCCGGCCCCCAGTTCTGCGATTTTCTGTTCGCTGTACAAGAGATCATTGTCCCAATAAACCCAGTGGGCCCCGGTGGTGTCTCCTTGGCTCTGGGCGAGCGCTTGCTGTCGCAATCCCTCGAGAGAGGGGCAGGTCTTTTGCTCCTGCCGGAATTGTTCCTGGGTGGGCCCCCCTTCTTGACGCCACTGAGCCAGGTCGGGAAGCTCGGGGGGCTGTGTGGACCCCTCTGGGGTGGGGTCCGGGTGGTCGGTCTGGAGGAAGTCTTCTTCTGGAATGATCGAGGGCGGAGGTGCTGCCCATTCTGGTTCTTCTGGTCTAGGGATGGTGCGGGTGGCCATGGACCGGGTGGTTACGCACGCCCAGTCCGGGAGACCCAGCATCCCCAGATGCTCTCTTCTTTCCACAGCGGCCCACGGGGAGCTCTCGAGATCGTTCCCCAGGAGGCAGTCTACGGGGGCATCGTCACGGACAGTTACTTTCAGCATGCCGGACACTCCTCCCCATTCGAAGGGGACGCAGGCCATCCGACACAGGCTCTCCGAGTTATCTGCCGATCGGACGGGGCAAAGTACGTTTGGTAGGATTTGTTCTGGGGTCACCAGGTGACAGCGGACGGCCGTCACACTGGCCCCGGTGTCACGCAGGGCCTCGGCCTTGCGCCCATTGATGCTCACCCATTGGCTGTACTTCCGAGTGTTGGCGGGCAGGGGAGTCCGCGGGACCATGTCTCTTCCTCCTAGGCATGCCAGGGTCATGGCGGCGGGTTCCCACTCGAACTGCTCCGACTCATAGGTCTCCGTGTCTTCGGAGACTTGTTCTTCTCCCAGGGCGGCGGCCGCCATCTGGCGGGGCCCGGGGGCCTGGTTCTTCGGGCAGGTCGGGTCACTGGCATAGTGGCCGACTCGCTGGCATCGATGACACGTCACGTTAGCTCGGAACCCCGGGCGCATCGGGGGGTTTCCCCGGCCTGCTGGGGCCGTGGTGGCGTTAGTGGGTGCGGCCGGGGCGGCGTCTCTGCCCCGGCCCGGGCCTCCTCCTCCTCCTCGGGGACGATGGTGACCTTGGTTGGTTCTGTTCTGCTCATTCGGCCCACTCCGGGCCACTCGGGTGCTCTCCCACCGGTCAGCCTCGGTGGCGAGCTGCCGGGGTTCAGTCAATTTACTGTCGAGGAGGTGCTGCCTGAGCTCGACAAAGCAGTTGTTGGAGAGGTGCTCCCACACAATGAGATTGAAGAGTTGTTCGTAAGTGGTTACGTTGTTACCCTTGATCCACCCCTCGAAGGCTCGGCTGAAATAGTTCACGTATTCCAACCACGTCGTACCTGGGATCCTGGTGCAGTTGCGGAACCTCTGGCGGTACATTTCGGGTGTAAGTCCATATCGATTGAGGAGGGCGGCCTTCATGTGGTCATAGGACGTCATTTGATGGTCCGGAAGCTGCAGCAGGGCATCACGACCCTCGTTGACGAATCTCCCCCATAGACCGGCTCCCCAGTCACTTCGAGCGACCCGGTGGGCGGTCATGGCAATCTCATAGGCCTTGAACCACTGCTGTATGTCGTCGTTCCGGTGATATTCTCGGACCACATCCTTGGGGATGTGGACCTTCTGCTCGGTAGGACCCGGGGAGTGCGGTTGCTCGGGCACCCCTAGGTTTTTGTTCAGTTTGCGCATTTCGATCTCCGCTAGTTTGCACTCGTGCTCGTATGCCAGTCTTTTTTCTTCGAGGTCTCTCTGTCTCTGTTTTTCCTCTCGCTCTTCTCTGAGCCGTAAGTGTTCTAAGTTTATTTTTTGTTCCGCCAGTTTCAATTCTCCGTCTAATCTGAGTCGTGCCAAGTCTAACTCGTGTAATCTATTTTTTTCCCGCTCTTGGATCTCTTCATGGGAGGGGCCTGTTCTCCGTTCCTCCGTCCGGGTGGTGTTGACTTCCGGGGCTGCGGGGTCCCGGGGGGTTGCGGTATTTGTCTCTGTCCAGGCCTCTAGGGCGTTTTTGAAGTCTTCTTTTGTGCTTAGCCCGGTGGTAGCAATGCCTAAGTCCATGCAAAATTGCTTGAGCTCTCGGTGGTTGTATTCTTCCAGCTTTTCCATCTGGAACTTCTCCGCCGATCCGCTCTCTTTGGTCGTCATTGTGGTTTTAGTTGTAGGGTGAGTTACTGTCTGTACGGTACGCGTTGGTTCGGATCGCGCCGCTAGCCACCAATGTTAGACGGGGACCTGGAGGGTCGGCCGAGCACAGTGATCGCACAGACAGGTAACTTCCCCCCCACAGATGGACACCACACAAAGCTTATGGTAACACCTTTTATAGGCACTTCGGGTAGTAGAGTGGTACGATACAGGGCGATCAGGACACGATGATCCTCTCAATTCTAGTCTCTAGTAAGGGAAGGGGGTAGCGGGACAGTCTTGGTACCCATGGGTACGGGTGTGTAACGGTGATAGCTCACAATCCTCGAGCTCGGTGTTCGGAGGGGTCAGACCGCGGCAGCGCCGGCAGGTCCCGAAGAGGTCGTAGGTGGCACGGGCCGCGGCAGCGCCAGCAGGTCCCAACGAGGATGAAGGTTACGACGGGCCGCGGCAGCGCCAGCAGGTCCCACGAGAATGCAGGTTGCAAAGGGCCGCGGCAGCGCCAGCAGGTCCCACGAGGATGAAGGTTACAACGGGCCGCGGCAGCGCCAGCAGGTCCCACGAGAATGCAGGTTGCAGAGGGCCGCGGCAGCGCCAGCAGGTCCCACGAGGATGAAGGTTGCAGAGGGCCGCGGCAGCGCCAGCAGGTCCCACGAGGATGAAGGTTGCAGAGGGCCGCGGCAGCGCCAGCAGGCAGGACAATAGTTCACAAGTCAGGGCTGTGGCAGCGCCAACAGTCCGTCAAGGATGAGTTCGTCGCGGTGTCTCTCGACTCCAGGATACAACTGCCTTCCTGTCCTGGGGCTGCCTCAGTTATAGGTCTGGCGCCCTTTGATGTCCGGACCCTCGCTCTTGGAGGTCGGGAGGTCCGGGATGAGGGAGTCCAGACACCCAGCAGGGGGGTGGAGCCAGCGCCCGAGGAGGCTGGGGGTGCTCGGCACCTGGCGGGGGAGAGCCATCGACACTTCGTACTCCCATTGACCTGCCAAGTGGGCCGTTCACCTCCTGGGTGGAGGGTGGTGCCGGGATGTCGGGGCCTGGCCAGGCCCAGGGTTGGGGTCGGGCTGAGGCCGCACGGCCGCGTGGTGCCGTGTCCAAGATGGCGGCTGGGCCGGGCAATGGTGCTGACGGTGGCCCGGCCCCTGTCCTGCGGGGAGGGAGCGAGCCCTTCATGTGGCCTGTCCAACACCGGGGCACCTTCACACGTTCCTGACCGCCATGGATCCAGCTCTACAAGCCCTTCCGCTGCTGTACCTGATCCACTACCAGCAGATAAGACGCCGCTGCAGACAACACCGCAGGTAAGTAAATAACACATCTCCGCATACAACTACAACACACAACTGTTGTGCTGAAATACGTTTCCTGTCTACATCAGACATCCCGGTGGAGACAGGGACATATCCCACATGTCATGCTTGCTAGTAATTGCCACTTCCGCATTGGGGTCACCCATCAACATAGTAATCACTGCAAGGTCCTGGTTATGTCCCCGCAGCTGTGAAGACGCGGGAAAACCTGCCCACAATGTAGTAGGCAGGGCCGACGCCAGGCATGGGCAGTGTGGGCAGCTGCCCATGGCCCCCACCTTTACCCTAAGCACATGGTGCCCGTATCAGTTGGTCACAGCCCACAGCACGCTTCCCACATCCATTCCTGCCCACAAGGTGTGCTCCTCTTAGGCCCCCCCACCCAAGCACTATTTAGCAGCCAGGTGTGGCTCGACCTCAGACCTCACACTTCAAAGGGCAAGGTAGATTGTTTGGGAAGCAGGGGGTGAAGATTAACACCCTGCACAGAAGGTCAGGGGTGGGACAACCCTCCCCCTCACACCTGCCTTCCACTCGTGTGAATCAAAGTGAGTAAATTAAGAAATGAAGAGTCACTCTGCATATTAACAACCATGAAATTGTTCACACTGCATGTCAAGTCCCTCAGACAGATCACACACTGCAAATCTGCTACATACAAATACCATAAGTCAACAACAACGTATGACAATTAATAGACTAGCCCAAAGTGGAGTGCACAGTGCAGGAAAACCATGGAGCAAGCCACATAGCATTTGTACATGACATGCAAGAGGAGGAACATATCACACTATCCTTAGGCCTTCAAATCAGACATGGGTGGCACAGTGATTGAAATTAAACTAAAGTAACATCTGTGCAATATCTCTGGGATACAGCAATGCAAGCTATGCATTGGCCCAAGAATGATAGGAAGTGTCAAAAGCCATACAGTGACTAGCCCCACATCTGTGTCAACTACCTTGACATGTGTATGCCTGCCACCAGCATAACACAAATGGCTCATTGTCACACTCCCCGACTTTCAAACCCAAGTAGGACCTTCACACATACCCCTCATCTACACATCCCACACCTGCACTACTCAACACCTGTGAGAAACACACATAAAGGTGCAAATAAGGTCCTGTGAGTTTCATGATAACCAATGTCACACCCTGGTGTGTATCTACAAATGTCAGAATCCCACTAAGGGATGTCTGAACCAATGCTGATCAAAAACCAATAGCCAAACACAAATAACATACAAAGAAGTCCGACAAGGTCAGTGGATAGGCAATGTGACCCTAGACAGAATAGGAATACACAACATTTTCACTCTGGCCAAATGCTCAGACACCATACCCCAACTCAAAAAAAAATTGCATCATCAAATGCCAATCATGAACACTAACTGTGATCAAAAGGACAAATCTGCTAACACAGACATATACACTACACCAGTGAGCATGGTGTCAATGTGTAGCACAAGCATGCACATGCACACAAGTGACAGGTCAAATATAGGAGGACATAGCACAACTGTGCACTTAAAAGAAGCTCATGACCAAGAATCCACATTGCTGCATGTGACATTCACACATGAAATGCACACTACAAATTCAACACACATCTGAATGTATTACAATGCACGAACTACTCACACACAATGGCATGCAAATAGAGCATCACACACACATGCAACTGTGAGTAGAAAGAGCCAACACAGGCCAAACACTGCATCCATCGACATAATGGGGATGCACACCAGGCAAATACAAGGCAACATCCACTGATAGCAGTGCATGCACAGTAAGCAGTATGTGAACACCAATAAAACCAGTATCATATATATCTTAGTGCTCCACCATGGACTTCCACATCACAAATCATCACAGCACACAGATCACATCACACTCAGGAAGGGTACCAGTACCTGAGCAAACAGACATACACCTTAGCCACCACCCACAGCTGCACAACTTATGAAACCCAGATGCATCCAACATGACTAGAGGACTGTGCTGGTCAAACATATGCACTGCCCATGAGCAACCATGACTGCAATCAAGTAGAAGAAAATACCACATAACAAATTGTGAAAATGTCTTGAGTGGCACATTGGTCCTGTACACAGATCATCCACCCACAGTATAGTGTCACACTATGAAGTGGTGGGGAGGGGCACACACTGGCAAGGCATGGGGAGGAAGACATGAGCCTGAAGTGGTGTGTACATCAGTATTGGACAAGTGAGGAGTGTACAGTGCAAAAACACATGGAGGAAAAACTCACAATGTGTAGGCATCAAAAGCACCTAAAGGGGATGGTATGACTCTTCATACTACATACTATACTTGTCCCAAAAATGTGTCAAGTGACAGCAATGTATGAGAAAAGTCACATATAATGTCAGTGTGGCTGAGCAGGTCAGCACAGTGAGCACAAACTTAAACAACACCCATGGCTGATCAAGAAACCACAACACAGACATTGCAGTGACACACTCTGCATACTCACAACTGACAGCAACACAAGTAGGTGTAGCCCAGGATTGCAAGGTCACACCGACACACTGCACAGTGCTTAACCTACAACTCCTACATGTGCCCACAATCTGAAGCACATGTCTGGTAATGTAAACAAACAGGCACTCATTACCTCATTACCCACCAGCATATCTCAAGCCATGGCTCACACGACAGAGAACTGTGAACTAATCAATAATTTATTCACCGACAAAGTAACAAAAACCTACGCTTCTTTTGACAACCCCGATGAAGACACTAATTTTGACTGGGGAAACTTGACACCTCGTCCCTCTGCACAAATCCACCATAACACTTTGACTCCTTTTTCAGAGGAAGAGGTGGCCAATGCTATGACTGAGGTCAAGGCAGGATCTCCACTTGATCCTTGCCCGCATTTTATTTTCATCAGAATAGTGTCGGTTTTATCTCCTCACATCACCAAAATCTTCAACCAATCTCTGGAGCAAGCCTCATTCCCAGATATTTGGAAAAAACAGTGGGTTTTCCCCTTTTAAAGAAAGCAGGACTTGGAATATATGATCCAGCCAACTATCGCACCATTTCTCAATTAACCTATTTATCCAAAGTTCTGCAGCGCTTAGTCAATAAGCAACTTACTACCTTCCTTGAATCTAATAATTTATTTGACCCTTCACAGACTGGCTTTAGGACCAATAATAGCACCAAAGCCACTTTACTGGCAGTGTCTGACAATATTAGAGCACTAGTGGATCAAGGCAGAGCCGTAGCATTTATTCTACTACATCTTACTGCAGCTTTCGATACAGTATCACACAATGAGGTACTCCATATCCTACAGAAACAAGCATTTGCAATGCAATAGGTCTCGCATTAGGAAAGTGTGAGCTATTGGTATTGTAAATGACAACTTTTTTTAAATATGCGCTAGCTTTGAAAATATATAAATTAATAGCATTGTTATTCACAAAGCCAATAGCTTACACTTTCCTAATGCAAGTCCTATTGGCTACGGCAATGCTTGTTGGTAGCAAGCAAGGACACTGCTGTTGTGGTGCTGAGTGATGCTGTTGTGGTGCTGAGTGATGATGTGGTTGGGCTGAGTGATGTGGTGGTGTATTAGAGTGATGTGGTGGTGGCCCTGAGTGATGATGTGGTTGGGCTGAGTGATGTGGTGGTGTATTAGAGTGATGTGGTGGTGTATTAGAGTGATGTGGTGGTGTATTAGAGTGATGTAGTGGTGTCCCAGAGTGATGTGGTGGTGTCCCAGAGTGATGTGGTGGTGTCCCAGAGTGATGTGGTGGTGTCCCAGAGTGATGTGGTGGTTTCCCAGAGTGATGTGGTGGTGCCCCAGAGTGATATGGGTCTCCCAGAGTGATGTGGTGGTGTCCTGGAGTGATGTGGTGGTGTCCCCGAGTGATGTGGTGGTGTCCCTGAGTGATGTGTTGGTGTCCCTGAGTGATGTGGTGGTGTCCCCGAGTGATGTGGTGGTGTCCCCGAGTGATGTGGTGGTGTCCCTGAGTGATGTGGTGGTGATGTGGTGGTGCCCCTGAGGGATGTGGTGGTGTCCCTGAGTGATGTGGTGGTGTCCCTGAGTGATGTGGTGGTGCCCCTGAGTGGTGCCCCTGAGTGATGTGGTGGTGCCCCCGAGTGATGATGTGGTTGGGCTGAGTGATGTGGTGGTGTATTAGAGTGATGTGGTGGTATATTAGAGTGATGTAGTGGTGTCCCAGAGTGATGTGGTAGTGTCCCAGAGTGATGTGGTGGTGTCCCAGAGTGATGTGGTAGTTTCCCAGAGTGATGTGGTGGTGCCCCAGAGTGATATGAGTGTCCCAGAGTATGGGTGTCCCAGAGTGATGTGGTGGTGTCCCTGAGTGATGTGGTGGTGTCCCCGAGTGATGTGGTGGTGTCCCCGAGTGATGTGGTGGTGTCCCTTAATGATGTGGTGGTGTCCCCGAGTGATGTGGTGGTGTCCCCGAGTGATGTGGTGGTGTCCCTGAGTGATGTGGTGGTGATGTGGTGGTGCCCCTGAGTGATGTGGTGGTGTCACTGAGTGATGTGGTGGTGTCCCTGAGTGATGTGGTGGTGCCCCTTAGTGATGTGGTGGTGCCCCCGAGTGATGTGGTGGTGCCCCCGAGTGATGTGGGGGTGCTGTTGGTGCCCCTGAGTGATGTGGTGGTGCCCCTGAGTGATGTGGTGATGCCCCTGAGAGAGTGGGAGAGAAGAGAGCGAGAAAGAAATCTGGAGAGACGGAGGGAGAGAGAAAACTTGGGAGAATGAGATGGAGAACATGAGAGAGAAAGAGAGAGATAGGAGAGAGAGAGAGAGAGAGAGAGAGAGAGAGAGAGAGAGGAGAGAGGAGAGGAAATGAGAGAAAGAAAGAAAATGTGAGAGGGAGACAGGGTAAAAGTGAAAACGATGGAATAATTCTAAGGCTGAGTGAAGAAGTGACAGAAAAGAGGGCAGTGATAGAGGAGAAAAGGGGGGCAGTGAGAGAGGAGAGATAAAGTGAGAGTGGGCTGCGAGAGCAAGAAGGAAAGTGGGGAATAATTCAGAGGCTGTGGAATGGAGCAAGAAAGAGACAGAAAGAGGCGCACAAATGTATAAATACGTATTTGTGCCTGAAAGGTGGTAAGAAATCTGCAGTGGCCTCAGTGCCCAATGGGCTCTTTTCTCGTTTACCAGCAGTGGTGCACTAAACTCATTCCCCTTTCTTGAAGTAGGGCCTATGCACTATCACACGCCTCTGCATGCATCACTAACAAAATGCACTACCAGTTCGAAATCTTACAGCTTAGCAAACCTGTGAGCCGCGTCTTGAATTAAGAGGAACTTTGAAACTGCAGTGACATCCAGAGTTTGCTCGTCAATGCCGCCCAGCTCCAGACATTTCCTTTAAGTCCCTGGCGTTTCACACCCTGACAGCCCCAGGAAAGGCCAGACAAAAGCCCAGAGATAGGCAGCTCCATTAGGATGGGTGTGCTAATTACCTGCCAAGTGCTTCTCTGCAGGGGCGTGGCTGGCACGGAAGCCGCCGCGGTGGGGGAGGGCTGCATGGGTGCAGGGCTGGGAAAGGTGCTTCGGTGTCAGGGCGGCTGCTCGCAGGCCCAGGGCTCTGAGGACAAGAGGGGTTGGCCAGGTCATTTTGCTGGAGATCTATCTAATCCCGAAAACTGTGTTTTAGCGCTAGAGTTAAGTGAATCAACATATGAAAGGCAACTATTTCTTCAGTTTGAATAAATCAGAAATATTGTAAGCGATCTCACTGCCATGTAAGCCAGAGCTTGCTTAGTCTTGCAGATGTCTAGTGAGGCTCACGAGCTTCGTGGATTGCTTGAGTTTCCAGGTGCAGAGTAGATCTGAATTGCATCCCAGAGTGCACGCGGCCGTTCGACAAGTGTCATGTGATGTACCGTTAGTCTTTGAGAAACACGGTTGCTACAAACGTTTCGCTATCCAAGTGGCATCTACAGTATTCCATTTGCTTTCCATCCCACATCGTTTTGTTATAACCTCTCAATTATGTATTCGTTTAAATACCCAAGATATTCCGATCCTTTTGGAACGAGTATTCTAACTTTTCCAACATTTTAATTCCTTCCTTGTGAATTTTGGTGAATGTGGCACTTATCACCACTAAGGCAAGTAATCCTGAACAGTTCAAGACATAGGCTGACCAAAGCGCCACAGTTTTCCTACGCCAAAGTAAGAAATATTCACTACAGTATGCATCTAATTGCAGCGCTCTCGTGAGAGCCCAGTACAAGGATTTTTTAAAAATGTGAATTAATTCAAATATTGGAAGAAGAAGCCTTGCCCTGGGAAGACCAAGTTTAGCACAGAGTGCATAATAGACGCATTGCACGATTACTGACCACACGCTGGTTAAAAGCACTAGAATGCTACCTTCCCTTACACAGTGCCCTGGCAGGCATCATGCCACAAAAAATAAACTCTTATATGCGGTAAAACATACACGCCGTCCACAGTGAGTGATGTAACACAGCTCTTTTCATGGTAATTTACAAAGTTTGACAGACACTTTAAGGTTAAAACTGCCAGAGATTTCTGTGGACTTACAGTGCTGCAAGGCCATACTAATCGCAATACAATGTACAAACATAACTTACTAATTATTGAAAATATCACTTTTTAAATGAAAGCATGTTTATTGCATAGGATGAGCCCCATTCCTGCTGCTAGCACTACTGAAATTGTGGCATCTAACAAAGAACTAGAGCACAACCCATTCTGACAGTGTCTCAATGTTATGGATGATGGTTAGGTTTGCCATCTAAATGATATTTTACGAAGTCCACCGGTAACTAATGTGTGTGAGCCAGAGCCGGAAATTAATAAATGCCCCCAATGAGGTAGCCGATATTTCTATAACTGCGCCATGTGTATGGGAAGTGCCTGTAAGCCTGTTAAATGAACAAACAGCGCAACGCGGGTTAAGGTGGGAGGAAAAAAAAAGCTCTCGGCATTGCTATGGGGGGGTGGGGAGGGGTGGGCAGGGGAGCAGCAGCCTTTGATGTGCGAGTGAGTGAGTGGGAGGGAACGAGAGGCCAAGCACGAGCTGGGGAAGCGGCCTGGCGGCCGTGAAAGTGAAAGTAGGGCCGGCCAGCCGTGAATAATTAGGGGAGGAGAAATGACTGAGGCAGAGCGCACAGCTTCAGATGCCTGTGGGAGGGAGGCTGGTGGCTTTGATGTGCATGCGCTTTTTAGGTCAATGCGCTTGCACATTGAGCTTGCTTTTCACGGGCACAGCATCAAATCGCCCGATGGTTAAGCTCTGGTTAAGCCCCTATATTCTCGCAAGCTCAATGCGCAAGCGCATTGATAGGCGAGACCTAAAAAGGGATCTGTTTGAAAGCCCTGTCATGGTTCACCTCATTTTTGAAAGATCGAACCCAAACAATTCAAATGGGGTCCTGTCCCTCCACCTCAACGCGCATCAAGTATGGAGTCCCATAGGGAGCTACCTTGAGTCCCACCCTTTTCAATGCATACATTTCTTCTCTGGTGGATATTATTAGGAAATGGGATTTTGACATCTGCTCATACGCTGATGACACGCAATTGGTGATTCCCCTGATAAACAGACTGACCAACACTGAGACTAAGAACAACCTAATTAATTGTCTCACTGAACTCGCAGACTGGATGTCCCAGCACGGCTGGGAAATCTGAAATTCTGCTCTTCGGGGGTGCCCAGGCAATCTGGAACAATAGCTGGTGGCCCCAGGCATTAGGCACCACCCCAGACTTCAAGTGAGCAGCAAAAAATCTGGGCATCATCTTTGATGACACCCTATCTATGAAGGACCAAGTACGCACTCTGTGCGGAAAAGCCTTTTTTACACTGAAACTTTTCAGATGACTTTTTCCCTGCGTCCCACTAAATTGCAGACAAACGGTAACACAGGCTTTTCTCTTGAGCAGACTAGACTACGGCAACACCCTTTATGTTGGCATGGCTTGGATCACTGACATAATATCGAGGGACATAATATCGACTAGCAAAAATATCGGCGACAAAATATCGACAGACAGAATATCGAGTTTGTATCTACAAACAGGTAAGTACAAAAATATCGAGTAAAAAACATCGTTTACAAAAATATAGTTGATAAAAATATCGACTTTATTAAAAACAATGTTAAATTAAATTAATATTAAAAATTAATAACTAAAATATACTTAAAAATACTTACATTACCTTATAATAATTAAATAATTAATAAAAGTTATAAAAAAATTACAATCATATTTGTTAAAACATATAGATATAGTAACATAAAATAATTAAATAATATCCAATATTATTACCGTACGATAGCGGAAGTGTAAAAATTACTATTCCCACTCCAAAAAGTGCAACAGTAGGGAAAGCGTTGGATAGCGTAGGGGTAAAAATTACTATTCCCACTCCAGTGAGTGCAACAGTAGGGAAAGCGTTGGATAGCGTAGGGGTAAAAATTACTATTCCCACTCCAGTAAGTGCAACAGTAGGGAAAGCGTAGAGGTAAAAATTACTATTCCCACTCCAGTGGGTGCAACAGTAGGGAAAGCGTTGGATAGCGTAGGGGTAAAAATTACTATTCCAACTCCAAAGAGTGCAACAGTAGGGAAAGCGTTGGATAGCGTAGGGGTAAAAATGACTATTCCCACTCCAAAGAGTGCAACAGTAGGGAAAGCGTTGGATAGCGTAGGGGTAAAAATTACTATTCCCACTCCAGTGAGTGCAACAGTAGGGAAAGCGTTGGATAGCGGAGGGGTAAAAATTACTATTCCCACTCCAGTGAGTGCAACAGTAGGGAAAGCGTTGGATAGCGTAGGGGTAAAAATTACTATTCCCACTCCAGTGGGTGCAACAGTAGGGAAAGCGTTGGATAGCGTAGGGGTAAAAATTACTATTCCAACTCCAAAGAGTGCAACAGTAGGGAAAGCGTTGGATAGCGTAGGGGTAAAAATTACTATTCCTACTCCAAAGAATGCAACAGTAGGGAAAGCGTTGGATAGCGTAGGGGTAAAAATTACTATTCCCACTCCAGTGGGTGCAACAGTAGGGAAAGCGTTGGATAGCGTGGGGGTAAAAATTACTATTCCCACTCCAGTGAGTGCAACAGTAGGGAAAGCGTTGGATAGCGTAGAGGTAAAAATTACTATTCCCACTCCAGGGGGTGCAACAGTACGGAAAGCGTTGGATAGCGTAGGGGTAAAAATTATTATTCCCACTCCAGTGGATGCAACAGTAGGGAAAGCGTTGGATAGCGTAGGGGCAAAGATTACTATTCCAACTCCAAAGAGTGCAACAGTAGGGAAAGCGTTGGATAGTGTAGGGGTTAAAATTACTATTCCCACTCCAAAGACTGCAACAGTAGGGAAAGCATTGGATAGCGTAGGGGTTAAAATTACTATTCCCACTCCAAAGAGTGCAACAGTAGGGAAAGCATTGGATAGCGTAGGGGTTAAAATTACTATTCCCACTCCAGAGAGTGCAACAGTAGGGAAAGTAAATACTTCATATATTATTTAAAAAAATAGAAATTAATATCTATAAAAAATCAATTAAAAGTAATTACCAATTTAATATAATATAATAATTAATCGATTAAAATTACAAATTAAAATTAATTATTACAATTAGTTACCTATTAATACAAATTAATTACAAATTACCAATTAATCCATTAACAATTTAAAATTAATTAACAATTAATTCAAATTAAATACAATTAAATAAATTGAATTATTTAATTAATTATAAATAAATTACTTCCCACCCTATTCCCCTATAAACCCACAACCTGCTACAGAAAATGAATTAGTAAAATTAACATAATTAGCAATTAATCAATTAAATATAATTAATTGGCAATTACAATTTAATTAATTACCCATAAAAAATTAATTAACAAATAATTCTAAATAAATACCAATAAATAACTTTACATATTTAATTAATTATAAATAAATTACTTCCCACCCAATTCCCCTATAAACCTACAACCCGCTTCAGAAAATAAATTAGTAAAATTAACATAATTAGCAATTAATCAATTAATTAAAATTAATTGCCAATTAAAATTTAATTATTTACCAAATATAAATTAATTAACAATTAATTAAAAATGATTACCAATAAATAAATTTACATATTTAATTAATTATAATTAAATTACTTCCCACCCTATTCCCCTATAAACCCACAAGCCGCTACGGAATTAAATTACGCAAAAATTTATAAAACAAAATTCATTAATTAAAATTAATTATAACATAAATACACATGTTTCACACATATAATAACATAAAAAACACTATAAAAAATTTGATATTATTAAAAATTCGATAATTTTAATAACCTATATTATATACTTCGATATTTTAACTTTCTATATTTTTAACATTCGATATTACATTACTTACCTTCAAAACAATATTTTTGATGTCTATATTCTGTCCATTCGATATTTTGTCCAGCCTATATTTTGTACTCGATATTATGCCCATTCGATATTTTGTAGTCGATATTATGTCTGTTTAACCATGGCTTACTATCTTTTCTCCAGACTTCAGGTGGTCCATAACGCTGCTGCTAAATTAATATGCAATAAAAAAAAATACATTTCTGCTTCCCACTGCTTGAAGGAATTACACTGGCTACCAGTCCGCCAGGGAGCCAGTTTCAAGCTCCTTTGTTTTGTACATAAAAAAGGACCACATATTTTACAAGATAAGTTACATTTTCATGTCCCTTCACGCAACTTGAGATCGTGCAATCAAGACCTCGCCTCAGTCAAGCGTACATCCAAGGTTAGAATGGGCGACCTTTCCTTTTCCTAATCAGCCAAGGTCCTTTGGGACAACCTACCCCTTGATCTTCGCCTGATAGACGATCACCTGCTGTTCAGAAAAAAACTAAAAACCACATTGTTCCCTAGATTCTGATCCTACCTAAGAACCAAACTGCACTGCACTCTAACCCGTCCTAGTGCTGTGATGTACCTCAAGATGAATGATGCACTCTATAAATACTATTAAATAAAAATACAAAATACAAATACCAGGCTCATACATGTGTGTGGGTGTCATGTGCAGGGTCACATACACCTCAACACTTCTGACAATGACAGGCCAATCACACTGTATGACTACTCAAGTGCACACATTCAAATGTACCCATGTGACTCTGAAGACAGGCCTACACAAGATGACTACATATCTACACTGCTTTTCACACATCTAGAAAGATCCCACAAATATGACGGACCCTGCCCACCCCGAAAGTTATCCTGTGGATAGAATTCACTTCTGTTGTGGTACTGCATCCTAATATGACATGTCTAGAAATTTGGAAGCCTGACAATAGAATGATTAGGATAAGAGTAGATCATCACAAACAACCATCATTGCAGCCTCAAGCCTCAGTCAAAAGCACTAAAGTGACTGTAACCTCTGGCAACCTCTGAAAAAGTAAATAAGGTAATTACCAATGTGAGTATGGCATACAGAGCATGTGTCACATAAACATATACCCATGAACATATACCCATATATTAAACATTTTATTTAGCAAGGGCAGCGACAAAGCAGACAACATGAGTAACAGTCTTTAGTACATAATCTCTGGATAGGCATCAAAAGTACAAAACATCAAGGCCATTGGCCAGCCAGGCTGTGGGAGAGATGGTGTAGGGAAGAGGACTTGCCTTCAAATGTGATTTTAAGTTGAATTGGAAGGGGACTGATTATCGGGGCCAGTTGGAGGACTGGACCTGAGAGGGAGAGAACCGGCTGAGGCAGAGGCATCGGTGGCTGTGGGAGCCTGAGGACTGCTTGGACCGGGTGGAGGGGTGGCACGGCGAGGTGGAGACATACTGCATGGAGGCACAGTGGTTGAGGGTGAATGTTGATGGCTGGGTCTCAACTGTTTGGGGATCTGATAGCCCACAAGTGTCTTGGCCGGAGTGGGAAGTGAGATGAGCAAAACAGCCTCACTCTTCCCCAAAGGTGTAGCAGGTGCAGGTGGCTTTCTCCGTGGGGATTTGCCGGACCTGGTGGTATGCTTTGGGTGGCCTTGCCTCTTCTTCTGCCTCCCCTGTTGTCGAGGTAAACCCCCCACTATGCTCTCTTGTCCCTGCTTCACAGGCGTGTGGGTGGGAGTCGACATTTTGGGTGAATCTGCCTTCGGGATGTGCTTGGGTTTAGTTGTGGCAAGCACCAGGTTCACAGCAGACCGGGCAAGTGTTTGTGGGTCTTTGGATCAGGTGTGGGGTTGGAAGTGCCCTTGGATGGATGAATGTGATGTTGATGTCTGCTTTTTGGCCTGATGCCCCAGAGTGTCATGTGATGGGCTTTTTGTTATGTGCTTATGTGTACCCGTTTTGTGTTGTGGTGATGGTGTCTGTGGTCTGGTACACTAAGAGTGCTGCTGTTGTATGCTGCGCATGGATGACTAGGTGCCTGAGAGATCTGGCATGTGTGCACTCTCGTCAGGATGGTTGCTGAGGGGACAGGAGTTGGACTGGGAGCTTGGGACTGCTGAGTGGCTGCCGTCACTGTGGAGGACAAAGACTGGACAGTTCGGTGTAGGCCATCCATGTCCAAATGAATGCCCTCCATGAATGCAACTACCTGTGCCAACTTCTTGTCATGATCCTGGAAGGCATTCAGGAGAGCAGTCTGACCCACACACAGCTGGTGCAAAATGTCTACCGCCTCCACACTGAGGGCAGCAGGGGAGACAGGGGCAGGGGCAGAGGTGCCTGGTGGAAAGGAGACCCTACCCCTCCTATGGCTGCGTGCACGGCCAGCACTTGGGGGAGCCTGAAGGAGGGTGGGCAGTGGACGAGTTGTGGTGGAAGAAGATGCAGATCTTGAACTTCCTGTGCCCACCAACAACGAGTAGTCACCGCTGGAGTCTGAAGATGTGGAGGTTTGTGTTTCCGGGTGTGAATCCTCCAGGGCACTCCTGTCCCCCTCTGAGGGGCTGGTCCTCCCAGTGTTAGTGCACTCCTGTGTAGCAGTCGTGTCAGTATCTTACCCACCGGTGTCGGTCCCCCATCCTTCCCTGCCCCCTGTAGATGCTGCAAGAGACAGAGACATTGGTTCAGTATACTGCCATACTCACAAACATCATATGCAAGCAAAGCACCAAACTTTAAAATGTTATTCCCGTGTTGAACTCCTCCATGTACATTCAGCATATGCTACATTTATGCAATCATCAGATGATGCACGGAAACATGCATAGTTTATAGTAAAGCTCAATGTGGCATTGACACAAATAGCTGGGCCAGTGCCTCCCTGTAACCACACATACTATTGTCTATAAGCATACCTATGTGCCTGTAGGTGAGATAGCTACACATCAAAGCTTGTTGCCTCTGTCACATATGGAGTCTCCTTAAGGGAACACCACAGATACAAACTCAAATATGTCCTTTTACAAGGGCTACAAGCTCCTGATAGCCACCATGTTGGGCTTCAAAGCACAACTACAGTTGTCCATTGCTGTCAGCTGTGTAGATGTTACAATGTATCTGATGCGCACAGAACACATCTATGAATGCACAATAACATGATGGTCACTGCTGTTCACTGTCAGTTGATGTCTATGACACTCATACTGCAGCATATGTCACAAGGCCACATCTTATCTGTCTATGAAGTGCCAATAAGCACCATTGCACAATGTAGTCACAAACACAAAGCACTTAAGCATGCAAATGTAAAGTTAATGCAACGCCTTCATAGGTTTTGACATGTCACATACCAACATGTACACAAGTTCCTGACAGTCCCTCATTGATCCAAGGTAGGACTGTGTCTGCTGTTGATGATGAAGTTGGTGGACTCCATAAGGACACCTAATGTGTGGCAATACCTCGGGTCTGGCATATGACATCCATAAGTTGTGCTGACTGATGACATTGAGGACACATCAATGTGCCAATAAGACACACACTGATTAAAAGCATTAGCCACAAATTAACCATGCATTGATGCACAAGAACATCCCTCCACAATGCACACATACTGAGGACTGACACTCCATAGTGCCTAAACTATATTGCAATAGCCAGGTTCCGCTACATTGCATTGTCTGACCATCCCAGTCATGTTGCCATGTGCACAAATGGCAAAGGTAAATTAGCCAATGCATCACTGCAATCATCACCTTCTACACTTTAAGCACCTGGGTGCTCTTGCTGTCACTATGGCTGGTAATTCCACCCTGTAATGCCATGCAGCTGATATTGGGATAATATACATTTAATTTTATTTTATTGTATTTTTCAGTTTACACAACATAAACAATAACACACAACTGGCATCAAATCAGTGTATGTAAGCAGATCTTACATACTGCCTCATTATCAGCACTCAGGACTGCAGGTAGCATCAGGGAGGGAACGGACTCATGGGGAAGGAAGATAATAGCATACAATTAAAGCACTGTGAGGAAGGAACCAGGCATGGCGCTAATGCAGGTGGCAAATATCCCTAGGGTCCACCCCCTCGCTCCCGTCAGATCCAGACCCAATGGGAGTGTCCAACCCACTGCCCCCACTGTCAGACATGCCGTGAGTGGAAAGCTCCTGTTCTGTTAGCCCCGATGCACACATGACGCACCAGGCCAGTAATTCATCCTACAGTTTCTCATCCCTCTGAGTGTGTTGCATGTAAGTTTCCTCAGCTGGGGACCACTCCCGTACATCTCTGAGCCAGATGGACACCTCCGGGGCCCTCTGCCCCATCCAAGTAATCGCCACCCTGTGCCTGGCTAGCACCAACATTAATTGTAGGAATTTATAGAAAAGGTTCTTTTTCTTGGGTTTTCTGGACTAATGCAAACAGACAATGCAGGGGGTCGAGTGCCATCCGAAGACCTGTAGCTGCGACTATTTGCTCCACCACCCCAACCCAGAATCGCCTGACCAAAGGGCAGTCCCAGGCTAAGTGTAAGAAGCCCGCTTTCTCAGCGTTACATCTAGGGCATCCGTCTCCTCTATCCCCAGAGATACGCCTCAGGGAAACTGGGGTTAGGTAGGTGCGGTGTAAAAAGTTGAAGTGCGTCAGTTTAAACCTTGCGTTGCACAAGACCTTACGCATGAGGGAGCCTAGGTGCGCCCATTGTCCCTATTCCAGTGAAGTGCCGAGATCTGCCTCCCAGGCCGCCCGGGATGGTGGCATCGGGGGTGTTGAATCCTGTTTCATGGCCTTATACAGGAGAGAAATCAATTTACGCCCCTTGTCTCAGGAAAGGAGGATGTCTAAGGTGTGAGTCCGTGGTGGAGCATCTGGGTACTGGGGCCAGGTGACCTTCACCACATCTTGGAGTCCCCGGAAGTGTAGATATTGTCCCCGTCCAAGGCCAAATGCCTCCTCTGCTTGCTCATAAGTTAGGAAGGACTCGTTAGGGTAAAGGTCAGCCAGAACCTCGCAACCACCCTCCCTCCAGGAGTGTAAGGACATGTACTGCCCCATGTCGATGAAGGGGGCCAGTATCCAGATCCGGAGCTCCCTGTGAAAGGGTTCCCTCCGTAAGACCCTCTCAACAAACCGCTGCCATACGCCAGCCGTGTGTCGCACAACATAAGGAAGAGATGTGTCCGCCCCTCTACCCTGCTTCATGGCAACCTGTAGCGTCAGGATGTCCACCCTACCAGAGAGGAGGCTCATCTCCCTATTGTCCGCGTCTGTAAACCAACGGGCCGCATGTTGTAACTGGGCCGCATAATAATGTAGGTCGAAGAGTGGTGCTTCAAGACCCCCCTCCTCGTAGCTGCGGACAACAGTGTGGAGAGCTACCCTATTGCGTTGTCCCGCCCACAGCAGGGATGTGAGCAGCATATTGAGGATGCGGAAAACTCATGGTGGGAGCGTTGGCACAGTGAGTTCTGGAGGACATATAACGTGCTAGGAAGCATTACCATCTTGGCGACGGCCAGCCGTCTCATCAACGAGAGTGGCAGAGAGTTCCAAAAAGACACCGACTGCTGTAAGGACGTGAGTATACAATCCACATTCCGGGCTAGCACCTGCGTGTCTGTCGGAGCCACCTGTATTCCAAGGTAACGGAACCCCTCTTATTCCCAGCACAGCCCGAGGTCTGGTAGGTCTCCCAAGGGCACTGAATCAAGCCCCGCCAGTGGAAAGGTCAAAGACTTACTGCGGTTAAGTCGTAACCCCAACGCGTCCCCAAACCTATCAAAGTATTGCAGCAGTATCGACAGTGCATCCCGGGGAGCGGTCAAATAGAACACGGCATTGTCCGCATATAGGGAGATGACGTTGCACGTGTCCCCCCCTAAATACCCCATTGTTCCATATCTGTCCGAACCCAAACAGCAAAGGGCTCTATGGCTAGGGAGAACAGTAGCAGCGAGAGGCGACACCCCTGGCGTGTACCCTGTCCCAGCCGCCACTCCTCGGACCGTGCGCCCCCAAGTTTCACCCTGGCACGAGGGGCCATATACAAGATGCGAATCCTAAGACAGAAGTTGGGACCTAGCCCCACAGCGCGTAGGACCTCGAGGAGATAAACCCAATCGACTGTGTTGAACGCCTTGGCGAGGTCAATAGACACCAACACCATTTGCTCCTCCCGACCACGCACCTCATGTAGAATGTGATTCGACCGCCGCAAGTTCATAGCCATATTGCGCCCCGGTATGAAACCGCACTGGTCCTCATGGACCAAGTGAGTCATATACGGCGCCAAGCGCTAGGCCAGTAGCTTGCACAAGATCTTTACGTCCGTGTTGATCATCGTGATCGGTCGATATGATGCAGGTTCATGGGCACACCCCCCCCCTGGTTTCAGGATCATACATATTTCCCCCAGCATCATGCTCGGCGGGAGAGTCCCGCTCTCAAATGCCTCAAGATACACCTGCTTCCCGGGAACTTGGCCCTCGGTATGCGCTACAGGGCGGTACGTACTTCACCCAATGTCAGAGCTTTGTCCAGGTCCTTCTGCTCCGATTTGGGGATAGACCACAGGGTCAGTTCCCGAAGGTAAGGGAGATAAGAGGCCTCGGAAATGGTGGGGTCCGCGGCGTACACCCACTGGAGATGAGATTGAAGGACTCGTAGCAGTCCCACTTCAGAGTGGACTATGCCCCCGTAGGGCCACAAACCTCTCCGGGGCCTGTTCCTGTCGAAGAATTCAGGCCAAAAGTCGACCCGATTTATCTCCCTCTCTATGAAGGCATTGTCTATATTGTGTGAGGGTATACTTATCGAGCCTCTCCAGGATCCAGGATATCGTGGGTACGTGTCCGAGTCATAGTTGTGCCATAGCGTCAGGTGCCTCAGAGGTCTGTAGTTCCAGGAGGCTGCTTTCGCTTCCTCTCGTTGGAGCTGTTTCCGAACCCCGTAGGTTAGGCTCATGCACGACCCCCTCACCACCGCCTTTAAGGCATCCCATTTCGTGGCCAGTATGAGATCCCTCCCCACCAGTAAAGGTCCATGTAGTCGGTTATAGCAGTTTCTATGTTAAGCTTCCCCACCTGGTCCTGAAGGATCTCCGTTGATAACCACCAGGTCCGGGGGCCACATAACAGGGTCCCCCAATTCACCAGACACGCCACAGGAGAGTGATCAGACCGGAAACGTGCCTGATGGGTAACCTCAAGGGACATGGCAGGCTCTGGGTTCGCGATTAAGACCCTGTCCAATCGCCTATGTGTATTGTGAGTGGAGGAAAAACAGGTGTATACCTTCTGAGTCGGATTTCTCTGGAGCCAGACATCCTGAGCTCCTATATTCCCCATGGCCTCCCTGGGTTTCGCTGTCATTTGTGGTTTCGTGCCAGCACGGGGTGGGAACCTGTCAAGAGTGGGGTCTAGGACACAATTAAATTCCCCAAACCAAAGTACCGGTACCTCCAGTTCCGGGATCAGGACATCCTGCAGGGACTGAAAAAAATCTGGGTCATCTGTGTTTGGTGCATAGGTGTTCAGTATGGTGACATCCCTGCTATCCAGTTTAGCTCTAAGGAGCAGGTACCTCCCATGTATGTCAACTTCCACGTAGTAAAGTTAGGAGTCCTAACTTTACTACTACTAAATGCCTTTTGTGAATACCAAAAGTAGTAAATGTAGGAGCTTATCTCAGATTAGTTCAGTGAATCAGCCCTATAGTCTGTATCTGATTTGGAAGTAGTTAGTATGTAGATACTGACCACATGTATAACTACTTGAGATCAAGGTGTCTGTGCATGTGATTTGTTCATGAAGCTGTTGTCATAGTCCTATCACTGTTGGTGCTGTGTTAGTCATTTGGTAAGATGGTTGCTACATCTTATCAGTGTATTGGATTTACATGTGTCCTCTTTCATTATACTTAGGAGATGACCAAATGTGCATTGGCCTTTCCCAGTGCTGACAAACATGGAGGATGAGGCCATCATAAGGAAGTTCCGTCTGAATCGCCCTATCCTTCAAGAGCTATGTGCTCAGTTGGAGCCCCATCTGACCCTCAAAGAACCTAACCTTCAGCTTTGACACCAACAGTAAAGGTGATAGCTGCCCTGCATTTCTTTGTCACTGGTTCATTTTAGTGCATGGTGGCCATCGCTTGTGGGATGTCTCAAGCTATGTTCAGCATGGTACTGCGTGATGTCCTGTCCACAATGTTGACCTACAAGGACCGCTACATCCACTTTCCAAAGAGACATGAATTGGCAGATGTGAAAGCTGATTTTTATGACCTTGGACACATACCTAATGTTGTCAGAGCCATTGACTGCACCCACATTGGCCTAGTTCTACCACAGGCACGTAGCACATCTACCGCAACAGGAAGCATTTCCATTCCATTAATGTACAAGTGGTATGCCAAGCGGATAGGATTATCGCCCATGTCTGTGCCAAATTTCCAGGTTCAGCACATGACTCCTACATACTGGCGTAAAAGCATCATCCCACAATTGATGGCAAATCTGCTTCCGGACCATGCGTTGCTTGTTGGTGAGTACGCAGAGTCAAGTAGTGTTCTGTATGTGTGACATGCTGTTCTCAGCTACTGTTTATATTGCAAAATTAGTCTGTGTATCTCACACCTAGGTGACTCTGCGTATCCCAACCGGCCATGGTTGCTGAGCCCACAGAGGAATCCAAGGACCCCGGGTGAAGTCCGCTACAATGATGCACATGGGAGGACACATCCTAAAGTGGTTTGTGTTTTTGGGCTTCTGAAGTCTAGATTCCGGTGTCTGGACAAGAGCGGATGTGCACTACTCTACTCTCCCCAAAAGGTGTGTCAGATCATAGTTGCATGCTGCATGCTCCACAACCCGGCCTTGCGCAGAGATCCCCCTGCTCCTGGAGGATGATGAGCAGCAGATGCCCCTAAGCTGTAAATCTACACATACCCAGTGACGATGATAGTGGAGAAGAGGAAGGTGCTGACCTGCGTCAACATCTCATGGACAACTACTTCCCTTGAGTGTAAGTGACATTGTACAACAGTGACATTGTCTGTTGGCTTTGATGGTAGTGGCAAGGCATAGATGAGCTTTTTTGACTGCTGGCTGTTGTTGGCTCAGTGCTAATGGCTGATGTGTGTGGCACAGGGTATTGTTTTCCACGTACCTCATGTCTAGGTTGCTGTTATTGCTCATTGTTATGTGTGATGGTTTTTGTACGTTGTTTACTAGTGGTGTATTTTAGCTGTAATGGCATCACCTAACAAGTAAATGTCTTCCCTTGTATCTTTCTAGGTTCCTTCACCCTATCAATGCCTCTTCATAATCAGAGCTTGTGGTACATTGGAATCTGAGTTGACAATGTGCATACTGTGATAAACATGGAACTGACACAAAGACATAGGTGTGTAAAGAGAATTTATTTTCAATAAGCTTTTGTTTAAGACAAGTGATTTTTTTTTTATTGTGCAAAGTGAATATATGAGTTGTCAGTGTTGGTAAATGAGACAACTCGAGTAGTCACCACATTGATGTAGTCACGCAGGCCAACAAACTCCTGCCATCAACATGGCAATGTGGGTTAGGATAGTTAATAAAGTCAATGTCAAGGGCAACACAGGTGCCATCATGGCTGGCTCAGCGACTTGCCTTTGGTTGGTGCTTTACCACGTGATCCTCCCGTGGTGTTTCTCGGATGTCCCCTCCTGCGTTTGACAGGGGGGCCTCTGCTGCAGGCTCAGCTGTGTCTGAGGAGTCATTGTCTTACAGCTCACAACTCTCCGTGGCCGCAGCTGAGGTGGTGGGAGGATCAGCAGGCTGGCCACTGGAAGGGGGTTTGAGCCATCATTTGAGCCGCATGTCTGTCCCTCAGAACACCCACAAGCTGGCTCATGAGGTCCACAAGTTGGCCCATACGCGTGTCCATGGACCTCAGCAGCAGGCGGAGCTCACACACTTCTTCCACAACCTGGCCCATCTGTCCCTGGTTCTGTTGATATGCATCAAGAACTCTTGCCATGGTGGCCATGGCTTCTGTCTCAATGTCCTCCTGTGATTGTCCCCCAGTTGCCCTCCCACCTGCCCTCCTGACGGACCTGTGGCGTTGGGCCTACACGCACACTCGCACACTCTTCCTGGCATCCTCTGATTGTGTGGTAGTGTTGGTGACCACTGAGGCAGAGAGAGTGTTACAGACAGCAGTGGTGATGGTAGAGGTGGCTGCCACACAGGTCGTTTTCAGAGGTGTAGGGAAAAACACATGATGCATAAACATACATTCAGCGGTGTAGGGAAAAGCACATTACGCATAAAAACACATCCAGAGGTGCAGCAAAGAACAATTGCGCAGAAATCATATAGGCCACAATCTGTGACTGTCCCAAATGTCAGGGGGCCTAAACGGAGCAGCTGCCCACTAAGTGCTGGGCAGCTGTAGCAGGGAGCCTGGCAGGCTCTGTAGGTAAAATACCCAAGAGCCTCGCAGGCTCTAAAACTGAATGCCTCTTGAGCCCCTCGTGGGCTCGGGCGCAACTGCGGGGCAAGGTGGGAGCGGCCCGCTGCCTTCCGGGGCCGCTCTACCACTAAAGGAAAATGCCCAAGAAGACGTTGGAGTCCCTCTCGGGGGACTCGAAGTAAAGATATGCTGCCAAGAGCCTCTCGGGCTCTAAATAGAAGAAATGCCGCCTTGAGCCTCTCGTGGGCTCTACACCCTGGGGCCTCGCTAGGTCTCCGAGCTCCCGCCTAGCCGGTTTCACTTACCGGCACTTCTGCAGGCGGGGGCTCCTTTCTCCCCCGGTTCTGTTCCTGTGCTCCGTCGGCGGCGTCTCTGCTCCCAAGGCTGCGGGGCTCTCCCTGCACTCGGGGAGCCTTGCTACACGGTGGCTGGTGCTCCTCTCCTCAGGCAGAGCTCTTCATTGGGGGACACACGCAGGGCTCACACCGCCGATGGGGGAGCCCTGCTTACTAGTCTCCTCAGCCGGCCGGACTTCCTGCTTCCGGTTACTGGGGGCCGCAAATAGCAGCATGGCCCTCGGTAGGGAGGTGGGCCCCGAGCCTCTGAGGCGATCTCCGGGCCGGCGGCGGTGATTTCCTCGATGGGGCGGCAATATAGGGTGGGCTCCCGTGAATTAACCCCTACAGCGGGGAATGCACCACATTTAGGGAAATAAAAGAAATAGCGGCAAGGTCCCTTGTGGGGTGGGCACCTGCCAGGGGACTTAAAATATCGGCAAATAGGCGGGGTAGGCTCCCGTGCCGTCAGTCAGCACACAAGGGGGGATCCCCACACCGGGGAATCCCTCAGGGCGGCGATCACTGCCCCCGTCGGCGCAAATTCGCGGTTCTCAGACTGGGGAGGCTACCAAAGTCCCAAAGGTCCAACAAAAGTCTTTTTAGCAAGGGAGGGGGGGGCAAGGCTGGGCCCAGGATCCAGCTCACACGGTCCTCCTAGGCAGGGGGGCAATCCCCCAGTGGCGCCCAGCAGCAGCAGCCCCCCCTCAAGAAAGGATCCAAGAAGAGAACATTTTGCAAGGGGACACAGCCCCTTTTTATACATTAAATTCCTTTGTCCTTAGGTGCAGGGTGGGGGAAAAACCAGTCGCAGCTGGTTTTGGAGCACTCTGATGTGCTCAGTCCCTCTCACTATTCACTAGGCAGGCTAGGGTCATCAGTCGCACCACAGGGGGCGGAGCCAGCATTGTGTGGGGAAAGCCCAGCCCTATTCAGGTCCCAGGTGCACTCCTCCCCAGCCATCACACATGCAGATCTCCCATTCACCACCGGGGCAGACCCATCCTGACTCCTGGAGCCTGGCACCCCAGCCAGCTACAGCCAATCACACGGCAGACATATATTACACAGACTTGCCAACTTCTAGAAGTGGCACTAGACACAATCATGCCGACCACATCATCGGGCAGCATTTAATCACACGAGTCCGCACATACCAAACTCGAGTCTGCACACCCCACGCATCAGGAACTACCAGGGACACATACATTCCCCACGCATTCCTATGGGAGGGCAGGCCAACCTCACTACACGCACGCACTTTACCCTGTGACACAGTGGTAAAGTGCGCAGAAACCAAAAATCACTACCACCAATTCACATTCATAAGCAAAAAGTTTAGGGGTGAACCTGCCAGAAGGGCCAAGTCCAACAAGTGTGTCCTGAATTTCTTTCACATGTGACAAGGTGAGTCAAAGTTTAATTTCTGTGACAGTTACTTGCGCTTAGCTGTCTACACATTGGATGTAAATTTTGGATCTATGCCAGGTTTACTGACATGTGAGGGCTGGTGTGGTCATATGGTTCCATGCATTTTTAGAAGGATGACAGGGTGCACACACTCACTACCTACCTGTTCGGTGACAGAGTGGAGGGAAATGGCTTTCACGTGGTTCTGGGTGTGGGGAGTGTTCCATCCTGCTCAGCTGTGAGACAAGAGAGCATGAGAAGGCTCCCTACCTGTATGTTTGAGGAGTGCAATGGAATGGCTGCCACATGGTTGTGGGTGTGAGGAGTGTTCCATCTTGCTCAGCGGTTGGGCAAGGGGGCTGGGTAGGAGTTGTAGTGGTGGCTCCTACCCACAAACACCCCTCCCTGTTCAGATGGCTACCTACCTGTAAGTTTGAGGTGAGCAATGGAATGGCTGCTACACAGTTGTGCATGTGGGGAGTGTTCCATCCTGCTCAGCTGTGGGACAAGGGTGCCTGATGTAGTGCTGGCTGCCTGTCCACATACCCCCATGGAAATATTGCTAGCTCCCTTTGAGGTGATTCACAGGAAGGAAATGTTAGATATGGGAGACATGTGTTGGGAAGTTCATTTGTATCTAGGAAGTGTAGCTTTCAAGTGCAAGACAGTACATAGAAATGTAATGGGAGACATTTGTTGGTACTTACCAGCCTCCACTCCCCTGGGTATTCCTATGAGACTCTCTGGATGCTGTATGGCAAGTACCTTCTTCTCTCATTCCAATGGAGAGTTCTACTAAATGTTTGCACTAGGTACATTATTCAGATCTATATTTTGGAAGCACTTTTTTTTATTTTAAACCTAAATCTTGTGCTTTTTGTGGCAGCTTATCTTATTCTGTGTGTAATGCAAGTTTAAAATAATAACTTACATATTCACTGTCCTTTGTGCCCCAGGCTGGGATCTCATAACCCTAAAAACTCACCTGTCACTATTCCCCAATGCACCAAACAGTATTCAATTCTGTGGTTCTCTGGTGACACAAACAGATACCTGCAGTGATTACTTTAACCAAAAGAGGTTTTACAACATACAAAAGTGCATCTCTCACTGATTCGTTTAACTTGCATTTATTTTTCATTTACAGTGTGTGTTATTTTATGTGCAGTTACCGGAAGGTGAAAGACCAGCAAAAGAGTTAGAATATTTAGTTTTTTTAATCAAAGCATTTGATCCCGCCGCCACGCAGAATGACCCCGCACCAATTGGACTCAGGATTACAGTCCCCATAATTTTTTTAATGCACTTCGACCACTGCCCATTACCAGGAGTCATTTGGCTAGGAGCTAATGCCAGTGTTATCAGGCAAGACCACACACGTATGAAGTCCAAGCCTGCCTCCTTGCACTTTGGACAAGGCGATGGCCTCTCCAAATAAAGCAAACCCATTTTGAAATTGTCAAAAATTCCCTGTATAGGAAGTTAAACTGCACCAATTTGAATCTGGCTTCGGAGATATTTTTCACTTGAAAACATGCCCCTTTCACTCTCTGTCTGTGATAGGCTTCAGCTGATTTTTGACACATCGTAAAGGCATAACATTTCAAAGACCTTTTGCAAACATTTCATTCAGTCTGGAGGCATCTAGATATCCCCTCCATATCTCCCTACCTGTCGTAGACAGCTTGGCCTGTTGCAGTCACAGCCGGCATGATACACGGGTGGGGGTCATGTGGGGGGAGAGTTCATTTTAAATTAAATTACATTTAAAAAAACGTACATTCGGCGGTCCAGTCCTGTCTCACGTTATCCTTGCAGGAAGCAGCCGCAGGCAGCCTTCCTCCCCTTCCCAAAGCCAATCACAATGCTGCGTGATTGGCTGGGACACTGACCGCACAGGCGTCTATGAGGAGGCCGTTTTCCCCATGTAGGCTGCATGCAGAAAAGGGAGTGTGCGCATGACTGGTTTGATCTGCCCTAGGACCGACCAAACAGTCAGCACCCACAACATTGGGCTAGCCACTCCTCCCCTGGACTCCAGCAGACTCGCCCACTCGCCCGCCCCCAACCAAACCCTTCCTCTGCTTTCTCGCAGTGTGAAAAGCTGAAACATAAAATGGTATTTATACCATTTTATGTTTCTGCTTCTCACACTGCGAGAAAGCAGTGAGGCAACACCTGGCGTATTGTAGACATTGAGTCTAATTACACCAAAGGCTTCCTGTGCTTCTGTGAAGGTCATATATGTAATACTAGGGTAGAGATCACCCAATTTGCAATATGCAATATTTTTGTAATTTGGTGCAATCAAATGGTTTATATATAGAAACACTCATTGCCATAATCCCAAAATATTACAAAGACCTGGGCATCATTAAAAGTCTCTTCGGCGGCCCCCTGGCCTGCCAGTTCAGAAATGGCTGTGGCCTCTACCTCCCTAGTGGAGCACATCCCACCCTGAGTAGGGTGGGTAACCATTGCATGATCCAACAGTCCTGTACTGGACTGACCGCTCGGTCAAGGGTTTTTATTAATGTAGTTGACTTAGGCTCCACTGGCAGAAACCAAGTAGTTTGCACCTCTAAAAAGGGTGAGAGAGTTTGGCAGAACTGCACATCTGTCACTTTAGGGTGGATGCAGATTTCAGCCAAACTCTACATTAACCCCTGCACTTCTTTTTCTGCCAACCTACCAGTAATGACTCAGTTGGGGTCCCTGGATTCCAAACATGATTTATTGAGGATCCCAGGGTTCAATTAATGATCATGTGGTGGTCCACACAACTCAAAAGGTTTAGAACAACTGATCTAAAATACGCCCATTACCAAAAAGTCAAGTATTCTGTATTAGTTTGAAAATATAACTTTGGTTTAGAAAACAAATGTCCGGCTTTAAGCCAACTTTGGTCTCTTTTGGGCTATTTTAGTCCGCGTCCAGTTATTATAGAAAGAGTAGATTGTGGATGTGAGTGTCAACGCAGGGCCTAGTAAAAATGCCTGAAGAAACCTATATTTCTCATTTCACACGGAGTCATAAAGTGATGATCTTTATGCAGTAAATAGCACTTCAACACCTCGTCAGGGGTCGTAAGGGGTATGAAAATGTAATTGCAATTCAATACAATATATAACCCAAACTAATAGTATCATACTTAGTTGTTACGTTGTGATTGTAGTTCATATAGGCTGCATAATAATTCCCTTTTATACTCAAATAATACAAAACTGCTAAGGGCCATGTCCATCACCCAGTACTGTACCAGTCCACAGCAATATACCACCCATCACCAACTGAACAGGCACAGAAAAACTGAGGGGATCTGCAACATGCCGCTGGCTAACATAGGATTTTACTTTAGTCCACCACTGCAGGTCCCAACAAGCTACATACTATGACCACTTCTCGACCTCTCACAATCAAATATGAGATGATCTTATCAAAGTCTATTCCAGCAGATCTCTCCACCATTTCTCTCTATAACCTATGCCTGCTGGGCACCATGCACCGCAAACAAATATCTCAGAATGGACAACCCAGTTCAATAACCGACTAAGTGAACTATGAACATAAGAAATGTCACAAAGGGACCTGCAGAGCTGCTCAAAGCTGGTAGCTTAACAAACACCACAAATTGTCTCTCACACTTCTTCATCCTAGAGGGGCGAGCCAACCAATTAACAGGGAGACCTGATCCAATGGTCTGGCTCAGATCTTAGAGCCTGTGCACACGCTGACCCCTGAAAATGTTTGCTATGTACAGCAAACAACACATCAAATATGATAACGTCTTTTCAACGTTCAACAAAGTATATTTCTTTATTATGTGGAAGCTTTGATATTAATAGGTCACATTATAGCACTGAACTTAAAAATGATAGTTTTCAAACAGGAACCATTAGTGAACTAAGAGGCAAACCAATTGTCATATATCCTGTATGTGGCCCAGATTATTATACAGTAACATTATAGTCTATTAAATCAAACTCATATGTCTTTGTATAACTGGTATTCTGAACTCACGTATTTGAAAGTACTTTCATACACAATAATAAGAAAAAGCGTTTTGGTGAAATAAATAATTTGTATAGATCACACAATTTTAGTGAGAAGTGAGATTTATCCAGGTATTCTGGTTTCACTTTGTACAAATCATCCAGTAAATTATTTTATTTTTTTGCAGAGTTTTATATAGCGCGAACTAGACCCGAACCGAATCAGGTACCAGAGCGCTTTACATAGCACCAGTTACGTTACATGAGGACACACTTTCATTTTAGGCACGGGGAGATTAAGTGATTTGCCCAGAATCACAGGAGGTTTTTGGCGTCGTTACCGAGACTCAAACCCAGATCCCCAGGTCCGAGGTCAAGCGCCACAGCCGTTAGGCCAACCCCTCTCCCCTAAATTGATATCTATTTGTTTTTCCTTGTGTTACAGCCTTATATATACCTCTAAGTACATTTTTCTACAGTTTTTATAGAAAGTGAACTTGACCCGAAGGTATTGGAGCTGCTTTACATGAGCTCCTGGTTACATTACACAGGGTCACCAATTATTGTTTATAGGGATAGAGATATTAAGTAATTTGACCAGAATCACTGAATGTTGGGCTGATGCCAAGACTCGAACTTGGTTCCGCCGGCCTTAATTCAGCACCTCTGGCTGTAACACCACATGCAGGGTATAGGGAGGGAGGCAGGCTAAACCCACATGAAAGCTTGGCTCGTTATGGGCTTGAGGTTCCAACAGGACCTCAGCTGAGCCCAAACCAGACTAGAGCTTTCAGTGGCTCCCCCACCTCTCCTTCACATACTGCTAAGTGCTGCTTGTGGAGGTGTGGTTCCTCCTATTTACAACAAGACACCTTCTTGCTCCAAACACTGTATTTATTTATTATTTATAGCCTTTCACGAAGAGCGCTGAGCTTACACCTCTCAGCTCGCGCTCCGGACTGAATTCGCGCTCTCGGCGCGCGACCCAAAATGGCCGCCGTTCACGCTACGTGATGAGGTAGCGTGAACACTAGAACGGCAACACTACATATCTCCCCTTTTTTGTATCACATGAAGAAAGCAGTCTTGGGGGTTATTGTCCATCACCCATCTCATAGTCCAAGAACATGGAGGGTCTCACAGTTTCAGTTTCAAAACTTTATTCGGTTAAAATACAAATAACCATAAAAGGAACAAACAAATACAACAGGCTACAGTGAATGCAACTCTAAAAATAAATGTTCAGTGAGGGAGATCAATAAATTAAAAGTTTAAACCATTACTCTATCCATTTGTTTCCGTAAATGAAACACAGTTTTTAAAAATTTTAAGACCACAGTTACAGTTAAAACCATATCCATTCTCTGGAGATCTAAAAAAGCTGAGCGGTGATTGGTAAGATTCATTTCTTTTAGAAAAGGGACAATAATTTCAATACGAGAGGCTCTATAAAATCTGCAAAAGAAAAGGATATGAATGTCCGATTGTTGTGAAAAGCCATCACATGGGCAAGTGGGCAAAATGCGGGTCCATAGGTTCATAGTAGGAAAGGACACCAGTCTAAAATATATACAAAATCTAAAACGAGTTAAAAGAAAACGATCATAGTTTGAAATGGGCAGGGAAAGGTATGGCTGTACAGTCTTAGTCTCACATAGAGTAGGGTGGTGGGATTGTACAGAGTGTTTCAAGATTTCAACTCTCCTCCTCTTATCCTCAAGATGGTCCAGGCAGAGGGCTTTCAATGTGCTCCTTGAGATGCTGTCCATTGTAGATGGATCCAGAAAATAAGAGAAGCACCCCAAATCAGTTAGGAAGCACTTAACATATCCCAACCATTGTGATCTCTCCACAATTACTCGCCCCCCCCTTGTACGTCTTACCGGGGTGGATACCGCTTCTCTTCCGCTGGCCACCACGGACCCCCTCTCTCTACCTTCTTGGGTATCCGATTTCTCTCTGCACGTTGACTCTCTCCTCTCTTGCCCCTGTGTCTCTGTTCTGGGGGTTTCAACACCTCCTTGTTCCAATCCTGGGTCCACACCTTCCATGACTTCTTCCGGGGTGATGTTGTCCTTCTCTGTTGTACTCTGATTTGTCACTCCTCGTTCCCGATCTTCCGGAGCCCATTGTAGGATCTTGTTGCATCGAGCCATGCGGTCCTGGGACCACACATTACCGTCACTCAACATGGCTGCACGATCATATACTTCCTTGACGGGGCTGGCTGTACTTACTATCACCCTGCCAACTTGACTCTCACCCTTACACTTTTTCTATTATTATAATGTTCAGTATATATGGTTTGAGCCTTTTCCAAATTCCTCTGTACCACCGCAGGGGACCATTTGCTGGCGACCGTCTTTTCCTTCCATGCCACATTGTCTTTGGTGAATGGATCTCTGACCCTGAGGACCTGGAAGAGGCTGTATCCTGTAGTGGTAGGGGTGAGGCGATAGGCCCAAAGCATGTGTGATATCTCTTTTTCCCAGTCTTTTCCAATCATGATGGCTGCCTGGATTGACCCCATTAGTACTCTAATAAATCGTTCCACTTGTCCATTTCCAGCGGGGTGATATATGGACGTGTGTTTTGTGATAACCCCATTCCTTTCCATATATTGGAGCCATTTCTCTGAGGTGAATTGGGGACCGTTATCACTCAATATGGACCTAGGAATTCCTTCTCTATGAAAGGTAGCCATCAGGAACCTGAGTATGGTCTCCGTGCTCATCTCCTCTTGGATGTGGACTTCGGGCCATTTAGAGTACCTGTCTACTAGAACACACAGGTATTTCGGGGTCCCTTGTTCATCCAGAATTGGTCCCAGTATGTCAATGGAGAGTTCCTCCCATGGATTTTGTGGTGTGGCAAATTTTCCCAAGGCCGGTCTCAACAGTGTCATTGTTTTGTCTGCACGCTGGCATTGGTCGCACTCTCGCACGTGTCGTTCGGCTTGTATGTCCATGCCTGGCCACCAATAGCCCTGTTTCGCCCTCAATTTGTTTTTTCCGATTCCTAGGTGGCCCTTGTGCAATATTGCCAGTTGCCTTGGGATCAGCCCTTCTGGGGGTACCACCTTGTCCCCTCTGTATACAAACACTCCCTTGTCATCCAGCGACAGTTCCTCTCTTACTTCAAAATACTTCCTCATGTTTCCATTTAAGTGCCTTTTTTCGGGCCATCCTCCGACTAAGTGTTCTTTCACCTCCTGGATGTTCCTGTCCGCTTGGTAAGCCTCCTTCCATTCTTGGTTGCTAATCACCTTCTCAGGGTCTTCCACCGCTGCCACCATCTCTTCCCCCGCTTCCTTCTCTTCATCAGCGGTTTCCATCGCTGCCGCCCTGCTCAGGTAGTCATCTACCTTGTTCCTGCTGCCCGGGATGTATTCCACATCGTATCTATACTCCAACAGTTTTAGAGTCATTTTTGCAATTCTGGGAGTGGCGCTCGCATGCCGTTGGACGTGAGGACCCTCACCAAAGGTTTGTGGTCCGTTCTAAGTTGGAACCTCGTGCCCCATAAGAATTGACAAAATCTGCCCAGGGCCCAAACCACTGCTAGCATTTCTTTCTCGATGACACTGAACTTCTTTTCGGTGTCCGTTAGGGCTCTGGATGCGAAGCTGAATGTCTCCATTGTTCCTTCTCCCCTGTCTTGCATTAGGACTGCTCCCAGCCCTTTGTCGCTGGCATCCGTCGTCAACACCGTGTGGCCCTGCGGATCGTATCCTTGGAGGGGTATGGCCTGGACAACATCCCTTTTGATACCTTCAAACTCCTTCGGTGTCTCTTCCGTCCAAGCGAACACCGTTTTTTCTCTCATAAGCTACCTCATGTGGTGGGTCTTGGTGGCGAAGTGTTGTACGAACTTGCTATAATATTCGGCCATCCCTAGGAAGGACCTTACTTCTTCCTTGTTAGCGGGGGTGGAGCATCACATATTGCTCTTACATTCTCTTTCTTTGGTGTGATCCCCTTTTCTCCAATGTCATGTCCCAGATAGGTGACAGAGGCCATTCCTAGGCCACTCTGCAGTCAGTCCTTTATCCTCCAGCACTTCCAGCACCCTGGACAACTTGGTGTCGTGGTCTCGTTGGTCCCTACCGATCACCAGAATGTCGTCCTGGAAGTATTGGATCCCCTCCATGTCCTTAAAGAGGCGATGCATGAGTTTCTGGAAAACGGCCGCTGCTGATGCGAGGCCAAAAGGCATCCTGCAGAATTGATAACACCTGAAAGGAGTAATGAACGACGTCAGTTTCCTACTATCCGGGTGTAACGCTATCTGGTGGTACGCCGACGTCAAATCAATGGTGGAGTACCATTTCTTTCCTTTGGTTTTCGCCAGCATTTCCTCGATGGGGGTAACGGGAACTTCTCCACCACGATACTTTTGTTTAGTTCACGCAGGTCCACGCACAACCGGACCTTGCCATTGGGTTTCATGACCACCACCAGGGCCTCCAGCCACTCCGCTCACGTGATCGGTTCGATTATACCATTCCTTTCTAGTTCACGCAGCTCCTGTTGCACCGCTTCCCTCACAGCAATTGGCACGTTCCTGACTTTGTGTGATACCGGCGTGGCATCCGCCTTAAGGACAATCTTGTGAGAAAATTTCTCCAACTTCCCGACTTTTCCACCAAACGCCTTGGGGAAGTGTCTTTTCCACTTTTCTAGGTCTGGCCATTGTTCCGGCTCCGTCATCAGCACCTGTACCGCTCCACCGGGGTCCAGCTTGATGCCCAGGTCTCCTTGATCCATCCAGCCTAGTACCGACGGGCCCTTTTCCGCTACATATAGTTTGCAAGCGGCACTGCGTCCTCTGAACTCAAATTTCAACGGTCTGAATCCCACTATAGGGATGCGGTCTCCTAGGTACGTGACAGGTCTGATGTCTGGTGGTTCCAACTGCGGACCCAGTTGAGGCGCGAACTTCTCAGTCCAAACTGCCCTCTGCACTATTGTGTATGGCGATCCTGAGTCTGCCACGATGCTTATCATCACACCGCCTATTAACATGTCCAACACCGGTTTATTCGATCTCCTGGTGTCCACACTCAGAACTTGCTCCTCTATACATAGCACCTCATCTTCTTCCTCTTCACATCTCCCCTCCATGCCTTCTTGGTCTTGGTCTACATATTTTACCGTTTTGCGGCTCGCTTTCCTCCGGCATACCTTTTCGTAATGACCCATCACACCGGAAAACATACACTTGGCGCGGAACGCTGGGCATCTCTTGTCATGTGCTTCATGGGCCAAACTGCCGCAACGGTAGCAGGGATTCCTCACTCCTCTCGACTGTTTCCCCTGTGGACCCGGTTTTCTCGGCCATTTGCTGGGCCCTCTGTAAGCCGTATTCATGTTCTTGGGCCCCCCTTTGGGTCCTTCTTCGTCAATCTTGTTCACCATCGGTCTTACTGCTGGTTCCCTTTTGGCGGCATCTGCGCATCTCCGCGCCAGTTCCGCCTTCTTCACTATCGCGATCACTTCTTTCAATGATGCTTCTCCGCTCGCCCATAGTTTATCTTGCACCGATTTATTTGTTGTGTATCACAATTTGATCCTTGATGAACTCATCATGGAGTCCGCCGTATGTGCATGTTGATGCTAATTTCTTTAACGCCGCCACGTACTCGTCGATGGATTCTCCGGTTTCTTGTTTCCGCTGCTGAAAGTTGTAGCGGTCGATCGACACACACACCGCCGGCCGGTAGTGCTCATTGAGTTCTTCAATCACATGGGCGAAGACATCGTCGTCTGTGTCTAGCCGAGGTTTGGGTACTAGGTTCTTGAATACCCTGATCCCTTCCGGGCCTAGGTTGTGTAGCAATATTCCTCTTTTCCTTTTGCTCGTGAACGTCTCCTCATTTTCATCTTCTAGGACCTCTATGTAATTCAGGATGTACTCCCTCCAGTCATCCCACTTCATTAGGGGTTCACCCGGTCTAGGTAGAAATGGTATTGGGGCCGTCGCCAAAGTCGCCTGCGCGCACATGTCCGGAACTGTGTTTTGGCTTATGGGGCTGCCTGGCACACTGTTCTCCTCTCCCTGTTCTGCTTGGAGGTGGGGGCTCTCTGCGTCTCCTTCCTCACTGCCCCTTGATTCCGCCAGTGCTCCTGCTCAGACGGGGCTCCCTCTGACCCCTGGAGCGCCCCTGCGCCCTGTGCTGGGTTTGCGGTGGCTGTGGGTGACTGTCTTCCTGCCCCCTTCACACTTCTTGGTTCAGGTGGATCCCTCTTTTTTTCTGGTTGAGCTGTACCCTCGTACCTGGTTCTTTGCTGTTTCCTCTTAGCCCTGGTGTTTTCCTGCGCTTCTGCCGCGCTCTCCGTGATCATCCAGCTTCTCAGTGTGGGGCCTGTCTGTGCTGCTGTGTGGCTGTCCTGCCTTGGTGCCTTTTGTGGGTTGCTTCCTGGTGTTTTTTTTCCTGGTCCCAGCATCGTCACCACTGTGGAGGTGTGGTTCCTCCTATTTACAACAAGACACCTTCTTGCTCCAAACACTGTATTTATTTATTATTTATAGCCTTTCACGAAGAGCGCCGAGCTTACACCTCTCAGCTCGCGCTCCGGACTGAATTCGCGCTCTCGGCGCGTGACCCAAAATGGCCGCCGTTCACGCTACGTGATGACGTCGCGTGAACACTAGAACGGCAACACTACACTGCTTCCCAAAACATGATAACTGCACCTTGGAGGTCATCACGAACCACATGGAAACACTTCCCACATAGGAACAAAACAAAGACAACACACTTCCAACCACACACCCTACACTGTTTAGCATGGTATTCTTGGAGTCAAGCAATTCAGCGCCCCACATTGGGGTACTAAACACTATATAATGTTGCAAAAGAAGTAAAACATTATGATCACAGTCAGCATTTTCTCAATGGCTCCCCCATACACCAAACTCTAGCTACCGCAGTGAAAAGATGTTGGATAGGATATGAAGAGAACGGTGTGAAGTTACAAGTTTCTTCTCGCTACTTTTATTAGTTACAAAAAATACAATCTCTAGAAACTTCCACTGTAGTTGGCTCTATATTTATGAAAAACAATTTATATGTAAGCAAATAAATAAGAACAAATGTGTTTCCGGCATAGGGGAATAAATAAAGTGCGTGCTCTTCTCAAGCCGACAAAGAGCTCCCTGTCCTGTGGAGATTAGCAAAGTCAAACGGCAAAAGCACACGCCGTGAGAACACACAGCTGAGTTTACAGTTAACAGGTCATAGAGACGTCGAGAGGCGGAGGGAGCGTCCTGCATACAGCAGCACCAGCCGCAGAGGCGCAGAGGTGAAAGGGCGCCTTTACCCTGCAGAGCTGGCGATATGTGTCCTACAGGGAGAGTGGATGAGAAGATCCTCTTAACCATGCAAGGCTTCTGCGAATACAATACGTGTACAAGGGCGCAGGGGGAGGCTCTCTGTCACGCAGAGCTGAAAGTAACCGGAGGTATAGAGTCACAAGGGATGAAAGGCAAGTCACTGCCCCGAGGCGCTCTCGGTGACTGGGGCCCAGTGGGGTGGTGGCCAAGGAGCTCAGCGCCCCACTGACTTTACAGTAACAAAGTCACTTGGTGGCAGGGAAGAGAAATGGGCTCTTCCCAGCACAAAACGTAATAAATCACAAATTATATAGGAAAAGGCAACCGAGTGTCCCCGACAGCCAGTGAAATACAGCAATAGCTGCTGATTATTTACGAGGAAATATCCCTTTGATCACCAGTTGCTATGAAAAGGGAAAACAGCAAAAAACGGGGAATAGCATTATATTTTTCTCGCAATTCAGAAGATACTCAAATATGATGTTTATGTTACAAATAACTTTATAGCCTTCTTACATTCTGCTTGCCCTCCTTCAACTCCGCACCATAGGAGGATCCCGGCTCTCCCTGCATGAAAAACAATTATGCAGACCTTTACCTTGCAGAGAGAGGGCCAATATATATCCTGGAAAGAATACTCTGTGAGGTCTTTTGTTCTTTGATAAGCAGGCTGTAGTAGTCTATAACTGTAGATCTATTGCCTGAGTAAGGCGTAACAGCGTACAAATCGCCTGATTTTATGTGATCAACAGAAAAAGAACGTTAGGAAGTACTATTGAGTGAGAGGTTTGAGCTCCGCACACGTCGCTGTTCCTCACAGAATTTGATTGGCCAGAAATTGAGTGCTTCCAGTGAAAGAGTGCTTGAGATGCACAGATTATGCAATAGAGTTGGCCTGAGTTGGTTATAGTGACAAGAAAATAATCAAGGCTGTAGGTCTCTTTCAGGTTCAGTGGGAAAAGTTATGTAAGATGCCATAGATTGGATCTGCTTATTTATTTTTTTACAGTTTTTCTATGGTGCAAACTTTGCCTGAGAGCATCAGAGCACTTTGCAAAAGAATAAGATTTCGTAAAAAAAAATTTCAGTCACAGGAGATTATGGGCCAGATGTATCAAGCTAATTAGCATTCGCAAAGCGCAAAATTTGCTATTCCTTATTTTGCGATTGCACTTAAGGAATCGCAAATTTTACGATTCCTTAAATGCAATGTATCAAAGAAAAAATAATTCAAAAATGCCCATAAGGATTCGCAAATTACCACCAACTTCTAGTTGGTGGTAAGTTGCGAATTCTTTTAAAAAAGCAATTTTCAAAAAAAACAAAGGTGCCGTATGACGCTCATACATGCCCTTAGGGCATGTATGTGCGCCATATGCCCCCACATGTCATTTTCAGGGGTGCAGCAGGGTGTTCTTGAGACACCCCTGCACCCTTGAAAATATTCCTAATTTGCGATTAGCAAATTGCTAATCGCAAATTTCCCCTTTATTCCTATGGGCCTCCTGGCCCATAGAAATGAATGGGTAATTTGCGATTAGCAATTTCCTAATCGCAAATTAGGAATGTTAAGGAATCGCTAAAAAAAAGCGATTTTTTACATACATACCGTTTTGCGAATTCTAAATAGCGATTCCTTAAAAATCGCTATTTAGAATTCGCAAAATGGAACTATGATACATATGGCCCTAAGTGATTTGGACAGAATTGGAGGGTGTTGAACCAAAAACGGAAGAGAGTTGCCCAGAATCGCAGGATGTTGAGCCAAGACTAGTATTAAAATCTGGTTCCCCAGTTCTACTGTCAGTCGCTCTAGTTGCTAGGCTATATGCAGGAGGCCTGAATTTATATTGTGAAATGCATATGTTAAAGCCACTGGGCCTTTATTGGTGAATTTTTACTGCACTCTGATAAAGTGTTTCTAATACTGATTACCACAGATTTGTATAGTTGGCAAGTGCTTTGATTACCGCCGACAAACACATGTGTTTGGAATTTCATTGGTTTTTAGCCCTTGCTTAACAGCACAGCTGTTTTCGAGGGCTTATGTGATCACCAGAAAAAGAGCTGTAAGAAGTAGCACTAAGTGTGGGGTTGTGGTTCTGCCTACATGTTAATCTTCATTTCTACAACTGTTTAATTGAAAACGAGTTGAGTTAGTCAGCTTAAGAAATAGTGCCATAGCACAAACTGATAGAGACATTGTTAACACAGACCTCAGGTCAAATACTATAGGCAAGTGCTTTGCATGGTGGAATACTTTGACTAATACAGGAGGAATGGATTTCACATTGTGAACTCGATGACAAATATTATATAAGAATACATTTTACATTGAGCTTGCCAAAAACATACAATGTGCCTTTACATTGGGAACTATCTAACAAATACAATAGGAAGAGGTTTTACACTGTGAGCTCTGACAAATAGAATAGGATGAGTTTTCCATGTTGTGAAGGCTCTGAAAAATGCAGAAGGAAGGTGTAAGAAATCCACCTTTTCTATGTGGTCACCCTCGAATTTCTGCCTCTTGCTGGTCCCTATATTTTTTCTGACTTTAGAACCCTGTGAACTTTACCCCTGTTTATCCAATAGTAAAGTGCCTGTGTTCCTCCATTTAACATCAGCAAATTAGCATACTCCTAATTGGTATATTTAACTTGCAGTGGTGGGCAGTAATTTTAGCAGGGAGGGGTTGGTGGGCCACACATACACACCCATGCATTCATACTCACTCACACGCACCTATTCACAACTATCACTCAGAAATACACATACATGCATTCATACATACACACATGCATGCATCAAACATCAAAAAACATAAAACGTACATGCACTCCAACTCTACAGAAGGGAAGCCTTGGAGGTCCCGGGAGGGTTGGGATTGCTGCCTCTTCTCATTGTCTGACCTTAATTCAGCCAATGAGTATAGACAGCAGTCCTTCACTCATCACAGAATGAGATGGAATAAGTGAAATTGCTAACCTCACCCCACTTTGTGACGCGGTGCCTCTGATTGTCTCTCAGCCCTGGGCACTTCAGGGCTTAAAACTGAAGTGTCCAGATCTAAGGCAATCAGTGATGCTTCCCCTCATCACAAGCAGGAGGCGTCTCAAGGCATTTTGCCAGGCTGAAGAGGTCACCCCCACAGGGCTGTGTCATCCTCAACCTGGCAAAGTTCAGCTCAGGCAGCCAGGCCCCTTGCGCCGTTAGCTCATACGTAGCTCCTGGCTGTCTGACCTGAACAAGAAGAGTGTCTGTCAGGCTTATCTTTAGGTCAGCCTGAGACACCTCAATAGTTAGTCAAAATGTCGCTACTTAACAAGGATAAGGCATCATGAGAAATCACAGCGCCTCTAATAGGTGAGGCATTGGGAACATTCACTCTCAGTGAAACAGTGTGTTACAGAACTCTAAGGAAAGAAACATCAGTCTGTACCTGGGAAAATGACATTTATTACTTCTAAAAGCAGTGTTTACAAAGTTGCTTGAAAATGAATAGTCTGTGTGCTAGGTGAGACAGAAGTGAAAAGATGACCATGTGCTGAAAGAGGGCTGCAAACAGCGTTAGCTATTTTGAAATCAAGATCTATATTAGCCAATGTTAGCATAATCATAGTTCCTTCAACACATTGTCTTTGTTTCAGTTACATGTTCGTTTTCATTAAACAACATGTCCTTACAGAGACTAGAACCCAAAATCTATTTCCACTGTGGCAGGCCAAGCTGTGCTATGTAGTAAACCAGAGTACTGATAAAAATACTAATACTGGTTCTCCGTAATGAGACCAGCTAGAAAAATAATAAAACTTCTATTTTTAAAAGTTATTAAACATCTAATTCAGTGGTGAAATCAGATTTCTAGTAAATATTAATGAAAATTAACTTTTAGAAGATTACATTTTCCCTTCCGTAAGTTCCTGGAAGCTAATTTGCATTGGCTCTCCAGCTTCTCCCAATCAGCAGTTAGTCATGAATAGGTGTACAATGTCTCACAGGAGCAAACAATAGGCAGACCTGAATGGGCAAAGATGACTCAAATCCTTCTTGAGTGTCAAATCCTGCTTGACAGTCTGCTGGGTTTACATATAACCCTTGAGGCGCACTGGGGGGAGAGAACAGGGTTCCAAGACAATTCTCTGGATCCACTGTCTGTTTGCTGAAGGACTCTGCTTTTGTGCTATTAGACTTCAGTCTTTGTGTTTACATATAATCCTTGAAGCACACCTAAGGGGGGGAGCAGTATGCCAAGAAAATTATTGTGGAGCCGCTGTCTGGTTGCTGTTAGATTTTGCTTTGTCCTATCAGACTTTTGCCTCTGGGTGCGCTGTTGGTACAGTGGCTGGTTTTCAGTTTTAGATGTGGGCGGACACTAGGGCTACCATAATACACTCATCACACATACTGAAGTTTAGACTGACTGAAGACATTCGCCATGCCCAAATCGGGTAAGGATGGCCCTGGTAAATTCTATCCCATTGGTTAGGGTGTCCCAGAAGATATTCCCACATGCTAGCTAATGCCAGGCATAATTGTGGCATCTTCAGTCACCACTTCAGAACACTTCTGGGACCTGTGGAAGATCAGAAGAGAACTGGGAATGCTGTCTGTGACCTGAGAGAAGCTCTGAAGGACAATACCTGCTCTCTCCTCTACCCAGGGCAAAGACATGGACGACAGGGGTCATAAGGCTGACCTCCTGTTCATGCTGCAGGGTTATAACAGGTTACAAGAGGCCTCTTCCAGGAAGTACCCAGCAACCCAGCTGACCTGGACTGGCTTCTGCCTGACACCATGTGAGTCTCTAAGTGCCGCTCTGGAAATCCTAGTGGGCTTTAGAAATATACCCCAGTGGTGGATTGTGTCTTAACAGACTAACACTCTGATTTTGATTTTGCCAGTGGGGCCGTCTTCTATCAAGGCGGTTCCTGTGCATGCATTGTAATTTTGACTTATGGCTACGTCAAATATGACACTGCGGTATGACAAAGTTACATTTAAAAAATATATATATATAAGAAAATCCCAAAGCAAGAATTTCTTTATTACATCTGTCAAAATATTAAATGGAACGCCAATCTTCAATAATATATGAATTATTTATATTAAAAAGCTAAACCTCACAAACCAAAAAGCTCGAAGAACAAACGGAATCCATTGTGTAAAATAATTACACTTAAAATACGCATTTCCAAATATGAATCATATAATAGTTACGCAAGTAATACCATTTTACATTTCCCAGACAAGACCAATAAATTAAATATGACATAGGGGCTTATTAGGAGTCTGGGGGTCCAAGGACCTCCAGACTTGTGGGGACGCAGAGGTAGCAGTCTTCTGACTGCCCTATTATGACCATGGTGTTTGGGCCACCCTGGGACCACCGCAACTGTCAGGAATCAGCGATCCCTGGCTGTGATGCAGCGGTCTTGAGGCTGCAATATGCTTGGCGGGACTGCTGCGGCCCCCAACCATATTACAAGTTTCTTCACAACACACTTTTCATACCAGTGCGACCACAATAAAAAGTGTGTTGGTGAGCAAACAAACGGCCCCCTTGAACCTCTGCACCTAAAGGTGCATGCATGGGGACACACGTTGTGCTCCCCTGTGTGCATGCATCCCAGTACCTGCACGGCATGGACTGCAGCAGTGCCGTGCAGGTACTGATTTTGACGTTCCCACTTTAGTTCCAATTTCATAGTCACTGCCGTGGGAACGCCAAAGAACTGCCCGCCAGACAAGACAAAACTCCTAATCTGGCAGGTAGTTCAAACATGGGTTTGGCGGTGCGGGAGAAGGCATTCCCGCTCCTGCACCGCCAAACTCATAGCAAGGCCCTAACTGTTCTGTGGCTGCAGACTATCTTCTGTATCCTCAAGTATATTCCACCACAAATGTAAAAAATCTAATGCAATAACCACAAAAAAAATGGATAAATAAAACCGATCCAATAGAGATCCCTCGAAGCATTCCAAAGTATCTAGGAACCAATAAAAGACCTGAAAAAGTGTTAAAAAATAAAAAAGCTCCCGGAAACCCGAAAAAAGGAAAGCAAAGTAAAAAGGCTGTTTTTTTATAAACTAAAAGAGATTTCCTTTAAAAAAAAAAAGGTTAATCCCAGTGCCCATAGGATACGTTTGTAGTAGACAAAAACCTGCAAAGTCAAACAGACCACCGACCCAAACAAAAACATTACATTCCCAAAGGTACATATACATTATACTTAATCATGATAAACCAAGTAACATTATACAGTATAACATAACATATTGATACATCAGTAAAACAGTGAACGAACACCCAAATCTAAACATAGTGAAAAACAAGGTTCAAAGAACCCACACACTACACAATAATTAACCTCTAGACCCCTCCCTTACATCCCCTTGACCTTCAAAACCCTAATTTTTTTTTTTTAAAGGACTCACCTGTTTCAACGAACAGCAGCACCTTACGGTGAACTGGAGCCTGGAAAATAGACTAAAAATGGCACAAATAGTCTACAAAATAAAAGGTAACAGGGAAAAAATGCCTTTTAACTGAAACTTAAAGTCTATCTTCCCATAGAATTGAATAGGAAAATAAGTTAAAAAAAATTGAATAAATGCTTTGACATTTTTTACAAAATATTAAACATGTAAACATGTAAAAAAATGTTCTACAAAATGTTAAATTAAAAGCATAAACTACAAATATTTAATATATACTAAAATACGTATATTAAAATGATGTTGATAATATAGACATGAAACAATTTAAGAAACGTTAAAAAAAGCTAGACAAGGAAAAAACCTGGAAAATGTACAACATACAATACTATTTAAATATAGTTTGCATTGTTTATTTAACCCGTTCCGTGTTGCCGTCGGCCGACAGGAGCACTCCCTCCCTGCTGCTGCGAACGACCGTTGGCCGTCGCAGCCCCGCCCACCCTTTAGAATGCCCACACCGCGGCGGAATTGCCACCGCGTTTCAGGCGTTAAGAATACAAATGTATTGAAAATGGTTTTATTGATCTATGTATAAATGTGTATGCTTAAAATGTAAAACTATACTTTAATATTTTTTTTAAAGTGAAAAATGTGTTATATGTCCTTATACTATGAAAATATGTAATTAATAATGCTATTGATTACAAATATACAACTAACTACTTTTATCATTATATTTCTAAACACCAACAGTACTACTTAAATAACTTAAACTACTCCTAAAACATGGAAATACAATTTTTTTTTATTTCACAGTAAAATGCTTAAATTAAATTAAATCACACTCCAACGTATACCATTTTAAAGAAACTGTTGGATACTATAGAGGTGACCTTTACTGTTGCCACTCCAATCTAAACCAATTTGGGGAAGGTGTTGGACATTATAGGAGTGACATTTACTATTTCCATTCTAAAACCAATTTGGGGTAGGTTTTGGACATTAAAAAGGTGACATTTTCTATTCCCACTCCTCTTCATAACAATTTGGGGAAGGTAGTAGACACTAAAGGGGTGACATTTATTATTTCCACTCCAATCTATACCAATTTGGGAAAGGTGTTGGACACATGGGAGACATTTACTATTCCCACATCAACATAAACCATTTTAAAGAAAGTGTTAGACGCTAGGGGCCGATTACCGGTGTGACGGTGCGGCGGCTGAACCGCCAACCCGCATGAGAACCGCCTGCCATGTAGTTACTTTTTTAGTAATTGGCAGGCGATCCCTTTGGCGTTTCCACGGCAGTGTCCATAAAATAAATGCAAAAACAACAATTGATAGACAGAATGCAGCACAATGTCATACATACACCCAAGTACGGAGATCTAGGCCTAAATCCATCATTTATTTGCTCCCCATGCCATTCTAGTTTGAACACAGCCGTATGCAAATCAGTCTTGACCCTGCGCCCAATGGTAACTTTCCAGCCCAAACTGCCAGACCTGGTCCTCCCCGGACTGGAAACAAGCATCCTAGGACCGGTTTCGGGGTTTCACCCCTTCTCAGCCAGTATAGCTTGACTCCAGTGGTATGGAGAGCACAGGACCCACGTCTGGGCATACCCGTCCCACTAGGGGTGACATGCAAAAACAAGAATTGATGGACAAAATGCAGAACAATGTCATACATTCACCCCGTACAGACATCTGGGCCTAAATCCTTCGTTTTTTTGTTCCCCATGCCATTCCAGATTGAACCCAGCCATATGCAAATCAGTCTTGACCCTACCCCCAATGGGAACGGTCCAGCCCGAACTGCCAGGCCACGTCCTCCCTGGACTGGAAGCCCGCATTCTCGGACCGCATAGCTTGACTCCAGTGGCATAGAGAGCACTGGACCCACATCTGCGCATACCCGTCCCACTTGGTGACAAATGCAAAAACAATTGATGGACAGAATGCAGAACAATGTCATACATTCACCCCAGTACAGAGATCTGGGTCTAAATCCATCGTTTTTTTGCTCCCCCATGCCATTCTAGTTTGAACCCAGCCATATGCAAATCAGTCTTGACCCTGCGCCCAATGGGAACAGTCCAACCCGAACTGCCAGTCCAGTTCCTCCCTGGTCTGGAAACAAGCATCCTAGGACTGTTTTCGGGGTTTCACCCCTCATCAGCCAGGATGTGTACAATTAATTGCTAGAGTGGAGCAGAGGTTTTCTTAACGGAGGGGTTACAGATTTCTACAGATGCAGCCTTTCACTCAACATCAACCCACTGGGGAGTTTTAATTGCGTTATTTTGAACATTGCCACCACCCACTGAGGCAGAACGAAGGTTTGGCCTGCGAATACCGGAATGCAGCTGTTAGAAATGGGATTTCCGGTTGGCTGAGGCTTGTGCCAAAGCCAGGCAGAAACCACCACTCTAGTCAGGGCAAGGGAGTTACACGCCAAAGATAACCCCTGCTCATCCTCTAGGCAACGTGGCGCGAGCAGTAAGGCTTATCCCGGAGGCTATGTAAGTTAAGTGTTTGCGCACATACCCCCAGCAACAACACCCAAGGCCCACCACAAAGGAAACTCCACACAAGGTTATGTATAAAAATGGCCTTTGTATTATACCAAACACATTAGATAAAAACACACACTTTACAATGTGCCAACAGGCACGGGCAGAATTTACAGGGGATGTATGTACAGGACAGGGCCACATGGACCACTACCAGGAATATGCACTTTTAGACTTAGAATACTTGTTAGAAATTGCACTTTGTAGGAATAATAATTCTTGTAGGAATAGCGCTTAGCACATAGGACAATAATAACTGTAGCAGCAAATAGGAAATAAAGCACACAACCAGTAACCACTGGTAAGAGGTAAGTACCACCTATGCAACCCTAACCACCTTAGGAAAATATCACGCAGGGAACCAGGACCTCACTAGCAACACCTGTACTAGGAAGAACAAGCACCTAAGTATCACTATACATTTTAGGGGTATAGGCGTAAACATTACACATGATGCATTACAACACATTCAGAGGTGCAGGTAAGAACAATTGCGCAGAAAACACATAGGCCACGACCTGTGACTGTCCCCAGGCCAACTAACCTCTCTGGGGCTAGGACGCCCTGTGTCCGCAATGTCAGGGGGCCTAAACAGAGCAGCTGCCCACTAAGTGCTGGGCAGCTGTAGCAACAATGGGGCCAACGTTGGAGCCTTGTGGCCCTAAACAATGCCCAGTGTGGGGGGAGCGGCCGGCTGCCTGCCGGGGCCGCTCTGCCACCCAAAATGCGCCCAAGAGCCTCGCAGGCTCTAAGAATGAATGCCTCTTGAGCTACTCGTGGGCTCGGGAACAAATGCGGGGCAAGGTGGGAGCGGCCCGCTGCCTTCCGGGGCCGCTCTACCAACCAAGGAAAATGCCCCCCTTGGAGCCTCTCAGGGCTCGTAGCAAAAAATATGCCGCTAAGAGCCTCTGCGGCTCGAATTTCTAATGCCCTTGAGCCTCTCGTGGGCTCGAGAAGCAACTTTCCCCGTGGGTGGAGCCCCGCCCTCTGGGGGACTCAAGAACAAATACGCCCCGAAGCCTCTTCGGCTCGAAGCACTAAGGCCCTCATGCTGAAGGGGAGGGGCGGGCACTGGCAATGTGCCCCGACGGCCTCCTCTTTAAGAACGGACCCCCTGCCCCACTCACGACTGCTCAGGGGCGCTCGCGGGGGTCCGGTTGGTCAGGCAGGGCTCTCTCTTTTTGGGCTGCCGAGCTTCTGGGGGACGCAGCGCGGCTCCGATGGGGAGCGTCCTTCACTGGTGACGCGGCGGGAGGCTCGGCCGGCTGGGCCAATCCCAGCGCGGCTTTGCGGTGACGCCGGCGGCTGCCTTCTCTGACTCCGGGGAGAGCTTGGCCTCGGGGCTGCGGCGGTGATTTTCCCGGCAATATCCGGGATAGGCTCCCGGAATGGGTTGAAACTGGGTGAGCTCCCGTATGTTTAGCACCAAAAAGAACAACAAAGGATCAGGGGGCAAGAAGCGGCAGGCAAAGCGGGGTGGGCACCCGCGCCGCAAATTACACCACGGAGGGGGGATCCCCACGCCGGCAATTCCCCTGAGGTAGGCTGGGAATCACGCAGAGGTGCCTGTAAAGCGCCCCCTCAGGCGCTACAACAATAAGGAGGTAGGGGCACAGCGCTCCCCAGCGCTAGGATGCCCCAGAGTCCAGCAACAAGTCCTTCAGGAGGCAAGGCTGGGCCCAGGGGCGAGCTCACAGGGTCCTCCTAGGCAGGGAGGCAATCCCCAGTGGCGGTCCTCCTGGCGCCCAGCAGCAGCAGGCCCCCCTCTAAAGTAAGATCAGCAAGAGAACATTTTGTAAAAGCCTCTTTTTATACACTAAATCCCTTTGTCTTTGTGTGCAGGGTGGGGGAAAACCAGTCGCAGCTGGTTTTGAAGCACTCTGATGTGCTCAGCCCCTCTCACTATTCACTAGGCAGGCTAGGGTCATCAGTCGCAGCACAGGAGGCAGAGCCAGCATTGTGTGGGGAAAGCCCAGCCCTATTCAGGTCTCAGGTGTACTCTCCCTCACATTACACATGTGGAGTAGTGTGGCTCACTGGTTAGAGGCGGCAGGCCCGAGAGCACAAGTTGGCCCGGGACCAGGGTTCAATTCCCGTCGCGGCAGGGTCGTGGACCTTGGTCAGTGGACTCGATAATTCTCGCTTCGGTGCTTACTCTAATCAGGGTTTCCACTCGGCAACTCTGGGCATTAGCTTGCCTAATCTCCACAACGGCCCCACCAATTCCGGGGATGCCTGGCTCCACCTTGGGGACTCCCAGCAAGGGACCATCCCACAGGGAAAGCCAGGACGGGTTCCCCAGAGTTATACAGCGCCAGGAAACCTATGGACGGGTAGCAGTGCGCTTTACAAGCTAAAAAAAAACCAAAACACACACATACAGATTTCCCATTCACCACCGGGGCAGACCCATCCTGACTCCTGGAGCCTGGCACACCAGCCAGTCACAGCCAAGCACAAGCCAGCACATTCACTGCACAGGTACACCAACTTCTAGAAGTGGCACTTCCACACTAGACACATTCACGCCGCACACATCATCTCGCAGCATTCAATCACACGAGTCCGCACATACCAAACTCGCACCTGCACTCCCCACGCATCAGGAACTACAAGGGACACATACATTCCCCATGCATTCCTATAAGAGGGCAGGCCAACCTCACCACACGCACTCACTTTACCCTGGGACACAGTGGTAAAGTGCGCAGAAACCAAAAATCATTACCACCAATTCACATTCATAAGCAAAAAGTTCAGGGGTGAACCTGCCAGAAGGGCCAAGTCCAACAGCAGCTTCCATGCATACGCTGAGTGAGGCGTCAAGACACGCCCATTGGGGTGGGAATCATCAATAAAGAAGGTGTTCCAAATCACTGGTGACTTTGTGCACACTTGGGCTCGTGAGCATGGGGAAACCCGAAATGCTTTGAGCCGCGTATCTTGATGAACAGTGATGGACAGTATCCAGTAGAACCTTCGTTGAAAGAAAGGTGTCCCCTGCGGTGGCCTCCTCAAATGGGTACCCTTTTGATGTGTGTGTGTGTGTGTGTATATAT